>NC_138350.1:2546936-3281936 GCF_046562875.1 Panthera onca
AAACGGCCCCAACAGTTGTCTTAGCTCATTGCACTATAGAATGGCTCAAGAGAGAAATCCAGCAACCGGTTGGTTTTGCAAACTTACCAACCTCGCATATTAAAAACAAAGCATAGTTCTCCCTCAGTTTTGGTTCCGAGAAAGCCCAGAGTTCCACTGTCATCAGCCTTCAGTAATTGTTCATAAGCCTTCACCAGCGCGTTTTGTTGACCGAGCTTTGACTTTCCGCCTCCTCCCCTGCCCCCACCTCCTCTTTGCTCCGTCGTTTTTTTCATTTACTTATCCTTTCCGTCTTGTCAGCGTCTTTGTAAGCCTTCTTTTCTTCCTTTTTGTAAAAGACGGATTATAAGAAACTAATAAGTAGGCACTCAAAAATTTTTTGTGTGTGCAAAGGAGTAGCAAACGTGATACCGATTTAGCTTCTCTCTTATTCTTTCCGTCTTAAAGTCTCTCTCACTTTCCCTCTGGAATACAATTTGTAATTTGGGGATGTGGAAGTCAGGAAACTTCCAGTTCCACGAGACAGACAGATCGCTTGTTCACAGATGCATTCAGGCACATGCGTGTGAGTACACGCACACCCACGCGCTTTTACAAGTAAGAGTTTTGTACGGTCTCTCATAAACGCAAACTTCAGGAGCAAAGATGCCGCAATGTCTAGCTAGATCCAGGGGCTCAAACAATGTCACAGGACTCGGGGGCTCTCCGTGGCTCACCCCGCTTTCCTCCACCCCCCTCCCGTCTCAGACAAGACCTCCCTGCAGCATGCCGAGGTGGCAGTCAGCGATCCGCAGAGACAAAGCGGGCTGGGGTGGGATTGGGGCTTATTTCCAAAGGGGGACAAGAGGTCTTTCTGCGTGATGGAAATGTCTTAAAGATTGGAGTCACGGTGACGGTTGCATGTTAGCGAAGTTACTGAAAATCGCTGCATTGTATACTCAGAGGAGTGAATTTTAGAGTACATAAGTGATACGTTGTTCAGGTTGTTCAGCTGGAAAAGAAACACGATGACAGCAGGCGCATGCTCACATCCTGTCACGCCATCACTCCCAACGCAAAGACGATGCCGCTCCGTCAACAGAGCCAGTAAGACCCTGGGGGGCGAGTCCCGCTGGCTCTGACTGGTCTAATATGTGCGCATGCCCATCTCCGGGCCGGGGCGGTTGGCCATGGAGAGGAGTGCTTGGATGGGACAGGCTGGGCCACATGCCTCGCCCGGAGCCCAGACAAGGTCGGCGGCCCCCGAGTCCCACCGACAGAGAGCTAGGGAGGGACACGTCCCCAAGGAAAATCTGGGGGCTGCTAACAGCAGCAGTCTCTGCATGCTGACCCACTTTCTGCCCAGCCAGGGCCGCAGTCCCATCCTGCGACTGTCCCCCGAGGCTCATGGGCATGCCCGTCGAGACTGCAGACTTTTGTAGAACCGAAACACACAGATGGCAACGCCAGCTTCACCCCTCTAGCCGCGCGAGGACAATACGATCCCCGTCTCAAAGAGCTGTGGGAGTGAACGACTAGGTCCCCAGATGGCCCTAAGAGTGATGCCCAGGGCGTGGACGACTCCTTCTGCGTGTTTGCTGTTGCTGTTGTGTTGTTGAGCGGGAGAGGCTCAGCTCTAAGATACACAGAACAGTTACTTCCCATTTTTTTTTCAATATTTATTTATTTTTGATAAAAAGAGAGACAGACCATGCGCAGGGGAGGGGCAGGGAGAGAGGGAGACACAGAATCCGAAGCAGGCTCCAGGCTCCGAGCGGTCAGCACAGAGCCCGACGCGGGGCTCGAACTCACGGACTGTGAGATCGTGACCTGAGCCGAAGTCGGACGCTCAACCGACAGAGACCCCCAGGCGCCCCTGGGAACAGTTAACTTTCAGGAGCCTTCCGACCCCCCCTCCATTCATCCTCTACCTCTCTCCGGGCCACAGAGAGAGCTGCCGCACAGATGTGTGACCCAGGTCCTTGCGTGCTGGCTCAGGGCGAGGGAGGAGACGGTGTGGGAGGAGCAGGGACCAGGATGCCTTCCCGTGGCCCTCCTGGGAGGTGGTCACTGTCCTCCGGGTCCATATCTCCATCTCCACAGCTCTCAACACCACTGGCTCTGGAGACACTCCCCTCTGCTGCGCATCCCTGGGTACCTTGGAATATCTCGTCTGTCCCCTTCACCCTGCCCACAGCTCAGCCAACAGTCCCTTCACCGAAGATGCTTCCTCTGGCTGCACTGTCTCTCTCTCTTTTCCTTTCTTCGCTTGTTGGGTTTCTTACGTTCCACACCTGCGTGAAACCCCACGGCACTTGTCTTTCTCTGACTTGTGTCCCCTAGCACAACACCGTCTAGTTCCGTCCACACTGTCGCAAGTGGCAGGCACGATCCCATTCCTTTTGACGGACGAGTCATACTCTGCGGGTTCGCGCCCCACATTCACCCATCTGAAACTAGCACCACACTGTTTGCTAACCACACCGGAACTACACTCCAAGCCTTTGAAAACTTTTTACAAGGGGAGACCCTCCATGTGAACCACGCTGGGCAAAGGCTGGTCCTGGCTGGGACGCTCGCCGTCCGCTACAAGAATTCTCCCCGACACGCCCGTCCGTGTTCACTCGAGGCACGTCTAGCTCGCCTGAAGTGCCCAACCCCCTCCCCCCGCCCCGCCACTTACAGCCGGCCAGAGGAGACCGTTTCAGAACTGGGACACTGGGTGAGCATCACGCACAGGTCACAGGACTGACGCAGGACGGTGTGGGTCCTCCCGCGCTCCTGGGATGTAGCTCCGGCCGGAGACTTGCTGACCAGGGTACCCGCTGCTCTAAGCCTGGGCCCCAAAGGCGTCAGAGGAGACAGCGGAGGGTGGATGACAATCAGGGAAGAAGGGAAAGGGTTTTAGGAAGTGGAAGCTTGGGGCGCCCAGGCGGCTCAGGCGGTTCAGCGTCCGACCTCGGCTCAGGTCACGATCTCAGGGTTTGTGGGTTCGAGCCCCGTGTCGGGCTCTGGGCTGACGGCTCGGAGCCCGGAGCCTGCTTCGGATTCTGGGTCTCCCTCTCTCTCTGCCCTTTCCCCGCTTACTCTCTCTCTCTCAAAGATAAACAAACGGTAAAAAAGTATTAAAATATTAAAAAAGTAAAGAAGCAGGAGCCACAGGGCAGGGAGCCCAACCCTGGACCTGGTGTGGGGTGGGCTGGTAGCCGGGAAAACGCTGGGAACAGGCGCGCGGCTGCCTCGGGATGCGTATACTAACTCGGGACCAGGGACAGGGTCTCTACAAGAGGAACAAGTTAGGACCATGATGCGGCACTAAAGGACCGACGTGCCCCAGTCCGCCCCACCTGAGCACGGGGTGCAAAGCCCCACTCGGCAAGGGACTCGTCCGTCCCGAGCCCTAGACTCGTGGACAGACACCGTGGCCCCCGGGATCACCATCCCAGCAGGTGACAACCTCGAAGTCGTCCATCAATGCCAATGGCAGTGTGAACCGGCCCTGTAATGTCTCCCCATTTTCCAGATGGCAAGACTGAGGCTCCAAGAGTTGGCGCGGCCGCCGAGCATGAGGATGTGAGGTTCCCGCGCACGGAGGGCCGGGCGCCCAGGCACAGCCCAGCCGGTCACCGCAGGCTGTGCCTCAGTCTGCTCAGCTGTGAAAGGGGCACAGCATCAGAGCCTCCTCCTGGGGGCTGGTTTGAGTGTCCCTGAGATCATCTGTGTAAGATGCTGAAAACAGCATCCGGAAAAGAGGGCTCAAAAAACCAGAGTGACCGTGACCCCCCTGTCACCTCATGGTCATCTTGTTACTGTCATTAAAATTACGCGGCTTTCTAAATTTATTAGGATGCTAAGACATAAAGTCAACAAATACCAACCACCTGCTCATGTGCCCCCCTCGGGACACGGAAAGGCCCCCACGGAGCCCCAGGGAATTAGCAAACCACACCCCTGGAGCGTTCGCCCCGCCTCAGGGGAGAGTCAGTCCCCAAAGCCCTTCTTCCTGCCCCTGGCGTGTCCTTCTTCTACCTGGACATGCAGACTCTGGGGAAGGACACCCCGAGTCCAGGTTTCCCCGATCTATAGAATGGGCTGATGGCATCTGCTTTGGTTGAGCTAATTAAGCGGCCACCCAAACGTGGGGAGTGGGAAACGTGGTCTGTATTTCACACGATCATTTTCTGGGCACAGAAAGTAATCCAACCAGGGGAATGAGGGTCCTCCAGAGCCAGAGAGAAATTTCTTCATCAAGCACAGCCGTTCCCACCTCATGCCCCCCGTGCCCACCTCGCTGAGCTACAACTGGGACACTCACCACCCCAAGAGCAGCAAACAGCTATGCAGTGACTGCTGTGTGTCAGGACTGGGCACACGGGAGAGTCATGAACCCTTTCATCAAACCCACAAGGCCCTGTTACTGTCACTGCTATTTCACAAGTGCAGAAATGGAAACTCCATTTTAAGTTTAAGTAAATAACCTGTCCAGGATTAGATGTCTGGTACTTTGTTATCAGGGCTGGACCGGAATTCAGGTACGTCTAACCTGAGACACCAGGATTAACCACGAAGCGACCTTGCTTCCAGTAAGGCTCCCTGGCACCCAAACCAAACAGCATCGGCTCTGCCTATACTGCACACCACAGGAGACAGATCAGTCCTGGCTGCTATGGACAGCTGTGCAGGTTGTGAACTGCACAAAAGCTCCTGCCCAAGAGGGCACTGGTGGAGGCTGAAGTCTGCTCCACGCTCCGTTTCACAAGCCGTGCCCCTGGCTGGGAGCTGGGTCTTCTTGGAAAAGGAGGTATTTTCTCCATTTTATTATGCACAAAGGAAGCAGCTTTTTCTAAGTCACATAAAGTTGTCATGTTTCAAAGCAAAAGCTCTGGGAACGTCCCACATAAAATTGTCTCCTTCCCGTCTCAAGTCCAACGGGAGTGCTGTGGGATTGCTAGATCAATGCTGTCTCACACAAACGCGATGCAAGCCTCAAACACGGGCCAAAACACAGCGGATTTCCTAGCACCCGCAGTAAAAGGTAAACAGAAACCAGTGAAATTAATTTGAATAGCGCTTGACGTAAACCAACGTACCCCAATCCTTATGGTCTCAACACGCAATCACTACATCAATTATCCACGAGATTTTTATATTCTTTGTTCACATTAAGCCTTCAGAATGCAGCGTATATACACATTCAGAGCACATCACGATTTGCAGCTGGCTGCCAGGGTTCCACGGGGCATGTGACTGCACTGGACGGGACAGAGTGAGGGGCACCTGAAGACACCGCGAGGGTGGCCCGCTGGCCAGCTGTAGCGGGGAAGGCGCAGGGCACACGGACCTCACTCCTCATCCCTGAGACCCTGATTTTATATTCTGGGCAGTCCAAAGCCACGGCCAGGATGAGCAGTTAGAAGGGGAGAATTCAGATCCGTGTCTGGGCAAAAACCCTAAGTTAAAACCCAGGAGACTGAGGGGGATGTGGTTTGTGAAGGCAGAAAGGACTATTTCAATGGGGCGCCTGGGGGCTCTGTCGGTTGAGCGTCCGACTTCGGCTCAGGTCATGATCTCACAGTTCGTGAGTTCGAGCACTGCATCGGGCTCTGTGCTGACAGCTTAGAGCCTGGAGCCTGCTTCCGATTCTGTGTCTCCCTCTCTCTCTGCCCCTCCCCTGCTCACGCTCTGTCTCTCTCTGTGTGTCTCAAAAATGAATAGACATTAGATAAATTTAAAGGGGATGCAGAGAAATGTCCAGGCAGGAATACTGAGGCACTAAAACAGAGCAGTCAAATTAGAAAAAGAAAGGGTTCAAGGGGAATCAGACAGGCTGCATCGACAGGGCCGGCGACCCACAGGAGGCAGGTGGCGCAGGCCTGATTCCGAGGTCTGGCGTGGCTCCCCGGAGAACGGCATCATCCAGGGTGGGAGCAGAGCCGGCTGAGCATCTGGACCGTGCTAGACAGGTCCCCCTCGAGCCAGGTAAAGACTACTACCCAGAGGAGGCTGCCGAAACCCCCCAGCAGCACGGGGGGCTCACCCCCTACAGACGGCCATTGTGCGTCATGAGCAGTCCCAGGAGCTCGTATACATAATAACATCTGCAGCAAACTCTACTGAAGGGCTGGTTCCGGGAACGGATGCTGCTTTGGAGTCCTCTGTTCCTGCCACAGGCCAGCGTGCTTACCGCCACCCTCAGTGACCGGTCTTGGGGGGCTCCACCCCATTTACCTTCTAAACCCCAGTCACACTGGTGGCTTTTCTGTGCAGCCTAGCGATTTATTTACCTCATGCCCCCGGGCCTTTGCACATTCCATTTTCAGTCTGGAATGCTCTTCCCACGGCTGGTTCCAACATTCCGTTCTAGTGTCAGCTCAAACGTCACCTCTGCAGAAAGCCCCTCTCGATGCCACTGTCGAGGGAGGTTTAAATCCACACCCCTTCCCAGGTTCCTTCAGGCCACCCATTTGGTTTCTCTTCCACTGTGCATGCTTCTCTGAGTTCACCTTGATCGTGTATCTACTTGCTTGTTTTCTGGCTGTCTACAGGGATGTCATGTGGGACCTTGTCTTTCATATCCCAGGTTGGCATTCCTGTTCTGTAACCCGGCACCCAGCAATGCAGTAGGTGCTTAATGAATGCACGCCAGATAAATGCAACAAGCTGGAAAGCATCCTACAGCCCCTCTAGTGCAGTCGCCACATTTCACGGATGAGGATCCTGAGACCACGTCGGGGCACCCGCAGGACGCTCCCACTTTCTCCCGCTGTCTGCCAGAGGCTGGCACACGTTTCCATCACACCAGCCCGAACTTCGCCAACAGGAGGGAGACAAGGGCTACTTCTGTGTCCTGTTCACCAAGACGTCAGACAGCCGCCAGAGATCCAGAACACCGTCAAAGAGCTCTGTGATCCCGGGGTACGAGGAGCCCTGTCCAGCTGGGAAGCTGGAATGTCATTAAGAGTCTGCTCTGCTGACACACTGGGTCTTTTTTTTTTTAACCCCCATCCCACAGGACCCACTAAGGGAAGTAAGGAAGTCTGTGTTGTGCACTTGTCCACGTCGGGGGAAAACGCACCAACCAGCCCCTCCTTCCAGACTGGCACGCTGGGAGGTCGCACGACTGGCAAACACAATGCCGGAGGGCAGATCCGGGGTTTGCCGGGCTGGGAGAAGGGTACAGAGACGAGGAACAGCGCCCTGGGAGCACAGGGAGCCCGCGGCCTCACCCTCCTCGCCCCACATCTTGTCTCTGTGCTCGGGGCAAAGGGAAACGCGTTCACAGCGCCTTCCCAAACGCCATCTCGGCAACAAAGCGGGCAATGTGTTTCATCTTGGCCCTCGGAGCCAGCTGAGTCCACAGCAGTGGGTGGCTTTCAAACCCAACATTTGATCAAAATGAAAAAGTGGCCCTTCCTTTCACCCCGTGACAAGCCTTCGCGTATAAATCACAGCCTTCCCGGGGAGGGCTCCCCGGAGCACAATCTCCAGGGCCGCCCAGGCCGCCTCGGTCCCATCTGGACAAAGGGGGCTGGGGCTTCCCAGGGGGCCCAGGGGCTTTTAAAGGCCCCTTGTAAAAACCAAGCTCAGACACTATTCCGGTGCAACCAAGGGGGGGGGGGGGGCGGGGGCGGGGAGAGAAGGCATCCTCGGAGATTTGCATTTTATGTGGCTTTAGAGCTCAATGGAAATCACGCTCCCTGCTAAAACTGCACTCCAAAATCCAATGCTAAAATCAGGCGGTGGTGGATAGAAGATTCTAGGCTTCAGAAATTTCTAGGATTTGGATTCCAAGGAAAAGGGATGGAGAAATGTCTGTTTGGTTGGCCAAAAAAAAAAAAAACGTTAAGGATGATAGACTTTAAATTAGTGAAGTCACTCATCACGTCGCAGTAAAAATGTTACGCTGGTAAACGAACGGCAGTGGCAAAGGTACAACAGAATAATATACAAGGGGATGGTAAAAAAGTAGCAGCCAGCAACTTCATGGAGTTCTCACATAGAGCTGGCCAGATGTTCAAACCCTCGAACGCCGCTCTCTCCTTAATCCCGTTCTCCAGCTTGATGGACGTGTCACTGACGTATCACATTGTATAAGTTTAAGACGTACAAGGTGGCAATTTGGGACCCACAGATGTGAAAGGGTAACCACATTCAGGTTAGTGAACACCCACGGTGCCTCACATAGTTGCCTTCTAAAAAACGTGGGGGGATAAGGACTTTTGAGATCCTCTTTCAAGCACACGGTACAGCGTGGTTAACTACAGCCGCCATGGGGAACGCTCCCAAGTTACCCATGTGATTGCCGGTAGCCTGGGCCCTTGGGCCAACGCCTCCCTCCGTCCTCCAGCCCCAGCCCCCGCTCACAACCCCTCTACTCTCTGCTTCTAGGAGCTCGATGCTTTCAGAGTCCACAGAGAAGCGAGCACATCCGGTATCTGCCTTTCTCTGTCCGTCTTCCGTCACTCGGCATCACGCCCTCTGGGTCCATCCGTGTGGCAAATGGCAGGATGTCCTTTCTCGTGGCCGAATAACGTCCCGTTGCGCCTACGCGTCACATCCTCTTTAGCCACTCCTCTGGTGATGGTCACTCCAGTTGCTTCTGTTTGGCCATTGCCAATAGTTTTGCAGTGAATGCGGGAGCGCAGGTATCTCTCGGAGGTCGCGAGCCCGCGTCCTGTGGGATCCAGCTGAAGGGAAGGAACCTCAATGGTGTTAGCAGCCCTGTGCGTGGGCGCTGGGCTCATCCCATGGAGCCGAGGGACCCCGACACTTGTCCACCTGATCCGCAGACCCGAGGCAGGGACACACAGATGAGACCCCACGCGGACCGCCCCTCCCCCCACTCCCCCGCTTAGAAAGCCCGCCTGCTGTCATCTTAGGTCCCTGTCTCACCACGGAAGCCTTCAAGGGGCTCGTTTTAATGGAAGAGTTTGCCAGTTCTCGAACCCCGTTGTAAACAGTTGGAGCAGGGAGGGATGAGAGGGCTCTCTTGTGAAAAGCGAACGTCACGAAAAAGAATTACATTTGATCTGCCTTTTTAACACGGTGTAGGTTTTAATTAAAACCACGCGCTCACTTTTTAGAACACAGAATAAATAACACAGATGTGATTTTCCGCGAAAACAAACAACAGCGACCTGACTTCTTCCTACAGAACTGAGCGATAGTCTGTAGACACGTTTTTGTATCTGACTTTTTGCAGCTCCGTCGTAAAGAAGGACGTTTTGGGGTTTTTTGTTTGTTTGTTTGTTTTGCGAAGGCTTAGACTGGTCCATCAATCTCCTAAGGCCCCTCTCTTGACACTTAAAATCTTCCCCTTTTCATTCTCTCTGAGCCGGCAGAGCCCCCCCCCCCCCACCCCTACCTCCCTGGCCTCCTTCGCACTCCTTTTGCACCTGCTTGCAAAAGCTCATCCAAACAATCAGTGCCAAGGAGCTCAGGAAACCCTGCATCTTTTTTGCAAACTCACTGCTCTGCAGGAAAAGGTGGATGTGTCCGATACCCCACATGACAGAGAGCGGGGTCAGGAGAAGGCTCCGTCCCCTGGTGACAGGTGGGGACACCCACCGAGCCTCGTCACGCGTCGTCATGAGCGAAGCTCTCCTGCGGAGAATGTCACCCTCTAACTGTCCCGCACTGGGCCATCCGACCAGGTCGCGCGGCCACGTGGGCGCCACATGACAAGCTGAAAGGGCTCCTGCGAGATGAGGACCGCCCCCCCCCCCCCCACGGCTCCGCGTCATCTTCCCTCTTTCGAGTCGGCCTTTGGGGGAGGCCCCGGGGCTGGCCGCTCCCCTCGGGGGCCGTGTCACAGGTGAGAGCGAGTGCAGGTGCAGGGGACAGCATGGGGCGGGGACAGGCCCATGGCCTTGAGAGCGAGGGTCCCCTCTCCGGAGAAATCGGGACAGACTCCCACCCTCCCTACCCGCTCCGCTCATCAGTGGGTTCCCCACCTTTTCAACCTGCTGAGGCTGCATAGTCTTGGCGTTCCCAGCCTCCCCGTGATTCGCATTTGTCTCCTAGCAGGAAGGCAGGTGGCGTCCCCTTCCTGAAGGAACCCGCTCGGAGGACACGGGAGCCAAAGCCACTGGTGGCCGCGTGACCAGCGCCCCTGTTGGCGTGTAATCTGCAGAGCTGGGTCCTCGGGAATCGGAAGCGCACGGCCCCCCTCTGCCGCCACGGGCACGGGGAACACAACAACGGAAGGAAGGAGCCCTGGGAGACACGTGTTTCAGTTTCGGGCGAAGCCTGAGGCCCCGACAGTGGTTCGAGATGCAGCCACCAGGCACAGCCGTCACCACGCACCTTCTGTTCCCAATCACCACGGGCTGCGAGGCCACCAGAGCAGGCGTCTGCTGTGTCCGGGGAAAGGCTTGGCTTCACCAGGTCTGGTCCGGCTGAGGGCGACGTGGCGGCAGGGGCCAGGCGGGCACCCGCGGTTTTCCCTGGTGCCCGCTCGTGGGCGATGCCCCGCACGGGCAGCCTGGGATCTCCTGGCCAACGTGTGGGCAACGCACACAGCCGTCCTTGCGTCTCGCCTCCCTTCCTGACGGACGGCACGGAAGTCCAGTCACCCCGGCCCTCCCTCTGCTTCGCAGTGACACAGGTTTTCAGCCAGACGAATCTCCCTGGCCCTCCTCGGCCAACCCTTTGGGCTGATGGATGAGGAAACTCAGGCCCACGGAGGTGACGTAGGTCGCGGGGGAGCCAAGAGGGTCAAAGTCAGGTGCATGACGTCTTCTCTGCCCTGATTCTCCAGACCGGAGAGACTCCGTCTTACCTCTGGGTCCCCGGCACCCTGAGTTGGGCCTCGCACACAGTAGGAGCTCATTCTATGCACACTGAACAAGTGAGTGGTGAGAGAGGTCATCCAGGAAACACCAGGAGCTGCAGTCTGGCCTCACAAGCGATGGGAAACGACTCTGGCTCACGTATGTAGACAAAGGACTCACCGGGGCACCCTCAGGACTGGGGCGCACCTGGAGACGGGACAGGAACGTGCCAGACGTGAGCAGGGAAAGAGCAGAGACAAACGAGTAGCTCTGGAGGGCAGAAGGCCGACGCTGGCCGAGCGTCCTGTGGGGTGTCACCCCTGAACTCAGCGGCTCCCACGCCTTGCTAAAGATTCTCAGGCCCGGAAGAGGGCCTCCCACTGAGCTGTCTCTTTACCGATCGCTGCGGCCAAGTGGATTATTCCCCTTCTTCATGGTTCGGGCCTGTGACACAGAGTCAGCACTGGGGCTGACTTCACCAAGCACGCGGAGCGAGTGAGGGAGACAGGCGGGTCCCTCGCGCACATGGCCGTGATCAGCAGGCTTCCAAATTGAGGACAACTAAGGCACGTGAAGGATGCAGTTCCTCAGTGTCGCCAGATTTCAAATGTCTGGTGGCCACACCGACTGGACACAGCACAGTCCCACGTCACCTGAAGCTCGGTTACACTGCCCTGGTCTGGGGGGTGTGTGTGCCTGTGCGTGCACGTTTGCACACGCACACGGTGTGGCTGTTACAGGGGCGCCTGGGGGGCTCGGTCGGTTGGGCGTCCGACTTCGGCTCAGGTCACGATCTCACGGTCCGTGAGTTCGAGCCCCGCGCCGGGCCCTGTGCGGACAGCTCAGAGCCTGGAACCCGCTTTGGATTCTGTGTCTCCCTCTCTCTGCCCCTCCCCCGTTCATGCTCTGTCTCTCTCTGTCTCAAAAATAAATAAACACTAAAAAAAAAAAAATTTAGAAAAAAACAAAATGGCTGTTACAAAAAATAAATAAACATTTTAATCGTCTTTGGTGCAAAGTGATCAAATCTAAAGATTTTGAGGTACCTATAACATACTGCCAGGGTGGGTACATGTAGGAAACAGTGTATTTTATTAAGACTTTTCTTTGTTGTCATATAATTAGGTGTTTCTAGTTGTAACGTACACGGTTTTTTAACCATTGAACGATCAAGATAGACCACTCTGCAGTGAAGTCCAACAAAATAAAGTTGCCACACGTTAAAAAGAATAATAATAAAACAAATTAAAAAGTAAAATAAAATGGCTGTTGCAGATGTACCCATTTCCTATCTGACTCTTCTCTCAGAGTCACAGGTCACCAAGAGCAGGCACGGCGTCCGTGGTGTTCCTGGGACCGAGCAAAGGTTCGCCCCGAGCAGGGCTCCACAAACACCTGTCAAGCGAGTACAGGCGTGACAGCCACACTCGCGGCCGTGATGACCATTCTCCTCGCAGCTTAACAGAAACTACTGAAAAGTTAAAATGTCCTCCGTCACCAGGGCTCTCAGGTTCTAAGCTGGTATTTTTTGCCTTCCCTGCTACAAACCTGCGCTCTCGTCAGCTTGCTTCAAACCAGCTTTATGTTGCTGGAAAGACTAATCAGCCGCTGTCTCGAAGTTCACGCCACTCAGGGTCCTGTGGAGGGGTGTCGGTGTGGCGAGCAATCCTCACACGGCCGCCCGAGGAAAAGCACGGGGTGCTGGAGATGTGTCGTGTCTTGGCAGGGAGGGGGCTGCAAGCTGAAAACAGCCTCAGAAATCCCAAACAGAAGCACGGATCTTGGTGATGATTTACTTTTTAGAACCGCGTCGGGGGAAACATACGTTCGGAAGGGTGGCGTGGTTTCTCACGCCTCAGAAGACAAGCAGAAGGTCTTAGAGGCTCCACAAAAGAAGCAGGAGGCAGGATGACACCGTGGCTAGGGGTGAACGTTAACGTTTCCAAGAAGCACTCTGGGGACCTGCCACCTGCTTGGTCCTTTACACGACAGGTTTTGTAAACCTGCTTTCTGTGAGTAGTGGGGACCTAGGTCGCTCCTCTGTGAATTCTCCAGGCCGCCCGTGCCTGGAGGGGAGCCTGCCCGCCCTGCCCTGGGGCGCAGGCCTGGCTGCTGGGGCCCCGGGAGCCCGACTCGCCTGCAAGAGTCGCCCCACACCAGCCCCCGCGAGACCCCGAGAAGCAGCAGCGGGGCTGACGCGAGAGTTGGCACACCCAGTGCACGGCGGTCCCCGAGCGGGGCTGTCCCTGCGTGCCTTCCCCTGGGCCCTGCAGTCCTGCAGAGCTGTGGGGGGAAGGGAGGGCCCGGGGAGGGGTGTGGGGGGAGAGCAGAAGCAGTAAACAGCAGCACGGGCCTAAAGCGGCCGCGCCCCAAGGTGCCACCTTGGCACCCTCTGGGTCTCTTACTCCAGAGATCCGACGGGAGGGGAACACAGAACACACACGTGTAGTGGGGGGACCGTCCCGGGCGGGGGGGGCGCCCCCACAGGCAGCTGGTGCATCCGTGGAGACACAAGCGGGAATCGCGCCAGCCATGGCTGGGACACGGTCCTCGGGGGAGGGGGGGGCGACCGGTCGGCGCTGTGCCCCCCAGCTCAACGCCCCTTCTCATCCTCCTATTCAAGCTGGAGGCGTGGACCCCAAACACCTACTCCGCTTGGAGGAGGGGCACGGGGTTATTCTGTGTGTGACTCAGTGGGTCTCTTGGTTACTGTATGCAGATGTGTGTGTGTGTGTGTGTGTGTGTGTGTGTGTGTGTGTGAGACGTGTGTGCGTAGGGGGAGAAGGAGGCAGAGAGAGAGGCGGAGAAGCAGGCAGGGAGAGAAGAGGACTGCTACAAAACTAAATATACGTGAGATCTCTGTCTGCCATACTTTTCCTGGGGAAGCTGGAGGGCCCGTCTCTAACTTAGGTGGAAACGAGCCCGTTTCCAGTGGGAAGAGGAAAGCGGCCCCAAGAAAGGCCAACGCAGAGCCGACAAGACTCGTTACGAGGCCGGACGTGGCGTGGGGGCCCCAGTGCGGGCAGAAGGCTGTAACATTGGCACACGCGTCACTACAACCGAACTGGAGGCTGGCTGCTCAGCGCTCGGGGAATTAGGGACGGTCGGCGGCAGCCCGATCTTCCCACGGAAGCAGGACGCATCCTGTTGGAGGCGCCAGAGTCCATCAGAGAGTCACTAACAAGAGGGCGACTGACTTGACCGGTCACGCTTCCGGGCACGTGTATACAGTGGCGTCACTCAGTGCTGCTCGCGGACATGCTACTTACTGTCTGGGAAAGAGAACAGGTCAGGGTGTCACTCACGCAGCCACCACTCTGCACGTGACTAGGCGGCCGGTGGAGGGCCAAGGTAGATGATCTGGACTAAAAAAAATTTTTTTTTAATGTTTATTGATTTTTGAGACAGAGCATGAGCGGGGGAGGGCAGGGAGGGAGGGAGACACGGAATCCGAAGCAGGTTCCAGGCTCCGAGCCGTCAGCCCAGAGCCCCACGCGGGGCTCGAACCCACAGACCGTGAGATCATGACCTGAGCCGAAGTCGGACGCCCAAACGACCGAGCCCCCCAGGCGCCCCCGATCTGGATTTTTATTCACTCGCTGGGTCTCAGATCTGCGGCTCCTTTCAACGTCAGCCTCCCCCTGCTGCTTGGGCATTCTAGTCTTTAAAGACACATGTTTTGTTCAACTTCATTCGACGTGGAATACAAGCTATTTCCTCAGGAGCTCCATCTGCGAAAAAGCCGTCCATTCCAAGAGTAGAGAAAAAACTTGTAGTTTGCAACTCCCGTAAGGATTTTCAAGGCGGTGGGGCGGGGGGGGGCTTCCACTATCATTCATTCATTCACTTCTCAATTCTCCCAGCATGCACCTGTTGGGTGCCTACTGGATGCCTGGCACTGTTCTGGGGGCCGAGGATATAGCAGAGAACAAAACAAAGCATTTGGGGGTGGGGAAGAAACACCGAGCAAAATAACGTAAATGAAATATCTGGCAGATGAGCTGGAGACAAGGCAGAAAGGCGAAAGGAGACTGGGGAGCCAGGTTTAAATAGGGTGCCCTGGGAAGCCTCCCTGAGCAGATGGGAATTAAGGTAACAGCTCAGAAAGAGGCACAATAGGGCGTGCAGAGTTCTATGGGCAATGGAGAGAACACGTGCAAAGGTCCTGAGGTAGGAGATTGCCCGGAGCATCCAGGAGAGCAGGGTAGAGGAAGGGAGGGGACAAGAGGAAGAGTATGCATGGAAGGAGGTGTGGACCATGCCTTCCGAGTGACAGCAAGGCCCACGGTGGGTGGCATGAGCTGACCTGGGACAGAGGAGGGCCACCCGGGTCGTGTGTGGAGGGAGGGGGAGGAAGTGCAGAAGCAGAAAACCTTTAAACAAACAAAGCACAAGACCTGTTCGGAGGTTCCTGCAACCGTCCGGAGGAGAGACCTGCCGGTCACGCCACACAGCTGTCCCCCAGGGCCACCAGGACTTAGCCTCCGGTACGATGCGAGTCTGTGGGCCACACCTCACGGCAGGCTGCGCCCTCCCTGCGGCCACAGGGACACTCCTCAGGTGTGCATCCCTGTGTGCTTGCCCTGCCGACAAACTGTTCCCGGAGGGGACCCCCGGGGCCCGGGACCCTCCACTTTCCCTCCTCTCGGCTGGCTCCCCCCCTCCCTCTCCCTCTCCCTCCCTCCTTCCTGCTCCTTCTTTGTTACCCATGAATCCAAAGAACTGGAAACCCGAGGGACCCAAGGAAGAGCTGAGTCCCGCAAGGGGCTGTGAGAACTCAGCCCGGGGTTCACTCCCCGCTCAGCTGTCCTCGCTGTCACCAGCAGGCCTCTCCTGGAGCCTCACTTCATTCCCAGGCAGGCCCCTGAGGCAGGGGAGGGGACGCGCAAGCACGGGGTGCTGCACAGCCACCCAGCCCAGCTCCCAGGTCCCTGCAGAGGCGGGACGCCCAGTGCACGCCCCACAGGAAGGCAGTAAGTGACACAGTTCACAGGAAGCACACACGCCGGGGACAGCCTGGAGGGGAGGAGCAAGTGAGCAGGGGGAGAATCTTAACTGACAGGACGTTTTCTGGGCTGCCCCCTGGGCTTCTGTCCTGGAGCCCACACCACCGGTCAGGGGAGGAGACCGTGGGAGGCTCCGTTCTATAAGAAACTCCCTGCTCCAAGCCCCGGTCCTGGAAGCCTTGCGACCACCGCGTCGTGGAGCCTTTCTCCTTTGAACAGAGAGAACCGGGTGTCTAATCACATTGCCCTTTTCACTTGGGCTGCTAGGAAACCTCTTAGTAAATAAAACATATTTTAAAAATGAGTGGAACAATTCACCCCCTTCCTGGACCACAGAACAGGACCCCAAAACAGAACAGAACAGAACAGGACTCCAGGAGGTCCAAGAGCCCGCCAGGCTTTTGAAGAAGTTACCGGCAACAGGATAGTTACCTTTTATCTAAAGAGGTTAAGAAAGTAGCTCCCTCTCAAATCCCGGTGTCTGCCACACAAACTACTGCCCTGAACTTTCTCCGGCCGGCACCTGTCGTTGTCTGTCACCCTAAGTGTCCCCTTGTCCCTGTGGCTCCCATCTGCTAAGTCCCCATGGGTCAGCACAGGGACCCTGCTTACTTTGCACTACAAACAAGAGGTTCGGGGCCTCCCAAAGCTGCAGAGAAGGATGCCCTCCGTGGACACCCTCTGTCACCTGCAGTCGGGGCACGTTCACAGGCCTGTGGGCCAGAGCACGTCCCCTCCATGCACACGATGGGGCAAAGGAAGGAGGGGGAGAGCAGTGGCACCAGGCAGGAGAACTCCATTTCTGCCTTTCCGGGAAGGATCAGGCAGGAAGACACCAACCCATCTGGTTTGGACAGGAGCCTTGGCTCTTGGAGTGTAATCAGATGTAAAGGCTTCTCGATACTTGGCGGGTTTTTAAAGGCCCCCCCCACGGAACAGAAGGAGCAAGGAGGAAAGGGCAGCTGGAGACCAAACTCTCTGAGAGTGACGAGAGACATCCAGCCGGGGGGGGACCCGTTAGAGCAGGCCCTTGGCTCCTTTCTCCTGCTTCCCACAGGTCTGGGGGAGCCCCTGCCCTACACCCTCAAGGTAAGTCACTCCTTGCCTAATCCTTCCACTCGGTGGCAGATAGTGAGGTGTTCCGGAAAAGAACTTAGTACAGAAAGATTCTTTCCTTCCCTTCTGTGTTCTCACCAAATAACCTCAAAGAAGTGTGGTCTGGTGGCCTTTTAACAAGGAGAATGGGGTGCACCATGGAGTCACGACTCGAGAGAGATGGAATATAATATATAAACACTGGTGAGGATAACTCGGAGTACGAGTGGTTTATAAAGTAGATAGAAATTTCATTTCTTTCTCATTTAAAGCCCGAAGAAGTGAAGGAGTCCAGGGCTGGACTGATGAGACCACTGCGTGAGACCCGCAAATTCATATGATCTCTGCAACATCTGCCTCATGGCCCAAGACGGCTGCACAGTTCTAGCCATCATGTCTACATTCCAGCCAGCAGCAAAAAGAAAAGGGAAGAAGCCCGCTCCAAGTCCTTTTGAAGAAATTTCCTAAAAGGTGTGCACACCCTACATCCGTTTACAGCCTGCTGTATACGTTAGTTAGCTCCACTGAGCTCAGGGTGGAGGGTGAATGACGTAGTCTTTTTTTCCTAAACCACACGTGTTTGCCTGAGTCCAAATGCGTGGGTGACGTCGAGCTAAAACATGCTGAAGTCCTTGAGGAGTAAAATAAAACACCTGAGGGAGTAACCGGCTGGTAATCGCAGGAACTTCTCTTTCACACCCACAGGCTACTTCTATCTTCCGTTATGGCTCCGAATGAAAATATTTACCGAGGCTTCTCCTGTCAAACCAGGACAGAGAACCAAGGGGGTCAGGCTGCCTTTCCATCCTACCCCCCTTGTGCCCTGTCCCCTGGGAACAAATGAAATGCAACACAGAGGCTGGTCAGAGCTTCGCCAGCAGAAACCCAGGGAAAGAGGACGGGACGTGCTGTCCGCTCTAGGGGGTCCTCCCAGGACCCCCTGGACTAGGGCGGGGAGGAATGCAAGGGCCAAAGTCACAGATGAATGGATTCACGCGTTCATCTCATACACTAGGTCCTGGCTTCATTTACTCTTGCCCTAGCCCTCTGTCCCTACTAATGCTACTTGCTGATTCCTAACAGCTCTTTTTTTTTTTAATTTTTTTTTAACGTTTATTTATTTTTGAGACAGAGAGAGACAGAGCATGAACAGGGGAGGAGCAGAGAGAGAGGGAGACACAGAATCTGAAACACGCTCCAGGCTCCAAGCTGTCAGCACAGAGCCCAATGCCGGCCTCGAACTCACGAACCATGAGATCATGACCTGAGCCGAAGTCGGACGCTCAACTGACTGGGCCCCCAGGCACCCCACCATTTGGGCTTTTAAGTTGTTGAACAGAATTAGGCAGAAAACTTTCACGACCTGACAGAGTTAAGACGATGGTTTTTAAAGACAGAGCAGATGAGAGAAAACCGAACACTCTCTCTACGCGAACTTCACTCTTCACCAAGCTTCCTACGTTCCAGAAGGGTCTCTTTCCAGGAACAAGCGGGAAGGAACAGCATGGGCGGCATTTTGAGAAGGTACCGGTGCCCTGCATGGGTGTGGAAAGGTACGTGGAAGCTGGAGAGGACGAATCCAATCTTCTCTTCGCTCCCCAACTGTCTGCGCAAAGACTCGCATCCCTGACCGCATCTGTAGGGTAGACACGGGTAGGGAAAGTGGCTCGGAACGATCCTCCTGGGGGTCCCTGCTCACACACAGTTCTGCCAAGACCCTGGGCCCCTGGAGGTCACGGGCAACACTCCGGGGTCGCCCAGCAGCCGCTCTCGACGGGGGAAAGACTTGACAACTTCCTTCTTCCCTGGCATGGGGTCCGCGTCGTGAGGTACGGCCTCCTCAGAGGCCCGGAGAACACGGCACGCTGCCTCAGTTTCCTTGTTTGCAACTGAGGAGGGGAGAGGCCCACGGTGGGGCCCGTGGGGTGAATTCAGAGGCCCTTCCTGCAGCCCCATCGGTAGGGGAAGACAGTGAACACCACCGAGACCGAGGTCCCCGAAGCTGGAGAACCCCCCCAGGCCCCCCCCCCCCCGCACGTGGTCACTTTCCCTGTCATCCTCTCTCAGCCTGGATGGGGGAGGAAAGGAACCTCTCAGTTGAACCCAAGCAGGAAGAGCAGGCTCGTCATGGGAACACGAGCTGCTCTCAACCAGATCCTCTGGCAGCACGTGAGATGAAATCAGGAGACCCCTCGTGGCTGTGACCTTCCGGGCTCCGCTGGATGACCCAGCGAAGGCAAGATTAGACGTCCAGGGGCAGACCCCCCCACCCCCTGGGTGACCGGCTGGCCCTGGCAGGGAACTTAAAAGAGAACCCTTTGTAACTTGATCCCCTCTGCCTCTGAGAGCTGATAGTCCTGGAAGAAACTGGAAAGTCTCTGGCTCACTCACTGGCCACATGCCCGCGGGGGGAGGCTGACCTCCGGGCTTTGAAGTGGGAGCCTCCCCCAGCCACACACTCAAACGGGGCTCGGGGAAGAAAAAAAATAAGCAGAGAGCAGGAGAGGCTGGAAACCCTTTTTAAATTTGCCGTCCAGATGTGCAAATCCAGACAACCCAGGAGGGGCACTCAGAGAGCCGCAGAAGATCTTGAAATGCTTAAGTTAAGTCCTCCTTCAGGATCTCTCGCTAATCACTTAAGCCAACCAACATCTTTAGAAAATTGAGGGAATTACCCGAAGCCCTTTGTGCGGGGCCCTTCTAAGTGAAGGCAGACTCAGCTCACCTCCTCCCCTGACATCACATGAAAGGGCTCAGGCAACAGTTAATAAATCTTAAGACCTTGGGATGGATTTCATCTTCTGGGCAGAAAAAAAGAAAAAAGGAAAACAAGAATATATATATATATATATATATATATATATATATATATATAATCTCAAGAAGGCAAGTGAGAGCGGGATCCAAGGGGCACACAACGTCCGCGTGCTTCAGAGAGTTTCCGTCCCAACCCCAGCCCTTCCGCCTGTCCATCCACCGAGCGATATTTACCAGACGTCCACCATGTGCATTTTTAGGTTTATGGAAACACCGGGTGGAAAGCACAGAGAAGTGTCGTGGGTCTCCTCTCCCCCTTCCGCACGCGCGTGTGTGGCTTTGTCTCATGCACGATGTGGCTTTGTCCGTAGGCTTTATCACATGCATGATGTCATCGAACCGCCATTGCAGGGTCCCTACAGAAGAGCCCTCTGCTCTCAAGGTCCTCTGTGCTCCACACGTTCGTCCGTCCCTCCCTCCCAGCCCCTGGCAGCCGCTGATGTCTTCATGGTCTCTGGAGCTGTGCCTTTTCCAGAACGTCCTGTAGTTGGAATCACAGAGTCTGTAGCCTTTGCAGAGTGGCTGGCTTCACTTAGTAACATGCACCTAAGGCTCCTCCGTGTTTTCCAAGGCTTGACAGCCCGTTTCGTTTTATCACTGAATAATATTCCGTTGTCTGGACAGAAACCCAGTTTCTTCATCCATTCACCCGCTGGAGGGGATCTTGGTGGCTCCCAAGTTTTGACAATTATGAATAACGCTGCTCTAAACACCCGTGTGCGAGTTTGTGTGGACCCACCTCTTCAACTCCTTCGGATAGATAAAAAGGAGCGCGATGGCACGACTCGATAAGCCTACGTTTTGCTTTGCAAGAAACCGCCAAACTGTCTTCCCAAAGGTGGGCACCGTTTTCCGCTCCCACCAGCCAAGAGCAAGCGCTCCCGGATGCCCCACGTCCTCGCCTGCATGGGGCGTTGTCGGTGGTCTGGATTCCAGCCCTCCCGATGGGTGTGCAGAAGCTGCAGGCTGCGATTTTCATCAAGAGGAGTTCCGGGACGGCGACACAGAACAGACACCTGCCACGCGAAGGCAGAAGCCATGCGGACATCTGCACATCTCATTCTTGCAGACTGGCGATGGCTTCCTTGGCGTGTCCGTGGGACAAAATGGAAACGCTGCATCTTTGGAGAGTGGGGGGCGGGGGAGGCTATGACCGTCACACGTGAAGTGCACAAGGACACCGGTCTACACTCCCACCAACGGTGCAGGAGGGTTCCTGCCTCACCAGCGCCTGTTGTTTCCTGAGTTGTTCATTTTAGCCACTCTGACCGGTGTGAGGTGGTGTCTCAGTGTGGTTTTGGTTTGCTTTTTTTGTTTTTAATTTTCTTTAACTTTATTTTTGAGAGAGAGACAGAGTGTAAGCAGGAGAGGGTCAGAGAGAGAGGGAGACACAGAACCCAAAGCAGCTTCCAGGCTCCGAGCTGTCAGCACAGAGCCCGACGCGGGGCTCGAACTCACAAACTGAGAGATCATGACCTGAGCCAAAGTTAGATGCTCAACCGACTGAGCCCCCCAGGCGCCCCGGTGTGGTTTTGATCTGTATTCCGTCAACTGATGAATGGATAAAGAAGATGTGGTTTTTATACACGATGGACTAGTACAGGGCAATAAGAAAGAACGAAATCTGGCCCTTTGTAGCAACGTGGATGGAACTGGAGAGTGTTATGCTAAGTGAAATAACTCAGGCAGAGAAAGACAGATACCGTATGTTTTTACTCTTATGTGGATCCTGAGAAACTTAACAGAAGACCGTGGGGGAGGGGAGGGGAAAAAATAGTTACAAACAGAGAGGGAGGGAGGCAAACCATAAGAGACGCTTGAACACAGAGAATAAACCGAGGGTGGATGGGGGGTGGGGCAGAGGGGAAAATGGGGGATGGGCACCGAGGAGGGCACCTGTGGGGATGAGCACTGGGTGTTGTATGTAAGCGATGAATCATGGGAATCTACTCCCAAAACCAAGGGCACACTTCACATGCTGTATGTTAGCCAACTTGACAATGAATTATATTTAAAATAAAAAATGAACAAAATAAAACACCATATTATAAAATCTCAAAAAAAACCCTAAAAATTAACAAGAGGAAAGGGGTACACAACCTCACCTAGATGCTGCGAAGGAATAATGCCTCCCAGACCTGGGGGTGAGGGCCTGGGACCCTTTGGGGAGACAACCAGTGAGGGTCCCCATTGCTGACGGCTTTAGCTTTAGCACACTCCCGTCATGTCAAGAGCCAACCTGCAACTCCACCATCCACAGGCTTCTGAAGACACCCCTTTGTTTCCTTCCACCCAAGGGCCTGACGTGAACTCTGTGGTCACAGTGGACCTCAGCGGGGTCAGGGATGCCACCACGAACGTCCTCTCGAAACAGCTTTATCTTTCACTTTCCTCTCCACAACGCTACCCAAGAAATGCTCCCTTGGGTACTTCAGCCCCCTGCTAGCTCACCCTAAGAACCCCTCATGGATCTGGAGAGGCAGACTGTGAAATCAACACCCACCATCCAAAACCTGATCCGGACCGGAATTCGGCAAAGCACACAAAAAGGCCGAGCATCCGCGAGTTCTCCTTCAAGAACACCGGACTGGATTTCACAGAGCATCACCTAGGAGAAGTCCCTGTATTCTAATCAGCCTCGTCATTCGTTGTGTTCATGGGCAAAGATGAAAATGGGGTGAACAGGGCTGGAAAAGCCAGAATGCCCGCGGGGCTCCCTAAGGACAAAGGCAAGAAGCCCTAAATATCGGCAGAAGGAGCTGGAAAAAGAGCAGACGGTTGCCTCAATGCTCACAAACCCGAGTCCTGTGAGGTCGTTCCCTCCGAAGATAAACAGATGAACGGGTTTTAATAAGAGACCGCATTACCATTAGATTTGCAACGACGAACCGGAACAGAGCTAGTGAACGATGACCCTCCTCTTGCGCAGAAGCTGTTGGAGACGTCTGTGCCCTGTGCGTGGCGACTGAAGAACCGTACCGCCTTTAGGCGGGCTCACACTGTGCTGTTACTGCAACGATTCCCCGTGCGAGAGCTGCGACCTCCTCACTCTCATCTCAGAGATGCTCTGTGCAAACCGGCCACCTGGGGGGCTCAGTCCGTTAAGTGTCCGACTTCAGCTCGGGTCACGATCCCGCGGTTTGTGAGTCCGAGCCCCGCATCAGGCTCTGTGCTCAGAGCCTGCTTGGGATCCTCTGTCTTCCCCTCTCTCTGCACCTCCCCCACTCTCTCCCTCTCTCTCTCTCTCTCTCCGAAGGAAATAAACATTAAGAAATAAAAAAAAAAAATGGGAGCGCCTGGGTGGCTCAGTCTGTTGAGCGGCCGACTTCAGCTCAGGTCATGATCTCGCGGTCCGTGAGTTCGAGCCCCGCGTCGGGCTCTGGGCTGACCGCTGGGAGCCTGGAGCCTGCTTCCGATTCTGTGTCTCCCTCTCTCTGCCCCTCCCCCGTTCATGCTCTGTCTCTCTCTGTCTCAAAAATAAATAAAAACATTAAAAATTTTTTTAAATAATAAAATAAATTTTAAAAAATTAAAAAAAAAAGACGTTATGTACAAACCTAACCAACTGCTCGGGACGCTGGTCTACGCATGAAAGAGAAAACATTATGTCTGGTCCTTGAACGAACTGGTCACATCGCTTCGAGAGCTTTTCAGGTAGCGGGTAAAAATCGAAGGCAAAAACGGCCGTGTGTAAAGCCTGCACCAGAGCGCTAAGAGTTTAAAGCAGAGAAAAGGGATGTGAAGCAGGAATACGTAGGCTCTTGATGTTCTGGTTATTTTGGGAACCGCACAGCTGATCACCCCCGGGGTGCCACAGTCTTCAGAGTTACTACAGCATCAGGGTCTCACATGCTCGTGAACTGGGATAAAAAAAAAAAAAATCTACCTTCAAGTTAATGCATCCATTTCAAGAGCTCCACAAGGAAAGAATTAAGCAGACAGGAAATCATCCAAACATGAAGATAAAAAGTCCGACAGAGAGCTTTTGAAATACGAGACGGGGTGCGGCGAACTCTCCCCAAGAAAAGAAACAGCAAAGGGGCTGGTGTGATTGGAAAAGGCTGGAGGGAACAGTGCAGAGATCGTCCAAGCCAGAAACCTTCTTTCTGTTTGTAGCAGAAATCGGGCTTCCAGAACTGCTCAGCGCAGAGGCTAATATGGATTCCGCGAGCCGGGTGATGGATAGGGTTCTCAGTTCTTCGTTCTGTCCCAGCGAGGGTGGGTGGCTGCAAGAAGTCCCCAAGAAGGGGATGGCAGCCCGAGAAGCCAGGAAAAGACGGAAATGTGAGGGAAATCCCATCTTGGAGAAACCCACACTCTTTTCCGAAGCCTCGTCCTGACTTCGCGTCAGCTACGGCTACCGGCGAGGCTGAGCGGGGGACGCGGCGTGGGGACCCGGGAACAACGGGCAAGCAGAATCGGGGAGCCGGGCCCCAGCGCAGTGACCATGATCGTTACCCTGTCATTCCCCACCGAACATCATAAACCAGACGCTACAACCTTCGGGCCAAGTGTTGCAGACACAGCGGCAGTGATGAGAGAACGTGCCAACGAGGTCAGAGACCACGAAAACAGGCGCGGGAGGAAGAGGAAGAAAGGTCTCTTCTTGAAGCTCTGTCCCTCCACAGCTGCAGCTCTCTCCAAGCACCGTCTTCAAAGGCTGACGGACGGTGTAGCCATGTCCACGGCCGCAGGCCCACGTCTGTCACGCCAACGTGGAAACAGCCGCAGCACAGACAAAATGGACACCGCCAACTTAGAAGCAGTGGGGTCTCGGGCCAACTGCTCCCCAAGTGCCCGGAGGAGAGGCGAGCTTGCTCTGTGCCACCTCCTCCAGGAAGCACCTCTGGACTCAGTGGCAACTGGGCGGGGACACAGGCTTCCGAAAGCTGCGTCACGGGGACTTCCGTATCATAAATGGCCCTTCCCCCAGCGTCTCTCCCCCGCTGCTCGAGACAGAAAATGCCACCACAGCCCAGGGACAGAAAGATGGCTCACCAAGATGGCTTCTCATCACGGTTGGCCTGTTTCGCCCATTAGCATAGTAAAAACAGTAGTGGACCCTCTGGAGAAGTGGCTGCCTACTGGAGAAAAATGATGCCCGTGCGATAGTTAAATTGTACAGCCAAACAAAAGGAAGGACTTACCGACCTTTCAAAAGAATGGTCTTGCTGCAAATAGTAACTCGATTTTAAATATAGAGTCGCAGCTGGGACGTCTTCATCATATAATTAGTTAACCGGAGACACCCAGTTATGAAATGGGTGTCGTGTCGGCAAATCCACCCCCCCCCCCCCCCGCAGAACCACAGACTGAGCGGAGGAAATTCCACTTCTCACAAAGCCCTGTAATGACCGTGTATATAAATAAGTAAGCATCTGTTTACATGTGCCCATATTTAAATGCAGTAATAAAGGCACACATGTATTTTTATAAATTCAGCTTCTTCCCATCTAATGAACAAACTCAAAGACAATTCTATTTTATCCAGTGCGATAGTATGAGTGGTAATTAAACCGAAATCACTTAAACATTTATTGCCCGATATCAGACAAGTGTTTTCACAGTGAAGCTGGTTCTATTTATCTCAGACACAAAATTATAATGGAAAATTACCCTGATCACTTAAACTCCAATACTACAGTAGCAAAATAACACTTTTTCCCCCCATTGATCTAATTTAATGAGAGGGGATGAAGCACTGTGGATAATTAAGGATCAGATCTAGGAGAGCATCTACACTCTTGTGTTTCCCATAGAGTAATTCCGGGAGAGGCGCTTTGGAGTGACAGAAAGAACACGCAGGGGTGGGGGGTGAGCGAGATCTGGGTTTGTCCCTGCACGTCCAGGAAAGGGGTTCAGAGCTGCAGCTAAGCAACCAGACCGTTCCCCGGCCCCCGTTACTCGCTGGGTGTCCTTGGGCAAGAAATTCACCCTCTCTGTGCCTCCTTATCCCGCTCTGTGGAATGGGATGATGCAAGGACCTACCCCCAGTGGGGCTGCAGTGAGCACCGACAGGTTGAATCTGGCTTTATCAGGAGCAGCTCTGTTACTTGTGTTGCTTCAAATCTCCTCTTTTTAAAAAGAGAATAACTATTGGCCCTTCATCATAGGTTACGATAACCGCGTGAGGTTCGCTAGGCGGGAGTGCTGCTCAACTGTAGCAAGTGTTCGAGCCGATGTTGGTGTTACTTATCTTTCTCGACCTCACTGGATATACTGATACAGAGTCAAAATATATCCGTGGTTGCCAATCTTAGTCGCTGACCTCTCTTTTTATTGGATTTATTTTTAATTTTTTAATGTTTTGTTTCGTTTTTTTGAGAAAGACAGAGCACGAGCAGGGGAGGGGCTGAGAGAGAAAGGGAGACCCAGAATCCGAAGCAGGCTCCAGGCTCTGAGCCGTCCGCACAGAGCCCGACGCGGGGCTCGAACCCACGGACCGTGAGATCATGACCCGAGCCGAAGTCAGACGCTTACCCGACGGAGCCACCCAGGCGCCCCTGGAAAGAGGATGCTTATAGAAAAGAAGATGCTCTTCCACAAAGTCCTGGTCCAGCCCTATGACTTCAGCAACCACGATACATCCAAATAACCCTTGAGTTAAAGAAACAATAATCAAAATGGAAACCCCCGACCCTGACTGTGGGGAGCTACGTGCGAGGGCTTGGCGAGGGCTCAGCCAGAGCGGCCTTGGAAGGAAATCTCTAGCCGTAGAAGTGTGCAGAAAAAGGAGAAGAAGGTCAATAAATGACTAATGGTTAATATCAAGAAGCGAAGAAGGCTAATGGCCCTGGAGGTACAGATTCACGTGTCTGCAGAGGGCCAGGCGTCTCTGGGAGCCCATTAGGCACCACAGGCAGAACCTACTAACACTGGGGGCTCAAGCACCAGCCCCAGAGCTGGAGGAGGCCCTGGGCCCTGAGGGGTCTCCACACCTGGAATGTGGGGACACGGGGGGGCATGGTGGCCCCGGGAGAGGCTGGCCTGACACTGACGTGGGGGCCCGGGCAGTGGTCACGTCGGTATTTTTACAACCGCTGCCCCTTTTCAGGTCGCACAGCTGACTGTGTACTGACACAAGATGGTCTTTATCACTCCTGCCAGGCTTTCCTGAAATCCAGAACTTTCTGATTTTTGTTGCGTTGGGGTGGCAGGGAGGTGGCATGAAAAGCAGAGACAAGAGGAGAGCAGTTTCCTTCCCCTGGCTGGTCCTCCCCCCCGCCCCCCACACACACACAGCACACACAGATAATCAGGAGCCCTCTAAACCTAACGTTTCAAAGCCTAACACTGTACAGGCATCTCAGCATGTTTTCTAACGCCAGCCTCGGAGACCCACGATTTCTGCAGCGGATTCTGTGCTGTCTAGAGGCTGGAGGGCCTCCGCAGAGCCACTGGGCTGATTTCCAAGATCCCAGGCCACTTGGCACGCCTCACAGAGGCTCAGACAACCGCAGCTCTTGGAAGAATAAAGACCATCTCAGAGACGACTGGGAAACGCCCGATCCCCCTCCTGCAGAGGACGGAGACGGGGGGCCCTGGGACACGCGGTGGACACTCCAGGGCCAGCGTGCCCCACGGTGCGGGACGCCCAGCCTGGCCCCGTGCTGTCCTACCGCCAGGTGCACCCGGCAGCTGCTGCCCGGGTCGTGGCCTCCTATTTTTAATCCTTCAGGAAAATCAGAGGCAGTGCCGGAGGGTTCGGGCTTAGAACCTTGACAGGTGAGAATTATATGGTCTATCACTTCCAACAAACCACTGCAGCTCGCCGCGGAGAACGAGAGAGAAAAGACTTGTTCGAGGCAGAGCTGTTAACAATCGTGAAACACACGACAGCAAACCGACGTGGCTCCTCATAGGAATATTTCCAGATGACAGTCCCAGGGCTGGTGAAGAAACGTTTCTTCCAGCAACAGAAAAAGGACAGCAGAGGAGCGAAGAGGACAGCCTTCCTGGAGCAAAACACTCGGCTCTGCCTTTCGAGAAGCAGGAGGCCTGCACGGGGAGGGGAGGTCGTGGACACATTCAGGAAACAGCCGAGACCCCCTCCGGGAGGGGCTGGTCCCCACGTGCACAGGCCCCGCGGGGCACCCCTGGGCACGACCGCGACATGCCGGGCCCATCCCGCACTCCCGTCGGCCAGGGGCTGGCCGCAAGCCCGAGGCCCTGCACGGACACTCGAGGGCAGACACGTGTGGCCTCGACCCACAGCGTCTCCGGGGCTGGCGCCTGAAGCCATCAGGTTGGGGTCACAAAGCCAACGGGGAAAGAGAGACGGGGACACCCTGTTCGCCCAGATCCCCAACAATGTCACTTTCGAATATGCCTGCAGTGATGAAAGCTTCACAGTTAGGGACCGGAAAACGGACAGCAGGTTGACGGCACGGCTGCCTCCGGACAGACAGACAGGGATAGAGATGGGAGGACGGACAGGGGAGCACGTTCTGGGGAAGGTGTGGTCAGGAGTCCCATGTTGTCAGTGACGTCGGATTCATTTTGTGTCGTTAAAAAAAAAGGGCATCCGAAGCGAACACAATACAACGTCAGCATCTGTGGCCCCGCGACAGACGTTCGTGACCTCGTTCTCTGTTCGAGTCTATCTTTCTTAACGGGCATTTTTTTCTTTTAATTTTTATAACCAGGATTAACAGTCATGTGTATGGAACTCTGATGTTACTAACAGCTCCCTTTTTTTTTTTTAATTTTTTTTAAGTTTATTTTTTTTTGACAGAGAGAGACAGAGCATAAGCTGGGGAGGGGCAGAGAGAGAGGGAGACACGGAATCCAAAACAGGCTCCAGGCTCCGAGCCGTCAGCACAGAGCCCGACGCGGGGCTCGAACCCACGGACCGCGAGATCATGACCTGAGCCAAAGTCGAGTGCCTAACTGAGCCACCCAGGTGCCCCATTTTGAAAATTTTTTTAATGTTTACTTTTGGCAGAGAGAGAGGGAGACACGGAATCCGAAACAGGCTCCAGGCTCCGAGCCGTCAGCACAGAGCCCGACGCGGGGCTCAAACCCATGGACCGTGAGATCATGACCTGAGCCGAAGTCGGACGCTCAGCCGACGGAGCCCCCCAGGCGCCCCTCAAGCTTAGTTCTGGTGGCAGAGAGCCGGGAGGAAGGACCGGCAGATTCTCAAGTGATGTCCACTTGTGACGGAAGTGTAGCGGGGCCACAGAGTGGATGGTTCTGGGAAGCTCCCCAGAGGCATTGGCTGGGCCATCCCCCAACCTGCTACGTTATGCACGCGTGTGCTCACGTGCACGTGCGTTTGCACACCTGGCACCTGTGGACTGCTTGCTTTCCAGAAGACGGAGATGAACTCAGATGAATCATTGCCTTCCTTAGGGCTGGAGCGCAATGCCGGCCAGAATGAGGTCCCTGTTTCCACCACTCACCGGCTCACCCCCTCGGTCCCCTTCAGTGATGCCCAGACACAACGGGGACACGAGAGGCCCCTCGCCTGCAGGCAGACAGAGGGCCCTGCGCCACGTGGGCGGTAAAGAAACAGAGGCACACGCGCACCTGAGCTGGGAGGCTGTCAGGAACCTTGTCAGCCCTGCATCCAGCAGCTTCCATCCCACGATAAATCAAACCGCGGCACCTGTAAGGACAGTGATCTTAACTATGACACCTGGCTCTCTATATTTGAGGGGCATTTTCCTTATTAAGGTTTAGCAGCCCAGACATCTGGGGACCAGCTTAATGTGTCCACATGCCTTCTCCATGGGGTCCGGCTGGGGGCCCCCGTCCCCCCCACCGGTGTGGCTGTCTCTCCATTACAGGAGCAGCGGGGGGCCGCAGAAGCCCAGAGCCCCCGGGGCCACCAGACCCCTGCATACCATCTAAACATCAAGGGGCATCCGTCTGCAGGATGATAATTCAAACCATCTCCCTGTCTCTAAACACAAAGAAGAAAAGAACAGCAGGGCCCCGCTCCTCTATAGACCCCAGGCGGGGAAAACACAACTTTGTTCAACTTCTCTCAGAACCGGTATTTTCACAACCCAATAAAACTTAATCTTCTTGCCCCCCCCCGCCCCCCGCCGGACCCCATGCTCTGGGCGGTTTACAAATGGCCAGAAGGCTTAGTGGCCCGGGGTCCTCCAAGGATTCGTCTCCGCCTTCCCCACCGACTCCCCGATACAGTGCTGAGGTCAGGGTACTAAAAAAAAAATTTTTTTTTCAAGCAGAAAGGAAAAAAAAAAAACAATCTAACGATGCTAAGAATAGAGTTTTCATCCCCCCAATAATCCCAGGGTCCAGCCGTGTTCGGTTCTTTAAGGGCAGAACGCTGAATTACATCCACGACACAAAGAGAGACGCCTTCCAAATGCATGGGCGACCAAAGCGCTGCCCTTGGCCAGGGGATGAGAACCCCAGGTCCCTCTCGTGAAGCACGGCCACCCGCTCCGTCTCGAGATCCCAGGGCCCAAGGCACAAGTGTCTGACTCGAGACATCAGCGACTGGGGGTTCCCATGGAAACCAGCAGGGAGGGAAGAGGGAAGAAACGCGGAAAGGATAGCAAGGGACAGATGTCAACATGTCCCCAAATCTGGGCTTCCTGCCTGTGGAGGAGAGATTTGGGTCACAGGCCTCTGAAAGACTCTGGCTGTTCTGCATTTGTCTTAAGTCACCACAGCGCTGCTCTGGGTCTCCACCCCCCTCTCCCGGGTCACCCCAAGTCCCAGTCTGGCCTCATCCATACGGGACCAATACCGCCCACTTGACTGTTCTTTTCCACCAGCTCATCTGAAAGTCAGCGTCGTTCTCAGCAATTACAGGACATTAACGCTTCGACGAGCTAGTTATTTTCCAATATTTCAGCTTAAAAATAATGTTGAGGGGCACCTGGGGGGCTCAGTCGGTTAAGCGTCCGACTCTTGATCTCGGCTCAGCTCACGATCTCACGGCTCGTGAGTTCGAGCCCCATGTTGGGTTCTGTGCTGACAGCATGAAGCCTGCTTGGGATTCTCTTTCTTCCTCTCTCTCTCTGCCCCTCCTCTGCTTGCTTTCTCTCTCTCTCTCTCTCAATATAAACATTAAAATAATAATAATAATTTTGACAGCACGGTCACCCCATCGCTCCGTCTGTCCCCCCCTCCTTGTTTCCTTGGTGCCAGGTGCCAGGACAGGCACCTGACACCTCCCTGTCCATCTACTTGTTCATGTGCACCTGTCTCCCGCCCTGGAGAACACATACCCAGAACTGCCCGCCCAGGAGCGTCTGGCCACACAGGAAGGAGTCAGCCAAAGGGACGACAAGCCACCGACCCTACCTGCCTTATGATGTCATTTGTGACACAGCCAACAGGTTTTGGAAAGAAAGACAACCAAAAGGGAAAAAGAAAATCACTAACATCTCCATTTTTTTTTTTTTTTTTTTTTTTACATTTTTCTCCCTACCACACAGGTAATCAATCTTCAGTTTCCCAGATTGAGCAAATTCAAAGTAAAAATAAATCAATCAAGATAGAAAAACAGGGCTCTGCTTTATAAAAAATACAATTAATTCCCGAGCGATGTTTGTGCTGTTGAGAAAGAAAAAAAAAAAAAAACTATATTGTGACGTAATGAGATTTTGGAGCCACAGGCCCCGGAAGTCTCCATGCTTCCCAGCCCCCTGCCTTCCACCCTCTCAGTCCTGGGAGTAGGTAGGGTCACATGGGGGCTGACAGAGATCCCACCCCAATATTCCGTGTCTCTCCCAGGCTGTGGACACATCACGGCAGGAGCTGTCTCTCCCCAGCTACAGCTTTGATTCCAGATCCTGGAGATGCCTGAGCTTCTGAGGAGCATTTGAGTTCGGGAGGACGGAAAACCAAGGTCCCCTGCAGGTCGGCAATGACTTGTGACTCTGCCTTTGGAAGACATGTGACATCAGCCAAAGGCAGGGAAGAATTTATCTTCGTAATTGTTTCTAGCAGGTCTGTGGACTTGAAAAGTGCAGCCCTCCCAGGTTAGGCCAAACAACTCTCTCCCTTCCAGGGAATCCGACAAGGGAGGGTCTAAGGAGGCAGGACGTTCAGTTGAGAGAGGCAGTGGGGGGTGAGCAGAGATACAGAACCCAGATGCATTTCAGCCCTAATGCTTTCCTTGGAATTTGGTTAGCAATGAGGTATAACCTTACATGAATCAAAAACATTAACACAATGCCACAGGGGATATCTTTCCACCTCATTGATCGAAATGACATTTATCTTCGAAAAGACATTCATTCATTCATTCATTCATTCTTCCACTCATCCCCATACTGAGTGGTTACTGGCAATGTCCTAGTTACCTCCCTGGGCCCCAGGAATGTCACCCAGCACAGACTCTATTCATGTGCAAGTAGGGACCACGTCTGTCCTGCCCACGTGGGGCCAAGAAGCCGGGAGTAAGGACTGGGAAACAGAGAAAAACTTTAGTGGCCCAACAACCACAGTGGGGATGGCCCGATCCCACCAGGATGCTTTTCTTACAGGGAGGGCAGCCTGGCGGTCAGGTTGCTGGGGGTAAAACGCGCCCGGACCATTCCAGGCCACCCAATGGGGACCAACAGGATTGCACTGGGGGGACATCCAGTCCCTGTTAGTAATGGCCCCTAACTGGAAACAGCCACAATTTGTGTGGCCCGTGATGGTAAGTAAAACCAGGCAGGGAAGTACACGTCCAAATGAAAACACCTCTGGGGCATATCAGTGAAACCCCGACAAAGAGGACATACAAACTGCCTATTCTAAGTGCCACTTAAAAAGATTACATACATATAGATGTTCTTCTATATGTATGTTCATATAGGTATACAATTCACACACATGCACACACGCGTACTTTTATTTTCTGGAAGGATCACAACATGCTATTAATGGTGCCCCTGGGGAAGGTTATGAATGGGCTCAGCAGGGGTCAATTCCCATGTCTACCCTTCTGCCACAGTGCCACTTTTGGGCCAGATACAGATACTGGGGGGGGCGGGGGGGGGGCGATGTTACTTTAAATTCCCAAGAGGATTATGTGGGCATTGAATTTATGGGCTGTTATTAGTTTCTGTCCTTGTATTTCTCTATGTCATACGCACAGCAGGAACAGCAGGTACCATTAAGGCAACCAGTGGAAACAAGAGAGAAAGGGGCCCTTGGCTGCCACGGACCCAGCCTGTCCTGGGCGCCAACAGCCATGCCTGTCTTGCGTGGAGACCGCAGCAGCCCGGACGGCCCCTTCCCTCGACTCCAACTCCGTCGTCCCCTCTGCTGCTGGGAATCTGGTGTAAGGGACTTACATTTAGGGATTTATCAGGCTTGACTTAAACAAGAAATCGGTGACTTACGCCCAACACCGTTTATGGGGCATGATAACGGCAAAAAAAAAACAACAACCTGGAAATAATTCCAACGTCCGTTAACGGGATCGAGTAGGAGACATCATCATGAACGTCTTCTCAAAGATAATTTCTAGACGTAAGGAAATGCTCACAAAATGACAGGAGGCGGCGAAAGGAAATCTGTAGGAGAACCTGGAAATGCCATCTGGTTTTAACTTTGCAAACAAACCAACGACACATTTATACGCATGAGCCCGTATATGTGGAGAGAGGGCAAGCAGGTAAGCCCTCGATCCAGGAACTGGGCAGGAAACATGTGAAATGATGGACGGTCGGTGTCATTGAGTGGGGACAACTCATGGTTTTTGTCTCACTCCTCCACACCCTTTTAGCTTCGCCACGTGAAAAACCACGACGGGAAAAACAATTGATCGCAACCTCGGTCTAACACCTGCCTCGTGTTCCTGGTCTGCGCCAGGCCTTACGATCTCCGGGCAGAGGCTTCGAGGACCGTGCTCGCCTCTGCTGCAGAAGGGCCCCCAGAGGTTCCTGGAGCCAGACAACGTGTGTTGAGAAAGGAGCTCCCCCGGGCACAGAGCATGTGTGGACAGACACGTCTGTGATGCACCCCTTTATCCGAAGTGCCACATTTCCACCAAGGTCCTCAGGGCGGCTGTTTCAGACCACTGCTGGCAGGTGTTGCTTCCTTCTGGACGTCCACTCCTCCCCTGCCTTCCCATCCTTTTTCCTTCCCTTTCTTTCTTCCTCTCTCTGCCTCTCATCTCCCCCCGACCCCTGATTTCCCCGCAGGTACCCAAGCTTCCGTGGCAGGCTCCGGCCCCCGAGCAGCCGCGTGCACACACGCACTTCGGCGAGCCACCTTCCCGGCTCCCTCCAGGGTGGCGTCTTCCAAGGGAATTGCATTTTCTCCGCTGCCATTGGCCACCCGCTGGTCCCTGATCCTGGCTCTGTCACCGTGCTTATTGGCAAAGCCGGCAGATTCTATCTGGAGCCTGGGGAGGCACAGAGGCCCGCCTATCAGTAATCTAATTCCACACGCCTGGTGAAAGGAGCCAATATTATCACAGCAAAGACTCGCCTCTCGCTATATTGATTTTTATATTAACAATAAAGGACAGCCGGTCCCTCAATGAGCAAGGCTGCGGAGAGAAGATGCACATCACCACTTTCCTCTTGGTCTGCAATTTGTGAATATTCTGCGGCTAAAATTCCTGCTTCGTCCCGCCTGACAATCTTGCCTTTTAGGCTCGTGGCCTTTCCGTTCTGTGGACCGTGGCTCGGGGCCGATCTTCAGCTGATGGACCTAACGCTTTGTCTAACACGCTCCCGATCAGCCCAGGCTCAGGAAACTTAGCCACTCTCCACTGCTGGAATTCCTCTCGGTCCTTATTTCATTTCGCCCGCACGGAGCCCGCGCCTCATGGAAATCTCTCTCCGGGAGTCATTGTTTGAAGTCTGCGTTTTTTTCCACAAGTTTTCTTCCCCGATGCTCTCAACGCTTCGCCAAAAGACAGAGACAGAGATTAGCCTGTCTGCGCTGTGCAGTCTCTCTCACCAGGACAGAGAACGCACAGGGGCAGGGACCCCGGCCAACTTGCTCATGGGGGCGTATCTACTGTCCCAGGCAGTGTATGCACTTGAAAATATATGCTGAATGAATGGATGAGTTCTGCTTTATTTAGCATAATAAATATTGCATAGTTAACCTTCCCTGAGTTTCTTCCTGCTTATCATTTTCATGGATGTCTCTCCTTCAATATGGACGCAGCGGCAGGGTGAAACCATCAGTCTGTAGACAAGTCAGGAAACCTTCAAGAAAACAGGGGTTTTTCAGCTGGAGATTATTCAGTGCTCACATATAATTGATGCCCAAAATATTAAATAAAATAGCACCCCCTAGATGCCTCAAAAGGATCTTCTTGGGCGACTTCCTGGTCTGATGTCTTCTGGCCCCTGGGGCCATTGCAGCCCATCCCCCCCACCCCCGCCCCCAGGGCCCGGAAGGGAGCTCTCCTAAGTGATCCGTGCAATGGGTGAAAAGGTGACACAGGTCCCTGTCCCGTGGAGTAGTCATATGTTGTTTTTAGCATCACCCTAACAGGCAATTTCCACTTTCCCACCGTGTGCACTGTTTGCAAAGACGGTGGTCTGGTTACTCATTGCTGTCACAAACCGTCCTCCAAACTTCCGCCTTAAAACGTCAACTCGTACGTTGCTCACACATCTGTCATTTGGGCAGGGCACAGCCGCGGACCCCTTGCCTCGGCTCTACGTGACGTCAGTTGAGGTGGTTCAGATGTTGGCAGTGAGAATCACCTTCACACTTGCTCACACGTCTGGCAGCTGACCCGGCGGTCAGTGGGACCACCAGCAGGACATGTGGCCTCTTCTCCATGCGGATTAAGTTTCTGCACAACATGGTGGGTCCTAAGGGCAAGCGACCCAAGAGAGATGGAGGTGGGGGGAGGGGGTAGGCAGAAGCCACATCGCCTGCTACGACCTGGTCCTCATGTTACATAGCATCACCAGCATGTTCGAGCTGCCATAGAAATCACAAACCTGCCCAGGTTCAAGGGGAAGGGAAATCCCACCTCCGAATGGGGTGTGGCAAGGTTCTGGAAGAGTCGTTGTGAGACGTATTTGCCACATTAAATGAGTCAAGGTGCTGGCTTCCGTCTAGGAAGGTGGATGGATCTCACCACCAAAGTGCACCCTCTCCTAGGATACCTCTCCTGGACCGAAGCTTTTATTGAGATAATTATGGACTTATTAAGAAGTAATGCAGAGAGATGTATTAAGAAGTAATGCAGAGAGGCGCTCTACCCAGTTTCTCCCAACGGCGCCATCTTGCAGAAGAACACAACAGCGTGACCAGGATCCTGACACTGAGGCAACTCACTGTTCCTGTTCAGACTTCCCCAGTTCGGTCATTTATGCCCATCTGCCTTTAGTCCTGGGCCGTTATCACAGGTACCCATTCCCTCATCCACCACCACAGTCAAGGGACAGAGTTCAGTGCCAGAACACCTCCTGCTGTCCTTGCATAGCCACACCCACCTCCCCGATCCCCAGTCCCTGGCGCCCACTACTGCATTCACCATTTCCAAAACGGACCTTTCCAAAGACGTGATCTAGATGGAATAATGCAACGGGAAGCCTTTTGAGAATAGATTTCCTTGACAATTCACCCAAATGGCGGCTTTCATCCATAGCCTGCCCCCCGCCCCTTCGTGGCTGTATAGTATTCCGTGGAATGGACGGGCCACTGTTTGTGTAACCGTCCCCCTGCTGAAGGACATGTTGTCTCAGAATTTTAAATTATACACCACAACATAAGGGCCAAAGAAACAGTTGGAGTTGTTGGTCTGGTTTTCGGGATAACGTGCCCACCTACTGAAAATCATGGCTGAGGTTCCCTTTGATCTGTCCTGGTTTCCACGCCAGCTGTTATGAGTCCCTGGTAGGCTTCGGATGCATTTTCTTTTGTTTAAATTACACTAATCCGGCTTCTAACATAGGCAAACCAAAGAACTGCACTCGACATGCCACTACGTGCAAGGGCTTTCCGTCAACAACAGTCCAGGGAACAGAGACTGCAAAGTGTCCAATCTCTCAGGGACTTATTTTAAAAATCCTTATTATCTCTCTTTAAATTTTGTATTTATTTAATTTATTTGAGACAGAGAGTGCAAGCAGGGCAGAGAGAGAGAGAGAGAGAGAGAGAGAGAGAGAGAGAGAGGGAGAATCCCAAGCAGGCTCCATGCTTGGCGAGGAGCCAGACGTGGGGCTCAATCCCACCCCCCTAGGATTATGACCTGAGCTGAAATCAAGAGTTGGACACTTAAGCAACCAAGCCACCCAGGCGTCCCTTAAGAAACTTGATTCTTATCCTTCATGACGTCTTTACCTTCTGGACATGTCTACGGCCAACGGGCCTTAAAAGACAAGTGAGAGTCAGCACCATAATAGAAAGAAAAGAGGTACAGATCTGAAACTACAGGCACACAAATAATTCAGGAAAAAGTCACACTCTCAAAGCAACAGAAGCCAACAGAAACAAAACTTTTTGCGCCATCCTCCAACGAACATCCATATGCACTCAGCATGCAAAAAAAAAGCAAGAAAAGAGAAGTTACACGTACACCCTCCCTGTGACGTTTCACTGCTCTTGACGAGTGAAATCACGCGAGTTGACTTTATGACAAGGGTGATTCACCTGAGAAAAATGCACTTAGATAAAACAGCTCACAAGAGCAAAACCAGAAGTGTTTTTAACAATAATTTTTGGGACTTCACGTTGAGTCTTATGAGACTATTGGGCAAGATAATTAAAGAAGTTGGTTTTTTTTTTTTTCTTTTTTAATGTCCCTGAGATCCACAATCTTTATGCTGACAGTTCCTTTCCAAACACTGATGCTAACGTTTTTATCTCTTGCAAATGTCCCAGATCTTTTTTTTTTTTAATTTTTTAACGTTTATTTATTTTTGAGGCAGAGAGAGACAAAACACGAACGGGGGAGGGTCAGAGAGAGCGGGAGACACAGAATCTGAAACAGCCTCCAGGTTCTGAGCCGTCAGCACAGATCCCGACGCGGGGCTCAAACTCACGGACCGCGAGATCATGACCTGAGACGAAGTCGGACGCTCAACCGACCGAGCCACCCAGGCGCCCCAACAAATGTCCCAGATCTTACGGACAGTAGGGATTTTCCTCAGACAGATGCCATATGTGTCATTTACATGTTTGCAAAGGTCCAAGGTGGGGAAGGACAGGAAGGCTTGTTGGTTTGGGCTGTCCAGATTCAGTGTCTCCTCTTTTGATTACCGCACCGTCGTTTCTTTTGTTTTATTTTTTAAATGTTTCTTTATTTTTGAGACAGAGAGAGAGAGAGGCTGACACAGAATCCGAAGCAGGCTCCAGGCTCTGAGCTGTCAGCACAGAGCCCAAAGGGGGGCTCGAACTCATGAACCGCAAGATCATGACCTGAGCTGAAGTCTGATGCTTAACCGACTGAGCCACCCAGGCGCCCCTATACCATCATTTGTGATCATGGGAAATGCCTCTCCCACCTTGTGTGAGATCGGACAAGACTGTCATGCAAATGTCCCATCCCCCCCCTCCCCGCTGAGACACGCCATGTGAGCTGTGCTTGACCTAACAGCCCCTCCAGTCGGATTCTGAAGCTTGCGCGGAATAAATGCAGGGAAAGAACACACATGGGGAGACCATGATTCCATTCCCAGGTTCCATCGGGTAGGGTTGTTGGGTTTCTGTTAACTAGACCCGTAGCAGGGCCCTCGGGTCTGGCTTTTGCTAACCTGGTCATCCTGGCATCTTTTCTGGAATTTCTTCTCTGTCAGGTTAACATGGAGTTTCTGTTGCTGACCAACCAGGAACCCGACTCTGTAAAGAACAGTGATTCAGGATCCAAACCACTTTGTCTTATGACTGGCATTGTATCTACCTTTCCTAACTTGGGCATTTTACCCCAAGTTACCGAGGTAGGATGTCTGAGTCCAAAGGGATTTTTATAAGGCCTACCCAACTCTCGCTCTTGAGGTGGAGACCCTTCAGCCCTAGAGGAGAGGTGATATGCTTTGGCAACCCAGGCGCGGCTTAGAACCCACAACTTCTGATTCCTAGTTACCTCTTCTCTTCTGGCAACCTTGCCTCTCGCAGGGCAACAAATTACTTCTACGCAGGTTTCTTTCCTAAATTTCGCCCGAGTGCCTTCCCAGCTGAATATTTGAAGGCTGCTGTGCTAGAACGTAACGCCAATCTCAGTGATCATTTGAAAATATTCAATCTATTGACAACCCCCCACCCTGATTAAGTTTCTCCTGTCAATTAATTAAAGCACAGACAAATGAAATACGGGTTTTTAGTTAAAGTTTGGTTAAAAAATGGCATGCAATTAGCTGGCGACAGACGTGATCTCAGCAGGGTTTCAATTATGCTATGGATGATAGTTCCCTAATTCAACACGAAGCTGTAATTAAGAATGTAATTAACTCTTGAGGTTGTACCGATGTCACACACTACAAGAACTCATAACGACCCTTGTTCCGATACAAAACCCTTTGGCAAGTCAAATATTCCTCTAGGGGAGTGTGTGTTTTTACTTAGCGTTTAAGTACATAAAAGAATTTCGAACGGGCACTTGGCCAATATGTTGGTCACATTTACAATGCCAGGAAAATGCAAGACATAACTTTTCAAGCACCTGTTCCCCGGGACTCGGTGAGTGAGAAACTTGGAATTTGTTTTTCATGACTGCTAAAATGCACCTTCAAACACAAGTCAAGCTCAATATCCCTTTCCAACTTGCATTTTCGATTCATCCTCGGCAAGCTGTAGGGCTGGGGCCACGGCTGTTTTATTCACCGTGTCCTCAAGGTCAAGCCCCACTCTGGTGTCTAAGCACGTCCCCAACGACATACCCCCTGCATTCATGACCTCACAAACATTCCACGCTGTCTATAGGATATTTCTGATAGTGTATCTGAGGCCCTAGAATAGCCAGAATTTGCTCGCTCCTAAAATCTCTGCAATTCTCCCTGAGTTATAACCCCCATTCTCCTACAGAGCACTGTGTTTCTAGAAACCCCAAAGGGAATTATGTAAAAGGAAACAGAAAATAAACAGACAGCATGTCAAACTTTCTTTTGGGCTGAGTCATCTTGTATTTGTTGGTTGGTTTCTTGATAGAAGTGGGCTTGTCTATTTTTAACGCTCTTGTGTTTTATCTTCTGGCATTTGAACATCCAGCACCATGGTCTCGAACCTCAGAACACTTAATATGCATTTCCGGCTTGAAAAGATGAACTTTTTAGTGGTTGAGTTGACTGTCTGTCCTAACTTCTGACTTTGTTCCTTAAAGAAACCAGTTAAGAAATGAAAAAGTTTTGGGGCGCCTGGGTGGCTCAGTCAGTTAAGTGTCCGACTTCGGCTCAGGTCATGATCTCGCGGTTCGTGGGTTCGAGCCCTGCGTCGGGCTCTGTGCTCACAGCTCGGAGCCTGGAGCCTGCTTCTGATTCTGTGTCTCCCTGTCTCTGCCCCTCCCATACTCAAGCTCTGTCTCTGTCTCTCTCAAAAATAAATAAACATTAGGGGCGCCTGGGTGGCTCAGTCAATTAAGCACCCGATTTCAGCTCAGGTCATGATCTCACAACTTGTAGGTTCGAGCCCCGCATCGGGCTGTGTGCTGACAGCTCGGAGCCCGGAGCCTGCTTCCGATTCTGTGTCTCCCTCTCTCTCTGCCCCTCCCCTGCTCGCACTCTGTCTCTTTCTCTCAAAAATAAATAAAAAACATTAAAAAAAAAAAACTGAAAAAAAATGAGCAAGTTTTGCTTAGGAAAAAATGTGTACATGTAAAAGTACATTTCGTCCGTAGAGAAGAGTCCACCCAGAACCCAGTGGAGAAATACTTTTGAACGTGGAAAACTCCTCCCTGAGAATTACAGATATGTGTGAAACAGATTTGGTGGTTATGGAGCAAACAGAAAAATTTAAGCCTTCAGAGTATGTATACAGCTGCGTTTTTAAAATGCTGGTGGGCGTAGCTATTCGAAAAATTCAGGTTAAATGGGGATACATATCAAGGTCCCAGATTTGGTTTCGGGTGATGAGTTTGCAAGCACTTACCCCATTATTTAACCATACTTAGTCGAATAACTCTATAAATATAAGTGAGTGACACACGGTACAAAGAAGGAAGTGTTATGGAGTGAGAGTCACGATTAAGCCAGGTCTGCACCTGTAGGCAAAAAAGAACAGTCAAAATAAAACAAAAAACGAAACCAAGAATGATGTAACACCGAAATGTCCAAAATAAAACAACAACAATGAAAAAATAATGAAGACGGTTGCTTTCTGCCCCCCCACCCCAGAGGCTCACGGGAAATTCTAATTTAAAAAAAAATTTTTTTAACGTTTATTTACTTTTGAGAGAGAGAGAGAGAGAGAGAGAGGGACAGAGGTGTGAGTAGGGGAGGGGCAGAGAGAGGGGGAGACACAGAATCGGAAGGAGGCTCCAGGCTCCGAGCTGTCAGCACAGAGCCTGACGCGGGGCTCGAACCCACGGGCAGTGAGATCATGACCCGAGCCGAAGTCGGACGCTCAACCGACTGAGCCACCCAGGTGCCCCGGAAAGTCTAATTTTTTACTTGCATCCTGGTCTTTCGAAGCCTGTAACACCAGAGGCCACAAAGTGTGCCCCCCCCGCCCCCCAACCGCTTTCTCATGCGGCGTTTCCAAATGCACAGCCCGGCTTCCTTCAGAGATTTCACAGTTCACTTTAGCTCAGGTCCTTACCTGTTTTGTTTTGTTTTTTAAGTTTTATTTTTATTTATTTTTGAGAAAGATACAAAAGGCAAGTAGGGGAGGGGCAGAGAGAGAAGGAGGCAGAAGCCCAAGCAGGCTCTGTGCGGTCAGTGCAGAGCCCGACACGGGGCTCGAACCCATGAACCGTGAGATCATGACCTGAGCCAAAATCAAGAGTCAGACACTTAACCCACTGTGCCGCCCAGGCACCCCTAGCTCAGGCCCTTTCTATAGAGGGTTGATGCCCACATACTCCCTTCCCTAGAATGGCAAAGCATGTCTCCAGAGTCAACGGAAACCCCCCCCAAACAAGTCTGTTGGGTCTGTTTTACCACTGGGAGAGGAAACCAAGGAAACCAAGGAAGGAAGGGAGGAAGAGAGGTCTGCACCCAGCGGCTTTACCAGAGCATCCAGGATGGGTCAGGCCACCTGGGACCCCACACGCCCAGAGCTGCCCTGATCGTGGGCACACGGTCACTGAATCAGTGACAAAGGGAGGAATAAGGCCAATCCTGAATCTCCCGCGACAAACACACCCCTCTCCCCGGCCTGGGCCTCTCTTTTTCTTCTTACATACAGCACACCCCCGTTCCCCGAAGGAGGGGGACCTCGCTGTGCAGCTGCTGAAGTGCTGTCCTGTGGCCGCTGTAACAAAGTGGGAGGCTGGAGACAACAGGAATTTATTCTTGCACAGATCTGGAGGCCAGACGTCCAGGATCAAGGTGTCGGCAGGACCGCACAGCCTCAGAAGGCTCCGGGGGAGAATGATCCCGTCTGGTGTCCCTGGCAGTCCTCGGCGATTCTGGGGGTGCAGACTCAACACTCCAGCCCTCTGCCTGTGTCTTCACGTACCTCCTTTTCTGTGTTTGTGTCTCCGTGTCCTCTTATAAGGACCCCGTCTCTGGCTTTAGGGCTCCCCCCAACCCGGTAGGACCTCATTTTACCTTAACTAATTGCACCTGCAGAAAGTCTGCTTTCGAAGTTCTGGGTGGACGTGGAACTTGGGGGAACGCTATTCAACCCACTCCACCACTGGGTTTTCCCAATGGCAGGCGGCACACAGTAGGTTCTCAATTAAACACTGAGGGATTAACAGGGGAGCTTCAACACCAAGGACGCATTCTAAACTCTAACTTTGAACAGCCCGAACAGAGGGTCTGAGAGTCGGCTATCGAGGCATGCCGTCCCCCATTAAATTTCTTTTCCTTATAAAACGCAGAAATCACCTAAAAAGTAAACACTCGGACTTGTAGGAAAGAGTGAAATGGACAACGTATTTCCTCCTCTTTTCCCACTCCAGCGATATTTTTGGCTCAAACAATAAGTGATTGAAGGAACAGATTTCTCCACCGAGCGAGATAAAAGTCCTTTGATCTCTGGGAGACTCTTGTTTGCTTTCTGTGCCAACAGTTATTAAATAGATTCCAAGTTCAAGTGTCTCCCAGGGACCCTGGCCATTTCTGGGGTTTCCCACCCCTTTCTTCTCCGGCCATGAGTGATGGATTTAATCAACCTCTCAGACAACTGCAGGATAAAGAGAATATCTAGCCTCAAACAAGGGGGGAGGCAGGTCTTTCTTCTTTGTGGGAACTTGAAGGTTCTCCAGGGAGAAGAAATATAATAAAGTAAATTAATCCCCATATGCTCAGCCATCACCGTACCCTCCTGTTATAACTCACTTGTTCATACGCTGTGTTTTCTCTGTAATTCTGCCCATGGTGCCTGTGGCAGGAAATCACCTTGTATGATACAAATATCCAAAGGCTGTGACCACCCTCCCCGAAGGACCCCAGTCCGACCACTTAATCTACTCGGCGCTGCCGGCCCCCTCCGCGGTCCCAGGGGCTGCGTCCTAATTGATCTGTTAATCATAGCAAAAAGAAACCCTTGGTCCTCCAGGGCCTCACAGAAAAGAAACCTCTGTGTCTGCAGGCTCCAGGTGACCCACAATCCTGCTGTTAGAAATGGGTTTGGTTCCCTGCTAATAAAGACAGAGAAATGCCTGTCGTGATACGGGGCAATTCCGGCCTCCGGGGAAAGAGTCCCCCACTTTTCCTGGGTCTGCAGTCTGCCTCTGGGAGACCGTGTGCGGGGGCCCCGGTGCGGCGACAGAGAGCCCGGTGCTGAGGCCGATTCTGGATCTAACGTCACCGAGTGACCCTCCGCTGGTCGCTGGGTGTCTCTATCCTCTCTCTGCTCAGAGGGGGAAACGATGTGATAGCAAACCCAGGAGTGAGACAGTGGACTGAAAACATCAGGGTTAGGGACCACGGGATGTGCCCGAGTGCTGAGCCTGTCTGCCCGGCTCGGAGCAGAACAGGGGACACCCTCCTTGCGGGCACAGGCCTCGAGGGGAAGTGGCAGTGAGGGCCCGGCCCTCCGCCCACGGTCACGGGGGATCCTCTCCCTCCCGTGCGGCCAGTGAGCCAGCGGGGGGCTGAGCAGGAGGCTGGACGCGTGGCCTGGGCAACCGTTCCGAGGGCGGATTCAACAGCAGGGGAAAAGGCACCCCTCCCTCCCCCTTCCCGCCCCCAGCCCACGTGAGCAGGTAGACGCCGGGAGGCATCACGGATTCCGCTCGGTGAGAACCAGCCAGTGAAGGGAGGCCACTGCTGCCCCACGGCTGCCGTGACAAACGACCACGACCGTGCCTCACCGTCCTGGGGGCCACGAGCCCGAAATCAAGGTGTGGGCAGGGCTGGCCCCACCGGGACGCCCTGGGAATGGTATGGTCTACACCTGGCTCCCCGCTCCTGGTGGCTCCTGGGATCCCTGGTGTCTTGGGCTCACGGCCACATCACTGCAGCCCCTGCCCCCGTGGTCACACGGCGGCTGTCCTGTGTGTCCCTGCATCCAAATCTCCCTCCGGTTTCCCTCCTGAAGACATCAGTCATCAGAGGCAGGGCTCACCCTACTCCAGTAGGACCTCACCTTAACTGATCACCTCTGCAAAGATCCTCTCTCCAAATAAGGTCACACGACGAGCTTCCAGGAAGCACGGGTTTGGGGTGACACTGCTCATGTCACCGGGGAGGCCACTCAGAAGAAAGCAGGACCAGGAGAAGGAGGGAAGAGTCTGGAAGCTACGCTCCGGTACCCGGAAGCCCACTGCTCCTGGGACGGCCTCCACCGCTGGGCTTTGTAAGTGGTGAGCCAGCCAGGTCCCGTGGATCCCCCCAGTGCCGTTTGAAGCTGGACGCCTGTCACCTGCCACTCAGAATCAGGATGCACTCAGTCTGAGGTGAGCTTAGCATGAGGCCAGGGGTTCGATTCCCCTCCCGAGTCTGACTCACCCCCGGAAAACAGGCAACTGTAGCCTGTGGATGTATTCTGCAGCTGCTGGGGAGGGCTGAGGATGCCAGAACCTGCTGGACGGGGGCACTGAGCAGGTGGCCTGGGGAGGCGAGGGCGCGTCCAGGTGTGACATCACCTGCAGGGCCCACACCGAAGAGGGGGGCCCCACGAGCCTCCCACGGGGAGAACGCGCACAACAGAACCATTCTCAAAGTGATACGGGTGAGGAACCCCCGTCTGGGCAAGTCTGATCGAGCCCATCGGTGTTTGGTCGTAGCTCGACCGCCACGGTGGCGTTTTCCAATGGTACAACGGAACCTCGGAAACACGATGTCCCGTGAAGGAAACCATTCATCAAGGTCGCAGATTGTATGATTGTTTTTATATGAAACACCCAGAAGAGGCAAACGCACAGGGACGGGGGTAGATTGGGGGTTGTGGGGAGCGAGCCCCAGGGGGTCCCCGCGTCCCCCCGGGGTGGTGACGACGTCTGACGCTCCGGAGAGGGGACGGCTGCACGCCAGTGTGAATGCGCCTTGTGCTGGCGAAGCACGCACTTGAGACAAGTTCGTTGTACGTGGTGAGGATGTCCCCTCGAGACGGCCAGAAAATGCACGTGTCGGTACTTGCTGGGTGCGACGCGTGGCGAGTTTGCAAAGACGCTGACGCTCGCAGGGACAGGTAGTTTGCCGAATGTCGCGAGGTAAAGAGAGAAAAGGCAAGACGTGTGTCCTTCTCTGTGCCGGCTTCTCGTTCCTGGGCCCGGCTCGCAAACCCGAGGACACAGCTTGGCTCTGAACCCGCCTCCTCCCCGCACACCCCCGCCTGCCAGTTCTCAGGGGAGCGGGGCCGTGGCCTCGTGGGACGTGACTGAAAGGAGACTCTCCTCGTTTGAGTGAGGACACTGACGCCCCTTCAAGTGTCTCCCGGGTCTCGTGTCATCACAGACACACAGAGCATTCCACAAGGCTGGCCTCACCCCAGCCCGGAGATGACAGTTATCTGTGTCACCGCAGCTGCAGGGACAGGGATGCTTCCCAACACCTTGGAAAACTGCCGTTTCCTTCTATGGGGACCAAGGGAGACAAGGCAATTGAACCTAAGAGCTAGTTAGTTCACACGGAGGAAGACCTTTAGCCCAGGCAGAGGAGACGGCAGGTTTTTCTAGCCTCTCCCTTGGAGTCGTCGGAGAGCCCCAGGGGAGCACCCCTCCGGCTGGAACACGGTGCTCAGCGGGCGCTCGCGAGAGGTCCGTGGCACCGGAGGGGGGGCGTGGCAGGTACAGGGTTCTCCCACCCACCCCTCCCTGTCCATCCTCCCCCTGCCGGCGAGACGGCGGCCCTCTGCTTCTTCCACTTCTTCCATTCAATCCACAACCTGGCTCGAGCCCCGATCACGTGGCCGACACAATTCCAGTCCCTTCTACACACTGGTCCCTGTGTTCGCTTTGATCACCTTCTTCGGTACCGCCTGCTGTCCTAAGCGCTGTGTTTCCAGAACGCGAGAAAGGGAACGAACTTCCAGAATCGGATCCCCACACCTATGAGGAAACAGGACGGCGTCTCGGACCAGACGCAGAGGCACAAAAACACAAACAAACTCACTGCGGTGTTAATATCCCAAGAGGGTATGTTACGGGCTCCTATGATTGAGGCTAGGGGGACGCCTGGGTCCAAAAGACATTGGATCGAAGAGCTCGGATGATGTTCTGAGAGCCTCTGGGCTGCGTCTATGTGGGTGGGCTTCATTCTTAGGCAGGATGGCCACCAGCAGCTCCAGGGGGTACAACACAGGGAAAAATAAATAAATAAATAAAATTAAAAAAAACACAAAGTCTAATTGCTGCAGCCAAAGTCCCAGGACAGCCATTCACCGCCTCTGAGTGGCCCCACTTTGAAAATGTGCCAGCCTCTGAGCCAGTCACAAAGTCCCAAGAAATGCACAGGTCTCACGGGCTGGGCCTCAATCATATGACCATGTCTGGGGATGGGAGGGGAGGGCAGTTCCCCCAAGAAGAGTGAGCCGGTGGCCCTTGTAATGAGGGCAATCCACAAGGATACCGGGACTGCTGGGGACTCTCACAGGCGGCAGCTGGACTCAGGCACCGGGGCACCAAAGTCACGGAATAGGGAAATCTGGAGTTTTCGACGATCCCGGCATCGCAACAGATGCACCGGGAACATTTATTCCAAAACGAAACGAAAAAGTCAAAATGCCATTAAGAGATAATATAGTTTTTGCTTTCCTTAATTATTAATAGACGTCGAGGAATAATTTAGAGTTATATTAAAACTGGATGAAGGAATTCATAATACATTTGGGTCACAGGAGATTATGGAAATATCTGGCCTCATTTTCATGTCACCTGATAGAAATTTATCCTGCAAAACAATTGCGAAATGTAATAATGTACGTTAAAATATGGGCCCTTGATAGCTTCGCTATTTTTTTTTTTCAAATTCTGAGAGCTGGGGCTCATAGTTTTATGAGCAAGCAGATGATTTTGAACATCTTTCTTCAAACATTCCTAGATTTCTAAGACAGATTTTGGCCCTTAGTTGGGGTGAATATTTGCACATTTTGACCGCTCCGTGCCCTTTCTCTTGGATAGCATCCAGATTTTGAGGGGCGTTGGGGACAGGTATCACTCCTCCCAGACTGTCCAATCTAAGTGAAAAAGGAAGTCCTTAAAGCTGGTAAGGTCCCTGGAAAGTGCCATGTACCCAGCGGTGGGTGCATGACCCAACTATGGTCAACAGAATTCTAGCCAAAGACTGAATGAGCAGGATGCAGGAAGGAGGAGGTCATTCCTCGAGTGGCTCCTTCCCTTCGTCCCTGTAATAATGATTCAGGGTGTGCAAGCAGCTTCTAAGCCCCAGGGCCGAGCCCCTGGCCCCAGTGCCTACCACAGCCAGGGATGGAACACCCAGCATCAACACCAGGTGACCCACTCTGGGCAGGGGAGGTACCAGGGAAGACAGACCGACACCCAGTTCCTGCAGCAACTTCCTGTTCAGGCTGCTGTCACAAAATACGGTGGACAGGGGGTGGGGGCTTAGAAACAGCAGACGTGCATCCCTCACCGTCTGGAGGCCGCAAGTCCAAGGTCAGGGTGCCTGCACGGTCGGGTCCAGGTTGTAGACGGCTGACCGATCTCTCCCTGAGTCCTCCCGGGTTGGAAGGGATGACAGGGCTCCCTGGGGTCTCCTGCACAAGGGCACCAACCCCGTTTATGAAAGCCCCACCCTCCCAAAGGCCCCCCTCCTCCACATCACCTCGGAGGGTAGGGCCTCAACATGGATTTTGGGGGGACACATCCAGACCAGAGCACCCCTCACTAACTCATTCTTCCCCTCCTCCCCAAATGTAGCCATGATCCGCTGGGCAGATGGGGAAACCGAGCTTCTCTGGAAGGTGACGAAGGCCACTTCTTTTTCTGTGCCCTCCGTGAAGCCTTCGGAACCCAGGACAGTAACTGCTCCGGAGATCGTGCCGTCGCGTGCGTTTCACCCCTCCTGCGATCATCCGAGTCTCGCGAACGCAAAAAGCGTAAACCACCGAACTGCACGCCCGAATTTCTTCACGGGGCCAAGAGGTGCGTTCCGAGCGGCAACATTTACTTGCAAACACTTTAAATCAAAGCCAACGGACGCAAGTTTTTCTCGGGGCGAAAACTTTGCATTTCTGGCTGGAACGTGGCACCTATCCCCTCTGGCGTCCAACGCGTTACTGGGGTGGGTACAGACTCAGACAGACCCCGCTAACTGCACGTCACACAAGGTAATGAATGCCTGAATTAAGGCTCAAGGACACCCTGAAAATAAATTACTGGCTCCTCGAGATGATCTCCAAAATAGACATCGCGTCATAAAGGTAAACATCGCCTGCTACAGTCCGTTTGAGGCACGGTCTACGGTGGCCAACAGCAAAACTCCAGGATCACACGAGAAACAACTTCCAGAAATCAGCAGAGTACTCCCAAACCCCAGATGCAGAGGATTCTGGCATTACACTTTCTTTGAAAAACTAACAGGTTGGTGATGGGGGGGGGGGGGGGGCACGGTGGGGGGAGGGGCCTTCCTCAAACAGGTAATTTGTAAAAGCCAACTCTTTAGATGACTGTGGGGGGTTCCTGCTTTTAATCACCAGCCAGTTCTTCCATTAGAGCCTCAGGTAATGATGTTTAAATGTCATCTGATGCCCACTGTGTAACAGCTGTGGTTTCGTCATTGCAGATAATTTAATTATGAATAATAATAATGGGGGGGGGGGCCGGGGAAGCCATGAAACCGCAACACGGAACCACAGCATCATCTCAGGTGCAGAGCCAACTTTGAGTTTTAGAGAATAGATTCCGTTTTCAGGGTTGGTAGTAACTTCAGGATTCGGGTCTACTGGGAGGGCTTGGGCAACCTGGGGGGAAAGGGAGTCAGTGCCAAGATGGGTAGCGTGTGCAAGTAAGTGAAAAGGTAAGTCCCTTTCTCCCCAAAGTGAAATCCTCACTCTTGGGACCGACGCATCACGGGCAGAGCCCCCGGGGAAGGGCTGGTCAGAAGCGGGTGAAGAGGCCGCACCCCGTGTCTGTCTCTGGCCACCCCGAACCCGCTGGCCATTAGTCTCCTTGGTACCGGTGGGAGCCTGAGCCTCGCTACCCTGGTTCTTGCCCCCGCACTTCCCAAGTGCCTTTCCTCCCAACCATCCTGTCCTGCCCCAGGAGCCCTTCCTGCCTCGACTGGCCAGACTCCCCCTTCTCCATCGCTGACCCTTCAAAGCTACAGGACCTTTGAGTGGAAACCAGCAACGCAAGACTTCTGAAATGGGCATCTGAATTTCCCATAACTGTTTCACGCATGCCGACGTTTTCTCCTCAAACAGATGTACACCCGGCGCTTCCAGAAGGCTGTCGCAAAGTTCCGCACACACGCCACCTCTCACACACGCGATTTTCGCAAATGCCGCTTCTGAACGCCTACGGAGGCTTGGTCGTCCCAGTCTCTTTATCAGAGAAAACGATAAAACGTGTTTACAAAAGGTGAAGAAAAGGGATGTGTTTATGCCCCTGAAAATATGCCTCAGTAATCTAATTACCTATTACTAATAATTGTTTTTAAACGTTTATTTATTTTTGAGACACAGAGAGATAGAGCATGAATGGGGGAGGGGCAGAGAGAGAGGGAGACATCGAATCAGAAGCAGGCTCCAGGCTCTGAGCCGTCAGCCCAGAGCCCGACGCGGGGCTCGAACTCAGGGACCGCGAGATCGTGACCTGAGCCGAAGTCGGACGCTCAACCGACTGAGCCACCCAGGCGTCCCCCCCTCACAACTGTCCAGGGAGCAGGAAATCTGATTCTGCCTTGACACGGCTTTCCTGCACAACACGCGTGAACCCATTCGGTCTGTGGGGAGAGACGGTAACACAATCAGACGACACCGTGGACGTCACTGGCCTGCTCACCTGAAGCCATGTGGCACTAATGACACAAAGCAAGAAGGCAACACAAAGTTCTCCCACAGACTCCTCTCCCTGAAAGTTCACCGGGTCCCACCCAGCACATCAATGTCGGGCTCGACGTGGAGTGACAGGGAGGCCGGTCCCCTCAGCAGGTGCCATTGGGACTGAGCGCCCACTCTCGGCCCTATGTTGCCAAACCAACACGAAAGAAATGGACCCCTCTCCTCTGATCCTTGTGAACTTACTTCCTCTTTGGGTGGTGATGGTGGTATAGGGAATAAAATTTAATTTAATAATTTAAAACATGAATCTTACCATCCCATAGTGTGTAATTGATGGCTCAGAAATCAAGGCAGATACCCAGGCATAGGAAGAGACATGGTTCCCGGGGAGGGTCTGGGACAGTGATTTGTGGATTCCGGGGCCAAAGGGAGAGAGGGCATTCTTGGCGTGCCCCCCACCACAGGGGCATAACAGGTGCTTGCCCCGCAGCCCCTGAGTTTTGAGATTAGCTCAGGTCCACTACAGACGGAGCCTGGTATCCACCCAAACCCCAAGTTTCTAAGAGAGAACTATGTTCTCAACGTACCAGGCATGGGTATGGGTGTCCCCTCCTTTGAAAAGAGCCCAGGCCGAGGGAGGGAGTGTGGCTGGGGTTCAAGGAGCGGCATTAGGCAGGACCACAGCACACGGCCATCTGGAGCTGATGCCCTAGCACGGGCCTCCACATGTGATGTGCGATACGGGTTTCAGGGCTCTCTCGGTGGCATCCCGAGCAGAGTGCTGGGCAGGAGGGACGGCGCCCGCCCAGGAGTCCCGGAGAAGGTAAAGTGGGGGGATAACATGAAAATGCTTTGCGACCTTTCCAACTACGCTCGCAGCCCAACGTGGCCCTCAGTGGCCCTCTGGACAATTACACCCAGGGCCCGCACGGCAGGGAACCACAAACGAAGGGGGCAGAGGGTGTTTTTCCAAAACCTTTGAAAACTGAAGTCAGAACCAGGAGAAGACGAGTATTTACTTGGGCTTTCTTCCTTTTGCTTTATAGCTAAGTACCGTGTCAGTTGTGAATTGCGGGCAGCCAGCAGGGACTATGGCATTGCTTTCAGCATACGGGCTCTCAGGGGTTTGATCAGACCCCGGCTTATTCTCCCCCCAGCTTTACGGAGATGTATTTGATATATAACACCGTGCAACTTGAAGGTGCAGGACGCGATGATCTGATACACAAACATAATGCAAAACGATGCCCCCAGGACGCGTGGTTTCACACATCCGTCACGTCGCATCGCTACAACTTTTCTTTTGTAGTGAGAACATTTGAGGTCGACTCACGGCAACCTCCAAGTGCACAACACAGCGTTAACTGGGGTCACCGCGCTGTCCGCGAGATCTCTAGAACCGACTCATCTTACGGCTGGACGTTTGCGTCCTTGGACCGATGTCCCCGTTTCCTCCACCCTCAACGCCTAGTGTGCAACTACCATTCGATTCTCTGTTTATGCGCCACGTCTGAAAATGCAAACGGGGGCACCTGGGTGGCTCAGCGGGTTAAGGGTCCGCCTCTTGATCTGGGCTCAGGTCACGATCTCACGGTTTGTGAGTCTGAGCCCTGAGGTGGGCTCTGAGCTGACAGTGTGGAGCCTGCTTGGGACTCTCTCTCCCTCTCTCTCTGCCCCTCCCCCACTCATTCTCTCTCTCTCCCTCCCTCTGCCCCTCCCCCACTCATTCTCTCTCTCCCTCTCTCTCTGCCCCTCCCCCACTCATTCTCTCTCTCTCCCCCCCTCTGCCCCTCCCCCACTCATTCTCTCTCTCCCTCTCTCTCTGTCCCTCCCCCACTCATTCTCTCTCTCCCTCTCTCCCTGCCCCTCCCCCACTCCTTCTCTCTCTCTCCCTCTCTCTGCCCCTCCCCCACTCATTCTCTCTCTCCCTCTCCCTCTGCCCCTCCCCCACTCTTTCTCTCTCTCTCCCTCTCTCTCTGCCCCTCCCCCACTCATTCTCTCTCTCTCTCTCTCTCCCTCTCTCTCTGCCCCTCCCCCACTCATTCTCTCTCTCTCCCTCTCCCTCTGCCCCTCCCCCACTCATTCTCTCTCTCTCCCTCTCTGCCCCTCCCCCACTCATTCTCTCTCTCTCTCTCTCTCCCTCTCTCTCTCTGCCCCTCCCCCACTCATTCTCTCTCTCTCTCTCCCTCTCTCTCTGTCCCTCCCCCACTCATTCTCTCTCTCTCCCTCTCTCTCTGCCCCTCCCCCACTCATTCTCTCTCTCCTTCTCTCTCTGCCCTTCCCCCACTCATTCTCTCTCCCTCTCTCTCTGCCCCTCCCCCACTCATTCTCTCTCTCTCTCGCTCTCTCTCTCTGTCTCTGTCTCAAAGTAAATAAATAAACTTTAAAAAAATAAAATCATAACATAAAATTCAAACAAATCATTATACTCAGAGAGTTAACTGGCAGCCGGGAAGGGTTCAGATGAGACACTGAATCCTTAAAAAAGGAAAAAAAAAAAGAAAAAGACAACCACACACCATGTGCTAATCAGCAGAGAGTTCTATGCTCTCCAAAGGACTGGGAAAGAGACAGAAGAATCAAAGTTGTGACTTCAAGTCCATGGCACCTTCTAAGCCAGCATCCTGGGGCCCCAGCTCAATGTCGACCCCCAATGCAGCGACAGCATAAAAAAGGAGATTCCACATTAATTGTGGCAAGACCCCTGCTAACCACCTCCCCCACCGCCGGAGGTGGAGCTTATTAGAGGGCTTAGCGCCACGCTCGGGGCCATAAATTACTTAGAGGCAGACCAAGGGGTAATCCAATAATCCATTTATGACTTTAAATAAATCTAGCTCCACACTGGAGCCCTTCTGAGTTTACAAACCTATAATAGTCACAGCCGCTGGCCCCGCACCGGTGGGGGGCCATCAGGTCCAGCCCGACGTGGGCATGGTGTTCACATCACAGAAAATTAGCCAGAGGCAAGCAGTGAATAGCGCATTATCTCCTTCACTGCTGTTATTTATTCCATTTGCCTCTCTTCATTTCAAGCCCGGGGCCAAGCGAAAAGTTGTTGAGTCCAAGCCCTGAAAACAACCTCTCCACTCTTTCTGTGGAGTCATGAAAGTTTAAAAAGGCAAAAACTAATATATGTCCACTGCAATTAGGGAGGAAAAAAAAAAAAACCATCTACTGGGCAGAATTGCAGCTGCATCCACACGTCCGCATTTCCACGCAGAGATCGCAGGATGAGTTTCGGCGGAAGAAGCAGGCGGGGGCGTCTCATCTAATCCAGTGAGTCCCAAAATGGCACACAGATAAATATGTGTTATTTGTACTATTATATATTTATTTCAATGCCTATTAGAAGACATTATTGCAAGTCTATTAAACCCGGAGATTTAAAAAAAAAAAAAAATCGGTTGGCAAGTGAAAGCAATGCGTCAGTTTAATGAAAAACATTAATTCCTGGCACACTCCTGATTTTATTCAACCCTGTGCTTTGCCACCCTGGGAGCCAGGAACGGAGCCCAAGACCAACTCCACTGTCAGCTGCAGGGTTGGTTCTGATCTGTGAGGCTTATCCAGCTCCCTTCCCTGTGACTGGCTGAAGAAAGGCTAGGAGCCTTGAACGTGACGAACAAGGGAGGAACGTGGGAGGATGGTTCTCCCCATCCTTGAAAGAGAGCCCTGAAAGCCTCGTGTACCCCTCCGGCCGTGCAAGCATAAATTGTGTACCGTGAAAGCCACGCGCAGCCGTCTCGTGACCGTGAGGACAACCAGCTTTAGGACGAGGCCAGCCCTGAGGATGTTCCAGAGAGACGGAGCAATGGTGACCGTTTAGGCAACAGTAGGCATCGGTGAGCACGGTAACTACCCTGCTTCCGGAGTGTGAGCCAGAATGGAACACAGCCTGCTTACCTGCAGCTCAGTGCACCCTAATTATGACACCCGAGTGGCCAGAGATTGGGACACTCTGGTCTCAATATCGGATCAGCCCTCAGTACTCTCTCCTGGTTCAGGCTTCAGGCCATGAGCTCCGAAATCACATCAGCAAATATTCTAAAATACTGTGCTACTGCAGTAAATGTAACAAAGAGAGACAAAGACAGGTGACACAAAGAAGGAAGAGAGGCCAGAAGAGGCACCGAGAAAAAGGACGTCCGTTCATTCTTTTGAGAAGTATCTCACTCTTACGCACTGGATGCTCCGTGACACCCAGAAAATGTAGGAACGCCTGAGGCAAAGTCGTGTCTTCAAGAAGTCACAGAGGCAGGGGCGGGAGACAGAAGACCGGAAAACTCTCCGGGATCTGAAAAGTGCACCACTCTGTGGATGAGGACGGGGGGCCCGGGGAGGCGGACTTGGTAGCTGAGCCGGCGTTCACAACTCAACGGGGGGTCTGGACTGACCTCCGATCGCCCAGCAAGAGCTCACGTGGGACGTTTGGTCCTCTCCCTGTTCTGACTGTCCCCTCCTCCAGGGTACTGAAAGGCACACTGGGAGGTGAGGTGGGGAGATGCCTGAGAAGTTGCCTGAAGGGTTAGATCGTGAGTGGCAGGAAGGGGTGGGACAGGCAGGTGGATGTTCCAGACTTGCACGCGGCCATCACGGCTTCTCTGTGCCACACTGAGTCTCAGTGTTCCCATCCGCGAGACGGGTGTGAGGCTGAAATGAAATAATATACGTATGAAGGGTCTTTGAGAATAACTACAGGATATATTTGCATTGGGCTTACAGCAACCCAGACCCTCAGATACGAGTCAAGAATGCGGGAATTAAGGCACTGGAATTAAATACTGTGCATCAACCACAAAACATCAACCACAAAACGTCCACATCTTCCCGTGATCAGGACACTACCACCCATTTCCCCTCCTGCTTGCACTTTATTATACTTTTTAATGTTTATTTATTTTTGAGAGAGAGAGAGAGAGAGAGAGCAGAGGAGGGGCAGAGAGAGAGGGAGACACAGAATCTGAAGCAGGCTCCAGGCTCCGAGACATCAGCACAGAGCCCGACGCGGGGCTCAAACTCACCGACCGCAAGATCATGACCTGAGCTGAAGTCGGATGCTCAACCGGCTGAGCCACCCAGACTCCCCATCCGGCTTGCACTTTGTACGCTTTCAAGAACGGTGGAGGGAGCCAGCTGAACCCCGAGTCCAGGGCAATGCCACCTTGCTATCAGGAACCACAGGGAGTGGTTTCGCTGTTGTCGAGTTGTTTCTGGGTGGTCTGGGATGAGGAGAGACACTGGCAGGTCCTGGTCTCCGCCAGAATTGGCATGGGAAGGGGCCCTTGCGCCCTTCCCTGCCATCACCTTGCTGTTCTGGCAGGACAGCTTCGGGCAGGTGTCCTGAGAGGGGCTGAACTTGGAGCCTCTAACGCGCTCCGTGAAATGGGTCCCATTTCTCCCACCTCTCCTCAAGACGCCTCCCATCCCCGTCCCCAGGGGGTGAACACCTAACCTTTCTGCTGCCGAGCAAGACGCAAGATAGGTCACCCTATTATTTCCTTCTGAGTCCGCAGGGGATCCGATCATCTGATTCCCCTCTGGAAATATTCTGCGCCAGAGGAAACCTGAGCGCGGTCATTAATTATGAAAATTCACAATGCGTAATTATAATAATTACTCTGATCACATAAACATTATACCACCATGAATAATTTAATAGGAACCGTGTTTTTCAAGAGAACGGCAATTAAAATAAAACCCAGGGAGGTGACAGGGTTAGGTGACAGGCTCTGGTTTGTTCTGTCACCGGAACGCTCCTTCCTTGTCGTCAAGAACTACCCCTGACCTGAGCAGGTTGGGGAACAAGGAAAACAATGACAGGCCAGTTTCTGAGGAGTTCCACTCCTGAAAGAGGAAGTCAGGAGCCCAAAGGAGAGGTTTTTCCCCTCACTAAAGCAAGTTCAAGCTCCCGCCTTCACCCGCCAGCAAGAAGAAGAAATGAAGAGACCCGTTATTTTCATACAAATAGAAGACGGCACTCGAACCCCCTCAGAGTGCCTGGGGTTCTGCACGGAGCCAGCTCTGGAAAGAAACACACGTATTCTGCACCCTCGACCCCAGCCACGGGGGGTGTGTCCAATTAGGCAAAAGCTCAAGAAGGAGGGAGTGATATTTTGTACTAAAGACAAGAAATAAAACCCACCCTTCCCTGTGACTTCTCTCATCACCGAAGGCTTTTTTTTTTAAATACCTTACCCAGTTTTTGAACCAGCAACAATTTCTATAGGACACATTCTCCTAAGGTTAGAGAATGAAATGGTGTGGGATGGCTGGAAAGCAGAGTTGTGCCGCAGAGGTATACTGAGAATTCAGACGTGGTCAGATTTACCCAGCCCCTAACTGTTTACAGAAAGTGACCTGCGTAGTTTCGTTTGTTGGCTTTCGAACTTATGTTCAATCCTACCTCTCGCCAGAAGTGCGTTTTACAATGCAAGCTGGCACACGCAGAGAATACAGGCCTACCAGGTGAGAGGCACTCAGAGAGTTTCCGCTCGATTCCATCCGTTAAACAGAAATGCTGGTAGCGATCCAGTCTACGGATTTCACCGCCTTCTTACCTATTCATACAGCAGGTGTTATGACGTGCCTACTCTGTGCCCGGCTCTAGGTACCCAGGTTTCAGAACAGCCAAAAGAGACAAAAATCCTTGCTCCTGGGCAACCTACCTTCTAGAAGTACACACCAGAAAACCCTTCCCGGGGCCACTCTGAGCCACATCTACTCCGTATGGGAGGTGAGCAGGGATCATCAACCTGCTTTTCTTGATTTATTTTTTAAGTTTGTTTGAGAGAAAGAGAAAGCAGGAGGGGCAGAGGCAGAAGGACAGAGAGAATCCCAAGCAGGCTCCATGCTGTCAGCACAGATGTGGGGCTCGACCCCAGGAACCCTGAGGTCATGACCTGAGCTGCAATCAGGATTCAGACGCTTAACCGACTGAGCCGCCGGGGCGCCCCCACCCCCCTTCTAAATGACACAAACACAGGCTCGCAGCGGGGCTGGGGGAGAATCCGACAGACACAGGCCTGTGTCCAGGGGTCTCCATCCAAGTCTATTTCCTTGCCCTCTTTTTGGTCAGGAGTCTTCCGACTGCAAGAAGCAGAAAGCAAACTTGAACATTCCATGGGGTGCAGGGGGGGAGAAAGGCTACTTTGTCGGGATCCGGCCAGAAAGACAGAGACCGAGTCCTCTTGCCACTGGGGCTTGAAGGCAGGGACTTGATTACACGGGGACACAAGAGCGAAGAAGCCAAAGAGGACGGCGAGACCCCCAGGTCCCAGCCACCGTAGCAGCCACTGCCGAGCCGAGCGGTGGGGCCACGGCGTGGGGGGGGGAGCCCGTGGCCAGGGCCAGCCGTGGCCAACAGAATGGGACCCGAGGGCAAGGGCGGCCGAGCAGCAGCACAGCCTCTAGGAAGACCCTGCCCACCACCAGCCAGGGGCAGCACTGGAGCAGGGCTGGCTTCGCAAGCTTCCGGAGCACGGGACAGCCACAGCACATTCCACCTCGGATGCACCTGTCCCGGGCTGTGCTCACGAGGGATTCCAGTGTCTCCAGGGCAACTTCCCTGAGGGTGTCCCCGTTCCCTCTGGGGCCTCCCTTTCTGCACAGGCGACCCAGCGGCGGCAGTGCTCGGCCTCACCAGCAGGGCGGCGCCCAGGTAAGCCGGGCTCCCGCCAGCTTCCGTCCAAGGGGGGAATTCTCAGCCAGGGGTCCGGTGTGTGCCTATCCTGGGGGCATATTTCGCATTCAACACACTGCTCGATATTTCCCGTGAGTAAACTGACAAATGACCGATGTGTTGTGATGAGCCACAGAAGGCAAAGTGCAAGCATCTGTCACTCTTCTGGTTCTCAGAAGACAGAGCAGGATGCTTAAGGAAGAGTATGTACAGCCCCCTGGGAGAAGGGGCGGACAAAAATCTCCGGATTTTTATAATGATTTGAAAAGAGCATGTATGTTCAAAGCAGGGAAACGCTGCCTGAGATACTGGTGAGAGCCTGGGGATGTCACGGTCTGGAACAGGTGACCTCCGGGTGGGACGACTCCTCCTTCGCGACGCCGGGGTCCGCGTGTCGCATGCTCTGCGTGCTTCTGTGACTGCCAAGGACGTTCCTTTCTTTGGCTTCAGATCCCCTCCTTCAAGATTTGGGGAAATCACTCTCACGCTTTCGGCAGAAGCCCTCTGCTTCCAAGCTCGGTGACACAGCACACAGGACACTCAGCCCACGAAGGGAAACAGCGCCCGTTATCAGAGCTTCCTGCCGCCGTCTGCTGCTGCCACGTGCAGGGTGGGAGACGACGTTGCGTAAAACACAGAAAGGCTTTCAAACACGTTATCGGTCGTGTGTTTATTTTAATATGTTTTTGCGGGGGTGGGGGGAGCAGGAAGATGTGACCTTCCCTTCACCTGTCGCCGAAGGGCCAGCCGTCACAAGGGCTTACATCCCAGGGGACGTTCCAGGACAGCAGGCTGGGTCGGGCTTCCGGGCTTGAGTGGGGCCTGGCCCACGGCTGATTCAGGACAGCTGCTTCCAGTGGGGTTGCCAGATTCGTCCTCTCGCTCTGCAGAACCTCTGGTTAAAATTCACAGGCTGGCGGGGGCCCCTGGGTGGCCCAGTCGGTGAGGCATCCGGCTCTCGGCTTTGGTTCGGGCCATGACCTCACGGTTGGGGAGTTCGAGCCCTGTATCCGGCCCTGTGATGACAATGTGGAGGCTGCTAGGGATGCTCTGTCTCCCCCTCTCTCTCTCCTCCCCCATGCACGCTGCATTCTTTCCCTCTCTTTGTCTCCCTCCCTCCCTTCCTCAAAATAAAGAAATAAACAAATTCACAAGCCGGTCTCCGTTATGCTGGGGCTTCTGGGGACTTGTGTCAAGTGAGCCAGGACGTTAAACATAAAAGTGGGGGGGGGGGGGGGGAGGGGTGGACAGTGGATCCTGCAGGGATCTCGAAATATCAGTGATACTAGGTTTCCACCAAATACAACCATCCAAACTCAGAACTTCACGTCCAGAAGGGCCGGATCAATTCAAAACACTGCTACTGCTCCAAAATCAATACTGGCCAACCCGAGGGAGACCGCACCGAAAAACTGGCCTGTGCTCTTCAGGGTGATGAGAGACAAAAGAGGCCCAGTCGTTCCGGAGACATTCGGGGGGTCATAAGTGGGGGAGGGGCATGCCACCCTGATTTAAAACCTTAAGGAAGAAGCCAGCTTCCTGCGAGACATCTGCCACCATCGTACTGGAGAAGGAACGGCCCTTGATGGAGCTCTCATTCTCCCTTTTTTTTTTTTTTTAACGTTTATTTATTTTTGAGACAGAGAGAGACAGAGCATGAACGGGGGAGGGTCAGAGAGAGGGAGACAAAATCTGAAACAGGCTCCAGGCTCTGAGCTGTCAGCACAGAGCCCGACGCGGGGCTCGAACTCACGGACCGCGAGATCACGAACTGAGCCGAAGTTGGACGCTTCACCGACTGAGCCACCCAGGCGCCCCTCATTCTCCTTCTTAGCCTTCTCTCTCTCTCTCTCTCTCTCTCTGTTGCCGTCTCTTGTCCAGCATCTCAGGTCACTCCACCCCCCTCCACCCAGTCTACGGGATCCTCTACCGTGGACACTGCTTCGGTCTGCCTAGCATCCCTCCTCTCTGTCTGGTGCCCACATCCCCGCCTCTCCCGGGAAGAACTCTTCTCCCGACTGCAACCGTGTGGACAGGATGCCAACATCATTGCATGTGTGGATCTCGCTGCTGTGGTCACATGGGCCTGTGCCCAGACTGGGCCTGTTCTAATTGCCCTTTCCTGCCCAAGCGGAGTCACAAGGGCAGGGGAGAAAGACTGGGAGCCCAGAGACCGTAATCCAGACTGTGTGTCCCATGAAGCGTTGAACAGATTTTGGATTTGTAGCCACACCTTGAAAACAGGACCATTTCACGGTCTTAAAAGCCCAGATTTCTTGGTCTGCTTGAGTCATGAAGACCTCCGTGCTCCTGGTCATTGGGATAACAATTGTACCCATCTCATGGGGTCTCTGTGAAAAATAAGTTAATATATACATACGTGGGTGTATCTGTCCCAAAGAGGCACACCCTTCCGGAATACCAAAGACGTGTGTGAAGGCGAATAAAGGTATTTAGATGCACCAAAAATACTTTCTTTTTTCCCCAGGTACTGCAAATGCAAAACTGTTTATGCTGAGTTCGTCTCGGGGGCGCCTGGGAGGCTCGGTCAGTAATGTGCCTGACTTTGGCAGATCATGATCTCACAGCTGGTGAATTCGAGCCTTGCATCAGGCTCTCTGCTGTTGGTGCAGAATCCGCTTTGGATCCTCTGTCCCCCCGCCCCGCCCCCCCGGCTCCTCCCCTGCTCTCTCTCTCAAAAAATAAATAAACATTTAAAAAATCTTTAAAACGAGTTCATTTCAGATCGCCCACACCTGGTACATGTTGGTAATCACAGATGGGTACCAGGAAACATTAAAGTGGCGTCACCCACTCCGTCCTCCATCCTGTGGACAAGGGGTTCCTGAAACAAGTGGCCAGGGTGGCGTGGCCCGCGGTCCTCTCTGGTTGCAGTCCTCATCCGCCCCTGAAAAGGAGAAGGACCCCTTGGCACAGAGAACTTGTAGCATATCCCTGTGGTTTGAAATGTATAGACGTTTTCTAAGAAAATAATATAGTGAAATTCATGCAAATAAGAAGGCACAGACTCCTCCTTTTCAGAGTAGTTTGGTGTGATGCCACCAGGGCTGGGAGGGCGGCCAGCCTGGGAGGCCAGGGCCAGTGGACGTAGTGGCTCCGGGCTGGGTACCAGGGTGGGGGTGGTTGGAAGAAGCACCCAGCTGGGATGGAATGTTCAGGAACCACAGACTTAGTGGGGCAAGGAGGGCAGCCAGCAAGAGACGTATGTGGCTGAGCCCAAGTGGCCTGAGAAGGAGACAAACGGGGGGGGGGTGGCCTGGAATGGAGACGGGGGAGGGAGTGACAAACCTAGAGAAGAAGAAATCTGGAGCAAGCCCCGTGATTCTTATTAGACTGTGAGGCACCGGTGTGAACTCACGCATTTGAAGACGAAGACAGAGGTGGGGACGTGTGTGCGACAGTTCCTGGCTCCATCCGCAGAGAGGTTTGGACAGAGCACACTCCCAAATAGCAACGAGCACATCGAGAGCCTAGATTTGGGTTTCTAAGCACCATGGCTGCCCATTAAAAGGAACTCAGATGCACCTTCCACCTTCTTCTGATGCCCAGGAAGGAAGAGGGAGCTTAAAGGGACAATGAGGACGTGTCAGAGGACACGGGATATGACGAGAGGGCTCCCGCTGGCCAAAGGTAAGATATCCTGAGCATCAAAATAATGGCGGCGGTGAAACTGAAGCCTTCGACGAAAGAAATCCAGGAGCCCATTCTGTTAATAAACCCATAAATGAAATATCGAAACTCTTAGGACGAACAGGATGTTTACGTTGTCTCTAGATGTGTTTTCACGAAATATTTACTCATTTCTCAGAGGACAAGAGTGACTTCGCAGTAGAGAAGCCTGGCGCCTGGTGCCTGAATCAAGGGAGTGACCACCACTCAGTGTGACAAATTTAAATCGCGCGCCACCTGACAAAACGCAACGAGACCAGAGCAGCCCCTCTGGCACACTCCTGCCAAAGGTGCGTCATCAGGAGGTGGTCATGAAGAAACCCCAGACGAACCCACATCGAGAGACGGCCACAAAATAACCAGCCTGCGATCTTCGGAAGAGTCACGGTCACGAAATCCGAGAAAAGACTGAAGGAAAATAAAGAGCCGTGAGTGACACGGAAGAGATTCATCCAGACAACAGGGGAGACTGGGCTGGGGTCTTAGGACTGGGAGGCAGTAACGCAGAAACACGAATTCCCCGATTTTGTCGCTGCACTGCACTTCCGGAAGAGAATGGCTTTGTGGGCGAGAAAACACGCAGCCAACATTCAGGGGCGATGAGCGTCTATTTGGTCCGTTACTCGGAAACGGCTCAGGGGGCAAAAGTCCCAGGCACTGGTCCTCGAAGCTCCTCCAGATGTCTGAGCTTGTTTGAAGATGAAAACAAGAAAGCCTCCGACTACCCTCCCCTATGTGTGAGTTTTATTTGGACACGTGTCCATCTCAAGAGGAAGGAGAATCCAACTCAGAGGGCTGGCGTGCCTTGAGGGGGGGACTACTCATGGAGGAAGTGTGAAGCTGGCACTGGGTGCCCACCGATGAGCAACGGTGGGGGCGCCCAGTGGTACCCAGCGCCCTCTCTGGCACCTTCAGATGGGGCAAGAGGAGAAGGGAGTGTTACTGAACCCAGTGAGCACGGGGGGGTCTTAGACAGGGGCCCCCGACAAGAGTTCCAGTCATATGGGGGGGGGGGCAGGGCAGATGCCCAGGGAGCAGGTGCATCATACATACACCAGCCTCCTCTTGTCCTGCCCTCCAGCCCCTGCCAAGGCCCCGTTGGCCAACTCCAGACGGACTCCAGCAGCCACAGGAACTGCCCCCTGAGGGGTCAGCCCCCCAGAGCCCAGAGAAAGATGAAGAATAGATATTGTACCTGGAATGTGGGCAAATGGTTGGGGGGGGGGGAGGGAAGCCAACTATCCAACAACCACTGGCCCCTCTGCAATCTCTCTGAGCCTCCTTGCACAGATCCAGAAACCGGGGCTCTGCCGGCTCCATCAGCGTGCCCGTATCTGCACAGTGGAGCGGCGATCGCACCCAGGTGGGGATGAACACCTTATCCCTCCCTGCCTCCCAGTGAGGACCCGTCAGCGAGGCCAAGGCCAAAATACGGACTTGCTGAAGCCGGCTCCCTCTGGATCCTGCCTTTGTCTCTCCAACCACCTCTGGCACCTGATCTTGCCTGATGGGTGGAGAACGCTGGCTTGACAGGCGAGCGATGAATGACGTTTGCTCATCCCGGGTTCGGGCAAGTCTGACACAGACTCAATTAGACAGACACATCTTCACGCTGCGTCCTGTTCGTGCGCACGGACGCAGGTAGATTTCTGAGCGGCAAAGAGGTACAACTTGTTTGCCTGACTTCTGTCTCCTCTACCTGTGCTGTGCATACTCCTCGATTTGGAAACGTAGGGACGTCGGTTTTTATTTTTGTCCCCAGTCGCTCACCGTTTTCTCTCGCGGTACCACCCAAATTTTCCTCGGCACCCCGCTCTGAGCCCTCAGAAGCTCCTCCCCCAGGTTCTAGAACCAAACTGAGGCAGTGAGACACGGCACAGCCTCACCTCAGCAAGGGTGAGAAGGTGAGACCACGAGGCGCCACCATCACAGGCAAAGAGAAGAACTAAAACAAAGAAAAGAACGAAACAAAAACTGATGTCGTAATTGAACACCTGGATCAAGCCGTATCTGATGACTAATTTTAGAATAATTTCATCATCCCCCAAAAGATATCTCGTACCCATGTGCAATCACTTGCCATTATTTCAGTAATCCACTCAGTTGTTCAGAGAAAGTCCTAATCAAGGATGTTTTTCACTGTTTACACAGTGAAATTCTGGTCTCTGTTTTAAGTTGATTCCTTTCCTGTGGCCACTTCTGGGAACCATTATCTGCGAAGGAGCCTCTCTTGGATCTCACCAGAAAGAGGCAGAGGGGCGCAGGAAAGGATGGCCACACAGAAAGAACGTGGGAGACTTAACCGGCCTCTGGCCAGCACATCTCCTGGCCAGCATCACGCTCCTGTATGAACCTTCTCACCTCAAATCTGACAGGGACGCTTTTCTGGAGTGACTGAGGGGACGAAGGGATACTGGCGGGTTCTGAGCCCAGTCCGAGACCCTTCATAAAATGGTAGCCAGCTAAAGAGGTCCAGCACATAAAACGTACCTGTTTCTCTGACCTTCCAAGATCGAAGAGATTTGCTCTGTGTGAAAGGCAGACACAAAGATAGAATTAAGTCACTCATCCGCCAAGTAGTAAGGGCCTCATATACGCCAGGCACTGGAGCCGGTAAGGAGAACAGGGACACACGACAGTGAATGGGACAGAAAACATTTTCTGTTCTCAGAGAGCTTAAATCCTAGGGGAGAGGGAGACAGATAAACAAATATGTCAAATCTGTGGATTATCAGGTGGTGATAAGTGCAAAGAAAAACTAAAAGAAAAGAAAAAAGGAAGGAGCACAGGAAGTGCCGTAAGGGTACGAATCAGCAGATGGCACAGAAAAAGAGAGACTTCTCTAAGAGAAGGTGACCTGTGATCAGAGACCTGATGTGGACAGCGTCAGTGAAGTGAATATGCACGTGCAAAGGTCCTGCGGTCGGAGTCCACATGTGAGGGTGTGGAGGTTGAGATGAGGCCAGAAGGGTGCTCGGGGATCAGAGGTCACCCAGCACCTCGGAGCTCCCGCAACAGACTGCAACTCTGGCTCTGAATCTGACAGGAGCCTCTGCCCCTGCCCCTGCCCCTGCCCCTGCAGGGTTCTGAACAGAGGACGACGCGATCTCACTGCTGGTCAGGAAGCGTCTGAGGGGGGCCTCCTCAACCAGGATGCAGTTGCTACGAGCTGACAACGGTGGACACTTCGGTCATCAAGGACTCTCTCTACAGGATCGGCAGTGAGGAATGAGGAAGTGACAGGACCAAATCATCAGCAACGTGTGCGCCGGGAGAACAGGTGGTTAAGGCATCTGAGAAAAAAAACCCAAAATCCCCCTGACCAGGAAATGCCAGACCACTGAGGGTTGGCAAGAAGCTGATGTCCACCAACTTCCTTGTTGGTGGGCCCAAGCCATAGATGCTGGGGGGCCGGTGTCCAGGGGCCACGCCATGGATGCTGGGGGGGCAAGTGTCCAAGGGCCACACCATGGCCGGGGAGACAACTGACCAGTAACAGGGAATGACAGACTCCGGCAAGAAAATGGCATTTTGTCATCAGGACATCAGCGCACTAGACGAAAACACCGAGTTTGAAGGAAAATGGAGAGGGCCTGCTCTCAGAGTCAATTCTCTGCTTACAGTTATAAAGGGGGAAAAGAAGGAGAACGGTCACCTGAGGCTGTGCACTGACCCAAAAGATTCACAAACACGTGGCTACGCAGGGAGCAGGAAGGAGGAAACGGCGCTGGAGCGGAACAAACCCCCCAAATGGAGATCTCCCCCAGGATCCGGTTTCTTGCTCGTGAGCGAGGATGCCTCTCAAGGCCGCCTTCTGTGGCTGAGGCTCCAGAGTCCGGGGGCCCCTCTGGGTCCTGGGTGGGCTCCTGGCAGGTGGCAGAAGGGAGAAGACCTCACTGCCCCTCTGCTGTAGTGCCCGGTCCCCGGCCCGCCCCCGACGGAAGGTCTGATGCAGGGAGGGAGGCGGGGAGGGGAGGAGGAAAGTCAGAGCTAAGGGAAGGCCAGAGAAAACCACTGGGCGGTGCGGGTGCCTGGGAGGGGGAGGAGGCGCGAGGGCCCGGACGCGGCCGCGTGTGCACACGGCCAGGGGACAGGGTGACCTCCCGCGGGCTGCGCCTCCGACTGATGAAAGCTGCCACAGGCAGCCGCCCCACTGGCTTCTGGTTTCCCTCGTGTCGCTCGTTCGCTTGGCTGGATAGACTCGTGCCCACCCGGCGTCTCATAGGGCCTGCCCGGTCTCTGGGCCACGACGCCCTCTGTACGATGACCCCGGGCTCCCGAGACCAGCACGTCCCAGGCCTGGCCAGTCGTCACCTCCGTTCTCTCTCTCGTCTCGCCCCTGACTGGCTCAGGGCTGGGCAGGGACCCCAGTGAGCGACGTGAGATGTACTCCATCAACTCCTTCTATGATCATTTGGGAAGCCACTTCCTTCTTTTGATAATATTTTTAATGTTTATTTATTTTGAGAGAGAGAGAGGGAGCAGGGGAGGGGCAGAGAGAGAGGGAGAGAGAGAATCCCAAGCAGGCTCTCAGCTGTCAGCGTGGAGCCCAACACAGGGCTCGATCTCACAACCCTGAGACTGTGACCTCAGCTGAAATCAAGAGCTGGATGCCCAGCCAAGTGAGCCACCCGGGCACCCCTGGGAAGCTGCTTTCTGTCCTTCTATTTTTTTAATGTTTGTTTACTTTTGAGAGAGAGAGAGAGAGACAGAGTGCGAGCAGGGGAGGAGCAGAGAGAGAGGGAGACCCAGAATCGGAAGCAGGCTCCAGGCTCCGAGCTGTCAGCACAGAGCCCGACGCGGGGCTCGAACTCACGGGCCATGAGATCGCGACCTGAGCCAAAGTCAGACGCTCAAGGGACTGAGCCCCCCAGGCGCCCTGCCACTTTCTTTTTCATGAGTGCGCTCTGTGAACAGGACGTGAAGCTGGAGGGCCCCTGGTGACAACGACGACCACCCAAAAACGCAGCCAACACAGAGGGCATGGGAGAGAACAGACAGCCAGGAGCTATGTCTGGTGGCAGTAACTGACCCCTGGATCCAGCAGTGCCTGAAGCCCACACGGGCTTTTCAGTTACCTGAGCAACATCATTTATTCTACCCGCCTTCTTTTTCTTTTCCTTTTTTTAAAGTCTGTGGCTTTGATTCCATGCCTGCAAGTCGGGTTTTTCACTATTTGCAACCAAGGGAGTCAGGACTGATCAAGGGATTTGGGGCGTTTTGGTGCGTTTTCAAAGACCACCTCCCTCAGGGAGGAGGGAAAACCTGTCCGAGGGCTTCAAACACAACCTCATTGTTCCCACTGGAGATGCTGCTCCCAGCACCACATCCTGTTTATGGGGTGAGGTTTAGATTTTTCTTTCTTTTTTTTTTTTTTTGGCTCAAATCATCACTTCGCTGGAACGCCAAGGTTAGAGCAGAAGTAGCCTTCTGTTCTGTGTCTGTGGTGGGGATGGCGGGTGACTGCTTTAAACTTCCTTTGTTTGTTTGGAGAAAACGAGAATCCCTCGTTGCCTCGAAGAGCTGCTCATCGACCACCATATGCCCAAGTGGGTAGTGTTATATCCACACGTCTACTGCTTCTGAGTCCGCAGAGACCGTGAGGAAACACGGCAGAAAGCAGACATTGTAATTAAGGGGCCGGAGGGAGGCACCGAACAAGAACGACGAAAAGTCCGCAGCAGAGCTGGGTGAAAACTTTAACCCAGGAAAGATGAGAGAGCTGTTCTCGATGGTTCTGATACTCTGGGAAGCCAGGGGAGAAGGCAGGTATCACGGGTATTAGGAGACTAAGCCAGACAGAATCACATCTAAGCTGCATTTAAGCATGAAGTACGTCAAGAGAGGTCTCAGAATATAAACCACTGGCTCTCTGTTTAGGCTGATAATGAGTGGACACCTTCACACTTGACCAGAGTTTCCTGTTCTCTGATATTGCCATGCTCACTGTTCTTTCTTATACATGATGCCCAGTTACTTAAAAAATATCCACGGGTAGTTTCTATCGGATCACGTTGTGTGATTCCCCTTCTCTGTGGCTTTGGTAATTATGCATATCCTAAGAGCTATGGTTTAGTGAGCTTTTTCTTTTATCTTTCTTCTTTTTTTTTAAATGTTTATTTATTTTTGAGACAGAGAGAGACAGAGCATGAACGGGGAGGGTCAGAGAGAGGGAGACACAGAATCGGAAACAGGCTCCAGGCTCTGAGCTGTCAGCACAGAGCCCGACGCGGGGCTCGAACCCACAAACCGTGAGATCATGACCTGAGCCGAAGTCGGTCGCCGAACTGACTGAGCCACCCAGGCGCCCCTAGTGAGCTTTTTCTACGTGCCTGATCTCACCGGCTATGATGGATGGAATGGTGGCCGCCAAGAGCTATGTGCACATGGGACCTGTGAACGTGACCTGATTTGCAAAATGGGTCTTTTCAGACGTAATTCAGTCCAAGATCTCAGGACGACTTCACCCCGGGTTAGGGTGGGCCGGAAATCAGTGACAGGTGTCCTCGTAAGACAGAGGGAAGAGGTGTTCAGAGAAAGCTACGTGAGGAGGAAGGCAGAGGCTGGGGGGATCCAGGTGCAGGCGGGGAGCACCAGGGGTCAGCAAAGCGGACAGAACAAAGAAGGGTCCTCCCCCAGAGTCTTCAGAAAAGCACGGCCCCTCCGGCACCAGAGTTCAGATTTCAGGCTCTGCAACTGAGAAAGAATACGGTTCTGTCGTACTGAGCTGCCCAGTTAGGCATTACTTGTGACAGCAGCCTCAGGAGACTAACGCCCGGTGCTAAGGTCTCCCACTGGCTGTTCCCTCCACATTCTCAATAATCCTGCAGAGCAGGTGTTATTACTGCCACCTCGTGAAACCGAGGCTGGATGGACAGGTGCTGATTTCGCATCCAGTGCCCATCCCACCACCTTGCGTAACAGCTTCTCCTTTTTCATCCGGGAGAAATACCCTTTCCCCTTGAATATGAAATGGTGAAAGTGTCTATCACACGGTCTTCACCTTTTCTGCGCAGACAGGACCCTAGGCAACCAGTTCTCAATCCTGGATACACCGTGGAATCCCCAGAGCAGCTTCAGAAAACTAAGTACGACCAGCCCCGCCTTGATGCCCACCCCTCGTCCACCGCTACCAAAGATCCTCATTCAATCAGTGTGGGGTAGGGCCTGGGGATTAGCATTTTTGAAAGCTTCCCAGGTGATGCTAAAGTTCGCCCAGGGTTCTAGACTTTCTTTCTCCCTAGATTCTAAAACGGGAGCACAGAGATAAAATGAATAAAATGATGGCAGCACCGTGAGGCAAGACATCAATTATAATAAGGCAACTTCTGACCCCTTTACCTCCAGGATCATGCGCTCCAAATCCCTGTTTCTCTGGCGGCCCTGAGATGTTTCTGTGGCTGACACAGGCTTCTGACCAATGCATCTAGGAAATGACACAAAAAGGCTCAAACTTAAGCTTCTCCTTCTATGGGACTGAGCCTGCCTACCTAATCCATAAGTGATAGTTTTGCGTGTGGCTGACAACAGGAAGGGTGCTGAGGAAGAAAGAAAAGGCATTTTATGTAGAGAACGCATGGTCTCCTATATGGACCCTTTGAATTGCCTTAGCATTGCAGACATTTGCAATTGTGAACCAAACACGCCTAACATCACCGCTAAGAACATCCTTAATCAGTGGCAAAGGAACGTACACGCTGCAGAAGACAAGGAATCAGTCACTCTAGGAGAGTATCTAGAACCGCTGTCCTGGAAATTTTGCTAATTCAGACTTGGCTGTGTTGTATTTCACCTTTGTTCTCTCCTTAAAGGCAGTTAACTTCTAAATCCCTAAGGTGTTTAAACACTTTTGTGCAGCTCAGCACACAAGCAGGAGACAGAACAAAGTCCCGCAGAGAAAACTGTTTCAAGGGTATAAGAAGTACCCACTCAGAAACCAAGGCAAGCCAATGAAACATGATTTTTATCCTTCCTCAAAGTATACACAAATAATCTCTAACTGAAAATTCTCTTAGCGATTCCTAGGGTGTAAGATGTATGCACTTGAAAAGGATTATACATAGAGGGAAAAAGTATTGGAGGTACACTGTTTTAAGTTTCTTACACAACATTTAAAGCAGCATAACACATGGTGAATGTAGGCTTTGATGAATTAAAGATGTATTTTGTAAACCTTACAGCAATGACTAAAATTTAAAGAGGTAGGAGTAGTGAGCCAATATGGACATAAATGGAATCATGAAACATATATCCAATACAAAACCATGCAGAAAAATAAGAAAAAAAGGTAAAGAACAGGGGGATTATAAAGAAAACAAAGAGCAAGGTGGTGGATTTCCATACAAACATATCAATAATCACATTAAATATAAATGGTCTAAACACAAAGATTAAAAGACACAGATTAACAGATGGAATGAACAGGCAAAACCCAACAAACGACATTAAATATAAAGACACAGGGGCACCTGGATGGCGCAGTCGGTTGAGTGTCTGACTTAGGGTCGGGTCATGATCTCATGGGTTGTGAGTTCAAGCCCTACCTTGGGTTTACTGCTGTCAGCGTGGAGCCCGCTTCAGATCCTCTGTTCCTTTCCCTCTCTGCCCCTTCCCCACTCACGTTCTCTCTCTCAAAAATGAATAGGGGCGCCTGGGTGTCTCAGTCGGTTAAGCTTCCCACTCCGGCTCAGGTCATGATCTCACGGTCCGTGAGTTCGAGCCCCGTGTTGGGCTCTGTGCTGACAGCTCAGAGCCTGGAGCCTGCTTCGGATTCTATGTCTCCCTCTCTCTCTGACCCTCCCCCGTTCATGCTCTGTCTCACTCTGTCTCAAAAATAAATAAACATTAAAAAAAAAAAAGAATAAACATTTATAAAAATAAATAAATAGATTAGTTAAAAAAAAAAAAAAAAGATTTTACAGGGGGCGCCTGGGTGGCTCAGTCAGTTAAGTGTCCAACTTTGGATCAGATCATGATCTTGACGTTTGTGGCTTCAAGTCCCACATCAGGCTCTATGCTGACAGCTCGGAGCCTGGAGACTGCTTCAGATTCTGTCTCCCTCTCTCTCTCTGCCCCTCCCCTGCTCACACTCTGTCTCTCTCTCTCTCAAGAATAAACATTAAAAAAATTAAAAAAAAAAAAGATTTGACAAGCGCAAGCACTAATCAAAGGAAAGCTGAGGTGCCTATGTTAATAGCAGATGAAACAGACCTCAAAACATTTTTCCAAGGATAAAGAAGGCTATCACATAATGAAAAAGAGGTCAATTCACCACAAAGACATAACAATACTAGGTGTGTATGGACCTAAAGCTGTGTTTCAAAATATACGAAGGAAAAGCTGACAGAACTTTAATGAAAAACAGACAGCTGCAAAACAGAGCTGGAGATCTCAACACTCCTCTGAGTAACTGACGGAAGAAAAAACTAAAGTCAGTAGGAATGGGAGGTGCCTGAACAACACGGTGAACATGTGAAGCGTCCCTGTGACCGTGGGCTAGGCGAATACTTCTTCAATGTGACCCCAAATTACCGAGAGTAAAATTAACACAGCAAACGTCATTAAAATTACACACCTTTGCTTTTCCAAAAACACAGACTGGCAGAAGGTCTCCGTAAACATGTATCGGATAAAGGACTCACAACCATAATATATAAAGGATCCTCCAAGATCAGTAACAGGAAAAACAAGAACCAATAACATACATGGGCAGAGATCGGAAAGAGACATTTCACCGAAGAAAACAGAAAACAGCAAATGATCACAAAGAATGCTGAACACCATTAGTCATAAGGCTGACAACCAACACCTCAAAGAAACACCACTGCCCCCTCCTAAAACTATTAAAAATCAAAGAAAACAAAATGGCGAGCAGTAAGCAGTGATGGAGACAGAAATCAGCTGGGACTCTTACACCTTGCTGGTGCGAATGCAAAATGTCACTACGTACAAAAAGAGTTTGCAGTGTGATAAAGTTACACATCCACTAACCGTAACAGCCGGCAATCCCAGTTCCAGGTATGTACCCGAAGAGAATAAAAAACTACGTCTGCGTGAAAACTTGCTTGTGAGTATTTACAGTGACGCTTTGCATAATTACCAAAAGCTAGGGGTAATCCAAAGGTCCCTCAACTAGGAAACAAACGAGTGTGACCCAGGTGTCCGACAGAATGTCATGTACCATCCAGAAGGAACAACCTGTTGTACTGGAGGTGGGTGAATATTTATTCAGTGCGCTGTACTAAGCAAAAGATTCGAAAGCTGCATCATCTCATGACCCCATTTTTACGGAATTATGAAAAAGGCAGACCTATAAGGACAGAAAAGGGACGAGCGGCTGCCAGGGGCTGTGGGGAGGCCACCCGGGGCACAGACGAATTTTGGGGAGTGATGGAAATATTCTGCACCATAACAGTGGTGGTGTTTTGCAGGAGTACACAGGTTTGTCGAAACATATAACTGTACTCAAAAGGGTGAATTTTACTGTATGCAAATTATATCTTAATACATCTGACTTTTAAACAAAGTGGATTGCTATAAAAAAAATTCTATCCATCAGACTTTCCATTTATTCCATTAATTCAGTAATACTCCCTTTCACTCCAATTAATATACCAAAGACTCGTTTTTATTAACCTTGCTTCTCATGACTATGGATGTATGAAATGTCTAATACATGCAGAGGCTTTGTTTTAACCTCTGCTCATGGAGGTGCTAACTACTAATATAATTGAGAGTTCTGAGTTCTCTGCCTAACGCTGGCCACTCTTGTGATTAAGCGAACAGTGAACAGTGAGACAAAGGAAGAAGAAAGAGCCCAAGGCCCAAGTGGCTGGGGGAGGGCAGCAAGGAGGGGAAGCAGGTGAATCATCAGCCCACCCAGGAGGCACTCCTATGTCCAGCTTTGGCACAGTGGAGGCATATGGAAATGTGCACCCAAGGTTGAAGTTGTAAATCCTGCTTTAATCATGAATTCTCCCAATCTGGGGAGCCCACTCACTTTCTAAAAAACAACACCCGGGCACCCAGGGGGCTCAGTCGGTTAATCGTCAGACTTCGGCTCAGGTCGTGATCTCACGGTTTGTGAGTTCGAGCCCCAAGTCGGGCTCTGTGCTGACAGCTCGGAGCCTGGAGCCCGCTTCGGATTCTGTGTCTCCCTCTCTCTCTGCCCCTCCCCTGCTTGCGCTCTGTCTCAAAAATAAATAAAAACAAACAAACAAAAATTTTAAGAACCTCGAGATCCCAAAAGGTCTGCTTGTTTGGTCTTAATTCACTTGGCGGCCAGTGTGGACCCAAAGCGAAGTGAGCCTCAGGGCACCCGGCTGGCTCAGACGGTAGGGCATGCGGGTTGTGAGTTCGAGCCCTACGGTGGGTGTAGAGAGGACTTAAAAATAAAATCTTTAGAAGAAGTAACTACACGCATCACTAAATTAAATAAAGCGAAGCGAGGCTAGTTGGGGTATTATCCTCCTTTACGTACTTGTGCAGTTCATGCAAAATTACCAATGTGTGCAGTTACAGGGTCCAAACCCACACCCAGCCTGGGGGTGCTATACCGTAGGCGTGTGCGACCCTATGCCTCTGGCCAGCTAGCTCTTCAAAGGTCTCGGTATTTCTGAATCTTGAAGCACATCGGGCCCCACAGACTTCAGAACAGGCTGTGGTCTCGTGTGCCCTTCCCCAGGGTCCTGTACGCGACCCACAAGCACGAGTACATTCTGGGGCAGCCTCTCAGCCCACCGAGGCCCCTCCCGCTGCCTCACCTGGGGCTCAATTCCTCAACCTCTAACTGAAGGACACTTCCCCTCACCTACCCGAGTCTTACTTACATCTTAGGTCTTAAATCTTACGAAGACTCCCTTCTTCCATCCTGGCTATTTATAGAACCTCCCAGGAACAAGGACTCTACTCTAAACCCTGAGACTTGCAGAGACTTAAATCCACAGTGGAAAATAAACGTACAATTGGTACTAAACATTGATCAGTGGTTTCAAGGATTCTAGAAATCAGCACTTAAATCCTCTGGCAGGAAGAGTCAGAGAAGGCTCCCCCCCCCCCCCCCCCCCCAGCCAGCACAGATTTAAATGAGGGTGGGGACACTTTCCTCTCTAGAAGAAATCTCACTTTTTCTTTGGGGAGGCATCAGAAGGGAGCTGCCGTGATGCTTTCGGTCCTGGGAAACAATGAAAAACATTTGACAGGGGATGAGTTGCCGGCCGCAGGCCCCCGAACCGCAGCTGAAAACTGTCAAGCAGAAGGAAGCAAGGAAAGGAAAATCAAGGTGGTGCTAAGCCAGGGAGGGGCGGCTGTGGGTACAGGTGGGAAATCTCCATCCCTGTAGTCTCCGTCCCCCCAACCCTTGCTGTGCAAATAGCATTTTGAAAATAAAACTCCCAGGCCCACTTTCCCACCAAATCTCTGCCCTTAGCTTCCTCTACATGGGCATTTGTAAGGGTACCTCTTCTAAATCACAGTTAGAATCCTCCAGATTGGGGGGTGGGGGGGGGGCGGAAAGAAGGGATTTAATTATGAGAAGCCCACAACTTACTTTTACAAGGCACCTTCAGCACCCAGACTTCTGGCCTGATTACATCCTCTACGGAGGCGGGGAGTAAACCTGATCAGGGGCTCTCACCCCTTGGTCACTTTACAATGACCCCACCTTCCTCTACATCATCGGTCCAGCCGCTTTCCCATCCCAAAGTCCCCGGGAAGTATTTGGGGAAGGGATTTCTTTTTTAATGGCCACTTCACATGTTGGGAAAGCGAATCCTACAAATGATAGGACCCAGAGCTATAACAGCAGAATTAAGGCGCCAGATGCCGAATGTTTGCTCTTTCAGATAAAACAGAAAAGTATCCCCAGCCCTTGGCGCGCGAGCGCACACTGCCGTCTACCTGGGGCTCTGGGAGAAAGGAACACTGTTCGAGAAAACAACGACTCTGTCCAGTTGGTGCGCCTGGGAACCTGCAGCCTCAAGGCACGCAGATTTCTCTGGAATTTCGGTCGGTGCTTAAGCACTTTGGAAAAGCAAATGCTACTTTTTAACCTCAGTTGGCAACTTGTGTCTCCCGACGCCTTAGCGGCCCAGCCCGCAGAGCCTGGGCCGGGAGAGAGCCGGGATTCTCCTCGGGCTGCACTCGGCCGGGCCCGGGCCGCGGCGCCGCGCGAAGGCGCAGGGACGCCTGTGCCACCGCCGTGTCACCCTGAGACCCGGGTCTCCCGCCCCGCGCGCCGCCGGCGGCAGGGGAGCGCCCCTCTCCTCTTCCGCGCCCGGCCCGGCAGCCGGGACTCCGCACAGCGATGTGCGCGCCGCAGTCCCCGCCCGCCCGCGGCCCCGGCGCCGGAGCCCGGCCGGGAAGGGCGCTTCCGGGCCCGGGTCCCGCTCTCCGCGCCGCTCCTGCCGCTGGCCCCAGCGCACACGCCCACGACCGCCACGACAGTGGCAGCGGCACCCTCCGTGAGCCCTCTGCGCTCCCGGCACTCGCTCGCCGCAGCCTCCCCAGCCTTGGGCAGGGTCGTCGTCCCCATTGCCGAGATGAGGAGACTGAGGCGCGCGGCCTCCGGGGACCGAGCTGCCGGGAAGCCCAGGTCCCGGGCCGCCACCGCGCCCCCCACCTTGCCGCACGCCCCAGGCGCGCCGCCTCCAAGCCGGGCTCCCGCCGGGGCCCCCGCGAGCGGCGCGCGGAGAGCGCGCGTTCCTCCGGGGGTCGAGGTCGCTTCTCGGGACCCCACGGCCGGGGCGCAAAGGACCAGGTCCGCCCTCCTGGACCTCCTGTCAGTGTGACCGACCGGGGGGGTTGGGGGGGGGGGGGCAACGAGGCAGGCTCCCCGCTCCACAGTGTGACTGCTGGGACTGGGTTAGGTCCGCACGGAATTCGGGCCTGGGGGCCACAGTGCCCCCCCCAGCCACGCCCCCCCTCACCCCTGGGAGGCACCCAGAACCCGGATAGAGCCGACCAGCGGAATTTGCCCAGACCCCACGCACGCGGCGCCCAACCGGGTCCTCCCGGCTCGGGAAGGGCCGCTGGGCGCCCGGCACAGGCGCTCCGGGTGGGACCAGAGCCCTCCCCAAGGTCCCGGCGACACCCCGCCTTCCGGCTCCCCCCGCCCCGGCTCACCGAGACCCGGGAACTTCCCGCCCCGCCTTACCTTTGCCCAGCAGCGCGCCGAGCACCAGGCTGAGCGCCCCGCACAGCGGCGCCACCGGCCCGGGGGCCGCGCCCTCGGAGCGCATCCTGCGTCCCGGCAGCTCAGGCCGCCCTCCGCCCGCCCGGGGCGCAGCGCCGGCCCGCCGTCCCCGCCGGCTGTCCCATGCCCGGGGGCGACCCCCGGCTGCGAGTCGGCCGGCCCGGCTGCGGATCCGGTGGTCGCGCCTGCCCCCGCCGTGGCGACGCGGCGGCTCCGGATCCCGCGGCAGCGCGCGCTCTGGCCGGGACAACTTTTCTCCAGCCGCCGCCGCAGCCGCCGCCTGCCCCGCCCACCCCAGGGCCCGCCCACCCCCGGCCCGCCCCCCGGCCCCGCCCCCGGCCCCGCCCCGGGCCGGGGCCCAGCTCGCCCTGCGGGGAGGGGCGCGCGGGAGGGATCCCTGGTGGTGGGAGGAGACCCCGAGCGCGGAGAGCCGGGACTCGGGCCGCCCCCGGGGGTCCGCTCCGCCCGCGTGCGGCCGCCCGCCCCCCGCGCCCTGCGGCTCACGTCCCGGAGACTTCGGCGCAGGGACCCGCGCCTCAAGATGGAGCTGGACCCTTCCCCGCGCCGCCCTCCCGAGGCCGCGGCGGGGCGAGGGGTAGGCACTGCCTTGCACCTCGATTTCCGGTCATCCCTGGATTTTTTTTTTGTCTTGAGAGCTGGGGACATCTGGAATTGGAAGTCTCGTGCATTCGCTGCGGAAAGCTCTGGACAGATCATTCAGTGGGGAAAGCCACGGGCGGCACCGTGTAAGGGGGGACCCGGGTGCATAGGATACAGAGGCGTGTGCACATGTGTGTGCGTCTGTGTGCCGTATCTCTGGGAGGGGGGCTGGAACCCCGGGGTGGGAGGCTCATTTCCCACTGTGTATCCTTTCATACTGGTGCGCGTCGCCCCCACCCCAATGAGCTTTTTACTAACTCTTCGGAGGACGTGGGGGGGGGGGGGCGGGGACGCTCCCCTCTCCTTGCCAGACCTGATCCTGCAGTGGCTAGAGACCTGAGGTTCAGACGAGGAAGATGTGCGCCCCCCCGCCCCCCCCCCCCCCCCCCCCCCGCCACCACCCTACTCATGCAGCGCTGCTCTCCCTGCGCGCGGGCATCGCGGCCGCTTGCCTGGGCTTGCCCGTGCGGTTACTGGTTCTCGGGGACCGCGACGGGGGGCGGGGGGCGCTGAACGATCTGCAGGCGGGACCCCAACTCCATCTCGGGATGCATTAGGAGCCCAGAAGCTTCTCCGGGAGGCCCAGCCCTCCCCAGCCGCGCCTTGCGGTCCCCTGGGATCGGTGTCTGGGCTCAGCGGGCCTGCTCTCACCTGGGCTGGCTTACCCCAGCCTCGGAAAAGAAGCCTGACTGTGCCTGGCCACCAGAGCCTGGAATGAATTTCAAATAAGAGGAAAAGAAAAATATTTGATGGAACGAAGAGAAACGATCGTAGCAGCCGCAGACCCATTTCTCCTGACCGGGCTCAGTCACAGAGGAGCAGGTGCCTGGCTCGAGGAGAAACCAGGGGTGTCGGGGGGCGAAGGCTTGGAGCGCACTCCCAGCTCGGGGCCCTTTCTTCTCCCAGCCAGCGTGGCTGGGACCCGGGACTGGCTTTTCAAGGGAAGAGCGCTCACCGTTTTTCTCAGCCCCTCCACATGCCTGTCGTGGGGAGATGGCTAGGCGGCAGGAAAAAGCAGCCAGGCCTGGGGAGGCCTGGGTGGCAGAGGCTTCATTTCTTAAGTGGATTATGCTGATAATTGCCCAATTCTCCAGTTCATTCCGCTAGTGTAGACAAACCTTGGGAAGCACTCATAAAGTAGACTCGGGCCCCTAAAATGGAAAACACATTTCCTTCTCATTTTTATTTGTTAGCCTAAAGTCACTGGAGAAGAAATATTTTTCATTTAAATGTTTCCAGCCTCGGTGAGAGAGACAACTTCTCTATTATTCCTGACTGAGGGGTTAGGATCCTCTCTCCCTCCTGTCTGATAATAGGAACAAAACACCCCAAATTATGCCCTCCACAGTCCCCTGCCCCTCTGCACTTCATCTGCCCTGTGACCTTCTAAACACCAAACAAACTTGCACACAAAACTGAACAAACAAAAAAGGAGGATGCGGTCAGGTTACCTTTTTTTTTTTCTTTCTTTTTAGGAAAATCCCCCCCCAAATGGAGGTGAGAATTTAGACATTCAGGCTAACAGTTTCCTGTATTTATTTTGTTTAAGGCATGTATTATTTAACCCCCAAATCATTAATTCCTTAACTTCAATTGCTTCCAGATGCGTTTCTGAATTTCATAGCAAACACCAGAGACCACTAATCCCCTCAAAGGCTATTGCGAAACTCCCCGTGGGCTGCGGGCACATGGAGACAATTAACATGATTTATACGGCACAAGAGCTATTGGAAAGAGGAAACCTTCTGCCTCCACATGTGCCTGGGGTTCCTAAGTCAAAGAGTAACTTCAGATTTTATGTTGTTCGTGCTTACGTTCCAAATCTTTAGTATCATGTCAAACGAGGGATGCAATTCTTGAAGTTGGCTCAAGTGTTTCCCATAAGGTCTGCCTCTAGATGGGGACCTATAAGTATTATACATACACCAAGAACAAGGGAGGTAAGGGCTATGTGTTGGCCTCATGAGGCAGCTATGGTTGTCCTAATGTCAAGTCCTTACTACAGTACTTGGTATTAGAGAGAAGGAAGGGAGGGAGGGAGGAAGAGAGGGACAAAGGAAAGAAGGAGAGGGGAGGAAGGGAAGAAGGCATGTATTTGTCACCCTGTGCTGACATTTTTCTTAATGTTTACAGCCATCATCTCATTTAAGCCCTAATGGGAGAACTACTGTCCTTTGGTCTTTTATTCACTCACTCAACAAATAGCTGTCTGTTGCTCACCATTTTTCAGGCCCAGATATGGGGTCCTAGCACTGAGCCAAACAGATGAAGGTCCTACACTCATGGATCTTACAATGCAGGAGGCAGACTCTAAAGAAATATGAAAAGAAACCCATCCTATAAGACAGCAATTTCTGCAAGAAGGGCTTTTCGGGCTGAGAAACCCAAAGCACAAAGGCCAGGAGGTGGGAGAGCCAAGGGTCCCATTTTTCCTTCCGTGGCCTCTTGGAGGACACAGGCAGCAGAGGAAGCCTGGAGTTCACTAAGTCAGCTGAAGGCACACGGGTGTTGGAGGCTCACCCTGGGAGTTAGGGGCAGAGTCCTGCTGTGGAGACGGAGAGCAGTTAATGCTGCCTGCTTCAGATGGCGGCGAAGGTCCTACGGATGGATAGTTTGGGTGATGGGAAAGTAGCAAGAGCCCGTGGCTTTGGCCCAGGCCACTGAGTACCTAATACACCCGTTGGAGAGGTAGAAAACACGGGGGTAAGGGGTCGTGGGGGCACGTTGGGACAGATGGGGCTACCGAGGCTCAGACGGGAGCTGGAGTCACATGCTCCTAGACGGCAGCAGTGGCATTCAATGATGAATGAGCGCTCCACCTGCCCCAGAAATGGCATGGCCTGTTTGCAGCCCCTAACTCTGAGTTAAAATTGGGCTTGACGTCGGTGAGAGCCATAAGCCTCGGCTTCTCTCTTCTGACAAACTCCAGGATCTCAACCTGGCTAAGGTGGAACAGGGTAGGGAACGTGGAGTGTAGAAACAGCCCATCCCTCCTCTCACCTCCATCTGTCTATGTACAGCTTCCCCGTCCCATGTCAGCCCCGTGGAGGAAGATGTCTGACCTGCTCTGTCCCATGTTCCCAGCCCTGTGAGTGTGGGCACAGAGACGAACCCCTGTCCAGAGAGCAGCTATTGCAAAGCTGTAGATTACTACGAGGAAGCTCAGTTTCCCACATTTTATCTTCAGCTCACTTAGCCAATATTAGTAAGGATAACGGTAACAGTAATGGCGATAACGTTTGTTAGGTGCTTGCTAATTGCCAACGGATCCTGTTGACAACCTATGGATACGTACGTTTATGCTCCCATCTTACAGACCAGGAAGCTGATGTCAGAGTGGTTATTGGGCTCAGTCAGGGTCACCCAGCTAGGAAGTGGTCGACCCGGGTTTGAATCTAGGCCGTCTGTAATCATTCGCTACGCTGACCTGTGTTCGGGTGTGTGCTCACGTCTGCCCATTCTCTACACCGGCTGTCTCGGTAACCTGTGTTAAGTCTCCCTTGCTGGACCTTTCTATTTTGAACAAACACTAAAAAAGTATTCCTTTGTAACTTCCACCAGTGTGGCTGTGCTGCCCTGTTCTCTACCCACACTCAGCCTCTGTGGAGATTAATCTTCCCTGGAGGGAACACGGGCCCGCTACATCAGCCAAGATGCAAAACGCAGGTGACTGTTGGCCTGTGAGGACAACTTCTAAGACGGATGCTCAAGTGTCCACACCGACCCTTATCCTGTGTCCCTCCTGCCACCTGCTGCCTTCCCAGACTCTCATCGTTGTGTTCAAGACCCGCGGAGATTTTCTACCCATTGCCTTTCAACTCAGGGTCCAAGGTCAGCAAATGGTCCTTGTGGTATAGGAACTGAGTAATGTTTGAGATTACGTTACAAACAGAAGTAATCACACGGACATTTCCTTAACTGATTTGTAGCATCATCATCATCATCATCATCATCATCATCATCATCTCTAACACTTCTAGATCTTTCATTTTGTGCTCAGCACTATTTTAAATACTTTGACAAATACTCTGACTCATTTAATCCTCACGATAATCTGATGACGTTACTATTGTCATTAGCCCCATCGAACAAAGAAATGGAGACACGCAGTTGAAGCAACTTGGTCAATGTCACAGAGCTAGTAGTTGGCAGACCTGGGATTCGAATCCAATCAGTCTGGCTAGAGAATCCCTGTCAACAATACCCAGACCTTACTGTGCTTATGCACTACCTTGGGAACTTGTTAGAACGTTGATTCTAATTCAGTAGGTCAGGATGGGGGGCTTACGCTCCACATTTCTAACAAGCCCCCAGCTCACCTTGAGGCTCTGCATCAGGGGACCAGCTTTGGAGTACCAATTCCCCTAAATCATTACTCCATTGTGCTCCCTACATAATTATCCAAAGTCATATTCTACTTTTTATCTGAAAATTTCACCAAAGTGAAACTCTTTCCTGTGTCTCAACACAAAGTAATCACAACCCCATTCAGTGTATCGCATCATTCCAGAAGAACCATGAGATTGGAGGGTCTGTTATGCCATCGGTTGAGGACAGATACTTCATACCGACCGCTCGCTAAACTCAACAGTCAAAGGGGATGGACACGGGGACTGGCTTTGGCCAAGGTGGCGGCTGCTCTGTCACCTGGGGCCCTGAACGCATGAGCAGAGTTCCCTGCCAACCAGCAGTGGTCACAAAAATATTGAAGAAGACGTGGATGTTTGCTGTTTTAAGCTGTTGACATTTTGGGGTGATTTGATAACTGTATCAAAACATAACCTGTCCTCCCTGAGACACCAGGCATTCAGATTCATGATTCAGTCGCTCAGCAACGCCCTTGCTCCTTTTGGATTATCAGGTCTTGCGGCAGGAGGAAAACACTTCCCATGCTGCTTCCTTCTTTGACCCTATAAATAATTGTTGCGTGACTACCATAGGTGGGCACTGGGCTAGGAATCTGTCCTCAGGTAACATGCAAACAGAGGTCTTGAGTGAGCGTCAGAAAAGAGGCACAAATTCAATGTGAGAAGAGCCCAGAGAAGGCCAGAATGGTTTCACTGCCTCCCTATACTCCATTTGCACGGACCTTCTGTTGCCTCTGCTCTGCTCATGCTCCCTTCAGAGACTTTACACTTGCTGTTTTTCCTCCCCGAGGGCCCCTTAATAATTTCCCTCTCTTTTTAAATGTCCCCCCTCGGCGAGGTCTTTCCCCCCCTGGCCACTCTCCCAGAACCCAAGAAGGAGCAGAACACGTCCTTCATGGGACGCATTCTAAGTCATGGCTTCGAGGAAGTGATGCTCCATCGCTGGCTTCAGGGATGATGCGAGAGCCCGGCCGGCCAGCTTAGTCGGTGCGGCGTGTAATTCTTGATCCCGGGGTGGTGAGTTCGAGCCCCTCGTTGGGTGTAGAGATTACTTAAAAATAAAATCTTAAGAAACAAGAGTGGAGCTGGGGAAGACAGGAGGGTAGAGTCTTCGTGGAAGGAAGAACAAGACAGAACGTAGGCTAGCCCGCGGGCAAGGCGCAGAAAATGTCACTTCTCTGACAGCCAGAAGAAAGAAATTAAAGCAACTCCAGTACCACTGGCACTTAGCTGTGGTGGGTTCAGCCGTTCTGTTGATTTCATCCTGTCCCCGCTAAGTCATTGGTCTTGTGTTCTCAATTCCATAGTCATCACTTGGTAGGAACTAAACTTTGAATCGTTAATAGGGAATCATTCAACTCAAAGTCATCCAACCACGGTGAGATGCCACCCAGTCTGTAAGCTGTGATATTCATCTCCCTTTTAAAGCCCCTCTTGGCCTCCCGCGATCAGCATCCTAAGCTGTGGCATCGCTAATGAGTCATCAACCGCCCTTCTTCTCAGGTTCACACAATCCAGGTAACTACAGAAGCTTTGCAGCCGGACCCACGGCACTGTTCTCGACTCCCCTTAAAACTCTCGGATGGCCCGTTAAAAAAAAACAAAACAGATTGAGCTTCGAATGGAAAACTGCCAGAATTGTGTTGTTTTGACAGTTGGAACAATGCAGTGCCAATTGTGTTAATTTATGTGACGAATAGATCTGCTCCCTACCCCAGGCGCTGGCTGCAAGTGGTTATAGAGTCAACAGTGCCCCCTGGTGGCGCTCACTGGCATTTGCTGCTGGCAGAGAGAAAAACAAGCTCAGATTTCTGGGTCTGAGCCAAGTGGCAGACAGATCTTTAGCATCATTCAATTCGGCAGCGTTTTATGCAAACCGATGTCTTTCTTCTCGAGAGAGGCCGTATGGGTCACAACGGCTGCTCTGCCTGTGACTTGTGAGTAACAGGTGTGATGTGTCCTGGCCAGTCTTCTGTAGGATTTCAGTACATGGTGTTCCCTGTAAAGCAGTTGCCTTCATGGAGCTCAAGAGACTGGCATGGAGAGTCTCCTTGGAGCTTAAGAGATTAAAGGCTGGGCCGGCCAGGACCAGGAGCAAGGCTGGAGGGAGGAAGGGGTGGGGCTGTCTCCCTACCTGATCGCTGCCCCAGGCATCACGCATAAATCACATAGGTGGCCCTTGTATTTGCTGATGGAGCTCCGAGGATCCATCAAGGTTGGATGGGGGGAGCTGAGCCACTCTGAAAAGGGAACTTATTTCAGGAATGAGACCTTATATCATTGCGGGAGAAGCTAGAGACGCCAAATTCCAGAAGGGGGAGTGGGAGGATAAGCAGAAGTCACTAACCAGTTCTCTGAAGCCCCGAGCTCAGCTGTCAGCCTACTTCAAGTGAGCAGCTTGCATCTTGCAGAGGAAGGGGAGAGGCAGGAGTCCAGCCTCCAGAGCAGGGCGATGCGGGGGGAGCTCTTCGGGGGGCGCTACGGGGGAGTTCAGCTTCTGCTGTGCTTGAGTAAATGCCTACTCCTGAGTCTGTCCCCAGAATCTGCTAACGACTCAGGATTCTGAAGAAAACCCACAACTAAAAGAGAAGTATGAACAAACGAGCAAAACAGACTTCCTGAGGGCTCTGAAGAGTGAAAGGGGGGCAGGGAGGCAGGGAGGCAGGGAGGCAAGGCAGGCAGATTCCAGAAGGGAGCTGACCCTCGGAAGAAGAAAAAAGGCATGGAGAAAACAGCCTGTTTCTGTGGCTTCCCCCGCCCCCCACCCCAGGACAGGTCACCGTCCTTGCCACTCAAGATAACAGACATACCTGTAGAAACCCATTCTTTGTAGTCTGACGAACAGAGCACAGAGTTGGGAACAATCACAGTCACTGGAAAGTAGACAGGACGAGCCTAGCAACAGGCAGAGCCAGAAGGGAAGATCCCAAATTCTGTGTATAAACTCTGCCCACAATTTTGGGAGACGCGTGGACCCCGTATGCATGGAGGAAAAAAGAACTGCACTTATCTGAGCTGCAGCCCAAGAGATGGCATTTTAATCTGACCGAGTTGATGGCCAAAGTGAAAAAGTCGACACTTTTCTGAGGAATATAACAGAATCCAGAGTCTCCACAGAATTCAAAAGTCCCGCAGCATAACAATTACCAAGTACAGACAATAATCCATAATTATTTGAAACTCAAAAGGCAGGACAATGTGGAAACAGCGCCTAAAACCCCTCCTTTGGGCATCCCATGATTTTTCTTAGTGCTCATTCCTGCATCAGACAAGTGAGTTGAAAGTATCTAGAATAGTTCCTGTGTCTTGCTCGTTCCTCAGCTGAACAAGGAGTAAAGTGGCTGGTTACTTAGCACCAGGGAAGCTAGTAAGTATTCGGCATTCTTATAACTAAGAGAAAGTGATCGTAGGGTCCAGAGGAAAAACTATGGGGTGCATACTTTCAAACAGAGGGATAATATTTTTTAATTTTTTAAAAATATTTATTTATTTTGGGGGGAGGGTAGGGGCAGAGAGAGAGAGATAGAGATAAAATCTGAAGCAGGCTCCAGGCTCTGAGCTGTCAGCACAGAGCTTGAGGTGGGGCTTGAACTCACAAACCATGAGATCATGACCTGAGCCGAAGCCAGATGCTCAACTGACTGAGCCACCCAGGCGCCCTGATACTATATGTTGTGAATGCCCATAGTGGCAAGTGAACTTCAGTTAAAACCCTGCCTTTTCCATCTCTTAACTGTGAAGGGTTTTTCTTCTTTCCTTCTTTCCATCTTTCCTCCTTCCCATCTCTGCCAAAGGTGAGTACCAGGTGTTCTGTCAGAAATGCAGATTTCATGCTCAGCAAAATAGAAATAATCCATTTCATGGAGCCCTAGGTCAGTGACTTCACTGCTCAACCTCATTTTTAAAAATTGCTAAAATAAGGGGCACCTGGGTGGCTCAGTCGGTTAAGCGTCCGACTTCGGTTCAGGTCACGATCTCACAGTTCCTGGGTTCGAGCCCCGCGTCGGGCTCTGTGCTGACAGCTCGGAGCCTGGAGCCTGCTTCGGATTCTGTGTCTCCCTCTCTCTCTGCCCCTCCCCCACTCACTCTGTCTCTCTCTCTCCCTCAAAATAAATAAACATTTAAAAATTTTTTCGAAAATTGCTAAAATAAGGATAACCGCACTTACCTTTCAAGTTGATTTTAGTAATGAGAACTCTTTGCAATACCTGAAAGCAGAAAGAAACATTTATCTGCAAATGGGGAGTTCAGGGATGCAGGCAGCTTCAGGTATGGCTGAATCCAGGGTCAATGAAAGAGCCATGTATCTGATTTATCTCTCTCTACTGACTTTGTTTCTTTTTGTATATTAGGCTCACTTCTCCTCCAAATTACTTAGTCTCCCAGAGTCACAATTTGCTCATCCATGATATAGAATATTAATAATGCTGTCACCATAGTTTGGCAGTATAGATTATATGACACTGTAGGTGTGAACCATGAAACACAGTGACCAGCACGTAGTCAATGATCAAAACCTCAACACTGGTAGTAGTGGACTTGTTATTCTATCCCAATACAGGTATGGATGTCAAGGTAAAGCATGTGTCTATTGCCTCAACAATAAACATCCGTGTGGCTCTTTTAGTGGTCCGGTGGAACTTAGAAGCTGCTAACGGTACAAGAGGAAAGAGCATTAATTTAAATCTGAGCATGAGAAGGTCACCGGTAGAGCAGCTGAATGGCCCAGAGAAGGTGGGTTGACCTACCTCGACTGTTCCCATTGTACCTGGATAGGGAAACCGAGAGATGCTTCCAGAAGTCTTGGTGTGGGCACAGCAACTGGTCAGAAAAAGATGATCAGCCCCTAAATGAAGAGAGGGAAACAGGACTGCCAGGAGGCCTCCAGTGAGGCTGACCACACAGAAGACAGCACAGAGGCTCCTCAACTCTGTCCCCCCAGTCAAGGTGGGGCCTAGAAGCTGTGCTCACTCCCAGTACTATGTGGTGGTCTCTGTGCCCTTGAACCAAGCGTCCTCAGATAAGGGGGCCACATAGAGTGGCAATCCCGGGGCTTACAGGTGCGCGGCTCGCCAGCTCGGCCCCTGGAAGAGAAGCACATTCTCTTGCCTAGTAACAAAACTCCAAGGCCCGGGGCTGCACCTCATTGGTTGCGGCTGTGAGCACCTGTTCATTCTCATCCAATCACTGCGGTCCATCAGGAGCTGAGCCCTGATTGGCCAGGTCTAGGCCACGCCCCTGCCCCTGAGACTGGGAAATTAGCTCAGTCCCGCATAAACCACGCCCAGTGAGAAGGAAGGATGTGCGTTAGCCCAAAGGAAACGGGGGTGCTGTTAACAGAAGGAAAATGAATGCCGGGTGCGCAAAATCGTCATCCAAAAGTGTCCTCCCGGGAGCGTGCCAGTGGTGCCAATATTTTCCCCCCAATTAAATAGATTTTAAATATTCAGCAAATTATACATGACGATCCGTTGCTGTTATAATTTCACATGAGAAGGACTGTTCTAAGTTCTAAAAGGATGCGAAGGACAGAACGGCAGGAGAAGGCACAGGCGCGCCGAGCCAGGCAGGGCAGGGGGCAGCGTCATGCAGACCTGGCTGTCGCCCCACTCCGGATTTCGGCCTCGCATCTCCTGCTCCGGTGGGCGTTCTCTCATGGGCTCCGGGTGGAGATGGGAGTGTGCACAGCACTGCCTTTTAACAGGCTGCCTCTCCACGGTCAGCACCCGGGAGACCTGCGGGCGCCTTCTTTCGTCTAGCGGCGTGCGGTGATATTTATTACGGCGCCACGGTGAGAATTCCCCATTAATAAATCGGGCAGCCTCCTGTGACTCGCAGGACACGATGAAGGCAGTCACTCATGCATTCCTTTATTGCAAAAATGGTTATTAATCACTTCTCCTTCTGCGTTTGTCAGGACACTTGGCTGAAGTTGGCAGACACCCACAAAAACGGGGAAAAAATTATCCTGCGTTACCAGCCTTAGGAAGAGCAGCCGGGGGCTGGTCTTAGCCTCTGCTAGAACATGGCATACATTCCTCCGCCCTCCCTCTCCAGTCCCCCATTCTCCCCTCCCCCCCCCCTTGACACACCAGGCCTGGCCCTCTCTGCTTTCAAGTGGGGGCACTGGGAAATTGTGGGGTGAGTTTGCTTGTCGCTGGGGCGACAAGGGCCGGAGGCATTGCTGTACCAAACTCAGTGGGCAGGGCACCACGCGCGGTGTGCACAAAGGCCCCCACGTTGAAAAGGTCCTGCTGAATCCCACCGTGTCCTGGTCGAGAGGCACAATCGTCCCGGAAGGGGTCGCCAGGTATCCGAACGAGTGCCTCCCCTCCCTCCTTTTGAGAGCCCCACTGAAATACTCATCGATAGGTGCAGAATCGCCTAAGCGAGGCTTCATTTTGCTCTGCAAATAAAATGTCTTTGAAAGCAATAAATCTTTAGCCCCTCGATATGAGATGGTTTATTAGGCCTCACAAGGAGAAGCACATGGTGGTGGTGCTTCACATTAATAGGACTTCTTAGCCTTATGGAAAGAAAGAGACAGTAGAGTTTTAAAGAAAATAAAAGTGTCCTATCTCAGCTTGCACCAGCCCCAGACGCTGTGACGGAGACCAGGGCCGGGGGGTGACATGGCCACCAATGCCCAGGGGGCCATGTCTCTGTTCCCTTCTTTTGGGGTCCCAAGCTTCCCAGGATGGGCTTTGCCTCTGCTGTAAACCTTTCCCAGCAATTACCCACTCCCTACGCATTTCAGTTAAAAAAAAAAAAACAAAAGCAAGAAAAGGAATTGTCGTCTTCTTGCTCCTGAAATTGTTCACTTAACTTTCTGTTTTTTTAAAAAATTTATTTATTTAAATTCAAATTAGTTAACATGCTGGTTTACATTTCAAATGTGCCTGCAGAGTCACTCAAAAGGCAAGTGCACCTGCTGGTCAGATTCCCCCAGCCGCCCCAGCCGCCCCAGCCCGCAGGGGCTCCCGCAGTCCCCCAGGGGGCCGGCCATCGCTGGCAGGCCAGTTGACGTCATGGAAAAGTACACGGAGCAAATCACAGCACTTGGAATGAACTGGGGCATCTTGTGAAACTTTTTCAAAAGAAAAGCCTTTTTTTATTTCCTTACAACTATAAATGTTTGCCCGACATTAGGATAAACTGTGCAGTCTTTGGGTAAAAATATGCTGTCTTTAAAGGGTGGGAAAGGGGCGCCTGGGTGGCCCAGTCGGTTGAGTGTCTGACTTAGGCTCAGGTCATGATCTCACAGTCTGTGAGTTCGAGCCCCACGTCGGGCTCTGTGCTGACAGCTCAGAACCTGGAGTCTGCTTTGGATTCTGTGTCTCCCTCTCTCTCTGCCCCTCCCTCGCTCGCACTCTGTCTCTCTCTCTCTCTCTGTCTCAAAAGTAAATAAACATTAAAAAAAAATAATAAAAAATAAAGGGTGGGAAAGCCACTGGCCCCCGGAGATCATTGCATGACCTGTGTCCTTGATGCAGGTGGGTCCTTTTAACCTTTCCTCGTGTGCTTGTCTTACACACTTTATTTGATGTGGCTCAGAGACTCTCTGCATTGGCTTTTTCCCCCTTTTCTATTAAAAACCAAATCCTGGGTCCTCCACTGTGTGACTAGGATGCAGGGTAGGCAAAGGTTAGGATAGGATCTCATGACTCAGGTGACCTACCCCACACCCCCACGATCCCCTCACACATCACACTTCCAGTGCTCTTTTGCGTGAGGATCCCGGGTGACCCTTCTTCCCACGAGCACAGCGGTGATGGAGGTGACATCTTGAACGTGTCATCATGACGGAGCTGGACCGAGGACAAAGCTGGCATCCTGGATGGCAGAGTCCAAACAGGGCGAGATGTCACGTTTATAAATGAACCCATCCTGGCTCGGATGCCCTGCTATTAACGAGATAATAAATCCCAGTGTCACGTAAGTCATGTCAGGTGGGGTTTCCAAGGCTGTATACGGCCCAGGGAAGGATGCAGGAACTTTACCTTGCTCTGCTGCAAGCAGGCAGTGACCTTGCAGTGGTATCACTTGATTTCAGCTTGCATCTGTGAGTGAGACAATCTCACAGGCCTTGTGGCCTCTGAAATTTAATTTCCTGTGCTTTGGTTTATTTGGGCCTACAGGATTAGAGAAGTAGGTGTTCCCAGCAGCAAAGCTGACATGGCCATTACGTGCATGGAGGAAAAGGGAAAGGGTCCAGCCCTTGTATGCTCTGGACCATTCAAATTTTTTTAAGGTTATCTCTGAGACAGAGAGAGACAGAGCACCAGCATGGGAGGGGCAGAAAGAGAGGGAGACACAGAATCCGAAGCAGACTCCAGGCTCTGAGCTGTCAGCACAGAGCCCGACGCGGGGTTTGAACTCATGAATCTGTGAGATCATGACCTGAACCGTGAGATTGTGACCCGAGCCGTGAGATTGTGACCCGAGCCATAGTCTGAAACTTAACCCACTGAGCCAGCCAGGCACCCGTACTCTGGGCCACTTCAACAGTCTCACCTCATCCTGCATGGCAGTCCCACCCAATGTGATTAGCTGTCCCAGTTGACAGTTGACACAACGAAGGCCCAGAGAGGGTTAGTCACTTGCCCAAGATCACACAGCTGGACCTTGACTGCCCATATCCCAGGGTTACCAAAGTCGGGTTCTTGGGCCCACAATGATAGAAACCAGGCCAGACCCCCAAAAAAGGCACAGACAAGGCTTTATTGGGGCCAAGGCTCGAGCTCAAGGGGGACACGGCACTAACACAGTAGTTAGGCTGGGCTCCGTGTAGGGAAACTGGTCAGGCGGTCCCACTCGTCCAATATGCTAATGAGGGAGGGGGGAAAAGTGCCTCTTCCTGATTGGTCAGAAGGGCCTCGTCCTGATTGGCTGATACCTGCAGGTGCCCTGCATTAAGTGCAGCTGGGGTGGGGGCCCACCCTGGCCCCTGGCTCTGTTCCCTAAGGGTCGCGGTTTAACAGCCAGCACCACGTTCCCCAGGTGCGCAATGTTTTCCACTTGGGGCTTGTTCCCATGGTCCATAAAGGTCTCACCGGTGCCTGCGACTTTGCTATTTCCCCCTCTCAGGGCGGAGGAAGAGGAATCGTCCTCTCTCAGGCCTCCGTGGGCGAAAGTCTTACACACCGCAGACATTTTCAGCTTTAATCAGAGTCGCGCTGTTTTCCCGCATCTGGACACCACCATAAACGCAAGATGTCTGGCACGAACAGAGAATTAAGCCTGCAGAGTTCTTCAACATCTGGCCAGGCCCCTGACGGCCGTGCCAAGCTCCGATCCTGCAGCAAGCCGGCTGGGTCACTGCGCCCACAGTCGGCCACCAGGGAAGCAAAGAGCAGTCAGCCCGCCCAGCATCCACCGGTTTCTTTCTCAGAAATTTGCCTCGGTCTCATAATCTCTTGCCAGCCCTGGATTCAATCGGGTCGTTCAGCCGTCCCGCCCCTGTTGCCAGACCACACGATTCATAAGCCAGAGCTGTGCGACTCATGGCTCCGCTCATTTGATCAGGTGAATGAGAGGTATTTTATGGGTGTTTTTGGAAGAAGGCTTCATTGCTTTTTGTCTTCTCATAATTAGAAAGGGTCCTTTCCTGGGAACACTCGACAAGTTACAGGTGTAGGCTTAACCTGCCTGGATCTTAGACTCGATCTCAGTTGATTCGCTCAGTTCCCGTTAATGATGGCCGAGACACCTCGCCACAAATCTAGACCAGGGCGCGTGGAAATCACCATGGTCCTCCAAAGACGGCCGATCATGTACTCGGCTTCAGGGGCTTGTCTTGGGGCTGCAGGGCAGTTGGTAGCTTCCGTTCTCATAGGTAAAGGAGAGTAACTTGAAGACTCCAGCCCCTTAGAAGCCATTTCCCCCCGACACTGCGGGGCAGGGCAGGTCTTCAGAAGCGTAAGGTCACAGGCTCGATCAAGACCAAATATTCCTATTTTATCATACAAACGAGCCCGATGGTGGAACTGCTTACTCCGATGGAAAGAGCAGGTCTTTTTCTGGAGCCAACATGCCGAGGCTGCTCTCTGAGATAGAAATCGGACGGAGCTCCCTTTTACCCAGAGAGCTCAGGAGCGTAAGAGAATTACATTACCTGTCTGACCTCGTTAGGCCCCGTGCTAGCGTACGGATAGAACAACATGATGCAATTTGCTCTGTGAGGTGCCGCTCTGAATGCGGATGTGCAGAGGGAGGGCAGAGGAGGGGGGCAGAGCCTGGGTCTGTCCCACGGGCTGGAATGCAGCTCCAGCAGCTGGAGAAGGAGGGTCTGCTCTCTCCCCCAGGCCATGTGCTGCATACCGAGAACACCGGAGCCCAGGAGGAAGAAGAAGTGGGTCTGGACGTTGCTGTCTCCATCTACTCCATCCCTGCTCGAGAAAACGTGTGTGAGCTGGGGGTGGCTTAGGTCACCGGTGGAAAGCAGAAAGGGCGAGGCGTGGACAGGCCTGTGTTTGGGAGGATTAACCTAACACTTAGCGAATGGTAGCTCCCGCGGATGAGTTTATTTGAAGTGTTTTATAAGGAGTAAAGATTCCAGACTGTGCAGTCGCTCGATTTTGTCTCAGCGAGCAGGTTCTATCTTTCTGCCACCGTCATTCGCACTTGGCTGCCTCATGGTCGCAAAATGGCTGCTGTACCTCTCGGTATTATGTTAGTGTTCCAGGTGGGAGGAAGGAGGGAGGGGGGAAAAAGGCAGAAGGCCTTCTTCGTCTGTGGTAGACAGGATTCTGAGATGGTACCCCAAGGTTTCCTGCCCTAATCCCAGATAATGTCACCATAGTATCTGCCTGGGATTATATTTACAAAGTAAATGGAATTCTGTAGAAGTAAGCAAGGTTACTAGTCGGTTGACTTTGGATTAATCAAACAGAGGTTATCATTTAATCGAATGTGGGCCATCTCTAGGGGCTGAGACAAGTGGCTTGATTTCAGCCTTGTGGGGCTCTCGGTACGGAGCCCCGTGGAGCCCACTTGTGACCTCCGGAGCCAGGAGCGGGCGTGGTGTTGTTTTAAGCTGAGGTGTTGGCGGTATTTGCCGTGGCTGCGGTAGAAAATATACCTTCCTGTGAGGTGTGGAGTTTCACCTGGGGAGGGAGGCCCTCCGAGCAGACTCTGGGGCGCGGGCCCACCGGTGAATACCTTCAGGGGAAGCTCAGAAGGCTTCCTTTATTAGACCATGCACAGCGGGGAGTAGGAGGGGTGAGGACTTCCCCAAACCCATGGCCTGGCCTGTGGAGGACCGGTTCTCCCTGCTCCACCTTGCAGGCCCGGCTTCTGAGAGGGTGTGGGAGGGAGGGGGGCTCCGAGCAGACCCAGGTGAGAGAGAAAGGAAGAAGAATTTGCCCCGTCCGCCACCTTCCCCTGGGCGAATGTTCACCCCACGGTGCGAAGCCTCGCGCTTCTGGGTGTGCACGCGTGGGTGCCGAGCATCCTCACTCCCGATCCCACGCCTCGTGGCTCATGAAAACGAGCTTGTGACCAGGTGACGCGGCCAAAGGAGGTTAGGTCGGGCTCCGCCCATGAGGAGTCCGGCAGAGCTGACCCTGAGCTGGGCTGAGACAGAAAATTCCAGACATCTGCTGATGGGGTGGCTTCTTTGTCCCCAGGGACTGGACAAGAGCAAGGCTTGGGGGAGGAGAGAGGGGCGGGAGTTGACAGAGGGCGGAAAGGGAAAAAGGAAGCATCTGGGCAGGAGGCCAGTGGAGGGGAGGAGAGGCCCTGACTCAGGGGCAGCACAGCACAGACTAGTGCTCGGTTGTGCCTGAGTGGGGACCCCCTCCCTGGAGCTCTGCCACCTGTAGATGTCCCCCAACCCAGCCTGACAAACGCCGGAAACAGAGGTGCAGGGATCGGGCAATGTTGGGGGCGTGTTGGGGGTGTACCAAGAACACATCACTCTCTGACCAAGGTGGACATTCTAGCGGAGCCTGGACGGGGTGGCCACATGTACAGGTACTTTGCGGGGAGATTTCGCCTGCCCGGAACAATGGCGATGTCAGTTCCCAGGGCTGTTTTCACCGGGTGGTTTTGAAGAAAGAGAAAAGTCAAAGTTCACAGAAAAGTTACAAGTGCTGTTCAAACAGATCTCCAGTAAGGTCACACTTTGTGGAACTGCTTTGACCGTGGTGGAGGAAAGGAGGCCACAGGACACGACCCCGGCTGACCCTTGGCCGACCCCGGGGCTGTGGGAGGCCCCTCCGGCTCCTGTCCCCGGGATGGGGCTCTGCCTGCCGTTCCACGGTGGGAGCGGGCTTCCAGGCGGCGGCCCTGAGAGGCGTGTGGCGCTGAGACCCTGTGAACTCTGCGGTGCCGCCCGCTGAGGCCTCGCCGTGAACCCCAGGATGCAGGCGGGCGGGGGAGGGGGCAGACAGCGCTCCGCCCAAGAAGAGCCTGGAGTCAGGTTCTCTTGCTTGTTTGTTGCACCTGCCGCCTGGGGCTCTGCTCCTTCCGGCCTCTCTCCCGCCCTCCAAGCTGGGCTGGTTTCAGATTTCACCTGGAGGCTCCTGAGGTTTTGAACCCACACCTAGGGGGTGTTTGGGAGGTCAAGTGGACCTGATGAACATAAAAAAAAAAAAAACCCAAAACTCTCCTAATTAAAAACAACCATTGATTCACCTTAAAATAGGTTATTTCCTCAGATACACCAAAGAGCTGTCTTACATTGTAAGGAGTTTGATCGCGAACTCTCTGCTTATACAATGGACAAAGATCCTAAGTTTATTCCGGCAGGCTGGGGAAGGAGTTTTGACTGGATGAGAATTTTAATTACTGACAAGTTCAAAACTTGCCTTTTTTAGGAGCAAACAGCTATCAGGTGTGGTGTTGCCGGGAATCCAGAAGGTAGGAAATAATGCTGGGAATTCAGGCACGTGGGGGAACTTTCCCGAGACCGATCAGAACCTCAAACACAACCGAAATCAAGCGATTAACTTCCCAGCCTGCCTGAGACCCTTTACACCAAGAAGTGACAAATTAACACCCAGCGAAGCCTATTTATTTGGCAAATCCTGAATCCTGGGGACGGTGTTGCAGGGGTTAAACTGTGTTCCCTCGTCCAGTGGTGCTAGGACCTCAGTTATCTACTTGAATATAAGTCCCTGGAAGGCAGGGAACATGCCTGTCTTGTTCACTGTTGTATTTCTAGTGCTTTTTTCTTTTTTTAATTAACGTTTATTTATTTTTGAGAGAGAGACACAGAGCATGAGCGGGGAAGGCTGGCTCCAGGCTCCGAGCCGTCAGCACAGAGCCCGACATGGGGCTCGAACTCACAGACCCGCGAGATCATGACCTGAGCCGAAGTCGGACGCTCGACCGACTGAGCCCCCCAGACCCCCGTTGTATTCCTACTACTTAGCCATACTTGGCCAGACTTGCACGTGCTGCAAGGATTTGTAAGTAAGATGCGAATTACAGCAGAGCCCGTTTCCGAGACTGCGAACTCGAACTCGGGTCTAGAGAGGGTCCCACTGTGTTGAGCCAGACAGAGCGGGTGTCAGACAGTCCTGAGAGGTACAGACTGTGGCAAATTGTCTTTAACGGCCTGGGTTGAAAGGCAGCCTCTTATCCAACGCTGGCTCGTTGTTGGCGGGCGGGAATGAGGCCCAGCAGAAGAGCCCGAGTTTTATAAAACTGACCGAGGTTTCGGGAAATTGTCCTGATGCATGAGTGTTGGCCACTAATTTTATTTTTGTCAAGTGTGAATTCCATTAAAATAAAAAAGCAGAGGTGCAGCCCGAGTCTTTCTGGCTCCTACCTTGTGATTTTTGTTCTAAAGACACACACAAAACCCGCTGGGAAATCTCTGCATCAAAACACGCACAGAAAACTCGAGGTAGCAAACCCTGACAGTCGTTGGCACCACAGCGGACAAACCTGTGGATTCTTAGAAACACTGGAGCTGCACTTAAACCACGCGTGGCAAACATCGTCGCATGGTAGTTGGAGGGAGAGGGGCTCTGGAAGGAAGCTGGGCTGCCCCAGGCTTTGTTATAAATGAACAGCAGACAGAGGGCACTTGGGGACTCGGGGGAAACAGAAGCAGAGAGAGCCTGGGGGCTTCATGCAGGTGCACCGGGCTGATGGCCACACTGTCCCTCCCCTCCACACGGTGATGGTCAGCTTGTAGAAGGTGCTCGGTGCCCTGAAAGAAGACTGTCTCTTGGGAGCTTACGGCCCAAGTGTCCCCGAACTAGTGGGATTCTCGTCGTCGGTATCACCTCTGGAGAAAAAGATCCAGGCACGTTTTGTGGAAGATGCAGGTGCTATATAAAGAGATGCTGGGTGGTAGGTCCTGTGTCCCCGTCCTCTGGTGGCTCAACAAAGCACCACACACACGGGGTGGGGGTGGGGGGCAAAAACACAGAATCATTCGCTCTCACAGCTCTGGAGGCCGCAAGTCGAAAATCAAGCTGTCAGCAGGGCCATGTTCCTGCACAGGTTCCAGAGGAGGGTCCTTCCTGCTTCCTCCTGCTTCTGGAGTGCTCCTTGGTCAGAGTCGTATCTCTCAGGTCTCTCTCTGTGTGTCCTGTTCTGTCTCTGATAAGGACACCTTCCCTGGGTTTAGTCCCCCGGCCCCAATGCACTATGAGCTCAACCCCGTCCTCACCTTAATTACACCTGCAAAAACGCTGTTTCCCAATAAGGTCACATTCTGAGGGTTCAGGTGGGGATGTGATTTTGGGGGCATAATTCAACCCACCAGAGGATCCGAAGGCAGGGTTGGGGTCCCTGTCTTTTCCCCCGGGCCACACAGATAAGACCATGGGATAGGAGGTGTGGTAGACAGAGGCCGTCCAGCTGGAAAGGCCTAGCACGGAGTGACAGTCCCCATGTCTCACTCCCACAGCCAGGCCAGCTGCATGCAGAGGGCAGGGAGCCCACTGGGGCAGTGCCCCTGAGCACAGAGCGGGGATGCCCTGTGGGGACAACGGGAGACCCCTGCTCGCCCTCCTAGTTCAGAATCAGTCGAGAGATAGATACAGAAGCCAAACATCGGAGACCAATCTGCATGCTCTGTTACTGGAAGAACCAGCCCGCGGGATGTGCTTGACCTGTGGCTACACTCAGGTCCCCTCGTCCCCATCCTGCATGAGCCATGCCACCCAGATGCAGCTGAGAGGAGGGGAGGGCAGGGGACTCTGAAGGGGAGTGGCCAGGGCTGAGCTGTGTTCCTATGGTCCGCCCCACCCATCAGAGCTGTCACTCATTCTCTGTGGCCAGGAGTCAGTGAAGGGCAGGGAGCGAGGTCCCGTGAGCAGAGAGGGACCTCTGGAGAAATGGGAGTTGCCATGAGTAAGTAGCTTCCCTGTTAAGGCAAAAGCCATAACTTGTTTGTAGTGGGGACCCGGAAACTACAGCCCCTGGCCAAACCCGGCCCCCTGCCTGGTTTTGTAAATAAAGTTTTATTGGAACACAGTCATGTCCATCCATTTACATATTGCCCATGGCTCTTTTCCTGCTATGACAGCAGGGTTGAAAAGCTGTGGCAGAGACCTTGTGTCCCACAGAGCTAAATAAACTTCCTGGCTCTTGGAAATATTTTTTCCAACCCCTAGTGTATGGAATTTGAAAACTCCTTTCATTTGCCCTCTAAATACAGAGTGAAGTGTAGAGGTGTTGGGGTACTAATTTATGAAAGGCTCTGGAGATCAGGCCATCTGCGGGGATAGGAGAGTCCCCCTACCCCACCTGCCCTGGGGATTCTCACCTTCGATATTTAAACTGTCTTTTCTCTGTCTCTCCCTATTAGCAGAGAAGATATAGTCAAATCTGTGCAAGCTGAATGTGCATCTAATGCAAATCTACTTTTTATTAACATTTTGTGAAATTTCACTTGAAGAAAACACTAAGAGCCATTCAGAAAGTGTTAATGAGGGGCACCTGGGTGGCTCAGTCGGCTGAGCGTCCGACTTGGGCTCAGGTTGTGATCTCTCACTTTGTGAGTTCGAGCCCCACATCAGGCTCTGTGCTGACAGCTCGGAGCCTGGAGCCTGCTTCAGATTCTGTGTCTCCCTCTCTCTCTGCCCCTAACCCACTCGCATGAACGGTCCATGCAGAAGCAAGGAGAGAACCTGCCTCCAGACCTCGGGGCTCCCTGCAAACATACCTTCCACCAAGTCATTGTGGGCGGATTAGTCCCTCACCTGGTCAAACAAACAAACGAAAAAGATAAATTCTTACTGTGTGTACCACTCAAACACCTAGAAATACAAGATGTTTTAAAATTGTTTTTAACATTTATTCGTTTTTGGGAGACAAAGAGAAACAGCGAGCGGGAGGGGGTCAGAGAGAGAGGGAGACACAGAATCCGTAGGAGGCTTCAGGCTCCGAGCTGTCGGCACAGAGCCCGACGCGGGGCTCGAACCCACGAACTGCGAGATCTTGACCTGAGCCGAAGTCGGATGCTCAACCGACTGAGCCACCCAGGGGCCCCATAAATAAAATAATATTAAGTAGGAGTATCAGTAAAGATAAACAGAGAAAGAAAACGTCAGAAAGGAAAGAAACAGTAAAATGTGACAACTGGCTGGAGCCTGGGTGATTTTTTTTCCTTCTCCTCTCTCTTCCGAATTCTTCCTATTGAACATATATTTATTCTAAAATCCAAAAAAGAGAGAAAGAAAGTGAATGGTATTTAATTTAACATTTGTCACCCTATAAAACTGGCCACTTCCCCGGGAGATCTGCCTTTCATGGAGGCTGTTTTGAGGGTGGTCCTGAACCTTCTCCTTGGATGCGCCCTCTCCGGGAGACCTTTGGCAGATGGAACGAGGGTCCTCGGGAAAATTTAATAACTGAGGGCAGAGAGTCAATGCCGCCTCCCTGCAGTATCCAGAGGGATTCAAATGGGCTGATGTATGTGCTTGCGCATTGGAAAGGGTTACAAATGAGGCATATTTTTTCTTGTATCTTCCAAATCGATGCACTCATGATTGGTTGTTTTCAAAATCTCCAGTTATTCCCCGCCTGGCTGTGATGGAGACTGGGAAAGTCAGCCCAGAGGATCCTGTTTGCAGAATCCAAGGAGCAGCCCAGGCAGACAAGGAGTCCAGCCAGGGACGCACGTCGCCGCGAGGAAGATGGTCGTGCTCTCTCCCTACAGAGGGCCTTGAGCGACCCACTTTAGAGAAGGAACCTCTCCCTTTAGGAAAGGGGAGCAAGGCCTGTATCTACACTTGGTCACCGGATTCTTTTGCCACCACGATTCCACTGTCACGTCCCTTCGTCCGAGACTGGTGCGTGTCTGGGCCTGTGTGGAGACATGAGCTGTCCCAGCATTTTCACACAGTGGGCTGTGACCCGTTAGGAGGTCACAGCATTGATTTGATGTGCAGCCACCAGCATTTAAAAGATGAAACAGAACCGAGTAAAATAGCAAGTCCCTGGGAGGGTGGCCCACGGTGCCAGGAGCCGACTCTGCCCTTCCCCACAGGCCCGGCAGCAGGTGCACGGTGTGTGGGCACAAGCCCCCAGCTGTGCCCGGATCCCGCACGGGCCTCTAGGGTGCCAGTCACTCTCCAGGGCACTGTGGCTCCCCACAGCCCACACGAGCGGCTACCAAGACATCTTGGTAGGTGCCACCGTGGAGAAAGCTGGTCTCGACAGGCGCCCACGGCACACACACTTAAGCGCTGAGGGGTGTGGAAGCAGATTCCCGCAGGCTGGACAGAAAGCACACCTACAGGCTCCTGATCCAACAGCCGAGAGCCCAGTGACGGGAGAGGGTGACTTGTCCAGTGGACTGGAATTCCCACGGAAGTGCTCGCGGGCCTGGCTTGGGTCATCAGTGACCACTGAGCCCATCTCTCTGCCTGGGGCCGTGGGTCGATCAGTGCCTGGAAGGAGGCCATCTTCAGCCTTGGGGTTCTCACCGACTACCCCGGAGGGGGTCAGGCTCCTCAAGGAAAATGGCAGACAGGCCAACCAGCAGGTGCCCCTGTGGCTGCAAGGGCAGGACTCACCTCCAGCAATAGCCCACACCCCACTCCTATTCCAGGCAGGGGGGGCAGACAACCTAGCTCCCCAGGAGTGTGGTGGGGACAGTGGCTAGGGCCCCGGGGAGCGGGGGAGAACGAAGGCAGCCACAGAAGAGAAGCAGGACTGCTGTTCTGGAGGCTTTAGCTTCTGCTGAGAGTGGCTTCCTTCCCACACGGCAACTTTCATTATGCACACGCGAAGGGGGAGGGTCGTGGCTGCGTTAACAGGCACGCATAAATAGATTTTGCATCATTGTTGTTCAAACGTTCTTGCCACGGTGCCGGTGCCGTTTGGAGCTGCCTTTATGCGGAGCTGCAGCTGCTGGGCACCCAGAAGAATCTGGTAATCAGCTAACAAGGAGAAGTGATTTTTAGCTCCCTCCTCCTTCTCCTCCTCTGTTCTTTCTTCCCCTAACCAAGCTGCATTTTCCCTTATTAAAGAATAAGGATATTCACATTCATCCAGAGTGAAGGGAAATAATGAAAGGAAGGGAGGAGGAGAAGGGAAAGTGGGGGACAGCGAGAGCGCATGGCCTGACTCTGGCCAAGACCGTTTGGGGTTTGAGTGCCATCTTGGCCTTTGGCTCTAGAATGTTTGGGCGGGTTCCTTGGTATCTGTGAACCTCAGTTTCCCCTTGTGTCACATGGGGACCGTCATCATTCTGATGTCACAGGCTTGTGGGGAGGATTAACTGGCTTAAAAAGACAGAACCCCAATGGCCACCGAACAATGGTAACCGTGAGATTGGGCAAGAAGAGGCAGAGAGGAGGGACAGAGGAAGAGAGGAGCCCTGGAGCAAGAAAGGGTTCTGGGGGGAGGACTCAGGAGTAGGGGAAGCATCAGGAACCCAGGCTTTCCTCGCGGGGTCACCTGGTCACTTGCATCTGGAGCCCAAAGCATTTCAGTCACATCATTTGGCGAGCAAGAAATGTAACTACTGTGAAAGCCGCTCATTTCTGATGGGGGTCATTGAGACACCCGTCGTTTTCCCCGGTTTTGTGTGCTCTCCAGGGGGCCGTGGAACAGTCTGGAGGAGGCAGCATCCCAGGGCAATTCTGAAGGGGCTCCTGCATCCGTGCTGCTGGGACCAAACCCTGGGTCTGCCACCTGCGTGACCTTCTGGCAAGTTCTGGCCTCCTGGGCGCAGAGGGCAAGCAGAGGATCTGGCTCTCCCTGCTGCTGTGAGGCTTGAGTGGCTTCGCACAGGACCACCGAAGGCACAGCTCCAGGGAGCACCAGGAACAAGGATCACCCCGGGGGGACACGCAGGAACACCCCAGCAAAGGCAAAGGCACCCTCATCCTTGGGACACACGCACGCTTGCCTCCCGGTCCAGGGCGAGCGAAGCAGTGAGTGGCTTTGCGGGGGGACACTCCTTCACTTCCACACGAAGCACCCCGGGGAGGAGAGCTCCCCTGTCCCTGCGTCATGGGTGCTTGCTAACCAGTGGCTAACGTCTCGGGGACACCCGGCATCTCCCCTGCGGGTGTCGCTGAACCTCACATTCCCCACAGGACAGCTGTTCTTGGGGGGTTAAAGTGCATTTCAAAGGGGATTATTTAAGTCTATTTTGCAAGAGAGGAGAACTAGTTTAACCTCGCCAGCCCACCCTGCCCTCCGGTCATTACACCGTCCTGCTCCCCTGTCTTCTGAACACTCCGCCTTTACTCGGACTCTTTATCTCTTTATGGTCTATCTGGGCTTCGTCCTGAGATTTGCAACCGTGCCTGGTGTGGACCGGCTGCCGCGCACGCCGACCGGGTAAAGGAGTGGACGAACGGGTGAGTGGATATCAGTCTTCGTTAAAAGAGGTTGGCAGATCTTTTTAGCACCAGAGGTTCTGTTTGTTTGTTTGTTGTTTGTTTGTTTGTTTGTTTGTTTATTTATTTATATTGTGGTCAAATACCCATAACATAAAATCCACCATTTTCATAATTTTAATTTTTTAATGTTTATTTATTTTTGAGAGAGAGAGAGAGAGAGAATGAGCAGGGGAGGGGCAGAGAGAGGAGGAAACACAGAATCCGAAACAGGGTCCAGGCTCTGAGCTGTCAGCACAGAGCCCGACGCGGGGCTCGAACTCACGAACCATGAGACCATGACCTGAGCTGAAGTCAGACGCTTAACCAACTGAGCCACCCAGGCGCCCCCATTTTCATCCTTTAAAAATGAAGGATTCCACGACGTCAGGTACACTCGTGTTACATGCAGTCGTCCCCTCCCCTCGGGTTCCAGAACTTTCTGTCACCTGTAAAGGAAACCCCAGTAATTGTTAGGCAATAGCTTTCCTTTTTAAGCAGGGACGTGCCTTTGACTCTGACAACTTCACTAAATGACAAAGTTTAATACATATTTCCCAGCGCATGCCTCTCCTTCCCCAAACACCGGCAATCTATCCTTGTATTGCCACCGCAAAGCACTAAGCTTCTTCAAAGAGATAGTGGCACAGACTGTGTGTCTACACATGTGAATTAAACCAGCTGTATCATAAAACTTGCCGAAAGACGGTCTTAAGTAGGTTCCGCGAGTATTTCGAAATCCCTGGGGGATCGTAGTGAAGACTTTGTCATTTGAAATCAAGCCACCAGACGTTTCACGTTTACCGTTTTGCGCTTAAGGAGCCATGTTTGGGATTGGAAAGACAGAGTCTCTGTGTTCCTATAATAGCTTCAATTTCTTTGCCTTGACGTTTCCCCCCCCCCAGTGGAGGAGACACAAGTTAGCTCCTTAGTAGCACTGGGGACAGCTTGTGCATTTAGGAGCATAAAATACAGAATCTGGCAAGCGGGGGGGGGTGATTGCATGTGGGGAATAAATCTAAGGCAGTTGGATGCAGGCCACTCCAGCGCTGCCTTCTTACCCCAGAGAGGGGCGGGGTCTGGGACACTGGGTCACAAGTGGTTGGTGGCTTTGTCACAGCCCAGAGGTACGACAGGATGTAGTGGAGAAGACTCCGGGATGAGGGAGGAACTTCTATCCGATTCTGTGGGGCTTTGGGAAAGTCAGGCAGACTGAGTGGCTCATTGCTTTGTCCGTCAAGTGGGAAGGAAGCCGCCCTCCCCCTGCTCCCCTACGGAGACATCACACAACATGTCCAGAGGGGAAAACAGGCAGTAAGAAATGCAAACACAGCTAAAAGCTAGCACATTAAGCATCTTCACGGCCACTAGGAGACACGACAGGTCCCCCCCTGGAGTGCACACAGGAGACGTGTGAGGGCACAGGTTACTGGAGACCATACAGCCCATCAGACTCACCCCCCACCTACGTTCTAACTGCAAGGAACACCCAGAGTCCAGCAGGGATGGCCCAGGTCCGGAGACTCCTCCCTGGGCTGCGGGCAGGATGGTCGACCTTCCCTTGTGACTCCTGTCCAGGGAAAACTGGGGCTGCGTGGGACCAGGACCAACCTGAGACGGAGTGCACGTGGGTGTCGGTCCAGGCTCCACCCCTTCCTGTCCCTCTGAGAGGCTCCTAGGACCTCCCGGCTTTCCCTGGGCAAGTGAACTAAATTCTCAGTATGAGAAGTCCAAATTCAAAGTTGACACCTAAGCGACTCCCCCCTCCCTGGCATCCCAAGGAAAATCCCCGAGTGTTTGGAGCCTCAGCCTGGATGTTGTGCAGATTCGAGAGGGGCACACCGTCTATGTGCGAGCAGACCTGCGGGAGGCCTGCTGGAAAGCCCTTCGGAAGCCTGCGGGGTGGCCTGTGCATTAGGAGCTGGGACGCAGGCATCGCTCACGTCCACGCTGCGGCAGGTGCATTAGGAGCCGGGACGCAGGCATCGCTAAAGTCCACACGGCATGCAGCTCCCTTCGTTGGCTGTGAGAGCAGGTTAATGTTCTGGGTTGTCACTGCAAGGCAGAGCCTTCCACGCTTCCATTCCTGGAGGGAAGTCAATACTCCCTTTCCATCACCTGGCGACGTTGAACAAGGTGGTTCCCTGACCCCAGGCCACAAACCTTCAGAGGGAGGGTCGATGTGTAGCTAATGGCCTCAGCGCTCACAGGGAAGGCGGTGCGGCGGGGGGAGGGGCGGCATGATGAACGGTGTTGACGTCAGACGACAGTGTGGGAAGTCACCGTGTAGAATCAGAAAACACGATCTTTGTGCTGAGCCACCCTGAGGACGACGACACGGATTCCCCACGCGCCGGGGTTGGGGGGGTGGGGGGTGGGGGGGCGGCCGGCTGTGCGAAGAGGGACCGTCCATCAGAGCGCGGGGGATTAATCCGCATCCTTTCCCGTGTTCCGAATTTCTTGCCCCGAGCCGGGGGCTGCGCACCTGACGGAGGACACGGGGGACGGTGGTTCCCTGAACCCTTCACTCCACGTGCGAGCCACCTCTTTGGAGGAACAGGCATGCAGCTTTCGTAGAGGAGACCAAACCCCCACCCCATCCCCACCGCCCCCTGGGGACCCGGCAACCAGCGCTTTCTCTGCAGGCCCTTTGTCCTGGGTGTGAGAGCCTCAGGCCTGGGCACCGTGCTGAGCCGCCCCCCCCCCCCCCCCCAGGGGCCCCAGAGGGTTGTGTCCCGCCCCATTCACCTTCCACACGTTCAGACAGTCCTTGAGCCAAAATGCCAAAGAGTCGAACTCAAGTCTCTTTTCCTCCCAAAGTCTTTCTGGGGACTTGGACCTCCTCTGGCTTTGTTAGCAAGACTTGAAAGACTTGAGCTTGTGGGTTCAAGCCTCGCATCAAGAGTCAGACCCTTGAGGGCCCCTGGGTGGCTCAGTCAGTTAAGCGTCTGACTTTGCTCAGGTCATGATCTCCCAGCTTGTGGGTTCAAGCCTCGCATCAATATCCAGTCTTATAGTAAAACAATTTAAAGTGTCCCCATTCTATGGTAAAGTAAATACAGCAAACTCCAGTTGCTGTCATTCCGGATCAGGGTGACCGTCACATGGGCCCCCGGGTCAGAGCTGGTGACGGGGCTGGTGGCACAGCTCTCTTCTGCATCCGGTGAGGACCCTTCGAGCCCTCAGGTCCCACCTCCACGGAGCTTCTCTGAGCTTCTCCTGGGCCTGGCCCTCCTGCAGTTTCCTTTTCCTGTGCCCGGGGGCCTCTCTCAGGCCGTGATGCCCTCAGTCTCTGGGTCCGGACGTCCTCTGCACGGGGAGCAGAGTTTACACTGTATTTAAGACGGAACCGGGCTGGACCTGTCATGTCTGGTGTGTGCTTGCTTGGAGGGAGGCAGGAGAAGGGGAGAAAGACCAGAGTAGCTGGGGGTGTCACCAAGTATGAACCTGGGATTTATTCCCCCTGATCACATATTCTTTCCTCCGGCTCCTCCCCGTGGAAATTGTCAGCAAGTTCAAAAGTGCTCAATAATGGTTTGTAAAACAGATTGCTGGCAGGGAGTGATAGATTAATATGGGTTAAGGTCACTGAGCACTTACTGTGTCCCGGGGACTATTCTCAGGGCCTTGCTAGTATTAACATGTCCAATCGCCACCGAAAACTGAGTGCTATTATCATCAGAGAGAGAGAAAGCCAGAGCTGAGAGGCAAGCATCTCGGGGCCCCCTAAGGGGCTGGTGTTGGAGCCGCTGTGCTGATTTTCTAATGCCACCGTCACGAACGGCCACAAAGTGAGTGGCTTAGACACCACGCGTATGCTCTCTTCCAGATCTGGAGGTCGGAATTCTCAACTCAAGGTTTGGGCAGGGATTTGTTCCTCTTGCAGATTCCGGGAGAGAGGCTGTTTTCTTGGCATTCGCAGCTTCTAGAGGCTTCCTGCACACGCTGGCTCCTGGCCCCTTCCTCCAGCTCCAAAGCGCATCCCTGCAACCTTGTCACATCTCCCTGTGAGACCCTCCTGCCTCCCTCTCACGTGGACCTTGTAGCCCACCAGAGCGCCCGGGATAATCTCCCCATCTCAAGATCCTGGTGCTGTTCGCAAAGCCCCTCTTGCCACGTAAAACGCACGTTTACGGTCATGGACATCTTTGAGGGGCCATCGCCCAGCCTAACAGAGCTGGGATCTGAACCAGCTGTTTTAGCCCCAAAGCCCTCACCAACCCTCCCCTCCCCCATCATCATCCTGGTGTGAGTGAAGATCTGATTCAGGCTTGAAAGTTGAGCATGAAAATGACAGGCTCATCGTCAGAGGGCCGGTGTTTGGGGCTGCATTCTGCAGTGAAGGGAGGGGTATGTGGCCTGGTAACTGGATGGAGACACTTCTCTGCATTGTGTTCGTGCAGACATTGGTTACAATCTGGTTTTAGGAGTAATGTGGGCTCCCCGGCAGCCAGCCGAGAGCTTTCTGTTTAAAGATGGTGCAGTTTTAGTAAAGATCCTTCCAGAAACACCGACGCAAACCAGCTAAATGACAAGGAAAATCTAGCATCTCACATATCCAGAAGCCCTAAGATGTGTGTGGATGTTCCAGAACATGTTAATGTATACAAGTTTCAAGTAAAGTTTCTTTCTGTCTCCTGCTCTCCATCTTTGGCTGCGAGCTTGGGCCTCAACCTGGTTCCCTTAATCTTGCAAGACGGTAGTTGAAGCTTCTGGGTTTCTATCACGACCCGGCAGCACTCTGTGTGTCCCTTTCCCGGCACATTTTCTCTCACATCTCACTGGTCAGAATTGGGTCACATGCCCATTCCTAAACCAATCACTGGCAAGGGAAGGATGCCACGATCAGTTTAGACTATTCTGGAATTACCCCGGAGCTGGGGTGGATGGGTCACCTGCTCTGAGGGGTATGTGTGCTGTGGGAGCCACCTGTAGGAACAAATTGCTTGTGACGGTGGAGGCAGGCTCTCTGAATTCACTCCAATCCGTCACCCCCTCTGTCACTGCCCTAGTTTCTGGGACACAAGTTGTGCTGCTCTGGCCCGCTCACCTTCGAGCGCCCGTGCGCTGATTCCTGGTGGTCCCAGGGAGCGCTCAGAAGTCAGGTGCATCACTTCTGCTAGACCACATTCCCCTTAGAAGGGGGAAAATGGACTCCCAACATTTTCTACAGCAACGTCATAAAAGACTTAACAGGAACGTTTCAAAGTATCTGTTGATAGGTGCTCAGAACCACCAAGGCGGCTTCTGATGCTACCAGTGTGGCCCCAGAATGACGCCATCACGTGGGCGAAGGCAAGGACATCTGCAGTTTTGAAATCGCGACTTTTCAGCAGAGCGGAATGTCTGCGCACGTCGACAGCAGAAAGGGGCGCATCTCTGCTCCCTTATGCCATGCGCTGTTCCTTTAGCACAACAGGGTGGGGTTTGGAGAAAACAGACTTTAACTCGAGAGACTGTGACAAGCAGGAGTCTGGACAGAAGGCGGTTTGCTAACCACAGCTCTGAAGGAAGGAGGAAATTGTAGCAGATCACTGACGACTGGCTCTGGGTGTCCCTAGGGAACTGTCACCCTCCTAGTCAGATCAATGAGGAGAGACACCTCTAATAAGGAAATCAGCTGGAGGGGTGTTGGGGAACCTGGTTTGAAATCTTGAAACGTTTCCCACGAGAGCAAGGCTCAGTCAATGTCATTATCATCCATCATCCTCAGTGTTACCTTGTTTTCAGCAAACGTCTACAACCAGCTGCGAAACCCCATCCGGGCACTGGACGTGTCTTCCCTATACTTGATTCAGTGCTTCCTAGTAAGCCACCTAGCGCCCAGCGTCCACGTATAATTATCCTGGGCCTTGGGTATCATGGCGGCATGGGGTGAACAGATCGGCAAGATGATGAATCACACCTCAGCTGGACCCAAGGGTCAGAAGATCCTAAATCTTGCACCTGGAGAATGAATAAATTCACTGCTGGCTAGCCAACTTCTGAAAAGGATCCTTCCCTTTCATCAAATGTCACCTCTTCTAATGTGTCACCTTATAGCTGTTTATAGGTCGTGAGCTACAAAAGTCCAGCCCAAAGCTGACTGGGGACATTTGGGGCAAGTGGATTCCAGAGTCTGGACAAGCATGAGACATTTAGAGGCAAAAGGTAGGTTTGTATGGGGCGCCTGGGTGGCTCAGTCAGTTGAGTGTCCGACTCTTGATTTTGGCTCAGGTCATGATCTCGAGGTTCATGGGATCGAGCCCCGTCCTGAGCATGCGGCCTGCTTAAGATTCTCTCCCTCCCTCTGCCCCTCCCCTGCTCTCTCTCAAAAAATAAAACATCAGTACATAAAAAGAAAAGGAGAGGAAGTGTTTTTTGACAATTTAATGTATATCAATGGGAAAAGCACAGAGTATTCATCCAAATTTAGTGCAAAGGCTATAGCAGTGACATAAAATGGTCGTTTTTGGAAGGAGCTCAGGAATAAATGTGAGCGTGTCCACAGGGACCTTCTTTCCTTTGGCTTCAGGAATAGCTGGAGTGGGTCCCCCAACAGCTCCCGGACAAGACTCTTCTCCCCCTCCCTCTGCTCAGCTGTCACCTTGTCACTGTGTGGTCTTGTCCCACACAATTTCTTCCTCCTCCATCAGTGACTCCCCTATACCCTGCACTGTCTGTACCTGAGAATCCACCCCTCTGGTGGAAATAACCCCCAAATGGGGGAGCCCTGAGGTCTCGGGCTGTCCCTGGTCCTGCTTTTGCCTGGCCGTCGGGCCCATCGCTCACCGGGTGGGCCTCAGTTTCCCTACCTTTTATAATAAAGTGATTACACAAGATGGTCTCCAAGATTGCTTCCACGGTGAACATTCCGTGATTTCAGTTTATAAATAAATAATTTGAACGCCTCGTTAAGTGAAGCTAAAATGTATATTTTATAATTCTCCAGCTTGATCGGAAAGACCGATGACAACGGCCTAGTTTTAAGACTTGAAGCCCCAGTTCTCTATTTGGGAATTTTAAGACTCCCTTCCCCACCGTTTCATGGCATTTGTTTTTTTTCTTAGTCCCTGGGATTAAGGGCCAGAAAGAGAGACGGAAGGATAGGAGTGTCCATCGGGGATCACCAAGCATTGGCCGGATCTGACACCCTGTGGCCGGGCAGAGGCGTGTTTTTGTAACCACGGGCTCTCTGCCCTGCAGCTTTGCACTGAGGACACCCACCAGGAGAGCTCTGGCGGCTCCTGGATGCCCTTGGAAGCCACGTGGCTGCTTCCCGAGGCCCAGGCTCTGGGCTCCGAGGTCAGCTCAGAGAGCAGAGCACCGCCTCTCAGGCCCGTTGTGTGACCTTGGTGCCTGCAAGACGGGAACGGTGGCCCAGGCACTGGCTCCCCTGGCTGTGCCCGAGACACGTGCTGGCCCAGGTGACAAAACCCCGCGAGGCATGGGACGCAAACCAAGTCAACGACAAATACAACGCGAAGAACTTCGGGTGCTGATGGGCTTAAGCCCGTGGTGAGGAAACACAGCAGCGTGAACCTGTCAGGGTAAGAAACGCATTTGCTCTTTCAACCGCTCTGGTGAGAGACGGTTGGTGAAACTCTGCAAATCCTTCCAGAAAATCCTAAAGCCAGCTGAATTGTGTAGAAACTTTGAAAGGGGACACAAACCCCCGTTAGCTTTAATTACTGACATTAATTGCTTCCACGTGGGAGGTAAGTCCTTTTTATGTTTGCCTGAATTGCATCACCACTGCCAGTGCATCCCGGGACTTATGAAAAATTCAAACAATGCCAGCTCATCCCGATGACACTTTCACTGCCACCTGTCAGGAAACACGTCTGCTACGCCCGGTTTGTTAGAGCAAGAAACTGCACGGTCGTGGGGGAGACGTATGCTTAGAATGAATCACCTTATTTTATCAACTCTAAGATTCCTTCTCTTGTAAGATTTATCAATATTTTGTAGACCGCCGTTCGAGAGTGCCTCCGGATACACTCGGCAGATGCCTTTGTTTCACAGCGTGTCCCAGCTAAAGGGCAGTTAAAGTGTGGGACGTGTGTATCTGGGAACTGGGGACACGGGAGTGGCAAACGCACGATGTCGGTCGTGGATGTTGCCTCGTTAGATGGGGTGGTTATGTGTGGCGCATGCCTCACTACTTACCGGGCCCCACTGGCTTCTAGGATCTAGAATCGCGCTTGTGTTTTTCTAGAATCCGCCAATCCCACAAACTGCTCCCGAAGACAAGCTTCAAGCACCCGACCGGCAGAACTAATAGAAGTCGTAAGTGACACTGAGCGGTTCCCCTTCATCTGGGAGCTGCACAGACAGACCCTCAGCTTGAGGAAGGAGGGCATCTCCTGAGATTTTGAAGGAGGCGTCCATAGCTCTGCCCCTTCCTAGTTGTGTGGCCTTGGGCGCCACGCTGGGGCCCCCCCTTCCTCGGGTCTATAAGTGTCAGTGGTGATACACCTGTGTGGATGGTCCTTGGTGGGGGGAGGGGGGGCATGCTCAGGTTCTGTGATTCGCTACAAGGACTCAGGACACAGCATATGGGCATACTCACGGCTGTGATTTATTACAGCAAAAGGACACAAAGCAAAATCAAAGGAAGAAAGCATGTGGGGTGAAGCCTGGGGGAACCAGGATCAAGATTCCAGGGGCTTCTCTCAGTGGAGAGTCCCATTAGAGACTCAGGGTTCAAGGTGTTTCCTAGGGGCTGGTCATTTAGGCACCCTGCCTGGCACATACCCAAATTCTGGACTCCCACAGGAAAGCGGGTGTCAGTACAACCAAATAGACTGTACAAACAGTTTAGGCACGGGAAGCCACCTCGTCATTTAGGGAAAGTCTGTATCAGCAGCCAAGGTCTCAGAAGCCAGCTTGGGGCCAATCTCTGCAAGCAAACCTTTCTAAGAACGGCAGTTTCAGATGTGCTGTGTGACCTCTTTCCCGCCCTGCTTCCTCAGGGTTGTTTGAGGATTGCATAAAATATTCCATGTAAAATTCTGTGCTCAATAAATGCTATTTAGGCTTCTTTTGTTCGGAGTCTCCTGCGGATCCAGCCTGAAGTACTTCTAATATCTGCTCCCATAGAAGATGTGCCAGAGTGTGAAAGACATCCTATTTCACAGGGAAAAATTTTGGGGGGGAAATTAAAAAAAGTCTAAATACGTTTTATCATGTAGACGTTGGGAGTGATTTTAAACTGACCTTGTAAAAAACATAATAAAGTGATCTTGTAAGGAAAAATACAGATAGTTTTGCCTGTGTAAATCCAACATACTTGATGTTGGAATGTGATAGGAAACTGTTTTAGATAACAGTCCTTCGGCCTCGGAATAAAAGTATAAAATCACGTCACTGCAAGAAGTGTGTTCGCCAACGGCAGGTACTGCTACGTGGAGTCAGAGGAGAAATATCACGAGTGGTGTGGTCACTGGGCATCTTGTGCCTTGTACATTCTATTGTGCAAGCAAATAACAGTTAGTTCTAGAATGCAGAGAATGTTGGTGACAGCACCAGGTCACAACAGGAAACACTTGAAATTAGAACGAGTTCCTTGACCCTACTTGCAAAGGAAAACAAATACAACAACAACCAAAATCTCCCTAACTTTGATGGAATTCACCCAGGTTGACACATTACGTGGAGACAAATCAATATTTCGGTAAAAAGCAATAAAAACGTACAGGAGAAAGATAAAAAAAAAAAAACCAACTCCATCTCACTCATGACGCAGTGAAAACAAAGATGTCTCTGACTAGGTAGACCAGTAAGCCGATGAAAAACAAAACGTTGAGTAGATTCTAACTGAAACTTGCAAGAGTCCTAGATTCAGGAACATCCTAGAGCTTCCATTTCTCTTTGAGCTATGGGTTGTACCTCTAAGAAATTAATTCCACCTCTAATTATCTGATTTCCTGGGTAGCCACAAGTAGAGAGCTGACACGAGAACCTCTCTCAGAGGGAAGCCCCGTGAGGGCAGGCACTTTATCTGCCTTGTGCACCTCCGCAGCCTTGATGTCTAAAGTAGCAGTTGCTTCAGAGAAAGCACACAATTAAAAATAGATCGCCTCACTACACACTCACTAAAATGGCCGAAATCCAGAACACTGACAACACCAGATGCTGGTGAGGACGTGAAATGATTAGGAATTCTCATTCATCACTGGTGGGGATGCAACATGGTGTGGCCACTTTGGAAGATGGTTTGGTGCTATCTTCCAAAATCAAACATGCAACGACCGTAGGCTCCGGCAATCTTGCTCCTTCGTATTTACCCCAAAGAGTTGAAAACTTCTATCTCCATGCACACACACATTTATAGCAGACGAATTCATAATTGCCCAAACTTGGAAGTAACCAAGTCCTTTAGTAGTTGAGTAGTTGAAACATAAACTGTGTTCCATCCAGACAATGGAATATTCTTTAGGGCTATAAATAAATGAGCTATCCAGCCATGAAAAGATCCGGAAGAACCTTAAATGCATATTATTAAGTGAAAGAAGCCAATTTGAAAAGGCTACAGACTGTATGATTCCAAGTACATGACACTCTGGAAGAGACAAAATTTATGGGCGCGGTGAAAGGACCAGTGGTTGACAGGGTTGAGAGGGAAGAGGTGAACAGGCAGAGCACAGAGGATGTGTAGGGCAGTGAAAGTCTGTAGGATATCGCCGGTGGATATTGTCTACTTCAGGTGGGTCATCAAATTTATGTGTGTAAACTAGTTGGTAGTATTCCTGTATCACCCTCCTGATGTCTGCAGCGTCTGTTGTAATATCTCCGTTTCATTCCCGACACTAGTAATTTGTTTCTTCTCTAATTGTTTTCTTTGTTAATTTGATTGATCTCCCCCAAACAACCAGCTCTCTGTTTTTGTTTTTGCTTTGATTTTCTGTATGATTTTTCTATTTTCAGTCTTAGTGACTTTTGCTTTCTACTGTTCGTTTCTTTCAGTTTGCCTTGGGCTTATTTTTATTTTCCTCTTGTAGGTTCTTCAGGTGGAAGCTTAGATTATTGATTGGAGACTTTCCCTCGTCCTCCCATCTCTGTATTTAAGGCTATAAATTTCTCTCACATACTGCCTTAGCTGTATCCCACAGATTTGGGTACATGGTATCTTCGCTTTCATTTAATTCAATGTACTGTTTGATTGAGACATCAGACTATTTAGATCCATGGATCTTAAAAAAATTTAATGTGTATTTATATTTGAGAGAGAGAGAGAGAGTGAGCGAGCATGAATGGGGGAGGGGCAGAGAAAGAGGGAGACACAGAATCCGAAGCAGGATCCAGGCTCCCAGCTGTCAGCACAGAGCCCGACGCGGGGCTTGAACTCACGAACCGCGAGATCGCGACCTGAGCCGAAGTCGGACGCTTCACCAACTGAGCCACTCAAGTGCCCCAATCCATGGATTTTTTAGAAGAGTGTTCTTTAGTTAAGTGTAGGGGGCATGTCCTGTTGTCTTTCTGTAAGGGACAGGGAGACCCTCCTGGAAGCGACACCACAGGACTGAAGAGAATTACATCCTACTCCCTGCTCTCCTGCACGGGCTGCTCATTGGCTGAACCTGCCTGCAGAGTCAAGGTCGCCCACCTGAACATCGTGGTGTTCTAGTCTTCAGAGTGGGAAAAGCAGAGAACGTTCCAGGATTCTTGTACTGATAGGCCAGAGTCTTGAGGGGACTCCCAGGACAAGTGTCTGTTTCAGTGGGGTAAAGCAACTCTCATTAACAGGGGAGTGACGGCCCGGGCTTTGGTGATGCCATTCATGACTGACGAGACATGACAGTGACCTCACATGCTTGCCTCCACGGCCACACCACGGGCCAGCTGAGCCAGCCGACATCACTTATGCCACCTGCCATCACCTGGCACTCACGAGTGGATTATTCTCTGTTATTAATTCCCTTGGCCACCTCTAGTTCAAAGTCAACTGGTCTGATAAAATTAAGACAAATGTGAATAGATAACCTCGAGTGATTGACTGTATCTGAGGGTCTGAAGTCTCTCTTCCCAGTCAGGCGTGGGGAAGATCGTTTCTCCGGGCATCACACAGGCTCTCGGAGCCGGGACGCGGCCGAGGGGGGTTTGCCATTTGTGAGAAAAACCATCCTGTTAATCATCGTTCACAGGTGCCCAGTAGGCACTGGGTGGAACGATCGCCCATTTCACAGCCTGGTGTCTGATATCTGAAACTCAGAGACATTTAATAAGGTCACTTGGAACCAGCAGAAAGATGCTTATATGCCTGTCATTTGATCTCTTTGGAAGGTCACTGAAATCTCGGAGGCTAACGCTTTTTCATTTTGCATATTAGCCAGCAAAATGACCCAGGTGTGTTTTCATTAGTGACCTGAGGTGGAAGAAACCCACCTGCTTAAAGGTGTGACAGTCTGTGGGATAAAAACGCAGGGGATTCACTGCCCACTGACGGCACCTTGGGCGGCCCGCGACTTCACCCGCCTCGCGTGGCTGGCACCAGCTCTCCAGCCCAGCCCACCCGAGTGCACAGGAATCAGATGTCCTCTCAGCCTCCCCCGAGCATCCGTCACCGAATTCCCCTTGTCCTCGGCTCGGTGAGAACCGATCCTGGGCGTTGGATTCTTTTTGCTTTCTGTGCAGCTCAGGTATTTTCTCCAAAGGCAACTCAGAAATAACTTCCCTTAGCCTCTGGGACGAGGTCCCTAATCGCTGACCTTGTCCAGGTGTATGAATAACTGCAGGGACGTGATTGCTGCGTAAGGACTCCAGACCCCGAGCTGCCAAGGGGCCAGTGCGCCCGGATGCCCTAAGGAAGGTGGCTGGTGCTCTGTATGGTCCATCTAAACACGCCGCTTATCTCTATGACCACAAAGTCTCGGGAGCTAAACCCAGTGCATTTCTCTATCTGGGTGGTTTTGCTTCTTCCAAGTAAGAACAAATGGCAAACACTTACAATTGCTATTTGGAACTGAGAGGCCTTTGCTGCCTTTATTTTTCCACCTGCAGACAGAGGTGTTGAAAGCCAAAAGCAAGTGAAGGCGAGAATTTATCAGTACTGGACAGGACACGGGTGGGGGGCGGGGAAGTGCTTGCTGTTTTCAGGGATACAACTGTCTCCTGTACATCATTCGGGAAAAGAGAGATGAGGTTTAATGAGCATGCGGGAGAATTACATTTTTGGGTTGGACAAACCTATTAATGGGACAAGAGAAGGGACTTGTCCCACAGCACCAACAGGTTAGAGAAAGAGATGATGATGTTTACAGACGCCCAGCAGGGCCAAACTGGCCAGCTCTCTCTGGAGAAACGTGAGCCTTGTCAGCCCCCAGACCCCAGGTCACCAAGTCCACACGGTTCAGGATGCGAGCAGCTTTCCAGCCAGGAAGCAGGTGCGTCTGGCCTTTCTGGGGGAAACGGCGAATCCGCTCGGGGACACAAGCTTCTGTCCCGTCCCTGGTGCTCACTTTGGTTCCGCAGAGCAGCGCTGTGGATGGCCATCGGGAGGTCACCTTTCGGGGCTCCACCGGCCCTGGCTCCACCCTTCTCTCTGGGTCTGAAGCCTCCTACAGGCTGCAGGCTGGTTTCTGCCCTCACCTGGGGGGTGAGCGTGGGCACCTGCACGGGGCAGCCAGCAGTCAACCAGGAGACACGTGTGATCAGACAGCCCCAGGCGAACGGGAGGGCCCAGAGCGTGTTGCCACAGGGACGCAGACAGACAGAGGGACCAGGCTTCACTAGTGACAAAAGTCACCGCCCCACTGTTTCTTCCTGGATTAAAGGAGCCCGTCTGTCTGACCCGTTCACCCGGCAGAGCCGAGGCTGACAGCTCCTCAGGGCTCCGTCCAGTCTGGTCCACCGGTCGCAGCCAGGGACGGGACCTAGGAATGCACTGCTCCAACTGGAAATTTCTTTCCCCACCTCTAGTCCACGGTTCTTCTCTTATCAGCGAGTTTCTTTCCTTTTGAATTGAGAAATTGTAATCTACTTAAAAATTCCAAAGGGAACTTATATAGAAAACGTCCCCACCTCACAACTTACCGGAGGTCATGAGCAAAGTACCTGGGGCGTTAGGGGGTGATGGTACAGGCGAAGGGGAAGAACCAAGGCCTGGAGCTCACCGGGAGCCACGAGCATCCCCGAGGGCGTCTCGGGCTGATGGGTGCCCTGCAGGACAGTGGCCTGAGAGGTCTGGTGTCCCCGTCTTGAGAGGCAGCGCTGTGACATTGGTGTGCCCTCGCTGAGCCTTCCTGTCCACCTGGAGAGGGGCTGGGATGCGGGGGTCCATCAACGAGGCCGGCCTGTACTGACATCAGGGCTCACTGGGGCACCGAGTCAGGTTGCCCGTCTAGAAAGCTCTTTCTGCCCTTTCTCCTTACTTCCAAGTCCTTCTCCCTCCTTCGGTGGAAGCTGAAATTGCCAGATACACAACACTGCAGCCGCCTTTAGAGCTGGGACTTGGGCCTGTCTCTGATTCTGGCCGGTGGGAGGGAAGGAAGCCTCCTTGGAGCCCCTGGGACTTACTGTCCTCCCAGCAGAGACAGAAATGTGGGACAGAGGGTCTCCTCCCTTAGTTCTGTTTGTGTGATGTTGCATGAGGACGAGATGCTTGGAGCAGTGGCAGCCTTCTTGTGACTAAGAGGTAAAGACCTAGACAATCCCACAGAGGCCCATCCACAGGCCTGAGATGACAGAGTCACCAAACCAACCCAGGGACCAAGTGTTTCTCGGTTGCCTCTTTTAGCCAGGCATCTGTTGTCTGAAAGCAAATGCTGTGCTTTGAAGGTGCGACATGGGCTCTTCCCTTGTGCTCGTGTCTGATCTCGTCGGCTTGGGAGACCCCTCAACGCTACCAGTTCCTCGTGGCCGAAGCCACGCCTTCCTCACGTGCCCGCAGTGTATCAGACCAGCTGAGATCAGTCCTTTCCCTCGGCTGATGGGGGAACAGGCCCGGGCTTCTCCCTGAACAAAGAGCTCACATCTGGCAGGACTCATTTCAAAGGATATGCATTCCCCGGGGCCACTGGTCAGACTCCAGTTTCAGAGAGACCCTCAACACAAGGGAGGGGACTTCGTCGCTTCCTGATGCGGTGAAAGTCCATCCAGAACAGAGACACCCGAATCCCCCCCACCCCCACCCACTGGGACGAAGACGGAGGACAGCTCGGTTTCTGGCATTGTGTGCTCGCCGTGTTCGAGGACAGTCAATCCTGCTGCGGAAAAGAGGAGGACGCGAACGAATGAGGCCGAGAGATGAAACCCACCACGGCCTGTGCCGCTCGTAGGACAAGAGGGGGAGCACTGTGAGCAGAGCATGGAGAGAAACGAGTGGGAGGACCCCACGTGGGCCAAGTATCCTGAGTCCGGGGAGCAGGAAACGTCCCTGGTGCACTGAGTGGCTAAGGCACCGAAAGGCAACAAATACATACGACACAAAAACCACATGAAACCATAACACTTCGAAGAGAACACGGGAACAGTCTACGTGAGACACAAGACACTCCTTTAGGCTCAGTGGGTTTCTCTCATTTGCAACCAGACGAAGGGAAACGTGCTGGAGCCACGGAGGAGAGGCATTTGCTGGCACGGGACTGAGGCGAGGTCATTTCATTGCAGGGGTGGGACTGGGACAGACGACGTGCGCAAATGATGAGAAGAGGGACGTCCGGAGACAGCAGATCAAAGAGCTGAGACGTGGAGCTGGGGATGTGCCCCTTAGGTGGGGGTCCGTACCACCTGGTTCAGCCAGGCTGGGCGGCTGGGCGGCGTCTACACTCGCGGCTGGTTAACAGTGACCGTGTCCCTCTCGGGTCTGTTCTGGCTCGCACACTACAGGAAGCGATGGCCCTTTGCTCAGAGCACCCGAACGAAGCGACGTCTCCGGAGTTCTGAACACACACGGCTTGGGACTCTGGCAACACGTTCCTTAGAGCCAACGGCCTGCGCCTCCTTCCCCGGTGTTGACATTCTCCGGATCCACCCAGAAGACAGCGTGCAGCCGTCCCCGAAGGGGGCCAGGGGAGGCCAGAGAGGAGTTTCCTCCTGTACGTGTGACGCGGGGGGACGGAGGACGCACGAGGTGACTCAGGGAGGGTCACGCACTCGGCACAGCTCAGCCTCTTCGGACTCATTACCGTCTGTAGGTAAATGTCAAGGTTCTTTAAAAACTCAGTCCAAGGGCACACGTCAGGAAGCGATTACTTCGCATTCTGCACATCCTTCTGCACGCGGGAGGCTCTGGGAAGATCTCCTAGAGATTCTTAATGAGGGTAGGCATTGCAGACACAAAGAGGAGGGAGGGAAGGCCAGGGGCACCGGCTGGCGGACAGGGAGGCAGCAAACCGCAGTGACCCGGGAGTAGAACGTATCGCGGCACCCGGCACTCCCAGCTGGATCTCTGCTCCGACTCCTGTGCGTGCGCGTGCATGTCCATGCGTGTGTGCGCGCGCGCGCGCGTGTGCGTGGGTGTGCGTGCACGCTTCGTGTCTCTGTGTCTGTCGCCGGGGGGTGGGGCTCCAAATTCACTGCTCTGCAGGCAGCCCTGGGGTGGGAGTCAGAAAGGCTCTCGGACCAGATTACGTCGCTCCGATTACGTGTTTTATTCAGCACACACAGCAGGAGGCGCACCAGGGACACGGGCGTTCGGAGGAATATTATTCGTAAAGAGAGGAAAGAGCACGCGTGTCCACGGCCTGAGCAACGGATAGTTGTGGGCACGCAGCGAGGTCTTCATGCGACTGGGGCGGGTGCTTTTTTGGGATTGTGTGCTTTCGTCTTTGCCTCCGGAACAGGACGCAGTCGGGTCTCTCTCTGTGTCCTCCGTGGTGACGGTGTGGAGCGTCTTTCCGCGCTCGGTCACGGCTGAGACTCTAGGACGCAGCCCGGCTACGATGGCGACACGCAGGCGTTCACACGTCTCCCTGAGGCAGGATCAGAACTCAGATCTCCGCTTCCTGCGGCTGGTGTTGCCGTGGGACAGTCTCCAGGCTGGCTTCCCGCACGCGTGACCTGAGCCTGTGTAACTGGCCACACCAGGAGCTCGCAGGTCACAGTCGCTGAGGGACTGGCCCGAGCTCCGTGGAGGCGGACGAGGCCATGGCTGGTCGGGGCAGAACGCCCGCTTGGGCAGGGTGGCCGTGAGCGTGCGCACAGAGAGCACGGGCTCGGGGGTGACATAGCTCGGACTCTGCGGGGCCACCCGGAGCCTGTAGGACTTGGGGCGACGTATCTCCTCTCAGCCTCGGTTTCCTCCCACAAAACAGGGAACTGGGGAAAACTCAGACGTTGCCCCGGAAGCCGGTTGTGGGGGTCAGACAACTGAATGGCCCCAAAGCTTAGCCTGCTGGGGACTGCGTCAGTCGGGACCAGCCCAGATCAGAGACACTGTTGTAGGAACACGGGGCCTCGGTTACGCGGGTGCCGGGAGGATGAAAACCCAATCATATCGAGAAGCAGCGACAGATGAGCAGCTGCGGAGAGCGGCTGTCCCCTCGGGGCTGGAGGACAGAGGGAAGAGGGGCTGCCCCCGGTGCCCAGGAGCCGGGCCAGCGCTGGGGGCTGCCCGGGGGGAATCCTGGAGGAGGTGTAACCGCGGCTGTCCTGAGGCCGAGAGCCTGGTCCCGGTTCTCCCTGCCCCCCCTGCCCCCCTGCCCCCCTGCCCCCAGCACCTCCCCTGGGCCGGTTCCAGGCTTGTGGCAGGGGAGCCTGTGACTCCTTGCGACAAAGAGCCAGGCCAGAGTGGGGGAGGGAGTGGATCACAGAGCGAAAGGGCGTGGCCTCCCCAGCGGAGGAGGGTCACCTACCAACAGGAGTGCTGGGCGCGGGTCACCCTGTGGGCCCGTGGCTCACAGGGATGTGTGGGTGCACTCTGAGCCCTGCGTCCCTGGTTGCTCGAAGCATTTGTGAGACTTACCATCTGTCTGTCCACCTGAGCTCCCAGCAGATTGCGATCATTCCCTCCTTCAGCTGCTGGAGTCAGATGTCCAATCTGTGGTGTGCAATGGGTGTTCGCTTTCTGGAAGCTTCTGGAACATTCTAGAGCATCTCTCGTTCTGAAAAGTCGCTACAATGTCCCGGAGTGTGCGTCTCTTTCTCTTTTTTAAAAAAACAGTTCCTGGTCCTAAGTACCTGGTGAGAGCTTTTACCTGGGAACGGATCGTTTCCCGTCTTGCAGAATCTTCTTTAACCCTCCACCTGACGGTCTCCTGTGTCCTCTCTCTGGAACCCGCAGTGACGTGCAGGCTCCCTGACCCCACGCCCCAAACTCGTCATCTGCTCTCACCTCGTTCTGTCCCCGTGTGGCGTGTGGTTGTTTGCTGGGGCCTCCCGTCGTCGAGATGCCGTGAACGTGAACGTCTGATGCTTTGCTGTTTTCACTTTCTGCCCCGTTTGCATGTCCCAAAGGCTTTCTGGTTTCCTGGCGGTTCATCTTCACTGACAGAACGGCTTCCGGTTTCGGGGGCTCGAAGGAAACTTCCCGGGTGTTCAGAGATTTCCGGTTCCGGTAGGTGTCTCTGCCCTCAGAGTCTCTGCTGGACGTTTGGTCTTCATCGCAGTCTCTCCTGGGGCGTCTCTGGCGGCCACTCGCATCTCGGGTTGATGAGCTGGAGCGCCGACCGGAGTCCCCGCAGGAAGGACAGGCCTTGACGCCTGGAGGCGGGCTGAGTGCCACCCGCCCGGGCTGTCCCTGCAGCTGCCTCGCGCTCAGCGTCTGTCGTCCGGGCTTTCCTCGGAGCCCCACGGGCCCTCGGAGACGCGCCCCGAAGGTCCCGCCTGCGCAGCAGGACGGAGCTCGGGGACGCTGCCTGCACCGTGGGGGGGGGACACTCGCTGTGGCCCGGAGGCCTCCGTGGGACCCCTTTGCAGTGTGGCCCCTCCGCCTCCCCCGGGCCTGGGGACGGAGCCCAGAGCCCCTGGTGCTTCCTCCCCACGGAGTGACCCGGTCCTCCCCCCGGGAGCCAGCCTCGTCCTGCCCCGTCGTCTGCATCCCGACCAGGGAGGGACCAGGGAGGAGCGCTCCAGCGGCTGCATGGGGTCGAAGGTCCCGGGTCGTGTGAGGGGCTCCGGGACCCTCCCCGCAGTGAGCTTGATGCTGGGAAGCTCCAGGTTTGGCTGAAATTCCATCCGTCTGATGGACTAGCGTTCAGGAAAGCGTCCCGGTGACTTAGTGCCAGTGACTCTCGGACGCCCTCCCTCTGCCCTTGCTCGTGATTCCTTCTCTCCCCCATCCATCACCGCAGGCGGTCAACGAGGGGTCTGCCGGGTCCCCTCCTCTTCCTGGGGTTCGGCCTCTGAGTGTGTTCAGCGGGGGGAGCCGCAGTGACCGAGACACGGGTCCGGGAGGCAGGCACCCGGTGCGTAGACGGCTGTGGGCACAGGTAGCCGCCCCCCTGCGTGGAAAGCCGGCTGGAAACAGGTGCCCGAGATGTGTAAACAGGGAGCTGGGAGGAGGTAGCACCAGGGCAAGGAAGGACTTCTGTCAGGAGAGCAGGAACCTGTATGTGACGTGAGGCGAGAGGAGGCCACCGCTGGTGGAGAAAGGGGGTGCCGGGCAGGAGGAGGAGGGAAGTAGGGACAGGCAGGCGACCTGGGCGGGCCCCCGTGGGAGGGCGGGGGTGTGAGGGGTGGGGAGTGGTAGGACGGGGTGCTGGGCAGGTGGGTCCCAGCGACCAGCTCAGAGCGTCGCCGGCACCACGGGGATGTCTGTGCCGGGTGGTGACACGAGAGACAGCTGGGGACTGCGGCGGATGGTGGCCTGGCTCTGCGGTAAGGGGAGCACGGGGTCAGCAACGCAACACAGGTGCAGTGGGCCACCGGCTTCTGGCTGCTCTGGGCTTTATCCTACAGACCGAAGGAGCCGAGGAGAACGATCCAGGGGACTTCACGTGTTCGTGCTTTCCGTGCTCGCCTTGTACCCGGGAGCAACTTGGGCGCTGACACCTGAGACTGATTTGAGGGCATAGGGAACAAGCACTCGGCGTCCCCGTGAGGCCTGGTCTCTTCGGGTCGGGACAGAGCGACCCCCTAGGGCTCCTGGCAGGCTCCCTCCCAACCCGGATGTTACGTCTGCACTTCAGGGAAAGGCGGACTTCCCAGCCTTCCTGCCAGGTTCATGGCTGTGGTCTCAGAACAGGGTCTCCGGCCCAGATGCCCACGCCCTGGTCCCCGAGGCTGTGAATGTGCTCTCTTGGGCAGGGGGCGGGCAGGAGGGGATTCGCAGGTGTGATTAGTTTAAGGTGCTCGGGCTGGAGAGTTCTGGATCACCCAGGTGAGTCCAGTGTAATCACTAGCGTCCTTATAAGAGGGAGGCCGAGGCCGGAGGCTCACAAGGGGTTGAGATGGTGGGAGAGGAGGTTGCACGTCCGTGGAGCCAGGAGCCTCCAGACCTAGAGAAGAGGGGAAACGGCTTGTCCCTTGACGCTCCGGGAGGAAGGCAGGTTTGCTTTTCAGCCCTGAGACTCTCTCCCACTTACTGAGCCGTAAGGTGACGAGTTGGCGTCCTCTGAAACCTCGCGGCTTGTGGGGCCAGTCACAGCAGCCGGAGGAGACACGGAACGGCCTCTGCCCCGGGGCCTGGGTGTCGGGTCGGCCCTTGGGGGGCTAATGCCTGCTCCTTGAGGGGAAAATGTTTTCCACGGGACAGGCCGCTGCCCTCCTGGGTGTAGAAAGGCTTTACGACCTTGCTGCTCTAAGGTTTGTAAGTGTGTTTTGGGGGGGAGGGCCGGACTTGACCTGGGCCGCCTGTCCTGGCCGGTGGCTGGAGGGACAAATGGGGGGACTTCTGCATGGCTGTGAGGATGCGCCTCCATGGGGGCCCCGAGGAGGGGAGGGAGGAGGAAGCCCAGGCAGGTAAGGGGATGGGAGGGTGTCCCTGCGGGGGAGGGACCCAGACAGGGTTTCGTTCTCCTCTCTCTGCTTCTGTGTGTGCTAGGCCTCCCAGGTGTCCGGGTAGCTTTGTGCCTGGGGGACGCCCTCGTGCTCTCCAGGACACGTCGTGAATCCCCATTTCCCTGCCGGCGTGTACGGGTGGGGGCTTGTGTTTCATGGTCCCTCGGTGGCTTCTGGGGGCAGAATTCCTCCCTCTCCCCTGGGAGGTGACTGGGGACGAGACATCTGAGACCCTGCTCCCTAGATGGCGTCTCTGCTCCTGCCTCTTGTTGTCACCTGGACCCCACCTGGCAGAGGGAGAGCCGGGGGGGTGCTGAGTGACGCTCTGAGCAGGTGGGCTCCAGTCCTGCCTCAGGCACCCGCCAGCCACCGCGTGACTCAGGGCTCGTGGCCCGAATTTTCCTCAGTGTTCCCACCTGTGAAATGGGGCTGACAACAATGTGCACCTGCTGGGGTGCGTGGGTGTCTGATGCGTGCAGGGTAGACCGCCCCTGGCAGGTACTTAAGGAGGCCGCAGGTGTGTCCCTCACCTCACCGCTGTTCCGCGAGCCCGGGGTCAGGCTGGGCTGTGGCCCCGAGGCTGCCTGCCTGATGCCCGAAGGCTGTTCTGCACCCGGAGAGCGCTCCTGAGGGAGAAGCAGACCCCCAGTTCTGCAGCGGGTGAGGGCTTTGGTGTCTGATGGGTCCGTGTGGGGCTCCGGGCCAGTTTCTAGAATGGTCTGTGCCTCAACTATCTGGAAAGTGGGCATAACAAGGATTGCCTGTAGGAGGTCATGTGAACATGAACTTGGGGTTCCCCGACGGCCCCCACACGGGGTAGGGAACATTGTCCTTGCTGTGGGTGTGGCACAGAGGGAGTGGGGGGCTGGGAAGCCAGGCGGCGTGGGCTCATATCCTTGCTGTAAACCACGCTTGCTGTGTGGACCAGACGAGTCCTGACTTTCCTGTGTCTGGAGCTCCATCCGGAAAATGGAGGGCAGTTATCCTAACTCCCCACAGTTCTCTGTCCTGCCTAATGACCCTCCACAAGCTTGATGGCTCTAACAGCCCTAATGTTGCTAATTCTAAGCGTCAGCTCAGTGTGTGGCTGTCCTCTGCAGGGCGGGTCCCGGGGGGGGGGGTGCGAGGAGTTGGCCACTGGCTGCCTCCCGAGCTTGGGCTCCGAGAGTGAACCAGGTGCACGGGGTCGGCCGAGCTGCGGTCTTGAGCTGCAGAATGGAGCCCTGTCCCCTTTGCTGGCTGTCGGCCTGGGGCCCCTCTGTGTCCAGACGCCCCCTCCTTGCCTGGCTCATGGCTGCCTTCGAAGCAGGTGGTGGGAGGTGAGCTCCATCTGACTTTCCCTTCTGCCTCAATCTCCCTCCTTTTTATCAAACATGAAACCTCCGAGTTCTCCATAGAAGTAGAAACTCGGTCTTCGAGGATACAGAGCTGTGCCACCATGACCAGCCTAGTGCTTGAGTATCTCCCTTCTGGAACGACCCCCCAGGACCCACTCACGGCTCTCCACGGCCCCCACCTGGGTCCTCCCAAGGGGTTCAGGTCCATTAAGTAGTAACTACCTGCATGTGCAGAGTCCCTTCACGGCGGGACCTAAATGCCTGAATAATTGGGGTCAGGGATGGGGGGTGTTCAGTACTGTGCCCCTCTGCCTCCGGTGGCTGTGGTCCTACCCAGCTGCGGGTGTAGGACGTGGGGACCCGTGCCCGTGGAGAGTGCTCCCGGGCTGGTGGAGGAAGTGCCGGTGAGGGAGCCCCCGTGACCTGGGTTCCAGGCAGCTGACGCAGGTTCACGTAACACCAACCAGGTGTGATTTCCAGCACCATCTTCCACGTGGGGAATGGAGACCCGCCTCCTCCGACGCCCATGTTTCCACGTGGCTAACTCCATCTGCCGCCTCGTTAGCTGATGCCCTTCAGGACCCCTCACGCCCCTCGTTTACTTTGCTGAATCCCTTCTCAGCCTGTACTTCCGTAGGTGGTGTGTCCCCCGCCCCCTGTCCGTGTCCCTTCCCCCTGGAGAAGCGGGCTTAGTGGACTAGTGGGTGGACCACCCTCAGGGCCCCTGCCAGCGGCTGGAGGGAAGAACATCTACGGTTTTAAAACCTAAAATGGTTGCGTTGTGGCTCCTTGGGGGTGGGGGGAGAAACATGCTCGGTCCTAGAACACCAGCGCCTTGAGAGCGGGGAGGTGTTTGCTCTATTCCCCGAACTTTGGGGCCATGAGGGGGGAGTTCCGGAGCAGTGAGGGGCTGGCCTAGGGTTCAAGCCTGGAAAGCAGCCGGGTAACGGAGGAGCAGCCTGTGTTTCACTACGTCTGGGGTCCCCTGGGCCCCCCAAAGCTGGTGGGGGCTGGGGGCACCTGGAGAGCTGCAGAGCACGGGCCCGAAGCCCATCCTGGTCCAGCATGCCCAGTCCTGCCCTGGAGCTGGGTACCAAGGCCCAGGTGTACCTGCTTCGTTCTGACCCCGTGGGCTCCTCAGGCCTGGGCGGGGACGGTGATGGGAATATCAGGAGGGCCAGGCAGTAATCCCTGGGACCTGTGGTAGTCAGGATTAAAGGGCCAAGGTAATCATGGTGAGGACCCTCACCCCAGAGCGGCTCCTGAATTCTCCAGCTGGTTGCAGAAGAAGCAAAAGCTGGGAAGCTCAAGCAGGAGGGAGACTTGGGGACCTGGCCCGCTGTTGTGGGTGGGGCTCTGATGCAGGCGGGAGCAGGAATGTGGTTGGGGTCTGGGGGAGAAGATGGGCTGCTGGCTGGCACAGGGTCTTCACCCCTGCCCCTGTGAAGGGCTGTAATTCGGCCAGCAATCGCGGCCAGCCTGGATGTAGACCCCGGGGCTGGCAGGAAGCTGCACAGCCCGGCAGACCTGGCCTTCATGGGACACTGAGGGCCCAGCTGAGCCAGGATCCCTGGACTATAGAGGAGGGAAGTAACGTGTCTTAAGCCGGTGAGCCTGTGGTGTGTTAGCCAGGTGACAGAATGTGCCCCCTTGGGTGAGGAACCACAGGGAGTAGGAGACCAAGCCTCTCCCAGGATGGCCTGGGCCCAGGGAGTAGAGGCAGGAGGACAGGGTGGTGTTGGGGGGACACCGGCTACTGGAGGTCATATGGGGTGTGATCAGGGTGGTGGGGACCTGGTGGCTGTGTGCTGGGGAGGGTAGTGATGGGGTCAGGGTGGGGCTGTGAGCCGTCTGGACATGTTCTGTACTTGGGAGGAGGGTGGGTTTGGGGGCTGCTCTAGAGCACAGTGATGGAATGCTGCCTTCTGTGTCAAGGGGGCTTGTGTGGACTCCCTGCAGGGAACTGTCCCTTGTGGAGCCTAGAATCCCATGAACCCGAGGAACAACCCCGGGGTCCTGACTCCAGTGGCTGTGAATTCCTTCTCCAGTGTTTATTGTGTTTTGTCATCTGTGGAAGTGACCCCTATGTCCTAGGCACAACCACCTAGTTCCTAACAGCCTGGGGACTGGGAACACTGCTATGGCCCTCACTTTACCCTCGGGGGTGTGTTGGGGGAGGTCACCTGCTGGTGCACCCCTTGGGGCCCTGACCTGGTCCCTGGCCGGACCCCCCAGGAGAAGGTACTTTCTGATTGTAAAATGTCCCCTGCCCAGCTCAAGACAGCCTGTCCCTCCTGTGTGGAGAGCAAATGAGGGCCCAAGGGCCCATCTGGGGTGCTGGTGGGGAGGGTCTCTGAGCAAGTCGAGCAGGACTGCAGGGATGAGTGTCTACTGAAGCCTTGTGTGGCATCGCGGCCTCACAAGTGGGGCTCCCACGATACAACCCGAGTGGGTGGGGTTAGGGGTGACTCCAGGCCTGTGGGGGGCGGGGGGGTGGTGGCAGACCGTGGACCTTTGTGTGGACTGGATTTGGTGGATGTTAAAGCCCAAGGGCTGGTCTGTCCGGTGCCAGGCTCCAGGACTGTGTGAGGTCCCCTTGGTGAAGCCCAACCTGTGGGCCCCACTAAGCTAGTGTTCCCCAGGGAGACTGGCTGTGTCGGGTGGGGGCTGGGCTGGCATCAGGGTCCCTGTGTCCTGATCCCCTTGCACCAGGTGGGGTCTCCTCCCTCTGGTGTCTGAGGGGCTACAGATGTCACCTATCTGCCCCTCAGCGGCCAGTGGTGAGAGGGGTCCTTTGCCAGGTGGCTGCTCCCTGTTCTGTCTCCTGACTGGGTCTCTGCTTGGGGTGCCCCCACCCCCTGCTGATGGACTCCTGCTGTGGGGGAAGTGGAGGGCTCTCTCCCTGCCCCCTACTGTTAGCCAAGTAACCCCACAGCAGTGATGGTGGGCGTGTGACTCAAGGGGACCTCGTGCTCTGAGGGCTCCTTATTCCTGTAGAGACTCCCGTCAGGGTTTGTGGCGCAGGGGAAAGGGCTTCTCCGAATCCGAGATCCCCTCCTCCCTTAACTGGGCGAGGTCGGTACCCAGGTACTGGGGGATGTTTGTACGATCAGATGCTGACGATCCTGGCCCCGCTGGAGGGTGGGCACGGTGTCTGAATCAAAGAGGCAAAAACTGGGTCCTGGGAGCTTGTTTAGAGCTTGAGGCCCCCCCTCTCCAGCCTCAGTATCTGTTGGCAAGAGTGCCTGTGAGGCTGGGAAACTGCCCCTGTGCGTCCGGGGTGGTGGTGGTGGGGGGCTGTGCGTGGCGTACTGCAGTGCTGTTAACTCAGGATGTCTCAGTCACGGGACCATGGGGTGTATGCTCAGGTCTGTCGTGGAGGCTGATGATGTGCTGGCTCACGTGGTCCTGGAGGCCAGGGGTCCCAGGCTCTGCCTCCTGCCAGCTGCTGATGAGACTGGGCTGGAGAGCCAGTGGGGCCCAGGGTGCATGTTCCAGGCCTGAATGCCAGGAGCCCTGAGAGCAGGACGAGACTCCAGTCCCAGCTCCACAGCCAGGCAGGGGCGCTTTCCTTCCTGCACGTTCTTGTCTCCAGGCCCCGAGCCTGTGAGGGACACTCCCCACCTGTGGAAGGCCTTCTGCTTGGCTCAGTTGGACGACTGGGTGCGAACTTCCCCAGACGCCCCCAGAAACATAAACCTAACTGGTTCCCTGTGCCCCCAGGTTGGCACAGGACCCTATGTGCCTCGACTGTGTCTCAGGGACTTCCTCCCAACCCCCACAAGCCCTCAGATCTGTGCGCCCTCCCAGGACCCATCCCTGCTGTGTGAACAAGGCTCAGTGTCTACACTGGCCTCCCAGGTGTCACCAGGGCTGAGCAGATGAGGTTCTCAGCACCATGTCTGGCCGCTGGCTGTCATGCACAAAGTGTTTTTTGAGGGACTTCATCTCGGGGGGGGGGTGCTAGTGATCTGGAGTCTAGAGCAGGAGGAGTCTGGCCACTGTACCCGTCTGGCCCAGATTCCCAGGGGGTGGGGGGCAGTCCCTGCCTTGGCCTGACCTTCCCAGTTCTGTTGCTGCTCTGGGCCCCACCTGATGCAGGCGTCCCCCCACCTGATGCAGGCGTCCCCCCACCTGATGCAGGCGTCCCCCGGGGTTGGAGCCTGGCCTCTGACCTCTCAGTGCCCTCCAGTGTGTCCTCTGACCCTAGCTGAGGCTGTTTGCTGGGTTCTGAGTCTGCAGGGGGGAGGGGCTCTGCACCCGGTACAAATTGGTCCCTTTAGTGAGGTGGAGTCTGGGTTTGAACGACTTGATTTTCTCTCCCCACATGACCTGCTAGAGGATCCCTATCCCTGTCCCTGCTCCTCACCTGTCAGCACGAGGGGCAGCAGGACAAGGTTCAGGGGAGACCAGAGAAGCAGATTGGTGTGATCTTATGCATTTCCCTCTTTGGGAGAGACCAGTAAGAGTGGACTGCCCCTCACGTGGCAGGAGCAGGCTTCCAGAACATTCAGTCCTCCCCTGGACTCCGCTTTGGTGTCTGTCCTCTCCTGCGTCGGAGGTGCTCAGGGTCCAATCCAAAGTGCCACGTGCCCCCCCCCCCCCAGGCATCTAGAGTGGGGTCCTGGGAGATGATGTGCACCAGCCTGTGTCTTATGGGAGTTCTGTGGGTTCTTGAATCCCCTGGGCCCTGTACCCAGAATGACTTTGGGTTAAGCAGTATGGTGGCTGGGGCTCAGCTCCCCAAACTTTGTAGGGGATGTAGAGCAGAAATGGTGACCTTGCAATCTTTGACCTCAAATCAGCTAGCTGGCTTTTTCTCCAGCCCCTAAACCTCTAACAGCGCTGCCAGGTAGGGAATAGAAAGGAGGAGGCCCATTTTCACCCTCCCCTTGGCCCTGAACCGGGTTTGGAACCAGCTGTGGCTGGGGAGGCTGGGTGGCTGTGCTCACAGGGCAGGAAGGTCCTGTCTTCTCTCCCTGGGTCTTCAGAGTGGCCCCAGGAGGAAGGAACAAGGGTGTGCTGGGGTCCCCCCAGATGCCCCCAGGCCCTGTGCGGGGTGAGAAGTTGATCAGCTCAACAGGAGGCTGAACTGTTCTCATGAAGGGTTGACAGATGTTGTGTTGGCGTCCAGTGTATGATTCCAGCCCTGGTGTGGTGCTCCCCGTCGTCCCCACACACCCACGTTGCCGGAGGATTGCCTGTATTCCCTGTGCTGTGTCTCGTGTCCCTGTGACTTACAGGTGGAGGTTTGGACCTCTTCATCCTGGTTCCTCACTACGCAGCCCCTCCCCTCTGGCAACAACCAGCTCTCTGTATCGGGAGTCTGTGTTCTTCTAGGTTTAATCCCAAAGTAGTTAGGCTACGGTGTTCTCTTCACCTCAAGTGTGCAACGTAGGGACTCTGTACGTCCGTGCTCCTCATCAGTGCCCACAATCCCTATCACCTGTTTCCTCTACCCCCCACCCACCTCCCCTCTGGGGACTCAGTTCATTAAAGGTAAGCCTGGTCTTTTTTTCCTTTGCTCGTTAAATTCCACATATGCGTGGAATCCTGTGGTCTTTGACTTTCTCTGACTTTCACTTGGTTTGATACTCTCTCGTTCTGTCCGTTGTAATTGACTATTGTAAATCTGCGGGAAACTCGGGTGCATACACCCTTCAGGATTTGCGTTCTTGCCTTCTCTTGGTAAATACCTCATAGTGCCGTTACTGGATGGCAGGGTAGCTCTATTTTTAACTTTTTGAGGAACCTCCGTACTGTTCTCCACAGTGGCCGCACCAGGTTGCATTCCCACTGACAGTCTGAGGGTTCCCCTTTCTCCGCATCCTCACCAACAGTCTCTTCTGCTGATTTTTGCCATTGAGAGGTGTGAGAGGGGATCTCATTGTGGTTCTGTTTTGCGTTTCCCTGACAAGTGATGTTCAGTGTCTTTTCATGTGTCTATGGCCCATCTGGATGTTGTGCTTGGAGAAATGTCTGCTCACTTCTGCCCAGTTCTCACTGGACTATCTGTATCATGGCGTTGTAGAAGCTCTTCACGTATTTTGCATACTAACCCCTTATCAGGTACGTCCTGTGCAGATATTCTTACGTTCTTTAGCTTGTCTTTCAGTTTCGTTGATTTCTTCCTTCATCGGGCAGAAGATGTATTTCCAACAGCTTGCTTTTGCTTTTATTTCCCTTGCCTCGGGAGACCTGCCTAGAAAAGTGTTGCTACGGTCAATGTCAGAGCAAATGACTTCCTATGTGCTCTCGTAGAATTTCTATGGTTTCAGGTCTTGAATCCATTTTGAGATTATTTTTGTGTATGGTGTAAGAAAGTGTCCGGTTTCGTTCTTTTGCTTATAGCTGTTTGGTTTTCCAACACCATTTGTTGAAAAGACTTTTTCCTATTACATATTCTTTTCTCTGGTGCCCGAGATTAAGTGACCATATAATTGTGTGTTTCTGGGTTTTCTTTCTCTGTTCTGTTGATCTATGTGATCCTTTTTGTGCCAGTAATCTACTGTCTTGATAAGCATAGTTCTGTGGTAGAACTTGAAGTCCAGAGTGTGATCCCTCCAGCTCTGCTTCTCCTTTTCGAGATTGCTTTGGATATTTGGGGTCTTGTGGTTCCATACAAATCCTAAGGTTATTCTAGTTCTATGAAAAATCGTTGGTATTTGAGGATTGTGTTAAACCTATAAACTGCATCGAGTAGTAAAGCAATATTCTCCTAATCCCTAGTCCTAGAATGACTTTCCATTTGAGTGTTCAGTTTCTCTCATCAGTGTTGTATGGGTATCACAGTATAGGTCTTTCACTTCTATTGTTAACTGATTCCTGGGTGTTTTCTTGGTTTTGGTACAATTGTAAATGGGGTTTTCTTAAAGATCTTTAATGTTTTTAACTTAATTTGAGGGGGGTGGAGGGGAGCAGAGAGTGAATCTGAAGCAGGCTCCAAATTGTCAGCCTGGAGCCCAATATTGGGCTCGAACCCACAAACCATGAGATCATGACCTGAGCCAAATTTGGATGTTCAACCAATTGAGCCACCCAGAGACCCATGGGATTGTTTTAATTTCCCTTCCTGTTGCTTTATTATGGGCATAAAGAAATGAACCGATTCCTCCACACTGATTTTTGTATGCTGTGACATTACTGGATTCATCTATGGGTTTTAGTAATTTTTTGGTAGTCTTTAGGGATTTCGACATACAGTATCCTGTCATCTGCAAATAGAATTTTACATATTCCTAACCTGGATGCTTTTTATTTGTCTGGTTGTTATGGTTAGGACTTCCAGCACTATGCTCAACAGTGGTAAGGATTGATATTCTTGTCTTGGTCCTAATCTTAGGGGGGAAAGCTCTTAGTTTTTCACCATTGAGTGTGACTGTACCTGTGGCTATTTAAGGCTTTTTTTCTTTTACTTTTTTTTTTTTTTACACTGAGGTGTGTTTCTTCTCATTCTACTTTACTGAGAGTTTACTATGAATTTATGTACCTTTTCAAGGGGCTCTCTGCATCTATTGAAACAATCGTGACTTTTAATCCTTACTGATGTGATCTGTCACATTGATCTTGTGAATATTGAATGACCCTTGCATTCCCAGAATAAAACCCATGTGATCATGAATATTTCTTAAAGTAGTGTTGGATTTGGTTTAATATTTGAGGATTTTTGCATCTGTAATCATCAGAGAAAACTGCCTGTATTTCTTTTTCATATCTTTATCTGGTTTTGGTATCTGGGTAACGCAGGCCCCTTAAAGTGAATTTGGAAGCTCTCCTTTATGTCTTTCTGGAATAGATGGAGATATTTGTTAAAACTTTCTTAGGAAGTCATCTGGCCCTGGACTTCTGATTTTTGGGAGTTTTTCGATTACTGATTCAGTTTCATTGCTAGAAGTTGGTCTGTTCAAATTTTGATTCAATTTTGAGGGGTTATAGGGGTCTCAGAACTCATCCACTTTTTTTCTAGGTTGTCCAATTTGTCCTATGTTTCATAGTATTATAATCCTTTGTGGTGGTGAAGGCTATTTCTCCTGTATCCTTTCTGATTTTGTTGGAGTCCTCTCCTTTTTGAGGAGTTTTGCTAGAAGTTTATCAGTCTTGTTGATCTTTCAAAGAACTAGCTTCTGGTTTCATTGATTTATTTTTTTTAGTTTCTATATCCTTTATTACTGCTCTAATATTTCTGGTTTTGACGTGTTTGGTTTTTTTTTTTGGTGGTTCTTCTAGTTCCTTTACATGAAAAATCCTAAACGAACCAAATTTTATCTGGAGGTTGGCCTGTATTGCTAGAAATTTCCCTCCTAATATGGTTCTTTTGCTGCAACCCAAAGATGTTGGACCGTTGTTTTCATTTTCATTCATCTCTATTTGATTTCCTCTTTGATTTCTCAGTTGACCCATTCATTGTGTAGTAGCATGTTCCTTAACCTCCCGGCATTTGTGGCTTTCCAGATTTTTTTTTTCTTCTTGTGGTTGACTTCTAGTTCATAGAGTTATGGTCAGAAAAGATGCTTGTTATGGCTTTGATCTTCTTGAATTTGCTGAGACTTGTTTTGTGGCCTAATCGATGTGATCTCCTCCAGAGAATGTTCCATGGGCACCTGAAAAGAACATATTTTAGGGTGAAAGGTTCTGAATATATCCATCTGGTCTAAGGTGTCTTTCCAAGTCACCGTTTCCTTGTTACTTTTCTGTTTGGATGGATCTGCCTACTGATGCGAGGGGGTGTTAAAGCCCCTTGCTATTATCCTGTTACTATCTATTACTTTAACTGCTTTAAGGATTTGGGTGCATAAATATCTCAATTGTGTCTTGATTGTCCCCTTAATGATTCTCTCATGTCCTTTGTCTCTCACTACGGTCTGTGTTAATGTCTATTTTGTCTGATGTAAATATTACTACCCTGACTTTTCTTTTGACATCTGTTCACGTGATCATTCTCCCAACTCCTCATTTTTAGCCTGCAGGTGTCTTTAGGTCTAAAATGAGTCTCTTGTAAGCAGCATATGGATGGGTCATTTTGGTCCACGCTGTCACCCTAGGTCTTCCAAGAAGAGCCATGTAGTCCATTTACTACTTTCAAGGTAATTAGTGATAGAGCGGTTTATTGCCATTTTATTTGATAAATGGTGGTGTAGTTGTTCTGTCTTGTTCTCTTTATGGTCTCTGGTGATCAACGTGCATTCCTCTTTATCTTTGCATACGTATTAGTGGGTTTTGATTCCTGGCTACCGTTAGGTTTGTACGTAACCCCTTCGTATTGCCACCTGTATGAAGTTGATGGCTGCTTAAGTTTGAGTCCGTTCATGACTCCTCTTACCATGTTTTAGGTACAGTGTCCTGCTCTACGGTCTCTTATTTTGTGAATCCCTGGACTGATTTTTTTTTTTTTTTACAGAAATAATTCCTACTGCTTTTGTACCTCCTACTTTCCTTACACTTTCCTGTGGTGCTTCCTTTCCACTTAAAGTCCCTATAGTATTTCTTGTAGAGCTGGATTAGTGGCCAAGAATTCCTTTAACTTCTGTTTGTCTGGAGGACTCAATCTTTCCTTCTATTCTGAATTAGTCTTGCTGGATAGAGCATTCTTGGCTGCAGATTTTCCCTTTCGGCCCTTTGAATATATCCTGCCACTCCTTCAGGCCTGCAACGTTTCTGCTGGAAAGTCTGCTTATGGCCTTATGGGGTTTCCTTTGTATGTAATAGCTTGCTTTTGCTGCATTTAAACTTACCACTATTTTTTGCCACCTTAATTGCTACATGTCTTGGCGTGGACCTTCTTGAGTTGATTTTGTTGGGGGTTCCGTGTGCCTCCAGATCTGATCTGCTTCCTTCCCCAGATTTGGGAAGATTTCAGCTATTTCTTCCAATACATTTTTCTGCTCCCTTTTCTCCTTCTGGGATCCCTATAGTGCAAATCTCCTATGTGGTTGTGCTGAGTTCCCTGAGTCTATCATCCTTTTGCATAATTTTCTCCCTTCAGTTTGGTTTTTCTGTCTCCACTTGTGACTATTCTGTCCCTGGATCTGACTTGTTCCTCTGCTTCATCTAGTGTGTTTTCAATATCCTTTATTGTGTTCTTCATCTGATTGGTTCTTTATTTCTTTGAGGGTTTCACTGAGGTCCTGAGCCTTTCATAAAGTCCAGCGAGCATCTTTATGATCATTACTTTAAATTCTCTGGCAGACAGGTGCACCTCTGTGGCTCTGCCACGGTTAAACGTCTGACTTCAGCTCAGGTAATCTCGTGATCAGTGCATTTGATCTCCACGTTGGTCTCTGCGCTTCTGTGCTGACAGCTCAGAGCCTGGAGCCTGCCTCAGCTTCTGTGTCTCCCTCTCTCTCTCCTCCTCCCCTGCTCTCCCTCTGTCTCAAAAATAAACCTATTAAAAAAATTTAATTCCTCTGGCAGGCACACTCTATCCATTTCATTTAGGTCTCTTGCTGTGACTCTGTCCTTTTTTTCTTTTTCTCATTTGCAGCACCTTCCTCTCCTGATTCCTTTTGTCTAACTCTGTGGAACATTGCCAGCTAGGTCTCCTGCTTGTGAAGGTGGCAGCCTTCTGAAGTAGTCCTGGACCACCCTCCAGTGCAGTGTCTCCTGTTCTCCAGAACGTGGTGTTTCAGGGGTGTCTCTTGTATGCATTGTGTGCGCCCTGGCCCCTTATTTTTGCAGTCCTCTGTGACGGCTGTCTTTGCTTGTTGTGGGCAGTGTTTGGTCTCTGGCATTAGTTGCCTGTCTGGAGACACCTCAGCTGCCAGTTGAGCAGATGGTGCATTTACCTTAGATGCAGTAGCCATGAGCTGAGGGTGCTTGGCCAGTGTGTTCCCTGAGAAGCTCTGATTGTGTGGGAGCCTACAGTCAGACCAGTCATCTGCCCCTAGCCCAGTGCCAGGGCCTCCATCTGGGGGGGGGGGGTGTGGTTCTTGCCCCTCTCCTGAGGGAGGAGGTCCTGATGGAGAGCTGTGGCTCCTGTGGGAACTGCTTGTGCCCTGCTGGGCCCAGGGCACCACCCTCTAAAGGTTCTGGCCAAGAGATCGTTTCAGAGACCAGATCTGCCAAAGCAGTGGTGGGGTGGGGGGGGGGGGGAAAGGTTGGTGTAGCAAGTTTGTACCCTGTGAGAGGGGCCCTCAGTGCCTGAACTGGAGGGGCGGGACGGTGAATGCACGGAGTTGGTAGGGTGGTGGTGCCGCCAGCCAGTAAGGTAGTGACTCCTGCAGGTGGGACAGGGGCACGAGATGTTGGCCAGCTCCTCTGTTCTTGGAAGAAACCCCTAGTGATTTCTGTCCCTCCAGGACCTGCTCAGAGACCATTAAACTCTCCTTCCCATGTGCCTCAGGTCCCTGTCACACTACTGCTTCTGTCCTCGTTCTCCAAGGGCTGTTGTACTGCCTCATCAAGGGCATGGACTCCGTCTCCTCACCTACCTGCTCTCCCAGAGCCGAACCCTCTGGTTTTTAAAAACTCCGTGTTTTAATCCCTGCTGGCTGTAAAAACTCACAAAATTCTGCACCCTCCCTATCAAAGCCACCTGTTTGGGGAGGCTGCATGGGAAAAACCATCCCCTGTGTGGGCCTCTGTCTGTACCTCTCTGTGCCGACAGCATCCCTCCCAAGGATGGTCCCATGAGTCCTTTTAGTTCCCAACCACATCTCCACCCCTCCTACCTTCCTCCATGTGGCCTCTTCTTCACACTTAATTGTGGAGTGCATTCTGCCACTCTTGAGGTCCTTTTCTGGGGTGCTTACACTCATGTGGGTGTTAACTTGTATGCCTGGGATGAGGTGAGCCTATGGTTTTCCTCCACGGTTTTCCCTGGAAGTCCTTGATTTTATTAAACTCCATATAAACGAAAGCAATGAGTCAAAGAATAACTTGATTATCATTTCACTCTGCACATTTACCCTCTAGGGGTAATCCATGGTCCATCCATAATGTCCTAAATGGCCAAATCTCATTCTCTTTTTATGGCAGAGTAATATTCCATTGTGTTTATGCCATATCTCATCCATTCATCTATGGAAGGACACTTGGTTTTCTCCCAGATCTTGGCTATGGTAAACGCTGCAGTAAACCTAGGGTTGCATCCTTTTGAACTTGTTTTATCTTCTTTGAATACCTAGTGGAATTACACATCATCTGGCATTGTATTTTCATTTTTTAAAGGGACCTGCATATTGTCTTCCACAGTGGCTAAACCAACTTCCCTTCCTACCAAAAATGCACAAGGATTCCTTTTTCTCTGCATCCTCGCTGACACTTCATTGTCTTGATTCTAGCCATTGGGGGGTGTAAAGAGATATCTCATTATGGTTTAAACATGCATTTCCCTGGTCAGAGATGGTGAGTACGTTTTCACGTGTCTGGCCATCTGTATGGCCTCTTCAAAGAAATGTGTCTCCATATTCTCTGCCTATTTTCTAATAGGAGATATATAATTTTTTTGGTGTTGTAGAAGTTCTCCATATAGTTTGGGTATTAACCTTTCACCAGCTATGTCTTCTGCAAATCTCTCCTCCCATTCAGTAGGTTGTCTTGTCAATGGTTTCCTTTGTGCAAAAGCTTTTTGTTTTGGTGTTGTCTCAACAGTTTATATTTGCCTTTTATTTCTCTTGCCTGAGGAGGAACGTCTAGAAAACCATTGCTTAGGCTCCTGTCCGAGCACTTCCTGCCTGTTTCCTAGGAGTCTGGTGGATTTAGGTATACATTCCATCTTGAGGTGATTCTTGTGTGGGGATAAGGAGGTGGTCCACCTTCATTTTCTCATGTGTAGCTGTCCAGTATTCCCAGCACCATTTGTTGAAGGGACTGTTGTCTTCCCGTTGGATATTGTGGTCTCCTGGTTTCTCTGCTCTGTACCATTGGTCTAAGCATCTATTTTTGTCCCCCCACCATACGGCTTTCATTTACAACTGCTTTGTGTAGCACATCTTAATCTGGGATTGTGAGAAGTCCAGCTTTGCCTTTCCTAAGATTACTTTGGCTATTTGGTAGCTTTTGTGGTTCCATCCAAACTTTAGTGTCCTAATTTGTGAAGACTCCTATCCTTATTTGGAAAGGGATAGTTTAGGCATTATGGGCACTTAAATAATCTTCCAGCCCATGTGCATGGAACATCTTTTCATTTGTGTCCCTCACAATTTCTTCAATGTTTTATAGTTTTTGGTGAACTAGGCACTTACCTCCATGGGGGTTATACTTGTTCCTAGTTTATTCTTGGCCAATTGTAAATGGACTTAATCTGTTATACTTTTGTACAGAAACACAACAGATTTCTGTATTACTTTTGTAGCCTTCAACTTGACTGAATTCTATTACTTTGAATGGTTTCTGGTGGAGTTCTTAGGGTTTTCTCTGTATAGTATCCTGTTCTCTGCAAAGAATAACTCTTTAACCTACTTACCAACTGGGATGCATTTTTATTGATGCTATGGCTGGGACTTCCAGTACTATGTTGAATAAAAGTGGGAAGAGTGCACATCCTTGGCCTTTTCCTGATCTTGGAGGGGGGAGCTTGTTTTTTCCATTGAACATATTAGCTGTGGGTTTATCACATTATGTTGAGCTAGGTTCCCCCTAGACTCATGTTGAGAATTTTTATCATGAACAGATGTTGAATTTTGTCGAATGCTTTTTCTGCATATGTCGATCATGATTTTTACCTTTTGCTTTGTTAATTGGTATTCCGTTGATTTACGAATAGTGAACTGTCCTTGCATCTCTAGAATAAAACCCACATGGTCATGATGAATGATTCCTCTAATGTATTGCTGGATGCAGTTGATTTCACCTTTTCTTGGAGACTTTTGCTTCTGTGTTCATCAGGAATGTTGACCTGTGAGTTAGTTATGTAGGATCTTTGGTTTTGGTATCAGGGCAATGCTGGCCTCCTAGAATGTATCTGGAAGCATGCTTTCCTGTACAATTATTTGGAATAGGCATTAGCTCTTAATATCTGGGAGAATTCATTTGTGAATCCATCTGGTCCTGGACATTTGCTTGGGAGGTTTTTAAATACTGGTTCAGCTTTACTTGCAATTGGTCTGTTCAGATTTCCTATTTCTTCCTGATTCAGTTTTGGAAGATCTGTTGCTAGGAATTTCTCCATTTCTTCTAGGTTGTCCAAGTTATATAAATTGTCATAATCTCTTTATATTTCTGTGGTGTCCTTTTATGACTTGGGTCTTCTTTAAGGAGCAGTTATATCTTTATCATTTTTGTCTTTTTAAAGACCCAGCTCTTGGTTTCATTGATCTTTTCTATTTTTAGTCCTATCATTTCTGCTCTGACCTTTATTTCCTTCTAGCTTTGTGCTTCCCCCATTTCCCCCCCACCCCCCCCATAGGTATAACATTCGACTCCTTGAGATTTTTGTTTCTTGAGCTAGGCCTGTCTCACCATCTGTGGTTGTTAGAACAACTTTCACAGGATCAGATTTTTGACCATATTTTCAGTTCTGTATTTTTCGTAATTCATTTCCATGTATTTGATTTCTCCCATTGGTCTAGTAGCATGCTTAGCCTCCATGTGTTTCCCCCCCCCCCCCCCCCAATTTTCTTGTAACTTCGTTTCCTGCCATTGTGATGGGAAAAGATGCTGGATATATTTCAGTTGTCTTAAAGTTGAGACTTGTTTTGTGGCTGAACGTGATGTATCCCAGAGAATGTTCCATGTGGTTTTGATAAGGTGTCTTCTGGTTTTGGATGGAATGTTCTGTAGAGATCTAAGTATTTTTGGTCTAATGTGCTGTTCAAAGACTGTCTCCTTCTTGATTTTTCTGCCCAAATGATCTATCCATTCGTGTGCCATGTTAACCTCCCCTCCTACTGTATTGCCATCAACTTCTCCCTTTATTTCTGTCAATGTTCACTTAGGTATTGAGGTGCTCCAATGTTGGGTGCATAGATATTTACAACTGTTACAAGGCTTCTAAATTTTGTGGTATCAGAATGAAAAGTACAGTGGTGGTGAATTTTCCCCTCGGGTAGTTGGACATTAGGCTGTGTATCTGTATTTCATGTGCAATGAAATAGGATGTGAAAAATGCCTTCATCAGCTTCCAAAACCACTCCTTTGGAGTTCTGTGGGCCTGAATGAAACTTACTGTAATAATTGCACACGGAGACTAATTGTTCAGAGAAGTCTGTGCTGAAATTCAGAAGTCTTATTCTACCTGCCCTCTAACTGCACTTCTGAAGCATCCTGCATTTTGTCAAGCTGTGAAGACTTTCTCTAGTGTCTCCAGGATGTTATAACTGCATATAAGACTATTTATGTGCCTACCCGCTTCACATGTTTACTCAGCTGTGAAAGAATTTTTCCCATCCGTGGGCTGCCTCTTCCAGCTCCAAAACGTCGATAGTAAGATGGTCTGCCTGCTGATCCTGCTCTGTAACTTGAATTGCTTGTCCCTCCAGTTGGGGACTGGAGTTCCAGAAGGTGCAGGGATCCCCACTCCTTCCTCCTGTCCATCCACACCTGGACCACCTTCTGCCCACCATACTGCGCACTCTTTGGGAGAAAGCATTCTGCAAACAGTGGCAAGCTACGGACTCTCGCTGAATGAGTTGGTGCCGAAGCAAATGCGCACTGGAGATGGTCTTAATTTGAATGGGAGCGAAGCCGTGATCTTCCTGCTCCGGTGACCAACACTGGACTTTGCCGGCTGTACCCTCTGTGTGGCCCTGAGCCAGGCGTTCGTTGGGGGTATACGTAACCTGAAGGGGAAATGGGGTCTTAACAGCTGCCCCGAGAATTCCCCTGTAGTGGGTGTGAAACTCCCACCGGGTCGCCTGTGGAAAATAACCTCTATTTTCAAGGAACTCTGTGTTGACTTTAAGCTCTGATTGTCCAAAGCGACAGAAGAATTTTTGTCAGCTCCTGACTTCCTATGTCTTCCCTGCCTCAGCCCGGATCTTAGTTATGGGATATTCCTTGTGTGTGTGTGTGTGTGTGTGTGTGTGTGTGTGTGTGTGTGTGCGCGCGTGCGCGTCCTTCCCCCTGCCCCCCCCACCCCCACCCTGCCAGTCACCACAGAAGAGGGAAAGTGCTCCCAGGAGTCTTAAATGGATGGACCTACTCCCTGCAGCAGTCCTCCCTTGCAGTCCTGATGCCCAGGCCAAAGTGGTGTGGCCCCTACCTCCCCAACCGCAGAGGGTAGGGCAGCTGGAAATGTTTAGTGACCAGTTCCGGGGGCCCCCATACAGTGCTGCCCCCCACCCGGTGTTAAGCTGAAAGGTGTCGGGGGATCGGAGGGGGTGGCGGGGGAGGAGGAAGCAGGTGGATTGTAGGGCATCCATACATTGTGATGTGACCTGGCTCCGATTCTGTGCTGAAGCTTACCCAGAAAGACTTCGCATGACATCAGATTAATTTTCTCACTGAAACCAGCAACGGGGCTGAATCTGGCATCATGAATGATGGGGTCCCGAGCAGCGCCAGCCCACGTGGACAGACTGCTGGTATCCTGGGCTCTCTTGCTGCTTCCTTGGAACTGCTTTTGCTCTGTAAGAGACCCACTTTGATTGCACAAGTGGAGATGTATTCCTGGGAGCTGGAGGGGGAGCAGTGAGGATTCTTGGCTTCCTCCCAACCGTCTGTTCCAGCAGCTTCCTGAGCAGCCTAGAGCAGACCCCACTGGTTCTCAAAAGCAACACGGGGGCTCCTGCCACAGAATATCTGGGATTTTTTTTCATGGGGACAGTCCAGATGCATCTAACAGCAAGGCTTATGGAATTTGTCCCCATTCCTGTGCTTCCTGAGGTGTGGGGTTGGTTTCACCCATCCAGAGACCCTGTGCTGATTTCTAAGACTTGTGAATATCTCTGGGTACCCATGTGATGGCAATCCTTGGTTTTATCCACACTAGAGTAGGCTGTCTTCTATGTTAGGAGAAATGGTGTCCTTACCCCCCCCCCCCCCCCCCCCACTGTGCCAGCCCCTCCTGAGACACTGAAGGGAAATGCAATTTGAGAAAAGGCCATTCTTTAGATGCTTGCATCCAGGCTCAGGTGAGAGAAATGTCCTAGAAAGTATCGAATAGTCCTTGAGAAGGTTGAAGACAAAACCCAGCTGTACCAATCAGGGTCTCAGAAGGAAATTGTAGGTCGTCCTTAAACTATCACAGTGATGTGGGAAGGCTTGAAGAGATCGAGAACACCCAGGGCTTCCCTCTCGGCCAGATGTAGCAAGTGGGGGAGCATGTGGGGATCGGTGCCCGGGGGAAGCACAGCCTAGGAAGGGCAGTCTGGAAGTACTATGGTCTTGTCTAGAGACGCACAGAGCATGCCAAACCTGGCATCTGGGGCAGAAGTTGGGCATAAATACTCTTCCCTATCTCTACCCTCCTCTGTTCTGGTGAGACCAGAGAGTCTCTTAGACTAGGAGGACAAGGGAGCCTGTGTGATACAATATACCCAACTGGGGGCATGGACTTGGTGTCTCCAGTCTTGATGGAGCCATAGTGTGACCCGGGGCAAGAACTAAGGGGGAGAGGCACAGCCCCATGTGTATCCCGGGCCCAGAACCCAAGAAGGGAGAACCCCTTGCAGGCTGGGGTGCTCTGCACAGATGTCCTGCATGACGTGGGGCTGGATAAGAGACCTGGATGAGAGGAAACCATCTCCTGGGACAGGGTCTCCATTTCACACCTAATAATCCTAGTCCCTCTAGTTGCCTGGTAGGGATGGAGCTCCTCTTCCCTCGCAGAACTCCTCTTCCCTCGCAGAACTCCTCTTCCCTCGCAGAACTCCTCTTCCCTCGCAGAACTCCTCTTCCCTCGCAGAACTCCTCTTCCCTCGCAGAACTCCTCTTCCCTCGCAGAACTCCTCTTCCCTCGCAGAACTCCTCTTCCCTCGCAGAACTCCTCTTCCCTCGCAGAACTCCTCTTCCCTCGCAGAACTCCTCTTCCCTCGCAGAACTCCTCTTCCCTCGCAGAACTCCTCTTCCCTCGCAGAACTCCTCTTCCCTCGCAGAACTCCTCTTCCCTCGCAGAACTCCTCTTCCCTCGCAGAACTCCTCTTCCCTCGCAGAACTCCTCTTCCCTCGCAGAACTCCTCTTCCCTCGCAGAACTCCTCTTCCCTCGCAGAACTCCTCTTCCCTCGCAGAACTCCTCTTCCCTCGCAGAACTCCTCTTCCCTCGCAGAACTCCTCTTCCCTCGCAGAACTCCTCTTCCCTCGCAGAACTCCTCTTCCAGGGTGCATGTTATTGGCCACCAGCGTTCTAGGCTCCCAAACTGAGAACACAACCACATCTTAGGGGCCCTACATCCAATTGGCTGCAGAAAGCGGTTTTTCAGCTTCCAACCTCTCCTCGTTCTTTTAAGTTTAATTTTGAGAGCATGGGGAAGGGGGGGGGGGGGCAGAGGGGAGGATCCCAAGCAGAGTCTATACCACCAGTGCAGAGCCCCACGCAGAGGTCAAACCCGCTAACTGGGAGATCATGACCTCAGTGGAAGTCTGCTGCTTAACTGACTGAGCCACCCATGCTCAGTCGTTCTTTAGTTCCTGGACTATGGGAGGGTTTCCTAAGAGTTTTTTTTTTTTTTTTTTTTTTTTTTTTTGCCTCTGTTCCTTTTCACCTTGTTGGTTCATTAGGGGACAACCAGAACAAGGTCACAAAAGGAAGATCTCATGTGACTTCATTCTGGTCAAGAATGGCTCCCTGTTCTCCACCTAGACTAGCCCTAACTTCCAGCTTGTGCCCCATGCCCCCTGAAAACTGTCCTTGTAGGTCTCCTCTGTTCAGAGCTATGGGCAGTTTCCTATTCTCCCTGGAGTCTCCCATGCCTGCTTTATGCTGATAGTTCAACACCAGTGCTCTTAAATCACGCTGCCCGAGGTGGATTCTGACCTCCCCCTCATGCTGGCTGCATGATCGGAGTCACTGAATCCTTTGTCTGATACCTTCATCTGCCAAAGGGGGACGATGACAGCCCTGGTCGTAGCGCTGCTGTGGGGGTTAATGGCGTAATGCATGCAGGGCACCCTGGACTTGTCCAATGTATTGTCATTATTTGAATAGGCATCATGTCTACACATTGAGGAACACCCTTGGTGTTGGCTTCTCTCAATCCCTCTCTGTTGCCTGAGTCCTGTCCCCTGCTCCTGCCTCGGTAGGTGTGTCACTGCTGAAGCTCTTCCAACAGCCCCCTGGTAGTATGATGGTAATGGGTCTGTCTCCTCTGGTAGGCTTCCCTGGGCTGTACAAAGACAGGCACGGTGTCTCTTATGTTTTGTGTCCCCGGTGCTTGGGTGGGGGAGAAGGCCCTTGAAACTATAAATCCTACCAAATGCCTGCCTTGAACAGAGGTGGGTTGTGTTGAATCTAGCCCTTGAAGGGTTTTTAGGTGTGGAAATGTCCTGTGCTCCTTCAGTGTCTTAGAACCCCAGAGATGGGCGGGACCTGGACCAGATTCCTGACTTTGGGATAAACCTTTCTCCAAGTCACAAAGAGAGGGCATGGTGAAGGACACAGGAATTTTAGCATCACGAGGAAGACAACTCACGGGCATTGATGAAACTGGAATTCTGACCTCAGACCTGGGTTTGCACCTGCATGACCCACTGGTTTGCTAAGGACACTGAACAAGTGACTTGACCTCCCAGCTTCACTCTATTCATTACAAGGGGAAATAATACTACCTGCTTCGGAGGATTGTTGTGGTGGCTAGATCAGGTAATCAACGTGCTTAACATCCTGGTTGGAGAAGGGAAAGTGCTCAGTTAAACCTGGACCTCATCAGCTGGGATGAAGAGCTGTTTTGGGCAGGGGAAGGGAGGAGTTGGAACGAGGCAGTGCGTGGAAAACCTGGTTCTGGAATATCAGCTGAGCAGTTTGGACTCCCATCTTGTGGAGGGGGATGTCCAAAAGACCTGCATCAGAATCTTGTTGGGCTGTCCTATAAAATCATGTGCTTTCTGGAGCCCTACCCGGAAGCTTCTGAAGGAGAACCTCTTGAGGTCGGCGCAGGAACTGGCAAACTTGATGACCTCTCCTGGCCATTTTGGCGGATGTTGTAACTTAACAGCTCTTGCTAAAAGCATCGAACAGCAGGAACCATAGAAAACATGGGAAGATGTTCCTAGGAATGCTTTGGGGACCAAGCCACATGCTCCCAGGTCTCAGAAGAAGGAATAGAAACAAGGAGCCTGGTCAACAGAACGGACCAAATGAATGGAAACAAGGAGCCCGGCTAACAGAATGGACAAACTCCAGGTGCTGAAGCTGAAATCTGAATCCCAAGAATCCCGGGGAAAGAGTGGATGCTTCACTGTTACCCTGAGCAGCTGGGTCTTTTAACTTGCCATTGATGACACCTATTCAGAGAGTCGTCCCCCGCAGCTCACTCTCAATTCACAGCATCCTCTCACTTAGAACTCACTTTGACGTGCAGAGAATCTGCCTCCGTTAAGCCGGATTTCATCTTTGTGAACCGTGTCAATCTCTGCTTTGTCTATATGTTCTTGATCCCTCATGACTATTGGCTTTTACCTCGTGTACTCGTACGAAAGTTACCTGGTTTGCCCTGAGTTCCAATTTTAAAACTCTGTGCTGGCTCCTGCCTCTTTAGCTTTCCAAGGTGAAAGTTACTGGAGGCAACTCCTGGGGCTCAAAGTTTGCACAGAACAGTGAGGTTGATATTTGGGAGGAGGGATATATGACCTAAAGAGTATTTCCTTAAAGCCATGTCTTTCTACCCGTTGAAATTTATGTTCAAGGTTAACTGTGTCATGGTCTGATATAATGTTTGAACACTGACTTTCCGATCACTTGAAAAACAAGTAAAATGTTGTCTGGTGGTTAGATCGAACACATCTTGATGATTGGCAAAAAGTCCTTTCTTCCTATGTTTAGTTTGTAATTCTAGTCAATGTAATCAGTGAGACTGCTGTTATTTTACTTAAAAAAAAAAAATACAAAGGAACAAAACAGGAAGAGGTGGGTATAAGGGGTCCCGAAGGTCTCTAAACGGAACAGGATGGAAAGCCATGTGGGGCGCTCTGTGGTCGTGGAGTAGGCTGAATGTGGGCAGAGCCTGAGTCTCAAACTCTCGGAGCAGGACCAGTAACCACTGTGGGGCTCTAAGTGGTCTTCCTCAAATGCTGAGGACTTCTTCCTGCATCTGGAAAGGGACATCTGAGAAGGGCGATGTGTTCTATAGACTCGGTGCCTGGTGGATTCCATCACATCCATGCATCTCCCCTCTGCCCCTTCCTCCTCTGAGCAGAGAATCTGCTGTCTGGGTGGGGTCCCTATTGGGGAGGGAGGTGACTTGTGTGTTTCTCCCTCAAGTGGTGGGGCCAGCGTCCCAAGCGTGGGAATCCTCAGCCTCAGAAGGTGACCTGTAATTAACATGTACTTGTGAAATGGTGTTTTGATATACGGACACTTTAGTACTCACACCCCATCTCGCTATGGTCCTTTTGTGTGTGTTTTTTTTAGGTAATTATTTTTATATCAACTTCTTAGAAGTTCTTAAATTCCAGTTAACATGGTGTAAAAGTAGTTTCAGGTATACAACATATGGATTCAACACTTCTGTACGTCACCCAGTGCTCGTCATGACAGGTGGACACTTGAATCCCTATCACCTGTTTCCCCCCCCACCCCGTGACCATCATTTGTGTATAATTAGGGTTTCCTGGTTTGCTCCTCAGTTTTTTTTCCTTTGCTCATTTGTTCTGTTACATTCCATGTGAATGAAATCCTATGGTATTTGTCCTGACTGATTTTATGGAGCATTATAATCTCTAACCATCCGTGCTGTTGGAAATGGCAGGATTTAATTCGTTTTTATGGCTGACTAATACTCCATTATGTATACTGTATATACCCATCTTCTTTTTTTAATATATGAAATTTATTGTCAAATTGGTTTCCATACAACACCCAGTGCTCATCCCAAAAGGTGCCCTCCTCGGGGCACCTGGGTGGCTCAGTCAGTTAAGCGTCCAACTTCACTCAGGTCATGATCTCACGGTCTGGTCCATGGGTTCGAGCCCTGCGTCGGGCTCTGGGCTGACAGCTTGGAGTCTGGAGCCTGTTTCGGATTCTGTGTCTCCCTCTTTCTCTGACCCTCCCCTATTCATGCTCGCTCTCTCTTTGTCTCAAAAATAAATGTTTAAAAAAAAATGCTGCCCTCAATACCCATCACCCACCCTCCCCTCCCTCCCAACCCCCATCAACCTTCAGTTTGTTCTCAGTTTTTAAGAGTCTCTTATGCTTTGGCTCTCTCCCACTCTAACCTCTTTTCTTTTTTTTTTCCTTCCCCTCCCCCATGGGTTTCTGTTAAGTTTCTCAGGATCCACATAAGAGTGAAAACATATGGTATCTGTCTTTCTCTGTATGGCTTATTTCACTTAGCATCACACTCTCCAGTTCCATCCACGTTGCTACAAAGGGCCAGATTTCGTTCTTTCTCATTACCCTGTACTACTCCATTGTGTATATAAACCACAATTTCTTTATCCGTTCATCAGTTGATGGACGTTTAGGCTCTTTCCACAATTTGGCTATTGTTGAGAGTGCTATAAACATTGGGGTGCAAGTGCCCCTATGCATCAGTACTCCTGTATCCCTTGGGTAAATTCCTAGCAGTGCTATTGCGGGGTCATAGGGTAGGTCTATTTTTAATTTTCTGAGGAAACTCCACACTGTTTTCCAGAGTGGCTGCACCAATTTGCATTCCCACCAACAGTGCAAGAGGGTTCCCGTTTCTCCACATCCTCTCCAGCATCTATAGTCTCCTGATTTGTTCGTTTCAGCCACTCTGGCGTGAGGTGATATCTGAGTGTGGTTTTGATTTGTATTTCCCTGATAAGGAGAGACGTTGAGCATCTTTTCATGTGCCTGTTGGCCATCCGGGTGGCGTCTTTAGAGAAGTGTCTATTCACGTTTTCTGCCCACTTCACTGGGTTATTTTTCGGGTGTGGAGTTTGGTGAGCTCTTTATAGATTTTGTATACTAGCCCTTTGTCCGATACGTCATTTGCAAATCTTTTCCCATTCCGTTGGTTGCCTTTTAGTTTTGTTGGTTGTTTCCTTTGCTGTGCAGAAGCTTTTTATCATAAGGTCCCAGTAATTCATGTTTGCTTTTAATTTTCTTGCCTTTAGGGATGTGTCAAGTAAGAGACTGCTACGGCTGAAGTCAGGTCTTTTCCTGCTTTCTCCTCTAGGGTTTTGATGGTTTCCTGTCTCACATTCAGGTCCTTTATCCATTTTGAGTTTATTTTTGTGAATGGTGTGAGAAAGTGGTCTAGTTTCAACCTTCTGCATGTTGCTGTCCAGTTCTCCCAGCACCATTTGTTAAAGAGCCTGTCTTTTTTCCATTGCATGTTCTTTCCTGCTTTGTCAAAGATTAGTTGGCCATAATGTTTGTGGGTCTAGTTCTGGGGTTTCTTATCCATTGGTCTGTGTGTCTGTTTTTGTGCCAATACCATGCTGTCTTGATGATGACAGATTTGTAGTAGAGGCTAAAGTCTGGGATTGTGATGCCTCCTGCTTTGGTGGTCTTCTTCAAAATTACTTTGGCTATTCGGGGCCTTTTGTGGTTCCATATGAATTTTAGGATTGCTTGTTCTAGTTTCAAGAAGAATGCTGGTGCAATTTTGACTGGGATTGCATTGAATGTGTAGATAGCTTTGGGTAGTATTGACATTTTGACAATATTTATTCTTCCAATCCATGAGCAGGGAATGTTTTTCCATTTCTTTATATCTTCTTCAATTACCTTCATAAGCTTTCTATAGTTTTCAGCATACAGATCTTTTACATCTTTGGTTAGATTTATTCCTAGGTATTTTATGCTTCTTGGTGCAATTGTGAATGGGATCAGTTTATTTGTCTTCCTGTTGCTTCATTGTTAGTGTATAAGAATGCAACTGATTTCTGCACATTGATTTTGTATCCTGCAACTTTGTTGAATTCATGTATCAGTTCTAGGAGACTTTTGGTGGAGTCTATCAGATTTTCCACGTATAGCATCATGTCATCTGCAGAAAGCGAAAGCTTGACTTCATCTTTGCCAATTTGGATGCCTTTGATTTCCTTTTGTTGTCTGATTGCTGATGCTAGAACTTCCAACACTATGTTAAACAACAGCGGTGAGAGAGTGGGCATCCCTGTTGTGTTCCTGATCTCAGGGAAAAAGCTCTGTTTTTCCCCATTGAGGATGATGTTAGCTGTGGGCTTTTCATAAATGGCTTTTATGATGTTTAAGTATGTTCCTTCTCTCCCGACTTTCTCAAGGGTTTTTATTAAGAAAGGGTGCTGAATTTTGTCAAAGGCCTTTTCTGCATCGATTGACAGGATCATATGGTTCTTTTACTAATGTGATGTATCACGTTGATTTGCGAATGTTGAACCAGCCCTGCATCCCAGGAATGAATCCCACTTGATCATGGTGAATAATTCTTTTTATATGCTGTTGAATTCGATTTGCTAGTATCTTATTGAGAATTTTTGCATCCATGTTCATCAGGGATATTGGCCTGTAGTTCTCTTTTTTTACTGGGTCTCTGTCAGGTTTAGGAATCAAAGTAATACTGGCTTCATAGAATGAGTCTGGAAGTTTTCCTTCCCTTTCTATTTCTTGGAATAGCTTGAGAAGGATAGGTATGATCTCTGCTTTAAACGTCTGGTAGAACTCCCCTGGGAAGCCATCTGGTCCTGGACTCTTATTTGTTGGGAGATTTTTGATAACCGATTCAATTTCTTCGCTGGTTCTGGGTCTGTTCAAGCTTTCTATTTCCTCCTGATTGAGTTTTGGAAGCGTGTGGGTGTTTAGGAATTTGTCCATTTCTTCCAGGTTGTCCAATGTGATGGCATATAATTTTTCATAGTATTTCCTGATAATTGTTTGTATCTCTGAGGGATTGGTTGTAATAATTCCATTTTCATTCATGATTTTATCTATTTGGGTCATCTCCCTTTTCTTTTTGAGAAGCCTGGCTAGAGGTTTGTCAATTTTATTTTTTCAAAAACCAACTCTTGGTTTCGTTGATCTGCTCTACAGTTTTAGATTCTATATTGCTTATTTCTGCTCTGATCTTTATTATTTCTCTTCCGCTGGGTTCAGGCTGCCTTTGCTGTTCTGCTTCTATTTCCTTTAGGTGTGCTGTTAGATTTTGTATTTGGGATTTTTGTTTCTTGAGATAGGTCTGGATTGCAATGTATTTTCCTCTCAGGACTGCCTTTGCTGCATCCCAAATTGTTTGGATTGTTGTATTTTCATTTTCGTTTGGTTCCGTATATTTTTAAATCTCTAATTGCCTGGTTGACCCATTCATTCTTTAGTAGGGTGTTCTTTAACCTCCAGGCTTTTTCCTGTGGTTGATTTCAAGCTTCATAGCATTGTGGTCTGAAAGTATGCATGGTATAATTTCAATTCTTGTATACTTAGGAAGGGCTGTTTTGTGACCCAGTATGTGATCTATCTTGGAGAATGTTCCATGTGCACTCGAGAAGAAAGTATATTCTGTTGCTTTGGGATGCAGAGTTCTAAATATATCAAGTCCATCTGATCCAATGTATCATTCAGGGCCCTTGTTTCTTTATTGACCTTGGTCTAGATGATCTATCCATTTCTGTAAGTGGAGTGTTAAAGTCCCCTGCAATTACCACATTCTTATCAATAAGGTTGCTTATGTTTGTGAGTAATTGTTTTACAGATTTGGGGGCTCCGGTATTCGGTGCATAGACATTTATAATTGTTAGCTCTTCCTGATGGATAGACCCTGTAATTATTATATAATGCCCTTCTTCATCTCTTGTTACAGCCTTTAATTTAAAGTCTAGCTTGTCTGATAGAAGTATGGCTACTCCAGCTTTCTCTGGCTTCCAGTAGCATGATAAATAGTTCTCCATCCCCTCACTTTCAATCTGAAGGTGTCCTCAGGTCTAAAATGAGTCTCTTGTAGACAGCAAGTAAATGGGTCTTATTTTTTTTATCCATTCTGATACCATATGTCTTTTGGTTGGCACATTTAATCCATTTACATTTAGCGTTATTATAGAAAGATACGCGTTTAGAGTCATTGTGATGTCTATATGTTTTATGCTTGTAGCAATGTCTCTGGTACTTTGTCTCAGAGGATCCCCCTTAGGATTTCTTGTAGGGCTGGTTTAGTGGTGACGAATTCCTTCAGTTTTTGTTTGGGAAGACCTTTATCTCTCCTATTCCAAATGACAGACTTGCTGGATAAAGGATTCTCGGATGCATATTTTTTCTGTTCAACACATTGAAGATCTCATGCCAATCCTTTCTGGCCTGCCGAGTTTCAAAAGAGAGATCAGTCACGAGTCTTGTAGGTCTCCCTTTATATGTTAGGGCACGTTTATCCCTTGCTGCTTTCAGAATTTTCTCTTTATCCTTGTGTTTTGCCAGTTTCACTGATATGTTGTGCAGAAGATCGATTCAAATTACGTCTGAAGGGAGTTCTCTGTGCCTCTTGGATTTCAATGCCTTTTTCCTTCCCCAGTTCAGGGAAGTTCTCAGCTATTTCTTCAAGTTACACCTTCAGCACCTTTCCCTCTCTCTTCCTCCTCTGGGATACCAATTATGCATATATTATTTCTTTTTAGTGTATCACTTCTCTAATTTTCCCCTCATACTCCTGGATTTTTTTTATCTTTTTCTCAGCTTCCTCTTTTTCAATAATTTTATCTTCTAGTTCACTTATTCTCTCCTCTGCCTCTTCAATCCGAGCCGTCGTCGTTTCCATTTTATTTTGCATTTCGTTTAAAGCGTTTTTCATCTCCTCCTAACTGTTCCTTAGTCCCTTGATCTCTGTAGCAAGAGATTCTCTGCTGTCCTCTATACTGTTTTCAAGCCCAGCGATTAATTTTGACTATTATTCTAAATTCACTTTGTTATATTATTTAAATCCTTTTTGATCAGTTCATTAGCTGTTATTTCCTGGAGATTCTTCTGAGGGGAATTCTTCCATTTGGTCATTTTGGATAGTCCCTGGAGTGGCGAGGACCTACAGGGCACTTCCCCTGTGCTGTGGTGTATAACTGGAGTTGGTGGGTGGGGCTGCAGTCCGACCTGATGTCTGCCCCCAGCCCACCGCTGGGGCCACAGTCAGACTGGTGTGTGCCTTCTCTTCCCCTCTCCTAGGGGCGGGATTCACTGTGGGGTGGTGTGGCCCGTCTGGGCTACTTGCACACTGCCAGGCTTGTGTTGCTGGGGATCTGGCGTATTAGCTGGGGTGGGTAGGCAAGGTGCACGGGGGCTGGAGGGGCAGGCTTAGCTCGCTTCTCCTTAGGTGATCCACTTCAGGAGGGGCCCTGTGGCAGCGGGAGGGAGTCAGACCCACTGCCGGAGGGGTGGCTCCACAGAAGCACCGCGTTGGGTGTTTGCACGGAGCAAGCAAGTTCCCTGGCAGGAACTGGTTCCCTTTGGGATTTTGGCTGGGGGATGGGCGAGGGAGATGGCGCTGGTGAACGCCTTTGTTCCCCGCCAAACTGAGCTCTGTCATCCGGGGGCTCAGCAACTATCCCTCCCTTTGTTCTCCAGCCTTCCCGCTACCTGAGCAGAGCTGTTAACTTATGACCTCCCAGATGCTATGTCCCGTTTGCTGTCAGAACACACTCCATCCAGCCCCTCCACTTTTTCCAGCCAGACTCGGGGGCTCTGCTTGGCTGGCGGGCTGCCCCTCTGCCCTGGCTCCCTCCCGCCAGTCTGTGGAGCGCGCACTGCCACGCCACCCTTCCTACCCTCTTCCGTGGACCTCTTGTCTATGCTTGGCTCCAGAGAATCCGTTCTGCTAGTCTTCTGGCGATTTTCTGTGTTATTTAGGCAGGTGTAGGTGGAATCTAAGTGATCAGCAGGATGCACGGTGAGCCCAGCGTCCTCCTACGCCGCCATCTTCCCACATCTTCTCTATCCATTCATCCATCGATGGACAGTTGGGCTCTTTCCATACTTTGGCTATTGTTGATAGTGCTGCTATAAACATGGAGGGGTGTGTCCCTTCGAAACAGCACCCCTGTATCCCATGGATAAATGCCTAGTAGTGCAATTGCTGGGTCGTAGGGAGTTTTGTTTTTAATTTTTCAAGAAGCCTCTGTACCGTTCTCCAGAGTGGCTGCCCCAGTGTGCATTCCCACCAGCCCAAGCCCCCTTCGTTCCCCAGCATCTTGCTCCATCCAAAAAAAGGCAAGTTGATCCGATAATCTCTAAGAGGCCCCTGCAGGTCTTAGCACTCGATGTGCGTATAAGGACTTGATTGCTTTTCTCTCTGAAACCTAACTACAGATTCTGCTCCCCAAACCCTGAAGATGTCCTGGTGGCTTTAATTTTGGGGAGAGAATGGAGACCAGGAAGCTTGATAGCAGGTGACACATAAAATTGGTCTTGACCCCGAGTGAGCACTCTGTTGGTCACAGGCGCCTACCAGCTGTTGCCACAAACCCTGAGCCTTTCCCAGGGGGTTGTGGAGACACGAGCTTAGCACCACTTTGGAGCAGCTGTTGGGGACACCTTCAGCTCCCGTACTGGTTAGTCGGGCGCGTTTCTCCCACTCTCCTAGCAGCATTGAGACCCTGTGTACATTTGAGATCCGGGGGAGCTCTGAGATGTACTTCACCAGTGTTATCGTCACTCTGTTCTGGAATCAGCCCCGAGTCTGAGCAGGTGCTGGGAGTGCCAGAGAGGTCCCTGAGAGCCTGCCTTGCCCAGGTCAGCCAGCACACAGGTGACTGCTGGGAGCAGCCCCCACGCTGCACTGGGGACTTGAGACGCGACATCTGTATGTCAGAGAAAGCACACACAGTCCTCAAACCTGAACTCCTTCAGGAGAATGAGTATTGGGGAAAAAGGACCTGACTGCCAGTGACCTGAGACCTGGACCCCGTCTCTTCTCCCATGATCCATGTGAGCTATGACCGTGTGAGCATGGGAGGTGCCTCAACAGGGCCTGGTCCAGATCCTAACTGCCTTGCAAAGTGACATTGGGTTAAGGGCTCTCAAGACTGTTATGAAGGCGAGGACCAGCCCAGCAACGACTAGTCCCAGCCACCACTATCAAAGGGACAAAGGAGGTGGCTCCCCCCATGGCTTTGAGGCTCTCTGGGCGGAGGGGGAAGGTGCAGATAAACTTTCTGACAAACCATTTGATTTCTGAAAGAATCCCCTGGCCGTCTGGTTTATTCCTTCCTGTAGACGATTAAGGTGAGTGAACCGTGGTGATTCTGTTTCCAGCTGTGTGTGTGACACCACATTAAATGACAAATGTTATCTTCCTGCGGCTTTAGGAAGATGAGCAGATCATGATTGAGGAGGTGTTTAGCTCAAGGGACTTGTCGACAAGTGGTGTTTCCCCTGAAAAGACCCTATTTATAGTCTGGAGATGGATGCAGGGTGGTTCTGGCCACTCAGTGACGGGGCCCTGGGTGAGTGTGCCTGAATTCTCTAGGACCTTCCTCATGGTCACAAGATGGCTGCAATTGCTCACGAATCACCTTCTCACATAACCGTGTCCAAAGAGTGCTCTCTTTTCACCTTTGCCCCTTTTCATGAGGGGGTGAAACATGAGCACCAGCAACCCTCAGCAAACTTTCCCTCCCATGTCACTGGTGTGGATGGAGCCACGTGGTGCCCTTGCTGCAAGGGACAATGGGAAACTGGGCATCCGGGAAGGGGAACGGTACTGCTGTGGGTGTTAGGACAACCATGATGTACTCCCTGAGGCCCTGGCACGTTGGGATCAACACTGGGTGCCTTAAGGCAGGGAGGAGGAGGGAGGATGGCTACTGAAGGAAACCCTTTCAGCCAGAGCTAATATTCTGGGTGAGAAACCGCCAAGGAACAGGAGATTCTGGGTGTTGTAAAACCTTCCCTTCCATTTCTCACTATAAATGCTTGTAAATATTCAAGCCTCCCGGATAAAGTGCGAGGAGCAAGCACATTGCCATAACCTAGATTCTGCCCTCGTGAATATTTTATGTGCATTTCCTCCCCCGCGTGTGCTCAGCAATCACTGGGCGTCCCCAGCTCCGTGCAGAAACTTCACTGAACGCTCTTAAAACCCAAGATCATTCAGCTAATCAACATAGCATGTCCCTGTCACCTGACTCAAAATCTCTAGTGTGATGTAGGGTCTGTGTCCAATTCCCCTTCTAGCTGTTCTTAACCAGGATCACTGCCTTCTCTGTCTCTTTGTGCCGCCCCCATCCCCTGCTGCTGGCTCAGGCCCCCCTTGCACTAGGGCCCAATTCATCTTTAGATGCTTGTCTTCAGATTCTTCTCCTTCCGAAGCCTCTGCTCTCTCACTGGCAGAATCCGGTCTCCCCAGGAGCTTTCCAGAATTGGATTTAGCCTGGTGGGTGCTGCCCATGGCTTGTCCTTCAAACACCTGCTCCTGGACGTCTGGGCATAGGCCCCTTGTCAGTCTGTGCCTTCCCCTTGCTGTGGTGTTCCTCTGGTATAGACCACCTCCTCCCCGTCCGGCAAAGCCATCTTGTCTAGTGCAGGGGCTGGTCTCCCCCTAGAGCTGACCCCACAGCTTGCCCGGCTCCATGCTGTGCAGTCTGATGGTGGAGGTTTTATTGGCAAATTGGGTGCAGGTCATGGATCTGAGGAGGTGTCTCCAGATCAGGAGTGAAGGAGCAGGAAGGGTGAGGCAGGGGGGGAAAGGTGATAGGATAGTGCGTCCTCAACGCAGCCACCCTGAAAGGTGGGGGCGTGATTCTGCTGGGGGCTTGGAGGCCTGTGTGAGGCCCATGTGAAGGATGGGAGGCCAGGACTCATCTAGTGGCTCCCATCTGTCATTGGTAGAACTTTCTCCTGGAGGACGAATTCCTTTCGAGGCTGCACTCTGCCCTGACACCTGTGCTGCTTCGGGGATGGCTCGGACACCAGCAGCAGGTGGCTCAGGGTGTGATGCTAAGCTGGGTGCTCCCGTATAAGCCTGGGCTCACATGTGGGAGCCCCTCGTGGTTGCTCCAGAAGCCAGAGATGTGCCAAGGAGACGTGTCTGTGCTGATCTCCACGTCTGCACGGGTTAGTGTGGCTTCCCCTAAACGAACTCTATCTCCATAAATATGTCGCTGGGATCAGCATCCTGAGTACAAAAAAGATCACCTGGGGTGCTGCATGTCCTGCAGGGTAATTGCTAGACTCCTTTACAAATAAATGTTCATGGGCTGAGCAAGGTGGGAGCTGGTTGGCTCTCGTAACTGTCGGCGGGGACAGCTGGGGGCAGACAAGCCTGGAGAGCAGAGCTCAGAGGTGTTGGGCTTGGTCTTTCCTGATTCTTCGGCCCCACACAGGCCTCCCTTGGACTGCAAATCATGGCAGGAGACTTGTCAAGATCAAGTCCCACGGAAATTAATCTGAATTCTCTGAGAAGCAGCAGGAGAATGGTCTCTGTGGTCGCGGTAAGGTTGTGTGTCTGTTCTGGAGAAACGGCGTGCCTTGACTGGCCTGGTAGGAGTCCGTGCCTATGGATGGCAGTGTGGCATTGTTCCAGGGGAAGGGTGAAAGGGAGCTGGGGAGGTGGGCATGTGAATGTTGATGGGGATGTGTGTGTACAGGGGCATATGCGTGTTGGAGGGCAGGTGACACATGGTCGTTACAGTAAGAAAATGTAGGTAATTCTTCCATAATCCTGAAGCAGTTCTAAATCGTGGACTGTTTCAGAATCACCCGGGACCCCCTGGAGACCTACCCCTGGTGTTTTGGATTCAATAAGTCTAGGATGGGTGCTGGTAGTTTTCTAAAACAACATCCATGGGAGGGGTTTGGCCTATTGGGTCCGTCAAAAACCAAACTCTCATTAGTAAAATGAAGCAGGAAAGGTAGTTTGTTATGAAGCTTTCAACATGCAAGCCATGAAACTCAAGTCTATAGGAACCATGAGTTGCAAGTTGGTCACTGGCTATGGGATTTTTGTGGGGGTAAATATGGGGGTTATTTCATTTTTTCAGCTGATGGGTTGCCTACTGGTCCTCTTTCTTGCTTGGAACAGGGTAGCGACTCAGCAAAATGAGCAAGTTCAGCTACGGCAGGGACAGACTTGGTGTCTGGAGATTGATGGGTGTCCTCTGACCTCGGAGAAGAGCTGTAAATTCTGGTAAGGTTAGGCTGCTTCCTTTATGCACCTGCATTGACCTTCTGCGTTCTGTCCTTGACACAAGTGACTCCACTTTAGTTTGGTTCTACAGGGGCTACATTATGGTTTGATTTAGGGAGCGAATACCTAGTTCTTGAGGTGTCCATTGCTCTCTCACACCACTGTCAAATTTAGAACCTTTTCACTTACCAGCAGAGACAGAAAGCTGAGTGGTGATTGCCAGTGGCTGGAAGAAGGGGAGATAGGGAGAGACTCCTTAACATATGAGACAAAGACTCTCTCCTCGACCAGACCATGGTCTAGGCCATGACCGGGGGCTTTGTCCTTGGCCCCACTAAGTCCAGTTTTAGCAAGAATCCTGCTGGGTCAGTTTGGCAGAAATCCCTCCCCTGTGGTGTCCCATCCCTCTCGAGATCTTATCCCTCTGTCTGTCTCTAGTAGGAATCCTGTCAAGTCCATTAAGCCTGACCACCTCCCCCCCCAACCACCATTCCTGATGTTTCCTGCCCGTGATTTTTCCATCCACTCACCTCCTGCTCCTTGGCTGTGACCCTCACTTGTGCGTGTTCTTGGTTGAACCCAATCTCTCTTCTCTGCTACAAACCTTATTGCTATAGAGAAAAGGCTTCCCATCTTTAACCGGTGTCACAACTTTTTAAGTGTCGGCTTTTGGAGTGAGGACCATGTTTTGAAACTAGAGAGGGTGGTTGTGTAATACTATGAAGGTACTAAGTATCCTTGAACTGTTCACCTTAGAATAGCTGACTTTGTTATGTGAATTTCACCTGAATTAGAAAATATGCATGTTAAAAAAAAAAATGATTTCCCCTCCATTGTGACACTGTGAGTTGACCCTTCTCAGGGGCGGTTTGTCTCCCCACCACTCGCTGTATTGAGCAAAGAGCATGCCTGGGGCTGGCCATCCAAATGGACATTCATCCTCTGGGGTCTCCCTCATGGGGCTCCTGTGTAGCCTGTGTGCCCTCCCTCAGGGCAGGTGGCTTCCCAGAGGGTGACACTGAAGCTGGCAGTCACAGAAGTAGCCCCTTCAGTCATAACAAGTCAGCAGGCCAGCCAGAAGGTGAGGGGAGGCGAACTCTCTATAAAGACCATGCATCCTGATGGGAGGGGTGCCATGAATGGGGTCTTCCTAGGAGATCATCCAGCACCTCTGGTCCTTGTGCTGCCTGTGCATCTCCAGCATCCTCATGGCATAAGGCTGACTTTGCTAGTTCATGGTTCTTTCCATCCGGACACCATGCTCTGGCTGGTCTGCCGGGTTTGGCACAAGGGATGAAATCCTCTTGCTGTCCCTGTAGAAAGTGCATGGGCTTTACAGGCCAACCATCCTAAGTTCAAGGGCCAGTTCCACCTAGGGCGACCAGGCATGCTGATTTGGTAGGACTCCAGTATTAGAAGTACAGGACTTCGGTGCCAAACCTAGAAAGTCCTGTGTAAACTGGGATGGGTTAGTCCCTCTCCCTCTACTAGCACTACTCCAGATAAGCAGGTATGGAAATGACGTTCAGATAGGAAACCCACAGAGGCTATCCGGAACTTGCTATAGCAAAGGTGTGAGCGACCATTAGTTGTGTTTGGCGTAGACTCCAGAGCTGGCCGAGGACCACGTGGTAGAAAAAGGAAAGAGTTGGATGTACTTTGATTGGAGGTTGCTGGCAATAGGGAAGGTGGAGGTGGGCTCAGTGAAAGGAGGGCATCTTCTATGGCTAGTCTGGGGAACGTATGTAGTTTTGTTGGACTCTGAGTTGGAAGTGTGGGCACAGCATAGGAAAGATGGCAGTTGTTGGCCAAGTTCTGAATGTTTAAGCTGAACCCAGGAGAAGCTATGGTTCAATATCTTGGGTCATCGTCGTTGGTGGCCTGGCCATTTTGTACATGCAGAGTCCAACACCTGTGAGCCTCTGCTTTCTCAGATGCACAACGGGAAAAATAAATGTTGCCTCTGAAAATTAGCATGTAGCAGGTGCTTAGTACGTGAGTTTTCCTCTCTCCTTCCCAGAGAATGTCTTGTCCTATACTGAGGGTGGGGCTCTTGGGGTCCTTTATTTGCTTACACCTCATGACCAAATGACACTCTCAATACACTCCAACCTGAAAGCCTCAGTGTGTCCAGGCAAGCCAATACCTGCCTCCCATGTGCTTGCCTTGGACCAGTACCCACAAGGAGCTATTGTCAAATGGTCACAATTAGGAAACCACGGGCTAGTTCAACGTGATGTACTCACTAGAGCCTGGTGGATGTTGTAAACAGGGAACCCTGTGACATTACGTTCCTGCTCCGGCAGAGGGACCATTGTCCACACCCACCTGATGAGGGCCCAGCCTTCCAGGGTCACCCGTATAACCAGCACAGGGGTTTTGACGTGATAGGATTCCTACCTAGGCCAGTGGACCCCACCTAGGCATCCCAGGGTTGCAGCTCTGAGTAACTAGCTGTGTCGAACATGACCTTTGGAGGCCACCCGGTCAGCACAGTGCACCCCAGCCCAGGACTGGCCGCCAACCATGTGCCTGGCTCAGCCCCTGGAACAGAGCTGCTAGCCCTACAACGTGTTTCTCTTTGAGCGTTTGTCCGTGTTCACCTCCCAACACACGTGATCCAATGTGAGCGACTGTTGTAGCCTGAAGGGCAGTTTGTTTCTGAAGCATCAGGGATTTGCAGGAATTGTGCAGAGACTTCTGATAATGTTTTGAGAGTTCACTTCCAAGAAGTAATTTGCCTGGCTTGTTCATTGGGAAGGTGCTTGGGGGGGGGGGGGGTCGGGGTGGGCGTTGGGTTTCAGTACGGCTCGTGCTGGAGTTTAGGAACCGTGTTCCACGTTGAAAAGAAAACAAGATCTTCGGTGCAGTTCATCTTCTGCTTGGTGAATATCTTTGGCCTATTGTCTCTGTCAGAGGTCATGTTAGGGTTCTCTCAGCTCTTGGTTGGGCCTCGTGGAAGCAGGGGAGAAAGGCAGGGGTTAAACAGGTTGTTTCACAATTTTTCATGCAAGTACAGGTGCCACCCGCAGAAGAACCAGGTGATGGAGAGCGTAAATGGGGGCGCCTGAGGTATGGTGTGTGTGTGTCTGTCTACAGAACAGTGGAGGAAAGGTGTCTCCACCAGGGATGAGTGGTGTAGAAAGTACAGATGTAGACACCAAGGTCCCCCAAATGAGAACAGACTGACTATTGAGAGTTTGCTACCCCAGGGGGTTCGGTCAAACTGCCTTCAGCTTGGCAAAGACTCAAAGGTGGGGGAGCCCATAATGGAAACCTGGGGAGTCTCGGGTCTCCTGGGGTGGGGGGGGGAAGGTCGTTGGCCAGGGAAAGCTGGAGGCGGGTTAAGAAGAGGTCGTAGGTGACAGTTGTGGGGTGCACAATTGGTTTCTCTGATCGGAGTCAGGAAGGAGGACAGTAAAAAAGGGGTGACGGTCACTGAGCGAGTTCTGGCAGAACTGGGCTGGCTGCTGCAGAGGGTACAGGTCCCATCCCATTGTCATCTGTGGCCAGACCACATCATTTATTTGCCTCTGGAGTCTGGCAGAATACCCAAATGATGGCTGCACTCCGTAAGCACGGAGGGGAGCAGAGGTAGGGTTGTTCAAAAGCTCTGTTCTGTTGTGACCGTGGCTCCCCACAGTCCTGGCTCTCCTCGCCTTCCAGTTGGGCTGTACATGGCTCCAGAGCTCCCAGTATGCTGTCTTCATGTGGCAGCATTTCAGGCAGGTGGGGATGGTCAAGCAGGAAACAGAGCTGCTTCCCACAATACTCTCAGAAACCCCAGCAAATGCCACATGTATCCCCTCCATGACCGAGTAGGGGCAGACAGAAAGGGGGTTACCATGACTGCCTTTTGCAGCTGCAGAGGTGACCTAGTGCCCTAGGTATGTGGCTGCCCGTGAGTAAAATTGCCTCTAGAACATGCAAGATGTGTGTTACGGTGACTCCCCCCTTCACAAACATGGGAGGTTTGAGATCCTTCCTCAAGTTGGGTAACTCTCTACCTGCAGAATGTCTTTGTGAGTCACTGTCCCTCACCATAAAAGCTGAGAAGTCAGCTACTTAGACTCCCTCGCAGCTAGAATACAAGCCCATGACCTCTGCTCCATCACTCACGACATCCCTGCTGGTTCGGGAACTGCAGGAAATGAAGCCTTGTGGGGACCATGGTTCTGCAGGTTGGGGCAATGGCACTGGTGGTTACATCTACGTTCTAGGGCAGTGTTGGGACAATTCGGGGAGCAGAGTCTGGTGTCAGGGTCTCCGAGGTTTCTGTGGCTCAAAGACCAAGGCTGGTCAAGGGGCAATTCCACTGGAGTCCAGCAGGGCAAGTTCCTCAGCAAGACTGGGGTTTCGTTTCTTCCTTTCTCTTCCTCTGGCTTCATAAAAATTGATGTGTAGTTGACATACAATATTCCAAGTATAAAACATTGTGGCTCACTTATATGTATTTCTACACATGTATTTGTATGTATATGTATTTGTATATGTGTGTATGTATATATACATATATATGTATATATACATATAGGAAGGGATCAGAACCTACCTAGCTACCACTTGTCACCATGTGAAATTACACTAGTAACTACCTTCTGTGTACATTGCGTCCCAGTGTCTGAAGTCTGTACCACTTGATCTCCTTTGTCTCCTATCCCCCACTGCCCACCCACTCCTCTCTGGCAAAGGATTGTGCCCCATATATCTATTTGTTCCTGTTCTTGTGTTTTTAGATTCCACACATAAGTGAACTCGTTGGGTTGGTCTTTGATGACTTCTGAACATAACACTTTTAGGTCCATCTATGTTGTCACAAATGGCATGATTTCATGCTTTCTCATGAAAAAAAAAATGACCAAAGCTGAGTGATACCAGGTATATGTGTGTATGTAAACACATCCTTACCCCTTCCTCTACCGATGGACCCTTGGGCTGGTTCCCTGTCTAGGCTGTTGGAGACAATGCTTTTAACAAACATACAGGTGCGTACATCTTTTTTTGAATTCGTGTTTTCTTTGGATAAATACCCAGAAGAAATTGCTGGATCATATTGGTAGTTCTATTTTCAATTTTCTCAGGAATCCCCATCCTGTTTCCCATGGTGGCTGCACCATTTTGCATTCCCACCAACAGTGCCCAATGATTTCTTTTTTTCACCTTTTTATGAACACATTTATTTTTGATAATGGCCATTCACAGTTATGAGGTAATCTCATTGTGGTTTTGATTTACTTTTTCCTCTTGATTGGTGATATGGGGCCTCTTGGCATGTGTCAGCCATCTGTATGTTGTTTTTGGAGAAGCGTCTATTCAAGTGCTCTGCTCATTTTGTTTTGTCTTTCTCTGCTATTGATTTTGAGAGAGATGGAAGGAGGGGGAGAGAATCCCAAGCAGGGTCCACACTATCAGTACAGAGCCCAACATGGGGCTCAAACCCACGAAATGTGAGATCATGACCTGAGCCAAAATTAGATGCTTAACCAAATGAGCCACCCAGGTGCCCCTCTTTTTCTCTAATTTTAGATTCCTTGCTATTGAGTTATGGTAATTCTTTTTATATTTTGAATATGGATCCCTTATCAGATATGTCATTTGAAAATATCTTCTATTCAGTAAGTTGCCTTTCATTTTGTGCCTTTTCATTTTGGTAGAATCTCATTTATTTTTCCTTTTGTTGATCTTCTCTGAGATGCGCCCCCCCCCCCCGCCCCCTCCCTGCCCAAGAAATCTCTCTAAGACCAACATCTATGTGTGTACTGCCTGTTTTCTTCTAGGACTTTTACAGTTTCCAGTCCTACAATGAAGACATTAATCCACTTTGAATTTTGTCTCTGGTGTAAGAGAGTGGTCCACTTTCATTCGTGAAGTGGTCCCGTTTTCCCAACAGTTGTCAAAGATCCTGTCTTCTCCCCATTGCATATTCTTGCCTTTTTTTTTTATTGGGAGATTAATTCATCCCATAAATATGGGTTTATTTGTTGACTCTTCCGTTCCATTGATCTGTTTTTGTGTCTGTATCACACTGTTTTGATCACTATAGCTTTGTAGTACGGTTTGAAAGCAGGGAGTGAAATGGCTCCAGCTTTGTTGTTACAGTTGCCTTGGCTACTTGAGGCCTTTTGTTTTTGGATGTTCAGGATTCCTTTAGGGGTCATTGTACTTCTATGAAAAATGCTATTGATATTTGGATGGGGAAGATCGCTTTGGGTAAAATGGACGTTTTAACTATATTCTTCCAACCCACGAGTACGTCTTGGCTTTCCATTTATGTGTCTTCCGTTTCTTTCATCAATGCCTTACCATTTTCAGTGTATACGGCTCCTCAGTGAAATTTATTTCTAGGTGTTTTACTATTTTCAATGCAATTGTGAATGGGATTGTTTTCTTAATTTTTCTGATATTTCATTATGAGACATTATGCATAGAGAAATGCAGCAGAATTTATAATTTGTATCCTGAAACTTTACTGAATTCTTTCCTTAGTTCTAGTAGCCCTGGTGGAGCCCTAGAGTTTTCTACGTGGTATCACATTGTCTGCGAATAGTGATAGTTTTACCCTTCCAATTTGGGTGTCTTTTATCTCTTGTCTGATTGCTGTGGCTAGGACATCCAATACCATGGGGAATAAAGGTGGTGAGGGTAGGCATCCTGGTTCTTGATCTTAGGGGAAGAGCTCTCAATCTTTCCCTGTTGAGAATGCTGTAGCTGTGGGTTTGTCATGTACAGCCTTCGTTATGCTGCAGTATGTTTCCTCTAGATTGACTTTAAAAGTTGTCGTAAATGGATGTTGAATTTTGTCAAATGGTTTTTCTGCCACTATTACATGTTTTTATCCTTTTGTAAACATGTATCCTGTTGATTTATAGATATTTAACCAACATTGTATCCCTGGAATAAATCTCACTTGATCATGTTGTTGAATTCAGTTTGCAAGTATTTGTTGAGAATGCTTGTGTCTATATTTGTCAGGGATATCAGTCTATACCTTTTTGAGGTGTTCTCTGGTTTTGATATCAGGGCAATGCTGGCCCTGTTAAATGAGTTCCTTTTTTTTTTTTTTTTTTTTTTTTGAAAAAGTTTGAGGAAAAATATGTATTTTTGGTAGGATTCACCTGTGAATCCACCTGGCCCTCATTTTTTTTCATTACTGATTCAATTGTGTTATTAGAAAACAGTCTGTTTAGATTTCCTATTTCTTCAGTCTTGGAAGATGGCATATTTTTAGGAATTTATCCTATTGTTGACCATTTTCTTTTCAAATAACCAGCTATTTACTTCTTTTCTCTTCTTAGTCTGTGTTTAATTTCCACTTTGACCATTATTTCCTTCTTTTTCAAATTGGGCTTTGTTCATTTTCTAGTTTCTTTACATAGAAAGTTAGATTACTTGAGATTTTGTGTCCTGGGGTAGGTCTGTATAGTTACAAAGTTCCTTCTTAGAACTGCTTTTGCTTTAACTCCAAGATTTTGGACCATTGTTTCCTTTTTTTGTTTTGAGAGGGGGAGGGATGGAGAATGAGAGAAAATCCCAAGCAGGTTCTGTCCCGATGTGGGGCTCGATCTCACAAACCATGAAATCATGACCTGAGCTGAAGCCCAGAGTCAGATGCTTAACTGAGCCACCCAGGCGCCCCTGTGTTTCCATTTTTTATCTGTCTCAAAGTATTTTTTGATTTACTCTTTTATTTCATTGATCCATTGGTTGCCTAGTGGCAGGTGTAGCCTCTATGTCTTTGTTTTTTCCACCGTCTTACAAATGATCTCTAGTTTCATACCATTGTGGTTGGACAGGTTGCTTAATATGGTTTCAATCTTCTTAAATTTGAGACTTGCTTTTGTGGCCCAACAGGTGATCTATCCTCGAGAATATTTCAAGCACACTTAAGAGGAATGTGCATTATGCAGCTTGGGGATGGAATGTTCTGTAAACATACTAATCCATTTGGCTTGATGGGTCATTCAAAGCCAATGTTACCTTGTTGATACTCTGGATTGTCCATTGATGTCCTATTACTGTCAGTTTTTCTGTTACTATTTACCTTATATATTTTACATATGCTTCATATATATATTATATAATTTATACTTTATATTTTGTGTACACTCTATTTTTTTAACATATACTCTATATATTCTATGTTGGGCGCATAGTGACAATTGTGTCTTGTGTTGATCTCTTGTTATGCAATGCTTAGTGTTTTGTTATACTCTGCTTAAAAGTCCATTTGATATAAGAATTGCTGCCCCACCTTTCTGGGGGTTCCATTTCTGTGGAATATCTCCTTCCATCTCTTCACGTTCAGTCTGTCTTCACATGAAGTGACTCTTCTGTAGGCAGCATATAGATGTGTCTGTTTTTTATCCATTCGGCAACCCTGTGTCTTTTAGAAGATTTAGTCCATTTACGTTCAAAGTAATTATTGATATGTACTTACTACTGCCTTTTCCTTCTGATTGAATGACTTTAGTTTTATGTGCTTGGATTCCACAATGTGTGTGTGTGTGTGTATTACAGGTATTTGGTTTGTGGTTACCATGTGGTCCATCTAGAGCATCCTATGTATACAGCAGTCTGCCTTAAGTTGACGGTCACTTAAGTTCAAGCATGTAAAACAATACATTTTTATCCCTCCCCCTATCCTGTTGGTTTTTGACATTTCACATCTTGAGTATCCCTTGACTGATTGCTGTAAGTCCAGAGGACTTTGTCGGTCTTTTAATCATTTAATTAGCTATGTCGGTGGTTCATCCACTACCCTTACTGTTTACTTTCATCAGTGAAATTTTTCTTTTCCCATTTACAGTCCCTTGAGTATTTCTTGCAAGGTTGGTTTAGTTGTGCTGAACTCCTTTAATTTTCTGATAAGTATACTCTTCAATCCCCATCACCTGTTTCACCCATCCCCCCACCCGCCTCCCCCTCTGGTAACCCTCAGGTTGTTCTCTATAGTTAAGAGTCTGTTTCTGGGTTTATCTGTTTTCCCTTTGCCCCTGTTTTGTTTCTTAAATTCTACATATAAGTGAAATCATATGGTGTCTGTCTTTCTCTGACTTTTTTTTTTTTTTTTTTTTGCTTAGCATTGTACTTTCTACATCCATGTTGCAAATGGCAAGATTTCATTTTATGGCTGAATAATATTCCTTTGTGTATATATAGCACTTCTTTTTTACCCATTCATCAGCCGATGGACATTTGGGCTGCTTCCATAGTTTGGCTCTTGTAGATAATGCTGCAATAAACATAGGGGTGCATGTATCCCTTTGAATTATTTTTTTTGTATTTCTTGGGCGATCCCCAGTAGGATGATTGCCAGATCATAGGGTAGTTCCATTTTTTTTTTTTTTTTTTTTGAGGAACCTCCATACTTTTTCCCACAGTGGCGGCACCAGTTTACATTCCTGTTAACAGTGCATGAAGGTTCCTTTTCCTCTACATCCTCACCAACACTTGTTTCCTATGTTTTTGGTGTTTGCCATTCTGACAGGTGTGAGGGGATAGCTCATTGTGGTTTTGATTTGTATTTCCCTGATGAGTGATGGTGAACGTGTCTGTTGGCCATCTGTATGTCGTCTTGGGAGAAGTCTGTTCATGTCGTCTCATTTGGTTTTTGGATGTTGAATTTTAGAAGTTCTTCATGTATTTTGGATACTAAGTCTTTATCACATAGGTCATTTGCAAATATCTCCTGTTCAGTAGGTTGCCATTTAGTTTTGTTTCCTTTGCCATGCAGATTTTTATCTTGAAGTCCCAATAGGTGATTTTGGCTTTCATTTCCCTTTCCTTAGGAGTCCTATCTAGAAAGAAGTTGCTATGGCCAATGTCAGATAAATTATTGCCCATGCTCTCTTCTAGGATTTTTATGGTTTCAGGTCTCACATTTAGGTCTCTAATCCATTTTATTTTTGTGGATGGCTTAAGAAAGTGGTCGTTTCATTCTTTTGCATGCAGCAGTCTAGTTTTCCCAACACCATATGTTAAAGAAACTTTTTCCCATTGGACTTTCTTTCATCCTCTGCCAAAGATTAATTGACCATATAATTGTGGTTTATTTCTGGGTTTTCTATTCTCCACTGATCTATGTGTCTGTTTTTGTGCAAGTAGCATACTCTTTTAATTACCACTTGGTAACATAATTTGAAGTTTGTAATTGTGTCTCCAGCTTTGCTTTGCTTTTTCAGGATTGCTTTGGCTATTGGGGGTCTTTTGTGGTTACATACAAAACTTAGGATTGCCCTAGATCTGTGGGGGAAATGCTACTGGTATCTTGATAGGGAGTGCATTAAAAATCTGAGCTTGCTTTGGGTCCTATGGACATTATAACAATAATTGTTTCTCCAACCCATGAGCATGCAAGGTCTTCCCATTTTTTGTGTGTGTCCCCTCTTCAGTTTCTTTCATCAGTCTTTACCATTCACAGTACAGGTCTTCACCTCTTTGGTTAGGTTTATTGTTGGGTAGCTTTAACATTTTAGTGCAATTGTAGGTGGGACTGTTTGCTTAATGTCTTTCTGCTACTTCGTTATTAGTGTATAGGAATGAAACCGATTTCTGCGCATTGATTTTGTATCCTGTCACATTACTGAATTTATCTTTCCATTCTAGCGGGTTTTTTGGTAGAGTCTTTAGGGTTTTCTATATATAATACCATGTGCAAATCATGAAAGTTTTACTTCTTCCTTACCAATTTGGATGCCTTTTCTTTTTGTTGTCTGACTGTTGTGGCTATGACTTCCAGTACTGTGTTGAACAAAAGTGGCGAGAGAGGACATCCCTGTCTTCGTCCTGACCATAGAGGAAACGTTCTCAGTTTTTCACCATTGAGGATGATATTTGCTGTGGGTTTTTGATGTAAGGCCTTTATTATATTGAGGTATGCCTCTTCTCCTACTTGTTAAGCTCTTTAAAAATCATGAATAGATATTGCACTCTGTGAAATTCTTTTTCTCCACATGTCAAAATGATCTTATGTTTTTTATCCTTTATTAATGCTAAACCACACGTGAATCCTAGAAATCTTATTGATTGTGCTGACTTTTAAAATATATTGTCAGATTCAGTTTACTAGTATTTTCTTGAGGACTTTTGCATGTATGTTCATCAGGGATATTGGCCTGCAGTTCTTAGTGGTATCTTTATCCTGGCTTTAGTGTCAGGGTAATACTTAGAATGAATTTGAGTTTGCCTTCCTCTTCTATTTTCTTTGAATAGTTGAAGAATAGATATTAACTCTTCTTTTAAATATTTGGTAGAATTCACCTGTGAAGCCCATCAGATCCTGGACTTCTGTTAGGAGTTTTTTTGATTACTGATTCCGTTTAGTTGCTGGTAACTTGTCTGTTCAAATTTCCTATTTCCGGCTCGGTTTTGGTTGGTTGTTTCTGGGAATTTTGGAAATGGAAATTTTCCATTTCTTCTAGGTTGTCCAATTTGTTGGCAAGTGGTTTTTCATAGTATTCTCTCCTAATATTTTGGTATTTATGTGGTGGTATTTGTGATTTTGAGTCCTTATCAATTTTGATGTTTTCAAAGAACCAGCTATTTCTGCTCTAATCTTTAGCATTTTTTCCTTCTGCTAGTTTGGGTTTTGTTTCTTCTAGCTCCTTCAGGTGAAAAGCTACATTGATATTTTTCTTCCTTCTTCAGGTAGGCCTATATTCTATAAACGTCCCTCTTAGAACTGTTTTCATGCATCCCAAAGATTTTGGACCAGTGTGTTTTTATTTTCATTTGCATGCTATTGTTTTATTTCTACTCATTGCTTAGTGGCATGTCATTTAACCTCCCTGTATTTATATTTATTTTGTGGTTGATTTCTAGCTTCATAGTATTGTAAGAAAAGATGCATGGAATTACTCCAATCTTTGTTGAGATTTGTTTCCTGGCCTCATATGTGGTCTATTTTAGAGAATGCTCCATGTACACTTGAATGTGTATCCTGTTTTAGGATGGAATGTTCTGAATACATGTATTGAACCCATCTGTTTTAGTGGGTCATTCAAAGCCAATGTTGTTTGTCTGGATGATCTGTCCGTTGATATAACTGAGGTGTTACATAACTATTGATTATGTTCACTGCTTTATGTATTTGGCTGTTCCCATAACGTGTGCATAAATATTTGCAATAGCGTCCTGATTTATCTCTTATTACAGGCTTTGTTGTAAAGTCTATTTTGTCCAATAGAAGTATTGCTACTCCCACTTTTTTTTGGTAGCTATTTTTATAATTGTTTTTCCATCCCCTCATTTTGAACTTGCAGGTGTATTTATATATGAAATGAGTTTTGTGTAGGCAATATATACATGGGTCTTGATTTTATCCACTATGTCACCTGTGTCTTTTGATTGGAACATTCAGTCCATTCACATTCAAAGTATTTACTGATGCATATTTATTGCCATGTTGCTAAATGTTTTGGGTTGTTTTGTAGTTTTTCTCTGATCCTTGTTTTCTGTGGTTTGTTGGCTTGCTTTAGTGAGAACCTTTGATTTCTTTCTCTTTATTTCTTGCATATAAATTACTGGGTTGTTTTGTGGTTACCATTAGGTTTATACATAACATCTTATGCATACAGCAGTCTATATAAAGTTGATGGTTGCTCAGTTTTAAACCTATTCTTTACTATACCCCCCACCCCCCACATTTTAGGTGTATGGTGTTCTATTCTATGCCCTTTTATTTTCTGTATCTCTTGACTGATTTTTACAGAAATTGTTTTTGTTTTTGCTCTAGTGTTTGCTACCTTCATACTGCCAGTTTGTCTTTCCATTCTCCTCAGAGTCCCTGCTAATGTTTCCTGTAGGGCTGGTTTTAGTGGTCATGAACTCCTTTAGTGTTCGAGAAACTCCTTATCTCTCCTTTTCTGAATAATAGCCTTGCTGAATATTCTTGGCTGCAGGTTTTTCCCTTTCAGCACTTTGAATATATCATGCCACTCCCTTCTGGCCTGCCAAGTTTTTGCTGAAAAATCAACTGATGGCATTTGGGGTTTCCCTTATATGTAACTGTCTTTTCTCTTACTGCTTTTGTTTTTATCACTACATTGCCATTTTAATTACTATGTGTTTTAGTGTGTAACTCTTTGTTGTTGAAATATCCATGCTTCCAGGATATAGATATCTGCTTCCTCAGATTCAGAGGTTTTCATCTTTATTCTCTTTCTGGGATCCTTACAATGCAAGTGTTATGCTTGATGGAGTCCCCTTTTTTTCTCTCATTTGCTCAGCTCAATTTCCATTCTTCTGAGTCATTAATTCATTTCTCCACTTCTTCTGGCCTATTCCATCAAGTGTGTTTTTAATTTCCTTTATTGTGCTCTTCATCTCTGATTTTTTTTCCTCTTTAAGTCGAGTATCACTATGATCTTAAATTCTCCATCCAGCATATTACTTATACCTGTTTCACTTAGGTGCCTGACTGTGGTCTTGTCCTATTCTTTCATTTGGGACCTATTTTTCTGTCTCTTTTCATCTGTTTCTTTGGGCGAGGAAAGTCTGTTACATCTCTTGTTCTTAACGGTAATGCTCTTAGGAAGCAGTCTTGTAATTCCTGCAGTGTCCTGTTCCCCAGGGCCTGGTGCTTCAGGTGTACCATCTATGTGTGTTTGTGCTCTGTTGAGTCATGGCCTCTTTTTCCTTCAGTTTTCTGCAGAGGTTGTTAGCAGGGTTTGGTCCCCACCAAGGGTGGACTACTTGCAAAATGAGACCTGCCCTCCACACCAGAATGAAGGTCCCACAGCACCAGGACTAGCACAAGCATGACTGGGAAGCACGGATCTGCTGAAGCAGGGGGGCAGTTGTACAGAAGTACCACTGTTGACGGTTCCTTCAGGTGGCCTTTGCCTGCCAGCTCCTTTGTTCCTGGTGGTGCCTTCCTGCAAATCCCTGCTGCTCTGGGTACACTCTGAGATGAGCAAATCATTCTCTGTCCTGTCTGACCCTCGTGTTTTCCAATTGCTGGTCTAAGCTGTATCTCCATGGGCTGTTTGTCATCATGTCTCATGATGGGTAGAGAGACTCCTTCCCAACAGGCCCTCTCAGAGCTGAGACCATCACTTTTTTTTTTTTTTAATTCCAGGCTTTAAATCCCACTGGTTGTAAGAGCTCCCAAAGTTCAGTGTCTCTCACATTGAGAGGAAAATATTACAGAGATCCATCCTCCCTACCCATGGGCTATTTGGTGTGAAAATTCTGGTAATTTTTGTCACCAGCTCCCTTCCCAACATGGATGGCTACAGTCCGTTTTGACCCCAGACCATGACTTCACCTTCCTATTTTTTCAATATGTCCTCCTCTCTACTGGTCTTTGTGGAGTTTGTTCTGCCAGTCTTTGGATCATTTTCTGGGTTACTTAGGCTGATGTATTTCACTTAGTTGTATTCCTGGGGGGAGACGAACTTAGGGTCCTCCTCCTCCAGCCTCTCAGTGGTGAATTCCTTTACCTGTTGCTGGTCTCCTTATCTTGCCAATTCTGAGTCATAACCTTGCTGGGTAGAGTATTCTTGACTCGACGTTTTCCTTTCAGCTCTTTGCCCAGAAAGAGTGGTAGGATCTATTCAAAGTTTCTGCTGGAAAAAAATCAGATGATGGTCTCATGGGCAGTCCCTTGTCATGTAACTAGTTTTTCTCTTGCTTTTAATATTTGCTTTGTTGACGCTTTGATTATACGATCTCAGTGTGGGTGTCTTTGGGTTTTCTAATTTGGGATTCTTTGCCAAGGCACATGGATAACTTTCCCTCACTAGGTTAAGGAGGTTTTTCAGCCATATTTTCTCAAACAGGTTTTCTTCCCTTCCTCTCTTCTTTCTGGGATCCCTGTAATGCAAATGGTAATACACTTGATGTTTCCCACCAGGTCCTTTATTACGTTTGAAATTTCTTTTGTCATTTTAGTTGTGTGATTTCCAGATCACTGATCTGTTCTTCTGTATCATCTAACCTGTTGATTTCCTCTAGTGTTCATTTGTTATGGTATTCAGCTCTGAGTGGTTATGTTCTTTGTTGAAGTTGTTTATTCTCCTGGGTTCAGTGAGCATCTTTGCTTTATTTGGTGCATTGCTGATCTCCATCTATTTTTCTGAGGGTTTTTTAGTCTTTTGGAATGTATTCCTTTGTCTTCTCATTTTGCCTATTTCCATGTATTAAGTAGATCAGTTTTGGCAACATATCTTGAAAAAGTTGGGTTTATGGAGGTGTCCTGTGGGGGACTCAGTACAAACCCCCTGGTCTTCCAAGCCAGGTACTCCAGGGACGTCTTCTACAGGGACTGTGTGCATCCTCTTGTTGTGGCTGGGCCATGAGTGGTGCACACTCACTGGCATATGGGTCTAGCCCTGAGTGTGGCTGCAGTAGCTGCAAGGAAGCTGGTGGGTAGGGCAGGCATCCAGTGCAGCTGGCTAGGAGGTCCAGCTGTGCCTCCCACAGGTGCTTGAGGGTGTGGGACCAGCTCCCTGGGCAAAGAGCATTGGTGCCAAATGAGGCTGTCTACCAGAGGGGGCAGTTGGGGTGGGAGGCACTTGTGGACACTCTAGCATTCTGAATACATCCATGATAGATATTCTGTGAGCCCTCCAATGACACTGTTTTCAGCTTAGTGTATCAGTTGGGGACAATTAAAGGAAGAGAACTATTAGATGTTAGCTTCCTGGATTGTTGGTGGAGGGACGTGGGGCAGGTAGACAAGGGTGAAATCCATAGGCAGGATGCCTGGAAGGGTATGATGTGAAGCTGCAGGTCACAGGCAGAATTCCTTGTTCTTCAGGAAAGTCCACTCTCCTCTAAGGCATGAGTTATAGCTCAGAAACATGACTGGTTCCCATGACATGTACCAGAGATCTATAGTTCTCCTAGAAAGGAAAGAGGCCATCTTTGAACCTCAATCAATTCCTTAACCTGCAGAATGGTGTTTTGAAACTTCAGATGGTGCTGTTTTAGCACATATTGTCTCTTGTCCCCGGATTTTAAGCTGTTCTTTGCACTCTTTAGGATTGACCACCACTATCTACTATCCCCCAGGTGTGGGGACATCCTTCTCACCTCTGTAATCTTATTGCTGCCACTTCTGCTTGGAACAGCAGCTCTCCCTCCCCTCACTTTACTTGGCCAATTCCTGCTTTGCTTCTAAATAGAAATATTTAGGAAATACTTACCAAACTCCTCCTTGAGTGAGGACCCTTCCCCAAGTTCTGTACTATCTACCCTAACTCCTAGTGGGTACTACCTACCATGAACACCTTGGATGCCAGCACCATGCTGAGTACTGGGGATGCAGTGGTCAAAGGGCAGATGTGGGTTCTTACTCCAAGGGGCTTACTGCCCAACTCATTCTCCAATCTTTGTCTCTTCCCCCTTCAAAATTTCACTTTCAACTGCAGTGTGATGAACTGAGAGGAACTCTGTCATGGGTCAGGAGACATTTAAATGTCTATTGGAGTATCATGGGAAAACACAGCTCTGCTCCAGAATCTTTTGAAGATTTCTCCTGTAGTGGGAGACTTGGCAGGTCCCATGCAGCTGACACTCGGGCCAACTGTTCACTGCCTTCTGGTCTAGGAAAGAGTTCAGTTAAAGGAGTTAAAATTATGTGCTTGTTCTTCAATAATGTAAACATGAAGCCACCATAGGAGCCAACAGTTCCAGTCTAGGGTTTACACTGTAAAGAACTGGAAATAAGAACTGCAGATTTATACACAAATACTCAGAGCAGCACTGCTCACATGAGCCAAATGGTAGAACTCAAATGCCCATCAAGAGATGGATGAACATGTGGTCTGTCCATACAGTGGAATAGGATTCTGAAAACAAAGTATTGACACATGGTGTTCGATGAGATAAAAGGGCATATATCCTAGGATTCCATTTATACTAAATGTCCAGAAGAGAAAACCATAGGCAAATGGTTTCCAGGGAAACCATGTGGAGTCATTGCTTAGTGGGTATGGGTTTCTCTTGGAGCTGTGAGAATATTCTGGAACTAGATGGTCCTACAATATTATGAATGCACTGTCACGAATGGTGAATTTTGTGTAGTGTGCCACAAATGGTAGGTGCCGCCCCCCCGCTCTCCATCACTGTGATGTCTGGTACTCGGTGTCACAAAACCTCAGCAGCACATTCTGAAAGTTGTAGAAAGCCTAGGGGGTCACCTGCCCAGTGGGATGGGACAGTTTTTAAAAGGTTTTTAAAGAATGCCTAGTATTCTCTCAGCCTTCCTATCTGATAACCCTACTTTACTATTTGCTAGAGGCTTTAGTTCATAAATGCAAATCTAACCCCTTCTCCTAGTCTGCTTCAGGGCTCTACCAAAATCCCATGAACTTGGATGACCAGCACACCTTTATGTCTCCCAGTGCTGGAGGGTGGGGTGTCCATGTCCAGAGAACTTGGTTCTTATGAGGGCAGCATGCCTGGCTTGCAGACGGTCACTTTCTTGCTGTGTTGTTGCAGAGAGAGCTCCTCTCCCCTGGGGGGGGGGGGGGAGCGGCGCTAATCCCAGGGCATGAGGACCTCCCCCTGCTGACCAGATAACCTCCCAAAGGCCTGCCTCCTAATACCTTAATCTTGGGGAATTAAGCCTCGATATCATTTTCAGGGGTAAGGGGAACACCATCTGTAGCACACAGGCTTGGAAACCCCACCCTTTCAAGTTTTTCTCCCCAAGATTAAGGACAGATGTTCTCTGGCAGGTAGCAGTGAATTTGATCACACAAAGGTGAGACTCCCCCAAGGAGCACTCTGATCTTTCTTGTCTGGATTGATTTTGGAAGCCAGGAATGTGATTTGAATCCACCTAACTCTTGAATTTAAGAATATTTATGGTCTTCTATATGACATTGTTTTCAGGATGAGCTTGGTTTTGTCTTTGCTGTGTGAAAATGGCAGAGTAAATGTGCCACTAGAACTCAAGCAATGACATTACTGAACTCTGTAGAACGGTGGACATGGAAGAGAGGATGCTTTTACCCAAAAAAGACCTTCCCACAGCACCTTTAGGGGAGCAAGGACTCAGCCCTCCTCTACTTGCCCCTGATGAGAAACAGATGAAATCGGCTTGTGCATTTAACTGATTAGAACTGTGCAATATTTAAGCTTTGGTAGCAAAACTTGGCAGCAACCCCATCTGAACTAATGCCAGGCTTTGTCCTACTTGGAATATGGCCACGTTTTCCTGTAAGATTAATCAAGTGTTGGGTACTGCCATACCCCTCACAGCAGACCTGAAGGAGAATAGCATATATGCTTTTCTAAATTCCTAACCACTCTCAGATGTGGAAAGATCTGGCCCAAAAGGTGTGGAAGGATTGTGGGTCTATATTAAAAAGCAGCATTTTGTTTTGAGCAAAACCCACCCACCCTGGTAATTCGTCTAGTGCTGTGCACCTGTGTTCCAGAAAGTCTTTAGAAACCCAGTGTGACCTTCAATCCTACTTGATGTTCTGAGCTCACACCTGGGCTAGGGCATCTGCACGTGGCATCTAGCCCAGGGGCATGTGAGACCCTGTTCTGCTCACCATGATGGGGACCCCAGATCCGGACGTGGATGAAACAGCTCCGGGGATAGAGCCCGCATTCTGATTTTCCCTGCCACCCTATTTTATGCTTAAAGTGTCTGCTTGTACCCCAGCTCCTCCCAGGGGCTGTGGGAATCCCTGTATGGACAGCAGAACCCACAGGAAAAGGACCTGTCCTATCTGCCAGGAGTCGTCCTTCCCAGCCTCAGGAAACCTTTTAAGAACACAGCATCTTTTTAAGCCCAGAGAGCAAAGGACAACGGGGCAGCAAAATGTAACACTGTTATTCAACACTATCTTTCACAACACTGCACCCTGTATTGACAAGGAAGGATATTTTCTTGTGTGGATCAAAATCGAAACCTGGTCTGTGACAGTGCTCTGCACCCAGATGCATGCAGGTGAGCCACCTTATCCCCCTCTGCTCTCCAGAAGGCTCCTCTCCAGATCCTCTTGTAGGAGGGAAACAGGCTAGTGAGGGTTAGTACTTGGGTCCGGAACCAAAGAGGAACAAACCTACAAAAATACGAGCAAAGAACCATACAAGCACATTACTAAACCCCACAGGTTGGCTGCTGGGGAGATGTAGAGGCCAGCCTGGATTCACACAGTGTGGGGAAGTCAAGGTCAGTGCATTTTTCTGGTCCTTACCGTATCTGTAAGACCAGGTTGAGTTCATTGGTAGGCCACAGACACTCCAGAGAAAGCTTGTACACATGGAGCCAACAAGAAAGATGAATGTCAGTCCCTCAAAGAGAAGGGTCCAGGACTTATAAATGCACTTTCCAAAGAGTGAAGGGCTGAGAGTAGGGAAGCATCCTTTAGTCCCAAGGTCAATATCTTGCGGTTGATACTTGTCACAAGACAATCATAGGAGGCCTTCTTCCATGGCTGACATTCTTTTAGGACTCCTGGAAAATAGAAATATTGCTAGAAAAACTAGAAGGCTTTAGTTTTTCTAATTTTGCCTAGACAACGCTTCCTCCCTGATGGCTATTCTCTCATTTGTTTACTTTCTTGGGAGGTATTGGTCTCTAAGAGTGTAGAGAAATTTTAACCCTTGCCTCAGACCAGGAGCTCCACAGGATTTAAGTTCTCGTTTTCCTAGACGGTCTCATTTCCCTTAAGGTCTTTATCCTCCTGGGAGGGTGAAGGGCAGCAGTGTCTTCTGTAACTGCTTTTTGCTCTCAGGGGCCATTATCCCTGTCCTACCTTGGAGGTGTAAAAATCTCTTGCTGATGGTTCTAAAGACTTAGAGGAATTGGGTATAGGTTAGAATCCTTCTGCCATCATTAGCCTCACTGGGAATTGTTGGGAGTCTGGAAGACACAAACTTTACCAGGTTAAGAAGGCAGAGCCCCAAAGTAACAGTAATTTAATGGCCACTAAGTCCCTAAGGAAAGGCAAGAACTAGGTAGCATTTGGGAGTTTCCATTTAATGGAGTCTCAGATGGTTTGAGTAGTGGGGTTAAAATTATGTAGCCCTGTAGCCTGCTGGAGGAGGTCAGCCCTTGGAGATTAGGTTTCCTATCAATTTGGGGGTAGGGTGTAGAACAGGCAGGTTACAGTAGCACACATATTGGACAACACAACAAAAAATTGGAAGATTTTTTTCCACTGAGTTTGAGAGAGCACACATGTAGGGGAAGGGCTTGAACTCCCAAACCAGGAGCTCATGACCAGAGCTGAAATCAAGAGTCAAACGATTAATTGAGCCACCCCTGCACATGCTCTGAGATTTCTGTTTAAAGGGCAGATTTAGGGGTACCTAGGTGACTGTTAAGCATCTCTTGATTTCAGCTCAGGCCATGGTCTCATGAGACAGAGCCCTGTATCAGACTCCACATGGTCAGCACCAAGCCTGTTTGGGATTCTCTGCCCCTGTTTATATATACATTGTGTAGGAAAGGACTAAGAATGTAGACCTAGTGATGAACAAATACCTGTATCATGGATTTCCCTTTCATTTACTAAATGCCTAAATATATAAACGTTCACCACCCCCCTGCTGCCAGGACCTGGCCCCACTACCCCCTTGGGGCTGCTCTTGGGGGTCCTTCTGCCCCAGGCAGCAACCTGCTCTACACTGGGTCCCAATGCTGTTCGACTTCAGAATGTTTAGTGGCTTTTCCGGGATTTGGGAACCCCCTCTTCTTGACACCTGCTATGACTGCTGGCGGTGAACTCCACATTCCAGGATGTCTGGAAATGGTTCAGGAAGAAAAACGCAACAGGCAGGTACAAACCTTTTCTTAGGTAATGACTTAGGAGGCCAAGAAAGCCATCTTTTCCACTTTCTGAGCGTGGGGACAGCTGTAAAGGACCTATAAATGGAATAAAGGTTAAATTATGCACCTGGTCTCCATTAAATCAACATGGAAGCATTACTGCCTAGCAAAGGTCCCTTGTGGAGACACACTGTTACAGGGGATGGGGTGGAGAGGGTTTTATATTCAGGGATAGAAAAGAGTATTTTCACAACGAAGGGATCATGACCTGTTCACAAATGCTTTTGCTTGAAGACTGCGGCTTCTTCCAATACCCCAACCACAATAGAGCTGCCTTTGTAAACTTTCACTGCAGCTGTGATCCTGAGGACAAAAACCTTCTCTTTTGCTCCGATGGATACCATTCACAAAGGAGTTGAATTTGCTTGCACTGTAACCTCTTAAGGTAGAAAATTGCTACCATTGAGTTTGGCATTATCTCCTTGCCTCTGGAGAGGAATCGAGCTTTGGAGCTCTTCTATGTCCAATAAGATACCCGACCAGCTTCATATTTCGGGGTCCGTGGGCTGAAGACCTTGCATCTTCTAGTAGGTGTGGGGCGGGGATTCATGTGTAATCATCCCATGACAAGGTATGTCTCACCAGGCATTTAAGACCGTTTATTCTGTGACTTTTGCTAGGAAAGGTATAAATATGGGCAAAGAGGAAGCAAGATTTTTATTTGCAGATGGTAATTTGTTTTTAATGCTAACCAACTTTCTAAACCATAACTTTTTATATAAAGGAGTTTGTATATACACAAAAACAGTTGACCTTTTAAAATATCAAGCATTCTTGGGGGCACCGTGGTGGCTCAGTTAAGCAGCAGACTTCTCCAGGCATGAGTTCAGTTTGTGGGTTTGAGCCCCACATTAGGCTCTGAGTTGACATTTCAGAGCCAGGAGCCTGCTTCCGATTGTGTCTCTCCCAGCCCTGCTTGTGCCCTCTAAGAAAATTTAAAATCTCAGGCATTATTTGAACCTATACATCTTCACCGTTGCTATCATGTTTTTCTTTTAAATCCCAAGCTGGCTGAGACTGGCAGCATGTGGACATGCCTGTTCCAGAAGTGGCCCATCAGTCTCCTGAGCCCGATTGTGACATCTGTGCAAACATTGGAATTCGTAACTATTAGCAAATAGCACACTTGCAAGTGTAGAATCTCTGCAAAACTTGAACCACATCATGCCCAGAAAGTCAATATCTTGGATGGTGATAGATCTCAGTATTTCACTTGCAGGCAGATTTCCTACTTGTATCTCCTCTCCGTTTTGAGAACCGTTTTCAATTATCTGGATTGGAGAAGGGCTAGGAGTTTGTTTTCCTGCCCCTTCACATCCATTCAAGCCTCAACCTCCCTCCTCTTATTGTCCTACTCCCCCTGTCCATGACCAGGTATAGCTTTGTGAACACATGGCCCCTCAAGTTGCAAAGGGACCCTGGCTTAGAGCTTTATGGTCTGTCACTATCTTTATTTTGGAACATGGGCTTTTATGCACCTGGACCTTACCACTGAAGATGTCGAGGCTCTGACTTGTACCTACTGCCCCACCATCTGTTTCGCAGTGGCTACAGTAGGCTCTTCAGGAGCTCTGTGCTGTGGCCCTGGCTCCAGGCTACTGCTATGTTCCTGCTGTGCTCACACCCTCCACAGAGCCCCAGCTCACTAGGGTCTAGAAGGTCCTGAGAGATCCCTAAGAGTTGTCCCTCCAACTTTATGGCAGACCCTTCCTGTTTCTCCCTTCCCCAGACACCCCCGTGACTCCTTCATTGGCTTCAAAGTTCTCAGGCCTTCACCAGCATAGTTTAGGTCAAGAAATACCTCGAGACAAATGAAGCCGAATACAGTCAAAGCAGTTCGGACAGGGAAGTGCATGGTGACACAGACCTACCTAAAGAAGTAACACTGCTAAACCTCTAAAGAGCAAGCCCTCAACTGAAAGTTACACAGAACTTCTAAAGTCAAGGACCAGACAGCCTCACAGGTGAAGTCTATGGAAACATGAGTAACTATTTCTCAAATTTCAAAAAAATGAAAAGTTCCCTATTTTGAGGCCAGCATTACTGATGCCAAAAACACACTGCAAAAGCAGCCAATGTTACCACTGAACGTAATATACCAAATTCAACCATATATTTAAAAAGGACTACATATATATCATGATCAAGGGGGATTTATTCCAGCAATGCAAGGATGGTTCTATAGCCACACATCAGTGTGGCATACCTTCTTGATACAGAATCCGATATCCATTTATAAAATATTTCTAAACAATGCCATAAGTGGCCAACTCACAGCTAACATCATAGTCCACTGTAAAAACCTGAGAGCTTTTCCTCTAGGAATAACAAGGATGCCCACCTCTGGCTACCATATTCAAAAGTCCTAGCAAAACAAAAGGTGTCCAAGTTGGAAAGGGAGAACTAAAACTATTCGCAGATGACCTGAGATATAAAGGCTCCACCAAACAACTACAATAAAGGACTTCAATAAAGTCCTAGAAGATGCCAAATTAACATACAGATAATTTAATGAAGGGGAAAGACTTGAAGTCTGAAATAAGAGGATGACGTGTGATAAGGTATCCTCACAGATTGGAAGGCTAAAATGTCTGTACTCCAACCAATCTGTCAAAATACCAATGGCATTTTTCACAGAATGAAGAATCCTAAAATTTGTATGAAACCAAAGAAGGCCCCCAAATAGGAAAACCATGCTGGAGACATCCTGCTCCCTGATGTCAAGCTATAGCAATCAAAACGTTATGGTACTTGCACAAAAATACACAGGACAAAGACGCGGAGGGCTCAGGAATAAGCCTATGCATATATGGTCAATTGACTTATGACCAAGGAGCAAGAATGGGCAATGGGGAAAAGACCATCTGTTCAGCAAATGGTATAAGGTTTAAGAAAGGGGTCTAGGTTTTCCAAAACCAAAGTGAATTCAAAATGGATTAAAGACAAGAAGTTCTTTGACTTTGGTCTTGGCACCACTTGTTTGTACCAGTCACCTCAGGCAATGGAAACAAAAAACAAATGGGCTATCACCCTAAAAAGCTTTTGTATAATGAAGGAAACCACCAACAAAACTAAAAGGCAACCTACTCCGTGGGAGAAGATATTTGCCAATCATTTACCTTATAAGTGCTTAATATCCAAAACAGAGTAGTAGGACCCTACGCGTTCCTCCTCCTGTGGTTACAACTGAATAACACATCAGCCTACGAAACCCAGAAAATGACCCCAAGACTGGCAGCATAAACTGGTAGAGGCCACATCAAAGAAAATGGGAAGGGCAGAGACAGACTCCCACACAGCAGGGAACCCCCAAGATGACAAATACCCATAACATTTGGCTTTGAAAGTGAGGGGCTGAATTTCATAAGTTCTTACACCAGGGGCAACCATAGCCTAGAATTTGAGAGAGAGCAAGTGAGTACAAGCATGGAAGGGGCAGAGGAGGAGAGACAGAATCCCAAGCAGGCTCCTTGCCATCAGCATACAACCCCATGCAGGGCTCAAACTCAGGAACCGTGAGATCATGACCTGAGTCAAGACGAAGAGCAATGCCTAACCAACTGTGGCACCCAGGCACTCCTAGCCTAGAATTTTAAAACGTGGTGGCTAGGACCCAGAGGGCATTAGGAAGTGGGGTCCCCACCCTTAAAGAGACAGCACTACAAACAGCCAGCTGAAATCAGCATGGAGACATTTTGTAAAACATCTGGGACATACTGTAGGTAGAATAAATGTACTCATCTCAGAGCATGGCCTGGAGAGGCAGAAATCACGGGAAAGCCCTGCTAGGAATAAGATGCTTGCACGCACCGTTTGCCTCCCCCAGCATAAACACACAGCCACCTCTGGGAACTGTGTGTGGACACTCACACCAGTATCTGCCCCCCTAATGCGCTCTTCCCAGTCACCCTTGTGTCAGTCTCCAAAAGGCTGGTGCAAACTGTAGGAACTCAGTTCGGGGCATCAGGTCTTCTTTCACAAGAGGACTATCACATACCTGGTTAAACCACACCTCACACAGCTAGGGACCAATCACTGCCCCCAACTGGCAAGGAGAGCCTCTGTAGACAACTGGACTGAAGAAACAAGAGGCCAGACTCAATGAGAGGACACACAGAAGACACTTCTTGAGGTGCCAGGACCTGGAGAACGGGGAGCACTACATGACCTCTATCTTCTTAAAACCACCACTTTCAAGAGCAGCAGACATAGCTGACTTCCTTGACACAAAAATACAGGAACTTAGACAAAAGGAGCACACAGGGGAGCAGGTCCCAAATGAAAGAACGGGACCAAACAACAGCAAGAGACTTAAGTGAAATGGATAGAGTAACATGGTGAAGAATTTTTTTTTTTTTTAATTTTTTTTTCAACGTTTTTTATTTATTTTTGGGACAGAGAGAGACAGAGCATGAACGGGGGAGGGGCAGAGAGAGAGGGAGATACAGAATCGGAAACAGGCTCCAGGCTCCGAGCCATCAGCCCAGAGCCCGACACGGGGCTCGAACTCACGGACCGCAAGATCGTGACCTGGCTGAAGTCGGACGCTTAACTGACTGCGCCACCCAGGCGCCCCTGAATTTAATGATCATAAAGATACTCATTGGCCCTAAGACTGGAGGACACCAGTGGGACCCTTAAAGAGCAAAAGGACACAATCAGAGATGAAATTAAAAATATACTTGGTGGATTAAATAGGCTGGAGGAATGAATGACCTGGAGGACAGAGTAATGGAAATTAATAAATCTGAGCAAATGAGAAAAAAATTAGGGGACTCTAACTCCATTAGCATAACACACTATAGGGATCCCAGGTGGAGGAGAGAAAAAGGGACAAAACATTTGAAGAAGTAGCTGAACACTTCCCTAATCCAAGGAAGGAAACTCCCCCCCCCCCCCCAAAAAAAAAAAAGACAAGGAGGTCCACACCAAGACACGGACTAAAGTGGCAAAAGGTAGTGATAGTTTTTTTTTAAGCAGTAACAGAAGACAGTTACATACAAGGAAAACCCCATAAATCTATCCAATTCTTCAGAAACTTGGCAGTCCAGAAGACAGTGGCATGATGTATTCAAAGTTCTGCAAGGGAGAATCTGCAGCCAAGAATATTCTATCCAGCAAGGAGTAGATAAAGGAGGAGAGAGAATGGCTCAGACCAAAACTCAAGGAGTCTGTGACTGATAAACCAGCCCTACGGGAAATATTAAAAGGGACTTTCTGAGTAAAAAAGACCATAATCAAGAGCTTGAAAAGTTGGGATGACAAAAGCAGTAGAGTATCCATAAAAATCAGGCAAGGGATTCATAAAAGGATGTAAAATATGACACCATATACCTAAAAACATGTGGTTGGGAGGGGAGGAAAGAATGGGTTTAAAATTAAGCAACCATCAACTTCATATAGGCTGCTATATACAAATGACATGTTAACGAATCAAAAACCCCTATTAGACATACAATAAATAAAATGAAAGGAATCAAAGTATATCACTAAAGAAGGTCAACAAACCCTGAAAGAGCAAGGATTCGAGGAAAAACTACAAAAACAATGACAAAACAAGTACTAAAGCGGCAATAAATACCTATCAATAATTACTTTGAGTATAAATGGACTAAGCATTCCAATCAAAAGACCTAGGATGTCAGAGTAGATCAACAAACAAGACCTCTCTGTATGCTGCCTACAAGAGATTGATTTCAGACCTAAAGACACCTGCAGATTGAAAGTGAGGGAAGGGAGGAACAATTATTGTGCAAATACATGTCAAAAGACTTAGACTTTAAATAGACTTTAAAACATAAAGGTGACAATCCAATAAAAGGATAGGACAATTGTAAAAAGAGTAGGGGACTTTAAACCCCCACCTACATCAGATCATCCAAATAGGAAATCACCAAGGAAACAGTGGCTTTGAATGACACACTAAACCAAATGGGTTTAACAGCTATATTCAGAACATGACATCTTAGAGGCACCTGGGTAGCTGAGTCAGTTAAGCATCTGACTTTGGCTCAGGTCATGATCTCATGGTTTGTGAGTTCAAGCCCTGTGTCAGGCTCTGTGCTGACAGCTCAAAGCCTGGAGCCTGCTTCAGGTTCTGGGTCTCCCTCTCCCTCAACCCCTCCCCCACTTGCACTCTCTCAAAAATAAACATTAAAAAATATTTTTTAATTAGCAAAAGAACATTACATCCTAAAAGAGAATTCACATTCTTTTCAAGTGCACAAGGAACATTCTCCAGAATAAATCACGTCATAAAACAAGTCTCAACAAATTCAAAAAGATCAAAGTCATAGCATGCATCTTTTCTGAACACAACACTATGAAACTAGACATCACAAGAAAAAATCTGGAAAGATCACAAATACATGGAGGTTAAATAACATGCTACTAAACAATGAATGGGCCAACCAATAAATCAAAGAAGAAATTTAAAAATTACACTTTCAGGATCCTATCCCACTGGCATGCAGAGGGACTGGGGTCTCCTGAGGGACACGGCTGGTACCATGTTCCACCCTCCACTTCCGCAATCGCACTCCTGGCAGGCAGTTGATTGGGAAGAATGGGTGGCCACAAACTGTGTCTTTCCATGTGAAATAGAACACAACCCATAACCTGGAGACAGGAGGTGGAAAACCATTACTGGCTGAGCATGCCCCACTGCACAGCAGGGCAGGCATACAGCTGCATCATGGACCACAGGGCACTAGCCTTCAAGGCTATTAATATGGCCTAAACATCCAAGCTCCCCACTCCCCCAAATTTGTTGTAGACCAGTTTGAGCATCTCAATGTCCCCAAGAAGTGGTCCTCACCTGGAGCCTCCACCTTTCTATTTTACGGATCACAGGGCTGCCACATCTTGACCTGAATCTGGAACTAAGAAACTAACCTCTAGGGAAAAAATGAGCCTTTGGGCCAGAATCTCCTTAAACAGCAATCATGAGCACAGTGGTCTGCATATAGAACATTGTGGGTTCCATATTCTTCTGTACTTCAAAGTCTAATCTGTCCTATTGTTTCCTTTACCCTGATAGGAATATACAGAGATTGCCTACATCACAGAGAATATAAAATGTAGTTTGGATGAAAGCTGTAAAAAGAGCCACAGACCATAGTTTGGAATCTGTGCACTGGGAAGATGGCAGCATAGGAGGACGCTGAGCTCACCGCATCCTGCAGATCACTTAGATTCCACCCACACCTGCCTAAATAACATAGAAAATCACCAGAAGACTAGCAGAACAGATTCTCCAGAGCCAAGTGCAGACGAGAGGCCCACGGAAGAGGGTAGGAAGGATGGAGAGGCAGTGCGCACTACACAGACTGGCGGGAGGGAGCCGGGGCAGAGGGGCAGCCTGCCAACCAAGCAGAGGCCCTGAGTATGGCAGGCAAAAGCAGAGGGGCCGGCAGAGTGTGTTCTGACAGCAAGCGGGACTTAACATCTAGGAGGTTATAAGTTAACAGCTCTGCTCAGAGAGCAGGAGGGCTGGAGGACAACGGGAGGGAGAGTTGTTGAACCCCAGACGACAGAGCTCAGCTTGGCGGGGAACAAAGGTGCTCACCAGCGCCATCTCCCTCACCCATCCCCCAGCCAAAATCCGAAAGGGAACCAGTTCCTGCCAGGGAACTTGCTTCCTCCACGCAAACACCCAACACTGTGCTTCTGTGGATCCATCCCTCCAGAGGCAGCAGGTCTGACTCTCTCCCGGTGCCACATGGCCCCTCCGGAAGCAGATCTCCGAAGGAAAAGCAAGCTGAGCCTGCCCCTCCCTCCCCCGTGCACCATGCCTATCCACCCCAGCTAATACACCAGATCCCCAGCACCACAAGCCTGGCAGTGTGCAAGTAGCCCAGACGGGCCACGCCACACCACAGTGAATCCCGCCCCTAGGAGAGGGGAAGAGAAGGCACACACCAGTCTGACTGTGGCCCCAGCAGTGGGCTGGAGGCAGACATCAGGTCTGACTGCGGCCCCGCCCACCAACACAAGTTATTCAAGACAGCACAGGGGAAGTGCCCCGCAGTCCTGCACCACTCCAGGGACTATCCAAAATGACAAAACAGAAGAATTCCCCTCAAAAAAATGTCCAGGAAATAACAACAGCTAATGAACTGATCAAAAACGATATAAACAATATAACCGAAAGTGAATTTAGAATACTCATAAAATTAATCGCTGGGCTTGAAAACAGTATAAAGGACAGCAGAGAATCTATTGCTACAGAGATCAGGGGACTAAGGAACAGCCAGAAGGAGCTAAAAAAATGCTATTAATCTGCAAAATAAAATGGAGACAACCACGGCTCGAAGAGGCAGAGGAGAGAATAGGTGAACTAGAATATAAATTATGGAAAAAGCTGAGAAAAAGAGAAAAATCCAGAAGTATGAGGGGAAAATTAATCTACGCATAATTGGTATCCCAGAGGAGGAAGAGAGGGAAAGGTGCTGAAGGTGTACTTGAAGAAATAATAGCTGAGAACTTCCCTGAACTGGGGAAGGAAAAAGGCATTGAAATCCAAGAGGCACAGAGAACTCCCTTCAGACGTAACTTGAATTGATCTTCTGCACGACATATAGTGAAACTGGCAAAATACAAGGATAAAGAAAATTTTGAAAGTAGCTAGGGATAAGCGTGCTCTAACATACAAAGGGAGACCTATAAGACTCGTGACCGATCTCTCTACTGAAACTTGGCAGGCCAGAAAGGAATGGCAGGAGATCTTCAATGTGATGAACAGAAAAAATATGCATCCGAGAATCCTTTATCCAGCAAGTCTGTCAACAGAAGGAGAGATAAAGGTCTTCCCAAACAAAAACTGAAGGAATTCATCACCACTAAACCAGTCCTACAAGAGATCCAAAGGGGGGATCCTGTGAGACAAGGTACCAGAGGCATCACTACAAGCATGAAACCTACAGACATCACAATGACTCTAAACCCATATCTTTCTATAGTAACACTGAACGTAAATGGACTAAATGTGCCAACCAAAAGACGTAGGGTATCAGAATGGATAAAAAAACAAGACCCATCTACTTTCTGTCTACAAGAGACTCATTTTAGACCTGAGGACACCTTCAGATTGAAAGTGAGGGGGTGGAGATCTATCATGCTACTGGAAGTCAAAAGAAAGCTGGAGTAGCCATACTTCTATCAGACAACCTAGACTTTAAAGGCTGTAACAAGAGAGGAAGGGCATTATATAATAATCACAGGGTCTATCCATCAGGAAGAGCTAACAATTATAAACGTCTATGCACTGAACATGGGAGCCCCAAAACCTATAAAATGATAAGAATGTGGTAATTGCAGGGGACTTTAACACTCCACTTACAGAAATGGATAGATCATCTAGACACACGGTCAATAAAGAAACAAGGGCCCTGAATGATACATTGGATCAGATGGACTTGATATATTTAGAACTCTGCATCCCAAAGCAACAGAATATACTTTCTTCTCGAGTGCACATGGAACATTCTCCAAGATAGATCACATACTGGGTCACAAAACAGCCCTTCATAAGTATACAAGAATTGAAATCATACCATGCATACTTTCAGACCACAATGCTATGAAGCTTGAAATCAACCACAGGAAAAAGCCTGGAAAACCTCCAAAAGCATGGAGGTTAAAGAACACCCTACTAACGAATGAGTGGGTCAACCAGGCAATTAGAGAAGAAATTAAAAGATATATGGAAACAAACCAAAATGAAAATACAACAACCCAAACGCTTTGGGATGCAGCAAAGGCAGTCCTGAGAGGAAAATACATTGCAATCCAGGCCTAGCTCAAGAAACAAGAAAAATCCCAAATACACAATCTAACAGCACACCTAAAGGAAATAGAAGCAGAACAACAAAGACAGCCTAAACCCAGCAGAAGAGAAATAATAAAGATCAGAGCAGAAATAAACAATATAGAGTCTAAAAAAACTGTAGAGCAGATCAACAAAACCAAGAGTTGGTTTTTTGAAAAAATAAACAAAATTGATAAACCTCTAGCCAGGCTTCTCAAAAAGAAAAGGGAGATGACCCAAATAAAATCATGAATGAAAATGGAATTATTACAACCAATCCCTCAGAGATACAAACAATTATCAGGGAATACTATGAAAAATTATATGCCAACAAACTGGACAACCTGGAAGAAATGGACAAATTCCTAACACCCACACACTTCCAAAACTCAATCAGGAGGAAATAGAAAGCTTGAACAGACCCATAACCAGCGAAGAAATTGAATCAGTCATCAAAAATCTCCCAACAAACAAGAGTCCAGGACCAGATGGCTTCCCAGGGGACTTCTACCACTCGTTTAAAGCAGAGATAATACCTATCCTTCTCAAGCTATTCCAAAAAATAGAAAGGGAAGGAAAACTTCCAGACTCATTCTATGAAGCCAGTATTACTTTGATTCCTAAACCAGACAGGCCCAGTAAAAAAAGAGAACTACAGGCCAATATCCCCGATGAATATGGATGCAAAAATTCTCAATAAGATACTAGCAAATTGAATTCAACAGCATATAAAAAGAATTATTGACCATGATCAAGTGGGATTCATTCCTGGGATGCAGGGATGGTTCAACATTTGCAAATCAATCAACGTGATACATCACATTAATAAAAGAAAAGAACCATATGATCCTGTCAATCGCAGAAGACATTTGACAAAATTCAGCAAACTTTTTTAATAAAAACCCTTGACAAAGTCGGGATAGAAGGAACATACCTAAAGATCATAAAAGCCATTTATGGAAAGCCCACAGCTAACATCATCCTCAATGGGGCAAAACAGAGCTTTTTCCCTGAGATCAGGAACACAACAGGGATGCCCACTCTCACCGCTGTTGTTTAACATAGTGTTTCAAGTTCTAGCATCATCAATCACACAACAAAAGGAAATCAAAAGCATCAAAATTGGCAAAGATGAAGTCAAGCTTTCACTTTTTGCAGATGACATGATATTATACGTGGAAAACCCGATAGACTCCACCAAAAGTCTGCTAGAACTGATATACATGAAATCAGCAAAGTTGCAGGATACAAAATCAATGTACAGAAATCAGTTGCATTCTTATACATTAACAATGAAGCAAAAGACAGACAAACTGATCCCATTCACAATTTCACCAAGAAGCATAAAATACCTAGGAATAAATCTAACCAAAGATGTAAAAGATCTGTATGCTGAAAACTATAGAAAGCTTATGAAGGTAATTGAAGAAGATATAAAGAAATGGAAAAACATTCCCTGCTCATGGATTGGAAGAATAAATATTGCCAAAATGTCAATACTACCCAAAGCTATCTACACATTCAATGCAATCCCAGTCAAAATTGCACCAGCATTCTTCTCGAAACTAGAACAAGCAATCCTAAAATTCATATGGAACCACAAAAGGCCCCGAATAGCCCAAGTAATTTTGAAGAAGACCACCAAAGCAGGAGGCATCACAATCCCAGACGAAACCCCAGAACTAGACCCACAAACATATGGCCAACTAATCTTTGACAAAGCAGGAAAGAACATGCAATGGAAAAAAGACAGGCTCTTTAACAAATGGTGCTGGGAGAACTGGACAGCAACATGCAGAAGGTTGAAACTAGACCACTTTCTCACACCATTCACAAAAATAAACAAAATGGATAAAGGACCTGAATGTGAGACAGGAAACCATCAAAACCCTAGAGGAGAAAGCAGGAAAAGACCTCTCTGACCTCAGCTGTAGCAATGTCTTGACACATCCCCCAAAGACCAGGGAATTAAAAGCAAAAATGTACTACTGGGACCTTATGAAGATAAAAAGCTTCTGCACAGCAAAGGAAACAACCAACAAAACTAAAAGGCAACTAACAGAATGGAAAAGATATTTGCAAATGACATATCGGACAAAGGGCTAGTATCCAAAATGTATAAAGAGCTCACCAAACTCCACACCCGAAAAACAAATAACCCAGTGAAGAAATGGGCAGAAAACATGAATAAACACTTCTCTAAAGAAGACATCCGGATGGCCAACAGGCACATGAAAAGATGCTCAACATCGCTCCTTATCAGGGAAATACAAATCAAAACCACACTCAGATATCACCTCATGCCAGTCAGAGTGGCCAAAATGAACAAATCAGGAGACTATAGATGCTGGAGAGGATGTGGAGAAATGGGAACCCTTTTGCACTGTTGGTGGGAATGCAAACTGGTGCAGCCACTCTGGAAAACAGTGTGGAGGTTCCTCAGAAAATTAAAAATAGACCTACCCTACAACCCAGCAGTAGTACTGCTAGGAATTTACCCAAGGGATACAGGAGTACTGATGCATAGGGGCACTTGTACCCCAATGTTTATAGCAGCACTCTCAACAATAGCCAAATTATGGAAAGAGCCTAAATGTCTATCAACTGATGAATGGATAAAGAAACTGTGGTTTATATACACAATGGAGTAGGTACAGGGCAATGAGAAAGAACGAAATCTGGCCCTTTGTAGCAACGTGGATGGAACTGGAGAGTGTGATGCTAAGTGAAATAAGCCATACAGAGAAAGACAGATACCGTATGTTTTCACTCTTATATGGATCTTGAGAAACAGAAACCCATGGGGGAGGGGAAGGAAAAAAAAGAAAAAGAGGTTAGAATGGGAGAGAGTCAAAGCATAAGAGACTCTTAAAAACTGAGAACAAACTGAGGGTTGATGGGGGGTGGGAGGGAGGGGAGAGTGGGTGATGGGTATTGAGGGTGCCTTTTGAGCACTGGGTGTTGTATGGAAACCAATTTGACAATAAATTTCATATTAAAAAAAAGGAATCTGTGCTTAAGTAGGAGATGCTTGATGGGGGCTTTATCATGGAACATTACTTTGCTCACCTTCTGTCAAAAGAATAATTGTCTAAATGTAAATGAAACAAATGAGCCTTTTCAGTTGACCATACTCCTAAAAATAGCATTTTCTTCTGGGATTGCTACTAAAGGATATTTAAGTGAAATAAAGGGTATTCATCAGAACTACTATATCAAGTTGTATTTTAACAACCTCTTTCAGGGATGTAAAATACCCTACAGTCAAGGAGTTGATTTTTTTTTTTCAGAATACATGTATTACCAAATATAAGAATCCTATCACTTGGGACTATTTTACACGTGAGGAAACATTTAAGAAACTTGTCCAAAATCACACTCCCAGTAATGAGTAGGACTTTGATTTCAATGTCTGTATAATCTAAAAATCTTAAACTGCTATGCATATATTTAATAGAACATTTTTAAAATGCAGAGAAGAAAAAAAAATCCCATTACCCAGAGATAAGATAATCCTTTTCCCTTTTAATCTTTCTAGATGTATATGCCTATTAACATATATTGAGGCTATATGGATCAATAGAATGTAGAGCTCAAATCTCTAACACGTAAAGATCGTGATGCATAGTGCCAGTGGCTTTCCAGAAAGATTGTAAAATAGCAAGACTAATGGAGGAGAGTGTCAGTCTCATTTGCCAGCACTGAATATTCTCTTCATTAATAAATAATTCATGCTTCACATTTAAATATCTTCCATTAATATACGTAAGCTGTGGTGCAGACATTATATTGTTTTTATTCATTGCACCTAAAAAGTACCTGCTGCAGGGTAGTTGAATGTTTAGCCAAGCTTAACCCTATTATTAATATGTCATAGTCTTGGTGGTGCATAAACACTTGAATGTTTTTTATAGCTCACAGAAACGTCTCTGGTACATAGAAGTAATTTGTGACCTTTTATTTTCACACCTGGAAATAACACCTGTTGCTGTTGAGGAGAAAGGTGAAGACGGGGCTGAGGGACCTGCTTAAAACCGTAACCACTTGTGTTTCTTTGATCTCCTTGTCACTTATAAACTTTTACTATGGAATCTGAAAAATGGTTAACTTGAATCTCAGAAGGAGAAAGATGCTAAAATCATGGGTCTGAAGAACTAGAAAGCAGTTCATGAGAGGCATTTTTATAGATTAGAAACTGAAGCTTGGAAATTTCAACAACATTCCCAGATTTGCACAGCTAACTAATGGTAAAGACATAATTCGGGACAAGGTTTACCTAAAGATCATGTTCATTGCTGCTATTAATAAAAGATTATAGCTTTGTTTTGATCACTTCTTGACCAAAACAATGCTGTTGAGACATTACAACTATCATTATAGCCATCACAGTATTAATATTTTTCATCAGAATTGCCACTCAGCTGTTTATAATTACATGTAATAACAGATATTTGTGCTAAAAAAAATTTCATGGGAAAACAGTGAAAGTGAAAGCAATCCAAAATCTTTGGGATGCAGCAAAAGATGTTCCAAGAGGAACAATTATAGCAATACAGGCTTACCTCAAGAAGCAAGAAAAGTCTCCACCTAACCCTATACTTAAAGGAGATAGAAAAAGAGCAAAACCCAAACCCAGGAGAAGGAATTACTAAAGAGTGGAGCAGAAATAAATGATATTGAAACTGGGAGCTGTTCCTTGACAAGATCAACAAAATTGGTAAACCTCTAGCCAGATTCTTCTCACACATGCAAACAAAGATGACTGAAATAAAATCAGAAATATAAGAAATCACCACCACCACAGAAATACAAATGACTGAAAAATATTGTGAAAAATGACATGCCAACAAATTGGACAACCTAGAAGAAATGTATAAATACCTAGAAACATATAACCTACCAAAATTGAAGAAGGAAGTAGAAGATTTGAACAGCCCAATTACCAGCAATGAAATGGAGTCAATAAAACTCCCAACAAACAAAAGTCCAGGAATAAAGAACTTCACAGGCAAATTCTACCTGACATTTAAGAATACCCATTGTTCTCAAATTATTCCAAAAAATAGAATAGGAAGGAAAACTTCCAAATTCATTCCATGAGGCCAGCATTACCCTGATACCAAAGCCGGATAAAGACGAGGAGTAGAGGCCAATAGCTCTGATGATCGTAGGTGCAAAAATCTTCAGCAAAATACTAGCAAACTGAATCCAACAGAACATTAAAAAAAAATAAAAGAAAGGATTAAGACCATATGATCATTTCAACAGATTCAGGAAAAACATCTGACAAAGTACAACATCCATTCATGAGAAAAACCCTCAACAAAGTAGGTCTAGAGGGAACATACCTCAATGTAATAAAGGCCATATCTGAATAACCCACAGTTAACATCCTCCTCAGTGGATAAACACAGTTTTCCCAAGGTCAGGAACAAGACAAAGATGTCCATTCTCACCATTTTTATTCAATACAGAAGTCCTAGCCACAGCAATTAGAAAGCAAAAACAAAGGCATTCAAGTTAGTAAGGAAGAAGTAAGGCTTTCACTGTTTACAGATCACATGATACTATAATGATACTATACGTAGAAAACCCTAAAGACTCCACCAAAAAACTGCTAGAACTGACAGGATACAAAATCAATGTACAGAAATCTGTTGCATTCTTATACACTAAATGCAGAAGAAATTTTTAAAAATCCTACTTATAATCATAAATAAAAAATACCTAGGAATAAGCCCAAGATGTGAAAAACCTATACCCTGAAAACTAGAAAGAAACTGAACACCACACCAAAAAATGGAAAGACATTCCAGCTCATGGATTGGAAGAATATTGTTAATGTCTATACTACCCAAAATAATCTACCGATTTAATGCAATCCCTAACAGAATGCCAACAGCATTTTTTTTTAACGTTTATTTAGTTTTGAGACAGAGAGAGAGCATGAACGGGGGAGGGTCAGACAGAGAGGGAGACACAGAATCTGAAACAGGCTCCAGGCTCTGAGCAGTCAGCAGAGTCCGACGCGGGGCTCGAACTCACGGACCGCGAGATCATGACCTGAGCCTAAGTCGGCCGCTTAACCGACTGAGCCACCCAGGTGCCCCTACCAACAGCATTTAACAGAACTAGAACAAACAATTCTGAAAGACCTCAAATACCAATGCAGTCTTGAAAAAGAAAAAAACTGGAGGCATCACAATTCCAGACTTCAAGTAATGTTATAAAGCTGCAGTAATCAAAACAGTATAGTACTGGCACAAAAATAGACACATAGATCAATGGAGAATTAAAAAGTCAGAAATAAACCCACAATTGAATATCAAATGGGAAATGAAAGTGTTGGGAAAACGGGACAGTTACTTGCAAAAGAATGAAACTGGACCCCTTTACTCCACCATACAGAGAACTTTTTAAAAAAAATGGTTTAAAGACCTAAATGTGAGACCTGAAACCATAAAAACCCTAGAAGAGAACACAAGCAGTGATTTCTTTGACATCAGCTATAGAAACCTTTTTCTAGAAGTCTCTTGAGGCAAGAAAAATGAAAACAAAACTACTGGGACTTCATCAAAATAAGTAAAAGGCCACCTACGGAATGGGAAAAGATGTTTGCAAATGACTTATCTGATAAAGGGTTAGTATGTACGGTATATAAACAACTGCTACAATTTAATACCCACAAAATAATCTAAAAATGGGCAAAAGACAAGATTTTTCAAAAGAAAGCATCCAGATGGCCAGACACATGCCAAGATGCTCAGCATCACGGAAATACAAATCAGAACCACACTGAGATACCACCTCACACCTGTCACAATATCAAAACACAAGTATTGGTGAGGATGTGGAGAAAGGGAAACTCTTGTGCATCGCTGGTGGGAAGGTAAACCACTGCAGCTATATACTGCAGGAAACAATATGGAAGTCCCTCAAAGAATTTCAAATGGAATTGCCATAGAGCCTGGCAATTCCACTGTAGCTATTCATCTGAAGAAACAAAAACACCAATTTTAAGAGCTCTACGCACTCCAGGTTCCCTGCAGCATTCTTTATAATAACCAAGACTTGGAAGCAACATAAGTGCCCACCCATAGAAGTAGAAAGATGATGTGGTATCTATAGATGTGTGGATATACATGGGCACAGACACAGGAAATATTCACCCATAAAAAAATCTTGTCATTTGTGACAACACGGATGGACCCATGGTGTATTATGCTGTCAGAGAAAAATACTGTATGATTTCACTTACATGTGGAATCTAAAACTTGAAAGACTCAGAAACAGGGAATAAACTATGGTTACCTGAGCAGGGATGAGTTTGGGGGTGGGGGGCGGGCAGGTGAAATCAGTGTAGGGGATTAAGAGGTAAAAACTCCCAGTTATGAAATAAATCATGGGGATATAATGTACATCACAGGGAATACAGTCAGTGATGTTGTATTAACTTTGTATTGTGACAGATGGTAACTAAATTTGTTGCCAGAATCATTTGGTAATATATAAAAACATCAAATCATGATGGGAGCCAGGGAAAGCAGTGGAAGAGGAGGATCCTAAGTTCACCTCGTCCCAAGGACACGCCTAGGTAAGAGCTCCATCAGTGCACCTGACCTAGAAAATGACCCGAGACAGGCACAGTTAATCATAGAGAGATGGGCACATCAAAAAGGGTAGGAGGAGTGGAGATGCCACCGGGCACTGAACTCCTGAGGAGACTGACCACAAATAGGAGGGACACCACAAGCACAGGGAAGGGAGAGCAGTAGACTCCACACCAGGCCACCTAACATGGGCACCTGCACTGAAAAGACAAGTCCCTAGGACATTTGTCTTTGGGTACTTTAAACATCAGCAGGCTCAGCTCTGGGAGAGCCAGAGAACGATAGGAAACAGTGTCCCTGCCCCCCCCCCCCCTTAAAGAGCCAGCACAACAAAACCCCACGGGGACACAGCACAGGAGAGGCAGTTTAAAAAGTGCCTGTGATAGAACACTTATTTACCGATCTCAGAACATGTGCTGGAGGGTAAGGGAGCTTTGAGAGACTTCCCCAACAACAAAAGAGCTGGCAGGCACGTTCCTCTCCCCTAACTCCAGCCTAGGTATCTGGATACCTGCAGGAACCAGCATGATGACCGGACACCAGCTGGCTAACACCCCTCGCCCCCACATCCTCCTGCAAATCCACCCCATCCAACACAACTCAGCAGGAGTCCCTCCAAAATGGCCCCTGACATTTCATTCTGCCAGCAGCTCTGGCAGTGACCCCTGACAGCAGCCAGCACCACTCCAAAGTGACTCTTGTGCCCTTGGAGAGAGGGGAAGGTGGCTGTGCCCACCAGTTCAACTGCAGCTCCAACAGGGGGTGGGGGCAAGTGTCTGGTACGACTGCTCCCCCACCCCACCCACCACCAAAGACCTCACAGGGTGCAGCACAAAGAGAGCCCTGTAGTTTGGTGTCACCACCACCCCAACATACACACTGGGACAGGCATGTGTTCTGACTGCAGCCCCTGCCCACCAACAAAGGCCTCTTGGGACAACACAGAGAAAACACCTGATCTGACCCAACTACAAGTCCCAGGTTGCCCCGGGTTGGCCCCATAAAAGCACAAGGACAAAATCCTGCCATCAACAAAGGGAACCAGTGCAGCCAACTGGATCGAAGGGAAACGCAACTAAGCCACAACAGGGCACATGCAACATGCACAGGAGACAGCCCTCAAGTTCCCGGTTCTGCTGAAGAGGAACCATTGCATTGCAGGACCTCTTCCTCATGAGGCCACTATTTTTAAGACCAGAAAATATAGCTGACTTTCCTGTGACACCCAGAAACACAGAGAGGTGGACCAAAGAGAGCAGGACAAAACCACAGCAACAGGGCCAAAAATAAAAAAATGAAAAAGAGAACCAATATGGCGGAGAAAAGAGTGAAGGATCTCAAGGAAACCTTCCACAGAGACAGAAAAAATACCTATTTTTAAATTTAGAGATGAAGAGGTCACTAAAAAATACACTAGAAAGAATAATAGACTAGAGGAAGCATAAAAACAGACCAGAGAGCTGGAAGACAGTAACAGAAAACCACCAAGTTGAAGAGTTTAAAGGAACTCAGTGATATCAAGCATATAGGGATCCCAGAAGAAGGGAGGGAAAAGGGGGCAGAATTTCTTTATTTGAAGAAATAACAACTGAAAACTTTTCCCAATATGGGGAAGGAAACAAGACATCCAGACCCATGAGGCACAGAGAATCTGACAAAAATCAACCCAAGGAGGTCCACACCAAGACATAATAATTAAAATGACAAAAAAGTAGTGATAAAGAGAATTTTTAAAGCAGCAAGAGAAAAAGACAGTCACACTCAAGAAAGACCCCAGAAGTCTACCAGTGGATTTATCAGCAAAAACTTTCCAAGCCAGAAAGGAGTGGCATGATATATTCAAAGTCCTGAAAGGGAAAATCCTGCAGCTAAGAATACTCTGTCCAACAAGGCTACCATTCAGAATAAGAGATAAAAACCTGGGCTAGTATTACTTCTATCAGACAAAATAGACTCAAAAACAAAGACTATAGTAAGAGACAAAGAAGGACACTACACAATGATAGAGGGAAACATCCAGCAAGATGTTACAATTATAAATATTTATGCACAATATGGGAACACCCAAACACATAAAACTACTATTAACAGACAGGAAGAAATTGATAATAATACAATAGTAGGGGACTTTAACAACCCACTTACATCAATGGACAGACCATCCTAGACAGAAAATCAATAAGGAAACAGTGCCTCTGAAGGACTTGTTGGACTAGGTAGATATAACATATATTCAGGACATTCTATCCAAAAACAGAATACATTCAAGTGCACGTGAAACATTCTCCAGAATAGACCATGCATCAGGCCACAAAATTAGCTTCAACAAATTCCAGAAGACTGAAATCATATTCCTTTTCCAACCACACCCATATGAAACCAGAATCACAAGAAAAAATCTGGAAAGAAAACGAATACATGGAAGCAAAATAACATCCTACTGAACAGTAAATCAGCCGAGATATCAAAGAGGAAGTTTAAAAAATACACGGAGACGAATGAAAATGAAGACACAACGGTCCAAAATCCTTGGGGTGCAAAAAACCCTGTTCTAAAAGGGAAATTTATTGTAATACAGACATCAAGAAGAAAAATCTCAAACCATTTAACCTTACACCTACAGGAGCCAGAAAAAGCGCAAAGCCAGTTGAAGGAAAGAATAAAGATGAGAGCAGAAATCAATGAAACAGAGACTCAAAACAGCAACAGATCAGGGAAATCAAAATCAAGTTTTTTGGCAGGATCAACAAAATTGATAAACCTCTAGCCAGACTCAACAAAAGACTCAAAATCAGAAATAGAGAAACTGACGCCAAAGATACAAAGGGTTGTAAGAATATTATGAAAAATTCTATGCAAACAAGTTGGAAGAAATGGAGAAGTTTAAACACACCAATTACTAGCCATTAAATTGAATGAAAATAACTCCCAGCAAACAAAAGTCCAGGACCAGATGGCTTCACAGGTGAATTCTACCAAGCATTTAAAGAAGAGTTAATACCTATTCTATTCAAACTTTTACAAATAATATAAGAGGAAGGAAAACTTCCAAATTTATTCAAGGAGGGCTGCATTACCAGATACCAAAACCAGATAAAGACACTACCCTCCCCCCAACCAAAAAAAAAAAAAAAAAAAAAAAAAAAAAGACTCCAGGTCAATATCTCTGATGAACACAGATGTAAAAATTCTCAAAATATTAGCAAGCCAAATATGACAATACATTTAAAAAATCATTCAATACAGGGCACCTGGTGGCTCAGTTGGTTAAGTGTCTGACTTCGGCTCAGGTTATGATCTCATGGCTGAGTTCAAGCCCCACATTGGGCTGTCTTCCTCTCTCTCTATCCCTTCCCTGCTTGCACACACACACTCTCAAAAATAAAACAAGCATTTAAAAAAATCATTACAATCAAGTGGGATTTATCCCAGGATGCAAGGGCAAATGTGGCTCAATATTTACAAATCAATCAAGGTGATACATCATCATTAGCAAGAGAAATGATTAAAACTATATGGTCACTTCAATAGGTGTAGAAAAAGCATTTGATAAAGTACATCATCCATTCATAAGAATCTTCAACAAAGTAGGTTTAGAGGAACCATACCTCAACATGTTAAAGACCATGTGTGAAAAACCCACAACTATCATACTCAATGGGGAAAAAGTGAGAGCTTTGACCCTAAAGCCAGGAACAAGACAAGGATGTCCACTCTCACTACTTTTATTCAACACAGTACTAGAAGTCCTAGCCACAGCAATCAGACAAGAAAAGCCATCCAAGTTGGTAAGAGGGAAGTAAAACTGTCCCTATTTGCAGATGACATGATACAATATATGGAAAGCCTGAAATACTCCACCAAAAAAGTACTAGAACTGGTAAATTCAGTAAAGTTGCAGGATATAAAATTAACGTATAGAAGCCTGTTGTGTTTCTATACTAGTAATGATGAAGAAATTACAAAAACGATCCCATTTACAATTGCACCAAAACTAATAAAATACCTGGGAATAAACTTCACCAACGAAGTGAAAGACCTCTGCTCTGTAAACCACAAAACGCCAATGAAAGAAATTCAAGAGGACACAAATGGAAATCTAGTTCATGCTCATGGATTTAGAGAATATGTTAAAGTTCATACTACCCAAAGCAATCTTCAGATTTAATACAACCCCTATCAAGATACCAACAGCATTTTTCACAGAACTAGAATAATTCTAAAGTTTACGTGAAGGACAAAAGACCCCAAATAGCCAAAGCAATCTTGAGAGAGAAAAGAACTGCAGGTACCCCCGCCCCAGATTTCAAGATGTACTACAAAGCCATGGTAATCAAAACAGTACTGGACTGGCACAAAAACACACACATACATCAGTGGAACAGAAGAGCACGCCCAGAAATAAACTTGTGCTTCTATAGTCGATCTATGACATAGGAGGCAAGAACATACACTGAGAAAAGTCTCTTTGACAAATGGTTCTGGGAAAACTGGACCGCTTTCTTACACCATACACAAAAATAAACTCACAATGGATTAAAGAATTAAATGGGAGGCCTGAAATCATAAAAATCCTAGAAGGGAACACAGGCAGTCATTTCTTTGGCATCAGTTGTGGAAACATTTTTCTAGATCTGTCTCCTCTGGCAAGGGAAACAAAAGCAAAAATAAACTATAGGGCCTGCACCAAAATAAAAAGCTTCTGCACAGCAAAGGAAACCATCAACAAAAGGCAACCTACTGAATGGGAGAAGATATTTTCAACGATAGATCTGATAAATTGTCGATATCCAAAACATATAAAAAATTATATAACTTAACACACAAGAAAACAAGTAATCCAATTAAAAATAAGCAGAGGACCTGAATACTTTCCCAAAGACAACCTGCAGACAGCTGGCAGGCATATGAAAAGATTCTCAACATCACTCATCACCAGGGAAATACAAATAAAAACCACAATGACCTATCTTACACCTGTCAGACGTCTAAAATCAAAACTCAAGTATTGGTGAAGTTGTAGGAAAAAAGGAACCCTCGTGCATGGTTGGTGGGAATGCAAATTGGTGCAGCCACCATGGAAAACAGTATGGAGGTACAACAATACATTAAAAATAGAATTACCAGGGCAGCTGGGTGGCTCAGTGGGTTGAGCATCCGACTTCGGCTCAGGTCATGATCTCGCAGTTTGTGGGTTCGAGACCCACGTCAGGCTCTGTGCTGACAGCTCGGAGCCTGCTTCGGATTCTGTGTCTCCCTCGCTCTCTGCTCCTCCCCTGTTCACACGCTCTCAAAAATAAAGATTAAAAAAAAAATAAAAGAAATTTAAAGACAGAATTACCATGTAATCGAGTAATTCCATTACTAGGTATTTGCCCAAAGAAAATTCTAATTGGGAAAAACATGCACCTGTATGTTTACTGCAATATTATTTACAATAGCCAAGATACAGAAGCAGCCCAAGTGTCCATCAATAGATGAAGTGTGGCATATCCGTTTGATGGAATATCTCCCAGCCGTAGAAATGAAATCTTATCTGCAACATCATGGATTCCACTTAGGTGTGGAATTTAAGAAAACAGACAAAACAGACTCTTATAAATTTAGTATTTGCCACAGGGGAGGTGGGGGGGATGGGTGAAATAGGTGACAGGGATGAAGCATACACGGATGAGCACTGAGCACAGAATTGTTGAATCACTAAATCGTACACCTGAAACTAAATGTTAGATGATCCTACTTGAATAAAAAATTGAATCACCATGATGTACACTTGAAACTAATAGGATGTTCTGTGGAGTTTTTACACTTTGATTTTTTAATTGGAAAAGTTGCCAAGGTTAGAACTTACGCTAAAAAGCACGGTCTTCCTCTCATAAGATTCAGCACCACCCACCCATCGCCTGGGGCCCTGTCTTGTTTTTCCTCAGTTGGATTTCTTGCCACCTGGCCTGGTATGTATTTTTGGTTAGGTTTATTTTTTCAATTATTTTTGAGGGCGTGCACACATGTGTGAGTGGGGGAGGAGCAGAGAGAGGGAGGGAGACACAGAATCCAAAGCCAGCTCCAGGCTCAGAGCTGTCAGCACAGAACCCGATGTGGGGCTCAAACTCATGAACCCCGAGATCGTGACCTGAGCCGAAGTCAGATGCTCAATCGACTGAGCCACCCAGGCGCCCCCGAGTTAGGTTTTCGTTGTGTGCCTATCCTTATCCACCCTGCAACACCATGGCCATAGGCAGGTAAGTCACCTTCCCTTGAGTCCGGGTTAGAGTCGGGGGTCAGCTGGAAACTGTGGAACGATTAACCACCACTGTTGGGGCAGTGACCCTGTGCCTTGGACACAAAGAGCAAGCAAAGAAAGGAGGCAACACTGTGTACCCGTCCCTGGTTTCCCCCAGCTTTTAAAGACCTCTGTATTCACTTAAGCTGCTCCGGCTGGTTCCTCCCCACTTGTGACCAAAGGAATCTTGTTAGCAATACAAGGATCCCAGAATCCTATTTAAGTTCAGAACCTTCTGTCCTCCTAATCTGATCCAAACCTCGGAAAGCAAGCTCCTTCCTTATGCCCACAGGTCATGCCGATTGCTTATTTCTGGATTCTAGAAGACTCCTCTCCAGAACTGCTCTAGAGTCGCCTGGATGACAAAACCAGGATTTTACAGGTAGAAGCTTAACATCAGAACTTTTTTAAAGTTCCACTTTCTAATTGCAACCAGGATCTAGAGCATCATGTGGAAAGTGGCAGAGCTGACCTGGGACTCCTCCAGTTTCACGACCAGTGACTGTCTTCCTAGCACAGCATCCTGGAGGTTCCTTATCTCTACCATTGAGGACATCCATCGTGATTGTCCAGGACTGCTGAGGACAGCCACTGTGATCGTCCAGGACCAGGAGAGAAGCTTCTGCTTTTGGGATGATGTTCTCCCTCGACAGAAGTCAGGGTCTCTTGCTTCCAAGGACCGTTAAATTCCAGAGTCATTCGTTAATCCTTCATACTTTTGGAATCTGTCCATTTCCCACCTCCCTAGAGCAAACCATGGACATCTCTTGCCTGGACAACTTGGAAGACTTTTTTTTTTTTTTAATATTTATTTAGAGGGAGTGTAGGTGTGAGCTGGGGAGGGACAGAGAGAGGAAGAGAGAATCCCAAGCAGCCTCCACGCCATCAGCACAGTGCCCAACACAGGACTTGAACTCACGAACCATGAGATCATGACCTGAGCAGAGATCAAGATTCAGATGCTCAACAGACTGAGCCACCCAGGTGCCCCGAAGACCTCTTATTGGGCCTCTCTCCTTCCACTTCAGGGACCCACACCCTCCATCCATTATTCTAATCGAAGCCAACATTGCCTTCAAAAATGATTGAGGAAACACTGTGGCACATCCAGACAATGGATTGTTCGGCGATAAAAATGAGCTATCAAGTCACAGACAAGGGGAAAGAAACCTTAAATGTGTATTGTTAGGTGAACAAAGCCAGTTTAAAAAAGCTATGTTTCATAGGTTCCCAACTCCCTGACATCCCAGAAAAAGCAGAACTATAAAAACAGCAAAAGCAGTTGCCAGGGGCTGGGAGGGAAGGGAGATGTATCACAGGGGAGGGGGGTGGTTTCCAGGGCAGCGAAACCATCCTGGGGGACACGTGACATTCCGCATTGGGTAGAATCCATACGAGGTAGGACACCAAGAGCAAGCCCTAATGTAACCTTGGACTTCCGTCAATGCTCTATCAACACTGGTTCATCGGTTGCAGCAAATAGACGCACCCAGACAAGACGTTAACAAGGAAAGCAGGGATGGAGGGGTACTGGGGGATTCTCTGCCATCTGGCTCAATTTTCCTGTAAACCTAAAATTGCTCTCAAAAATTAACATGTATGGTGGTTTATACATATGAATTATTATTCAGCCTTATAACAGGGACATTGACACAGGCTACAAGTAGAGAAACCCGGAGAACTTTGTGGTCAAATTCAGAGACAAATTGAAGGGTGAGGGGTGGGGTTAGTACTTAAGGGGGACACAGATGGGTGTTCGGGCACTCGCCGTGGAGAGAACTGATGGAGTCCCTCCCCTCCCCAGGGGCAGCTTGCCTAGGACAGATGTTTCTGGATTGCTGATTCCCAGGGCTTCTCACACCATGTGAGGGCTTTTCTATCCCTAAGAACACCTTCAACCATTTCCAACCTTGGAGACAGTCTGGGAAGTTTAAACCTGCCTGTTAATTCCCGCTTCCCTTCTCCCTGGAACCCTCCTCTCCTGTCCGTGCAGAGAAAAACAAGGGTCCCAAAAGTGACTTCTCTGCTCCTCAAGACCTCACACCAGGAGCCTCGCACTCAGCCTGCTCCCCTGTGCCCACCTGCTGTGGGAGAGGCCAGCGGCTGTGCCGAACCTTCCTGAGAAAGGTGCCCGAATACTCACACTGCTAGTGATGCCAGGGGACCAGAGGCAGCAGCTGTCAGGTGGTACAGAAGGGAGAGAAATTCAAACCTTCCACGCTCCACCAGAGTCTGGTTAGGACAAACCCGGAGTTTTCCTTGCTGGCTGCCATCAGCCCTGCCGTCTACCCCAGATTGAGCCAGACCCCCTCTCCCCTCCCCTCAGTGTCCCCTACAATATTGCCCCTGGACAGCAGAAGTTACCCATGCCGTAACAAAAGATGTGCATGGGAGTAATTAATCCCCCACAGCTCAAGGCACACACAGCCAAACACGTCACACACACAGGGTACCATTCTGGGCATCCATTTGCTCCACGATGCCAGGGTGAAAAGGCAGAATCAAGCATCCATGGAATTAAGGCTTTTGTCAAGTCAGATTTCCATACGTCACTCCAGGGGAAAAAATGCCTGGAATTTTGGGAAGGGTGGGGACTCCTATCTTAGTCTTATACTTACAAGGAATCATCAAACAACAAAAACCCTTTGAGAGACTGAATGAGGTTTCTGAGCATCAATCTCGATCCGGACATAGGGCCTGGAGGGTTTGGGGGAGGCAGTGCCTGAACGAGACACCGCCAAGATGAAGAGTGAGAAAAAGCTAAGAGCCGATCTGTCTTGCCTACAAACTATCAAAAGCACAAAGATGTCCCAACTAGTTAAAGGCTCCGACTGGTTTCCTGAATTCCGGAATATTTGACAAGCCCCATAAACACACCGCACTAGGTGGGGAGACAGAGCAGCAAATGCCCTCAGCAGCAGGGACACTGCTCCCCGGGCTCACGAGCTAGACAGCACCACCTGACGTCGAAGAAGCACGTGTCACTTGTTACATTGCACCTGTCACAGGCACCTGCTACCAAGGCCTCTGAAGCTCTGGGGACCCGAAGATGGTCCCCCCAGCCCCAACTCCCTCCCCTCATTCTTACAACAGCACACACCCACCGCCACCCGTGAGAAAGCAAGTCCTACCTCGCGGGACTTTTCAGGCACGTGGGATGGCGTGGCCCCAACCCGGAGAGCATTTCCACCTGCTGCACACTCTGGTTTCTGTTGCTCTGAATGCCTCCACCTTACCACCCGTTTGCCCTGAGGTGGCCTTTAGCAACTTTCTTACTTGCTGTTTAGCAACTGCCGAACACTAAAAACTCCAGATAACGATGAATGTTGGATATAAATAGGTTCTGAAGTCTTGCGAAGATATTTTTTGGAATCTGCTTTTCATTAGTAACATTTCCTCAAAATACCCCTGATCGCTACACATGGTGAGTAAATGACTACCAATTCAGCCTGGGTCAAGGCAGGGGACAGATCTGGCTTCTGGGTCCTGGGGATCTGAGTGCCGAATCTACGTTATCAGGTGTTCGCCTCCCCAAGGCTGGCTCCAAGCCCAGCAAGAGGATTCCCTGGAGTGCAATTGTCAGCAGGTGCAGCATGAGCCCCGGATGGAAACCTCTGTTCATCCTGAACACCAAGGAGGAGGAGCAGCAGCTGGGAAAGGAGATTCCGGGAGGGTGACCAGCCCTCGAGAGCCAGGAGGGGTGGGTGGGCACCCCCAGCACAGACTGGGAAGGAGGCCGGGTCCTCCAGGGAACACCAAGCAGCCCTCACCGGCATGTGGGGAAAGAGTGAACCAGATAGCACACGTTCACAACTGCGTTCAGTTTCTCTCAAACAGATTTTCTTTCTCAGGTACTTGTAGATCAGAGAACAGAAAGGAGCTCGAGGTTGGGCTGTTTGTGTCGTTTCAGGGTCAGCGAACAATCTCTACTTTCTTCAGGCAGCAGGAGGTTGGGGGAAACTCCAAAGTGGAAGGTAGAAAAGGAACATTCTAGATCTGTGCACACAGGCCAGAGGGGTTGCTGTTGGCATCCATGGGGCCAAGGCACAGCCCCTCTTGCTCCTGGTCACCGTGACAAGAAAGAACCCCTTGATGGAGACACTGTGTACATGGTGGCCTGGTTTCCACCACCAGATCGTCTCCAGAAGCCGCACCAGCCAACAGCAGGAAAGGATACACGTTAGCAGATCACTGCCTTGCCCAGGGCTGGTGTCCCCTCCAGCACAGCCATGCTACATGGTCATCCAGCCATGGGGGCAGGGCTTCACAGAGCACAGGGCTTGCTAGTTATTACTTTTGAGAGCAAGCCAGCTCACAAGCATGGGGTTGGGGGGCGTGGAGAGAGAGAGAGGGTCCCAAGCAGGCTCCACACTGTCAGGAGCCAAAATCAAGAGTCAGAGGTTCACAGCAAAGTAGAGGGGAAGGTACACAGGGTTCCCATATACCTTCTCCCACACGTGCACAGCCGTCCCCACAGTCAACACCCCACCAGGAGGAACGTTTTATGACTGACAAGGCCACGTTAACACATCACCACCCAGCCTCCAGAGTTTACATCAGGGGTCACTCTTGGAGGAGATTCACCGCCTTTTGAAGGATGTTCCATCACTGGAGTCCCACAGCCTGCAGACTCTTCAGACTGGCTTTTCACAGAGTAACATGCATTTCAAATTTCTCTGTGTGGCTGGGCAGACTCACTCCTTTTCAGCCCAGAAGGAGATTCCATCGTCTGGAGGGGCCACGGTTTACACACCGATGGAAGGGCATCTAGGTTACTTCCAAATCTCATCAGTTGTGAATAACGTGCGCATGTTCTGTATAGACAGAAGCTTAACCCCTTTGGGCAAACAGCAAGGACAGCATTGCTGGGTCACCGGCCAACTTCCCAGGGAAGTGTATTTTTCTTAAAGGAATTTCAAAGCAGATTTTTAACAGCCTAGGTTTCTATACATTAGCAGGTGGACACACTCCCACAAACTCCCAGCGACAGGTGAGGTTCCATCACTTGTATACGTGATGAGGTCTGGGGATGAGCCACAAGGTGAAAAAGTCTGGGACTTCCGTCTGGCCTCTTCTTATCTGTCCTCTTGCTACACCGATGTTCATCTGAAGTCCTGCAAATATAAACCGTTGTTACCTGCCCCCCATCACACCCCCTCCGAGGCTCTGATGCCATCTGCCCTGGCTCAGGACACCTCAGAGGCTCCTCCTGCCCTCGGGAAGGTGATCCCCTACCGTTGAGATGAAGACATCTTCAGTCCCCAAGCGTGCCAAGAGCAAGCCACCCACGAGGCCCAGTGGCTGCCATGTGGCTTCTGAGGGACAAGAGGTGGATGCCTCAGAATGTCACCTGTGTCATCCTAAGACACCCAGGCGCTAAGGCCATCGTGGGGCTGGGGACAGGAACAACGCCATGGGACAGCAGAGCACATGCATGCAGTCGGTTCCGGGACTACTGGCCAAGCCCGGTTCTGCTTCACTGGCTGTGGGCCAAACAGCAGGCAACCCCAGGCCCTAACCTACTTGCCTAGAAGGCAGGGATGGGAAATGCCCATTGGGGGAGATGAACTCACATGGGCCCAGTAGCTTTCCCGCAGCTGTTGTGACACAGCCAGGTGTTGGCAATCTGCAGGCAGCCACAGGCATGAGAGCTGGCATGTTCAAGAGCCTTAGCACGGCTGGTGCATCTCCCAGGATTACAGAGCTTCCCGGAACCAACACGGACCCGAGGGACGAAGGACAGGGTGGGAGCCCTAGTTCAGAGTTCACTGTGGCTCTCGTGAGACGATGGTTCTGAATGTGAGAGTGACCCTTTGGGCCAGCAGGGAGTTAGCACACCAAGGTTCCTGTGTGTGACGTGCACGTGAGGATATCTGAGCACATGACTGCATCTTGGATTTGCATTACCTGGGGAAATCCCCGAGTGTGTGGGCTCTATATTCGAGCAGGTGATGTATGCACATTGAATTACTTGCAGAGGTAGGTGAATTGGTGTAGATGTGTGCAAGGTGTTTGTGTATTACGCCTAGTGTGTGTTAGTACACGCATGTGTAAACCTATTTGCAGGTGCACACACATGGGTGGCGTATGCATGTTGTGAGGGTGTGGTGTGCCTATGGCGTCGGTTGTGTGTGGATGTGCCCAGTAAGTGTATCTGCGGATGTGTACATGTGTGGATTCATGTATTATGTGCAGTATGTTAGTATGTGTAGGTGTGTATGCATGTGTGTGTACACGAGGGTGTGATGCATGTGCATATACAATCTGCACAAGCTTCACACGTGTGTGTGTCTTTCCCTGGTCTGAGAGATGGGGGACACAGCAGCTGGGAGTTTGACCCGGGGACTCAAGCCCGCCTGCAGGCCCGAACGCTTCCTGCACTTCCCTTCCTGGGATAGTGAGGGATTGGACGGCACCCCCCCCCCCCCCCAACCCCGGGTCACTGTAAAGACAGCACACACAGTAGAGCCTGGAGCAGAGGCTCATTCCAGAGCATTAGTGTCCTTGACGTCCAAACGCCTTTTGTTTTCCAAGATCCTCGGTCTGTATCCAGTAATAGCATTCTAGCTTCACCTAGGGTTACTGCTACATTAAGAAAATGAGATTTCAGTGGAATTACTCAGAGGGTTGGGGTCTTGGATTGCATCCTACGAAGACAGGCAAGCATAGGTCCTTTGCTAACCCAGGGCCCGATCTGCAACTATAACCCGTTGGGCAAAATGTATAAACCCAACCCAAACCCAAAAGAATTTTATGGGGGTGCAGCACCGCTTGGCTCTGGGGGCATGACGGGCTTGGGTGAGAATGTCCACATACGGGGAACAGCTGAAGTTCCTTTACATTGGGGGGGTAACCACCAACCAGCCCACACGTGCATCATCTAAGTCAATCCGCGTGTACCTACAGAAAGGCACATCCCAGCAGCGGGCCCAAGACATAAAGCACATCATTCCCAAGGGCACAGGCTGCTAAGAGGCAGAGGTGGGAGTCAAACAGACCTCTAGTTTCTGCCCCTACAACATGCACAGGCTCCCTCTAGCAGGTGGAAACTAGGCTCCTGCAGTAGACTTGGGGTCTCCTGCATCTTCCTCCAAAACTGAAGCCCCAGGTCTCAAATGAGCAATGCAGTCCTAGGTAACTCCTTTCAGCTCTCTAGGTCTGTTTCTTCAAACCAGAAGCCGGTATCAATATGCCACCTACCTGATGGGGTACTTAATAGAGGTGCACGGGGATGCCAGTTTCATGGCCTTGACCTTGGAAGGGAAGGCAGCCAACAGCCAGAACCCTCCTCCTTTCCCTCACACTGAGACAAGTCAAAGCAGGGACCCAACCACCATCTCTGCTGAGCCCCCAGAGGCCAGAGCGCCCCCACACTGGGGGTGCCCACCCTCACCCCGTCCAGGAACCGGCTGCCCGAGAGAACAAGGTCAGGCTGAGTGGTCCTAGCCAAGGTCCACCTGCCCCAAGACTCTTCTCCTTCGATGTCCGGTCTCAAGAGCAGCCAAGTTGGAACAGACCTTAATGGGGTTACCACCTCTGCTATTCTGCATCTCACCTACTTGCAGCTTCCCGCATGGTATCTTCTGTACATGATTTAGCTGGACTGCTCTGAATCAGTTTAGCCAGAACAGAAAAGGCAGCGACGCTGCCCTTCTCTCCTGATTCAGCCACTTGGCATCATCTTCCATTACGCAAAAGTTTTGCATTCACAACAGAAACACAAGGCGATCGAGGACACTTAGGTCAAAGTCCCCCCCACCCCCAAGCCCAATAAAAGTGCAAGTCCTCTAAAAAAATATTCCCAGGTAGTTGGAAGTAGGGCAAAATAAAAGTGTGGCATCTCAGGTGGAGGCCACAGTAACCATCTTAAAGCTGTTACACGCACATTTGTGAGTAAACGCACACATTTCCAGGCACTGCTGAGCGCGGAGGCAGCCGAGTTCAGTTCCGAGCAGCTCTTGGAAAAAGGCACTGTTTGCTAAGCAGATTGTTGGGAGGAGATCAGCGAATTGAATATTAATTTTGATGAGGGGAGTCTAAGTTGTGGGGCAAGGTAGGAACTGGGGTGGGTGGAGCCTCTTCCAAAGCAAACCCCGCGATTCCAGGACATGATACGCCCGGTCCATGCAGCACTTGGATCTTGCATTTAGCATCTTGGTAGGTCAAAGAAATCAAAGCATTTAAACCAGAATTAGCAGCGCCTGGGTGGCTCCGTTGGTTAAGCATCCGACTCGATTTTGGCTCAGGTCACGATCCCACAGTTAGGAAGATGGGTCCTTGCATCAGGCTCTGCACTGTCAGGGCAGAGCCTGCTTGGGATTCTCTGCCCCCTCCCCCTTGCACACACTTGTGCACTCTCAAACTTTCATAAACTGGAATTAGTCCGGAGCAATTTCACGCTGGGTGAACCCCAGCACGTGGGCTAATTCTTGCTTTCACATGAGCTGTCACACCTTGGTCTTTCAAGGTCACCAACCCAAGAGATCCTAACACCCATAGTTTGGAGCAGGGTCAACAGACCTAGAGAGGACTGGAAGTGTACATCCCAGCGGGGAAGCGAGCAGATGACACAAGCAGGCATGGCTGTGTCTCATGGTGCTATGGCCACAGAACGTCCACGTGATGGGGTTCTACTTGAGGCCTGTAGATTGCTGACCTCTGATTTAGGAAACGGCTCTATTAATTTCCAAACTCGGATCCTGACCACCAAGGTGCAGGACGAGGCATGCAAATTTCGGAACAGCACGGGAGAAAGGGAGGACCATCTCTGCCCAGGGGAACAGGGGAGTTTTACCGTAGGGTAGGGTTAGCGTGGGATTCGGGATGGGCTCAGCAAAAGGGAAATGGTGCGCGAATGGCTCAGCAAGCTATACTTGCTGCCCAGAAGGGCCCATGGGATCCTTTAAAAATGGGGACACCAAATATCTCCATCTCCTAAAATATTTGACAAAGTCTGACACATCCAGGGGCTTACAGAGTGGAAATCAAAGTGGCAATTAAGAGCTGGATTTCCAAGTCCAGGATAGTCTGGGGACACTGGCAGCCCCACTGACAAGGAGGTGACTGGGCTAAACCACCAGGAGGAGAAGGGGGAAGCCATCAGGGCCAAATGTCCACTACCCACGGGACCAGGCTGGAGACAACCTTGTACCCTAATTCTGAGTTATACAGAGTTGACAGTCTCGTTATTTGCTTGCTTACCTGCAGATTACAAAGGGCACCTGCTTGTGAATTATTTCTACCAAGTGGTTCTGCACAGAGGGAGATGGCGAGAACCAGAAGGTCCACAAGACCTTTCTCCAGCAGCCAAAGGCATAACGCCACCAAAACACGTGTGCAGCCACCCTGCAGTGGACAGACACCGTCCTCCTCGGCTGGCACCATCCTAACTGGAGCCAGGCTAGGGCAGGTGTTAGGTACTTTGAAAGCTGTACCCAACTCAACACAAAACCCTGTAACTTCAAGATGAAGGACCTTGGAACCAGAAGCTACCTCTTTCTAATCCCTGAACTTCAGATCTCACATTGGAGGTAAACAACTCTGTGCACTGAACAAGGAGTCAGCATCTGACTCCGAACCTCCTGTTTTTAAGCCCTTTATCCACCTGCGGAATGAGCATACCCCAGCTAAGCTCTTATAATCTATTTGTATTCTCTTTTCGATGAAACGAATCCTGACCGGTATAGCAGAGTCACAAAGCCCTGGGCTACCAATGATCTTCCAGGTTGGGTGGGTGGGGGGGGGGGGGGGACAGTTCTCATTGCCGGGATTATGGTTCGCACAGGCATCACAAACATCAACAAGACCTCGGCCCTGCTATTTCCAATGCTGTCAATCCTCCCCAACACACTAAATGATCCACATTCATCCCTCAGTTTTTAGTATTTGAGAACAAGACAGAGAGGGGGAGGGTCAGAGAGAGGGAGACCCAGAATCCGAAGCAGGCTCCAGGCTCTGAGCTGTTGGCACAGAGCCTGACGCAGGGCTCAAACCCACCGACTGTGAGATCATGACATGAGCTGAAGCCAGACGCTCAACTGACTGAGCCACCCAGGCACCCCTCATCCCTGATTTTTAAGGGGTGAAAAGCACCAGGAGATTGGACAAAATCACCCAAGTCACACATCTTGTAAACAGTGGGCATGGGTGGGTTCATCCATTTCTTTTTGTTGGGCACCCTCAGTCTGCCAAGCCTTGCACAGAGCCCCGAAGGCAAGAAAATGGACATCAAGCTCTGTGCTCAGATTAGGGGACAGAGGCACACCAAGAGATGTGGAAGTCAACACGGAGCATCGCCACTGTATAATCTCCAAACCCCTGGTTGCTCAAGGGTGGGATCTGGGTCAGTCCACCTACCAGTAGCCTAGGGCTTGGTGGACAGAGAGCCCAGGAAAGAGCTGGTGTGTCGTAAGATGAAGAAATACACACAGATCTCAAAGACCCTCCTGGCAAGCTCTCAGGGGAAATAGTCATAAGGTTAAATAAAGTGAAAGAAACATGGCTCTAAAACTCCGTCATGCTATGTGAGCAGGCTTGGTGGAACTGGGCCTTGCATGAAGGACGTGATCACTCAACCTGTCCAGGCCAGAGACGTGTAAGGGGTGAAGCAGATGCAGAAACCTGCAGAGAGTTCTTCTGGTTTCCATTTAACTGGATCACCTGAGAGCACAATACCAAAATGCCCCTCTTTCAAAGAAGATTTTTGCTTTAGTCTTGTTACTGATGGATGTCTCTAAATATTGGAACAAATGGTAAGCAAAAGCACCACTATTTTTAAACAGACATACATCCAAATGCACCAAACCAAGTGCCTTGCCCCCAGGATCCTGGAACAAGAGAGGAACAGTAGCCAGAGTTGCAAAAAGTAGGACATTGAATGTTTATATTTAACAAGCTCTTGTGATAGAAAAATAAGATAGTCCCCAATTGTGAAATTCCCAAAATAATTAAAATGTTGGAAAAAGTTATTTATAGTACATCCCAAGCAGTAGTTAGAAGCTGATTTAAGTATTTGTACGGAGTGGTTTCTGTCAGCCCGGTTAGTGCAATCCTGAGACCAGACGTATCATCATGTGTCAGTCACAATCTACATCTTCAGACATCTGGGAATGAGAGGTCCCCTAAAATAGGTCCCTCTACCATCTTCATTTGGTGACAGGCTTTGCAAAGAAAAGGTGTATCTGTGCCTTGAAAGTATTTTTAAAAATCCAGGTGCACTTAAAATGTTTTGCCTTTCCCTTAAATTAGATGACAGACTAATATTCTCTGTAAACAGTTCTGCAAATTTTAGGTCTCTTTACTACTGGGATTCTGAAAAGAAACTGCAGGTCCAGATAGGTGCTAAATGTTATTCACTGCAATGACGGAAGTCTGTAGAAATGTCTGGGGCAGCCACTCACTCTTGTTTACTGATGTAGGAAAGGGAAAACGTGGAGTTTCCCACCAGGCCACGTTATGGGCAGACACGGAGCTGTAACTTACCTGCTACCTGACAGGCTTGCTTTGCGCCCCAATCAGGAACAACCCTCATTACCAAGCTCCGGGGAGAATGAAATACAGGTGACACACACTGAACACAGGATGATCTTGTAAAACCTTATGGTTTTAGATCTTTATTGTTTAGTCACCCAAACAGAAAATAGAAATCTAAAATCTTTTTGACCCGAGTTTGGTAAAGATGTCATAGATAAGATACACCAAAACCAGGACTCATTTGCTAAATTTCCTAAGAACTTGAGTTCCAGAAGTTACACCATTCAGAGCATAAACAGGCCTCCAAGTGGAAGAAAACAGAAGCAAAATTGAAGTGTTTGTATCTAGTCCATTAAGAACTCTCAAAACTCAAGAAGAAAACTTCCCAATAAAAAGGCCAATCTGTTTGGGCTCTAAGTAGGGAAACTGCAAACAGTACAGGAAAAATGTTAACATTAGTCATCAGGAAAAGAAGTAAAACCATGAGACAATACCACACACCTAGAAGTTTCAGTGTTGTGAAAAAAAAAAAGTACATAGGAAGGCACAGCGTCACTGAAACAGCCCTACATTGCTGGTGTGTGTGCAAGACAGCATGCCCGCTTTGGAAAATGATTTGTCAATGTCCTAAAGGTTTAGCAAGCAGCTGCCCTGTAGCCTAGAAATACCCCAGAGGACCAGAAACCATCAGGTGTTCTTTGCTAAATGAATGAGGGTGAGGTGTTCAGACAGCGGACTATTCCTTGTCAACAGAAAGACCCACAATAATCAGACTAAACCCCTTGACTAAAGCTAGACTCAAGTCTCCACACTGTAGAATTTCATTCCCGTTACTCTCTGGGCTCAGGTTCAACTTCTAAGGACACAAAGAAGCTACGGGTTAGGGGTGGAGTAGGTGGTGAGGGAATTTGGGAAGAGTGATGGGAGTTTTCTGTTTCTTGATTGTGGTAGTGGTTACGTAACCATATACATAGGTCAAACAGAGCCATACACTAAACAAGCAGATTCCCATGGAGTATAAACTACAGAAACATTAATATCCCCTCCAAAAGGACATAGATTTCAGGCAGGGGACCGGTGGGACAAAGAGGAGGGAGAAATGAACGTCATAGATTCATCCTGAGGGAGGGAGGGAGGGAGGGAGGAGCCTGTGTGAGTTGACCCAGAAAGCGCAAAGTCAGCATGTGCCTCCCCAGCCAAAGTCCTAGATGTCAAGGCCGTGTGCAAAGCTCTTCTCCCTAAACCCGGATTTCTGAGCTTCACTGGCCAACCCCTGCAACCCTGCCAGACATCTGCCAATGTGCACTTTTCTACCGCTTGTACTTTCTATCTTAATAACTTAAGCTTTTGGTCATCTCAGACACTAAGACACTGTAGCATACATTTCACAACTGGCATCACTGGTGGTCTGGCATTTAACGGTTCCATTAGATTGTCATACCAGTATACTTCTCACTCAGACCTCAGCTGAGGTGAACCCCTTTGCTCATAAGGAGCCCACAGGGTCATGGTGCGTTGGTCTGAAGGGATTATAGGTTTTGTCCACACCCCATCACTCACCCCTGGGTGAACGTTCTGGCTCTCAGCACGTTTAGCAGTTCTGAGAGTGCTGCCTGGCTAGACAGGCTTATCAGATCCGTCTCAGGTGATTAAAGCCACCCTCCCAGGGGTCTGATTAGCGTTATCAGATTTCGAGCAGAACATGTTCCTGACATGGGAACATACACTCAGCTGGTGAAGGAAGACCAGGGACAGAAGAAAGGTTTCCTCCGCTCAAGTCCGTGGTAACCTCACTGGGAAAAGATGACTCACCCTGAGCAAGCAATGGGCATGCTAGATTGTTAAATGTAGTATAGACTGAAAGTATCAGAGGGCTTCAGGGGACAGTGGTGAGCCAGGAAGCACCAAAGGGGGTGCTGTAAAAAGGCAGGGCTGGGACTCATGGGGAGATGCTAAGATCGCCATGGTTGAAAAGCACAGGACTTTCAACCTGTGAGACAATACCACACACAGAAAACACAGACCAACACTTCCCTCCCCCAAAACACAGTCTGCCTCGCCATTCCCTCCCCCCCACCCCCAGCCAGAAAGCAAGATCAGCGATGGGTTTGTAAGAAATGGTGGCAGAGCTACATGGGGAAAACGTGGTTTTATGCCTCCCGTTGTCCCTTGTCTGTGTCACACAAGCAGACAGGAAAAGCAAAGGGCAGTACGGACTAGGCCATTATAGATGCCTAGTTATATAGGATTCCTTATGAAGGCCTTCACCACAAGAATCACCCTTTGTCCACAGCCAGGTTCTCAGGCACTTCTTGGTTTGGGACATTACCATCTCTTTGGCAGGGATAGGTTTCACTCAATCTTTCAAATCTTCCCAGTAAAATACACCAGCTATCTCGCCTGCCTGTACCATTTTCTTAGGGAAAATAGAGAAGTCGTGACATGATGTTTTGGTGACTAAGTCAATGATAATAAACACCTCCCAAATATTGGGACTTTTTTTCATTCCAGTATCCCCAGCAAAACCAAGGACTTGGAAATCCCATTTAAGTATGGGTTGCATCAAGTCAGTTTATTTTGGGGGTTACTGATGATCCATCGTACATGTAATGAACACACTACCGTTTTCTGCAATGCTAGTGGGTTGTGATTTAGTTCCTGAGTCATTGCCACAAATGGATTACTCACGTTTAGACCTCATGGGACAAAATTATTGAACTTTCTAAATTAATTCAGATGCTAATCTTCATGAATATTGCATGGGGACCCTGGAGAGGGAGGGGAAGAGAAATTTGTATGTACAGAGGGTCATTTTTGCATTCTTTGACATTTAAAATAGTCACAGTACTTATGCCCATAGTATGCTGCTCATCAGAGTGCTCTTTGAGGAAAACCCAAAAGTGACATTTACTTATTTGTACTTTTTGCTTTCATAGCTTACATGCATGATGCATAATTCATGCCACAAGTCCTTTGGATCAACAAGAACTAATTCAGTTTATCCCCTTCCAATGCAACTTCAAACACATATGACAAGATGTGTGGATCCGTGGCCGAGGTGTGGATGTGGGAAAGGATACAGTAAGCTAGACTCAGTATTTCATTTTGGTCCTTTTGGGAGTCTTCAGAACTTCTCATTATAGGAGAGTCTTGATCTATTTTCTTTGAAATAGATTATTCATTAGTAAGCACAGATAGACATTGGCATTGCCAGAGAAAATGAGCTAAAGATAGCTTTCTCATGTACTGAAATTCCCTTGCTAATCATCTCATAAAAACAATTACTCTTTTACCAGGAGTGTTCATAACTGTACACTCAGTGTGCTTGAACAAGTTTAACAGTTGAATGTTTAAGTCAACAGAATGGCCGAACACCACTTTTCTGTTTCCCTCAAGTCTGCACCCCCACATTCACGGCACCATTGCCTACAACAGCCAAGATGTGGAAACCATCTAAATGCCAATCACCAGATGAATGGATAAAGAGGTTGTGGTGTATAGGGACAACGGGATAGTCTTCTGCCACAAAAACGTAAGGAAATCCTGCCAGATGCAACAATGAGGGTGAACCCAGAGGACAGGATGCCATGTGAAATTAGCCAGATAGAGGGAGACAGACACTGATCTCACAGATGGAACCTTTAAAAAAAATTGCACTCATAGAAATAATTGAATGGTGGTTATGAGGGGAAATGGGGAGATACCAAAGGGAGACAACTTCCAAGTCTGGGGATCAAATGTCTAGCACGTGACGACAGCAAATCTTACTACACAACACAGACCTAAGTTTGCACTATAAAGAGAAAAAGGTAGGTATGGGAGACACGTGGTTAATAGTTGACCAAAAAAATAAGATGAACAAGACCCTGAGTTGGGAAGGCTCCTGACCCCCTAAGACACATCAGTGAGCCCTAGTTGGTCCTTCCAGGAAGTGGAGGCTGCCCAACCCCACAGGCCTCAGCAGCTGAAATTCGTGATTTGTGGACACACCAGTGCTGTGTTTAATACCTTTTCTCTTGAGGAAAAAGGACTTGGAGTCATGGGGGCTGTGGCACACCTTTGCCTAATTCCCTTCTGTCATTGGACAGAAAAGCTGGGTCCTCAGAGCAAGAAAAGTGGATTCTTAGAAGGCAGGAAAGAAACACCTGCTGAGGCGTATGGGGATTTTCTGCCAGCCAAGCATCCTTCTGCTCAGCGTCTACCCTGGGAGGGGGGTTCCGTTAAACCCCGAAATGAAGGACACTGAGTTCTCTGTGTTTTTTTAAAAAAAAAAAAAAAAAAAAAGCAAGTCACAGATGTTAGAAAATAATATCCCACTGTGTCTGGAAGGACTGGAATATAGAAGGAGATATAGCATCCCGAGCGCTTACCTTCAGAGACCGCTGCGATTCACAAGTGTAAATTCTCTGGTTAGTTCCTGTTAGTTCTCTTATGTTCACTCTGAATAGAAGCCCTGTGCTCTTCTTTCCCCCTAAAATCGTACCATAAGCATTCCGTGCACGACGAAAATCTTTGACATTTTGATTCGAGGGGTTTTCATTTACCAAATATCATAAGATTATTTTGGAAAAAGCTGCCAAGTAACAACTGAGCAACGATGTCTGTGATTGGATTATCCACATCCAGCACCTTCTGCCCAAGTGTGTTCCTACAGATCCATTCCACAAGGTGAGGTTTCCAGAATACATTGGGGGACATCAGGCATAGAGCAGGCTTGCACCCTGGTGCATAGCTTAACCTACGCAGCCTCTAGCCAAGATCCTACCATCATTTGTGACCCCAAAACATTCCCAGACTTCAAATGGATGCCCCCATCTCATGGGATGGCCAGGTTCCTCCCCACCGCCACCCTGTGATTCTCGGACTGCATGAACCCAGAACCCTGGGCCCACCCACGGATGGGTGCTAATTTCGCTCTCAAAACAACAAAAAGTTTTTAGGCTTCAACAATAAAGCTGATTCTGACCGCCTTAGCCCCTTATCATGAAACAAGATCAGTCTTTGATAATGCTATCAAATCCAGTTTTTAAAAAAAACGGTTCCCACCCAGCTCTAAGCCCCTCACCCAGGTTAATAGTTTTGTCCTAAAGATGTGGTTGGTAAAACCAGACAAATGGAGAAACAGAGGCTCAAAAGCCACGTGATCTCAGAACACACAGTTTGTGAGGAGCCTAGACCGAGGCCAAGGCACCTGCTGTGGGGGGAGGGGGGGGGTTCCTGATCTTGTCTGGCTTGGAGCATCAGCCTCCGGGAGCCACGGGGTTGTGGCTCCTGGGGCACAGCATTCTTACCCCATCACCACCAGCGCTGGTAAAAGCCAGCCACGTGTCACTCCCTTAGTCTCTTAGCACAAAGTTCCTCTTCTGTGCAAAAGACCTCTAACAACAGTACCTTGTATTTTATGCCGTTTCCCCACACAGTTCCGGGTTCCCGCCTATGACCAGGTTGGAACCCAGCCCCAGCACCAGGCAGCATGCTGCAAGGCGTCTCCACCACCGGGAGGACGTGTACCTTCAGGAGCAAATGGACACACCGTTGGACAGCGGTCCAGAGCCCTAAGAACCACCAGGCAAAGCTTGGAATTCTTCGGAAGCCCCAGGTTCCACCTGCAGAGATCATCAACCACCTCTGAGGGGAGGCGGACAGGGGTCTAAGTGCCCCTCTCCTTGTAACACACCCCCAGGTGGAGAACCACATCCATGAGAGACCTCTGTGTGCAGAGCAATCCACAAGATATTGGGACATTTCTACACCACTCTCTCAAGAAAAAAGCTGAGAAGTCCATGGTTAGTCTGTCCTCCTCCCTTTAGGAAGTAGAAAAGGAGCCTGGAGATCCTCCCAGAGAGGAAGGCTATGGTGTCCACATGGGAAATGCGCCACATGAAGGAAGGTGGGCAGTGCAGGGGGGCCCCCAACTTTCCCCTGGCACCTGGGGACAGGGCGCAGGTGTAGCTGCAGATCAGAACTGTTTTTTACATATATATTGGGCTATTTGGGGAGCTTGAGAGGCAGAATACCCCCAACTCCCCCCCAAAAGTGTCCATTCTCTACTCCCCAGAACCTGTGAATAGCTATGTTACATGGAAAAAAGGCTTGGTGGATAGAATGGTCCAGACCTCGAGATGGGGAGAGTAGCTGATTACCCACATGCGATCAGTGTAACCGCGTGAGCCCTTGAAGGCAGAGAACTTCCTCCAGCTCCGAGCAGGAGAGGGAAGTCGGATGTGCGGCATGAGGGGGACACAACAGGCCCTCACGGATCTAAAGACCAACAAACATCACCTGGCAGGCAGCCAACGGGGACCCCAGCCCCACAGAATTGACGTCTGCCCATTACCTGAACCAGAGCCTCCAGGTAAGAGCCCAGGCTGGCGGTTCAGAGCAAGCAGGACCCCCTCCCCCCACAGACTTCTGGCCACAGAACCGACTTCATCAACCCACGTTGTTGGAAGTCACTATGTTGATAGCAGAAACAGGAAAGAGTAGGGCAGGGGTGATGACCAAGCTTCACTGTTACCACCAAGAACAAGATGAATGCAAGCAGGCTGAACCCTCCCACGAAGGCATGTGATAAACCAGGAAACGTTCTTTGTTTCAACCCTCAGAAATGTGGATGTTGGAACCACAGAGAGTTCCAGAGAGCACTGGGTTATCTGGAAGAAGTAGGGGAATGGCAGGCCCCCGATGCCGTCAGCTGATGAGGCTCTCAGGGAGGAGAGCGATCCATGAGTAGTGCAGGAAAAATCATTTCATGGGATTCTCCTTTGTCCAGAATTTAGTAACAGGTTCCTGGGAGTTGAGAAAAATGTTTCATTTTCATTGTTTAAATAGGGAAAAAAAAAAAAAACCAAACCCACCAATCTATATGACAAGGACATTTTTAAAGTCTAATTTGCTGTAAGTTATATGAAACGTGTAGAAAATCACTTTTCCCTAGTAGTGTGGATCTGAATTCTTTTCTATTTATATGCAAATGTCATATGCCCAAGCCTCTTTTAGACTTTACAATTTTGAAATATTACCTATTTCACAAACCTTAGATTAATGAAGTCCTGATAAGACAGGGAGGGCTTTCAGACAGCAGTTGCTGGAGACGTGTTCCTAAAATAAGTTTTCTAACATATTTCTTTGCTCTGCGTAAAGGCTACAATGAGCAATTCTTAGATGTAATCTGTCCCCCCCCCCCCCCCCCCCCCCCCCCGCCATTACACAAAGCACGTGCTGATCCTTCAACTAAACGTTTAAGCTTAAAAATCAACACCGGTCTCACAGAAGCAAATCGAACCCACTGACCCCTCTGGCAGCTCCTGGATGGACCTACAAAGTCCCACCCCCAGAATGAGCTTCTGTTCGAGAAGCCTGGTCTTCCTCAGCATCCCCCCCCTAGGTTTTATTGGATTGCCTGAACTTTAACCGTACTTAAGGTCCCCCTAGAAGACAAGCATATAATACAAATCAGCCAAGCTATTGAAGTCCACTGAAAAGAAATTATAAAACATTTTGGGCCATGCAGAAGGATAGCGTATCAGAGTGGCTATTTGGAGAAAGTTTGCCTTAGTTTTAAGTGGGGCAGTGCGGGGGCAGGGTGGGGGGTAGGAAGCCCCACTGAATATGGCTTTATTTCTGTTTAAGGAATGTAGCTGGAATATAAACCATGGGGGAGTAGGGAAGCCCCAAGCCTCTGCCTGGTGTTCCTCCTAGATTTTCAGATTCCCAAGGGGCAGGGCAGAGAAGGGCCAGCACCTTGCTGTAGATTCGCACAGTGGGAATCCAGCCTGGTCCCTTCCTACAAAAGGATCTGGAGAGGGGCCTCCTGGAGTGCAGGTGACAAGGCAGCTCACACAGGCTGGTGGCTCACGAACATACATCTGGGTGCCTGACACCATCATAGACTTTTTTTTTTTTTAGCGTTTATTTTTGAGACAGAGACAAAGCATGAACAGGGGAGGGTCAGAGAGAGGGAGACACAATCTGAAACAGGCTCCAGGCTCTGAGCTGCCAGCACAGAGCCCGACGCGGGGCTCAAACTCGTGGACCGCGAGATCATGACCTGGGCTGAAGTCTGCCGCTTAACCGACCGAGCCACCCAGGCGCCCCCATCAGAGACTTTCAATTTATTCCGATCCACGCGAGAAAATCTCCCTTGTCAATATAAGACGCATGGTTGAAAAGGTGCTGTGATGCTACGAAGGTTTCCCGAGGCTGGGAAGGGCTCCTCCTGGCAGGTAGGGACAGGTCCTTTCTCGTGGGTTCCGCTGTCCACACAGGGATTCCCACAGCCCCTGTGAGGAGCTGGGGTACAAGCAGGCACTTTAAGCATAAAATAGGATGGCAGGGACAGGCGGGGAAAAGCAGAGAATTCAGGCTCTACCCCTGGAGTGGTTTCATCCAATTCCTGATCTGGGGTCCCCATCACGGTGAGAATAGGGTCTCACGTGCCCCCTGGGCTAGATGCCACATGCAAATGCTCTCGCCCCATCCTCGGAGCCCTAGCCCAGGTGTGAGCTCAGAACATCAAGTAGGATTGAAGGTCACTCGATTCCTAAAGACTTTCTGGAACACAGGTGCACAGCATTAGATGGGAATAGCCAATGCGTGTGGTTATTTAAGCACCGGACCTCATAGACAGACGCTGTAGAATATAGACCCGCAGACCTCCTCCTCAAACTTTTGGGCCAGATCTTTCACCACCCAAGAATGTCCAGGAATGTAGAAGGTGTACGTGCTCTCTGATCCTGTCTTCTGTGAGGCGTGGGGCAGCACCCCACAATCCAACACTTGCTTCTTACTATAAGAAAACGCGGCCATCCTCCAACCAGGACAAAGCCCATCAGAGGCTTGCATTAGTTCAGATCAGGGGTCACTGCCAAGTTTTGAAACTGAAGCCTAAAACAAAAAAACCCTCTGGTTTCTGAGACTCGATTCCATGATCCGTTCCCCATCTGTGGACAGGAAGGGGAGGGTAGAGTCCTCCCTATCCTAATGGTGCCGTGGGAAGATCTTTTCCGGGTAAAAACACCCTCTCCTCCGTGGGCACCACATCGCAGACTTCAGCATTGTGGCTCGGGTTCTACTGGCAAGTATTTACTTTGCTGTGTGAAAACAAGGGCAGAGGAAAGACCAGCAGGCAAAACCTAGATCATCCTGAAAACAACATCCCATCGAAAATGTAAACGCGGACTCGAATTCAAGAAGTTGATGGAGCAGCCTCCCTGACCCCATTTGTGCTTGGTTTCGGGTGAACTCAAAACCCATTCCTGGCTTCTGACCACAACCCAAACAAGCGATAAAGGCCCTGGAGTGTCCCTCTGGGGCATCACACCTCTGCGTGATCAAATTCACCGCTACCTGCCGGAAAATATCTGTCCTTAAGATTCTTGGGGAGAAAAACTTGAAAGGGTGGTGTTTCCAGGCCCGTGTGCCACAGACAGTGTTCCCCCTGCCCCTCAAAACTGGTATCGAGACTTAATCCCCCCCCAAGGTTGAGGTATTAGGAGGCGGACCTTTGGGAGGTAATCAGGTCAGGAGGGGAAGGTCGTCATGCCATGGGATCAGTGCCCCCCCTGGGGGAGAGGAGCTCTCTCTGCAACAACACAGCAAGAAAGTGGCCATCTGCAAGCCAGGCACGCTGCCCTCACAAGACCCAAGTTCTCTGGACATGGACACCCCACCCTCCAGCACTGGGAGACATAAAGGTCTGCTGGTCATCCAAGTTCATGGGATTTTGGTAGAGCCCTGAAGCAGACTAGGAGAAGGGGTTAGATTTGCATTTATGAACTAAAGCCTCTAGCAAATAGTAAAGTAGGGTTATCAGATAGGAGGGCTTAGAGAATACCAAATATTCTTTAAAAACCTTTCAAAAACTGTACCATCGCACTGGGCAGGTGACCCCCTAGGCTTTCTACAACTTTCAGAACATGCTGAGGTTTTGTGACACCGAGTACCAGACATCACAGCAATGGAGAGCAGGGGGGCTACCTCCCATTTGTGGCACAATACACAAAATTCACCATTCATGACATTTAGTGCATTTGTGATGTTGTAGGACCATCATCCCCACCATCTAGTTCCAGAATATTCTCATGGCTCCAAGAGAAACCCGTACCCACTAAGCAATGACTCCACATGGTTTCCCTGGAAGCCACTTGCCTATGGTTTGGTCTACTCTGGACATTTTGTGCAAATGGAATCCTAGGATATATGCCCTTTTATTTATTTCATCGAACACTAATGTGTCAATACTTTGTTTTCAGAATTCTATTCCACTGTCTGGACAGACCATGTGTTCATCCATCTCTTGATGAGTATTTGAGTTCTACCATTTGGTTCCTGTGAGCAGTGCTGCTCTGAACCATTCATGTATAAACCTGCACACTTGTTTCCAGTTCTTTGCAGTGTAAACCCTAGAATGGGGATGTAAAACATGAAGTCACCATATGAGCCAACATTATTGAAGAGTCAGCACATTTTTTTTTTTTTTAACTCCTGTAAAACTGAGCTCTTTCCTAGACCAGAAGGCAGCAACAGTTGGCCCGAGTGTCAGCTGCGTGGGACCCTGCCAAGTCTCCCACTCCAGGGGAAATCCTCAAAAGATTCTGGAGCAGAGCTGTGTCTTCCCATCATACTCCAGTAGACACGTAAACGTCTGATCAGCCATGAGAGTAAGTTTCTCTCAGCCCGATGCACTGCAGTTTAAGGAGTAGTTCTGAAGGGGAAGAGACAGACGGTGAACAGTTAGCCCCTTAGAGCAAGAATCCCCATCACCCAGCATGGTGGTGCCCACTAGGACTTAGGAGCAAACGGTGAACTTGGGGCAGGGTCATCAGCACTCAAGATCAAGAAAGATCTCCTATTTAGAAGCCAAGAAGGAATTGGCCAAATGGAGGGGGGAGGGGGGGAGGGCTGGTGTTCCAGGCAGAAGGACAGCAATATGCAAAACTGGAGGTGAGAAGGAGGTCCCCGCATTTGTGGGACAGTAGATATTGGCGGTAGATCCTAAGAAGCACAGAGAACAGTTTAAAATCAAGGGACAAGAGGCAGATGGGCTAGAAAAGCAACATGGAAAGTATCAAAACCAGCTTCTATAGATTTAGGGACTGAGGTTCAGAGCAGTTATCTCCCCGTCCTGTGGGGCAGGAGACCAACCTTTACCCTACTGCTGAGAGTGTTGCATCAAGAACAGGAGGTGTAGAGCTAAGTGGGGACCATGCAGCCATGAAGATGAGGCCCTTTCATTTCTCACTCTGTGTGGCTTCAGCGTGGCCTCTTCTCTTCCTAGGAGATTCAGCTCCCTACTAAATGTCATGGGTACCAGTCAGGGTTCTGAGCTATAATCATGCTCAAGAAGGGAGCTGACTTCCCTGAAGACCAAGAAATTCTGCTTGGGAATGGCAGCTTCAGGTCATGCCCTGCCTGGCATCTTGCCTATGGATTTCACATTTACCTAGCCATCCTCTGCCTCCCCCACCAGCCATCATGCAAGCTAATTTCTCGCAAAAAAACATCCTAACGTATGTCTCTTTATGCTTCTGGTTTTCTCGTTGAGCCCTGACTGATGCGCTGAAAACAAATTCATCAAAGTGACACTGGGGAGCTCACTGAACATCCATCATGGATGCATTGAGAATTATAGACGGTCCCAGGTGGGCCCCTGCCACCCTGGCTAGGCAGCCTCATTTGGCACCAGTGCTCCCTGCCCAGGGGGCTGGCCCCACACCCTCAAGCACCTGCAGGAGTCACAACTGGACCTCCTAGCCAGCTGCACTGGATGCCTGCCCCACCCGCCAGGTTGCCTACAGCTATTGCAGCCATACTGAGGGATAGACCTGCATGCCAGTGAGTCTGCACCACTCATAGCCCAGCCACAACAGGAGGATGCATGCAGTCCCTACAGAGGACATCCCTGGAGCACCTGGGAGGCCAGGGGTTTATACCCCACAGGACATAAACCCACTTTTTCAAGACCTGGAGGTGTAACCCATCTCCATAATAGAAACAAACAGGCAAAATGAGACAATTATGTTCCAGAAGATGACAAAACCTCAGAAAAAGAACTAAGTGAAATGGAGATCATCAACCTACCAGATAAAGACTTCAAAGTGGTGATAATGAAAGCCTCATTGAACTCGGAAGAATTACACGGAGAACTTCAACAAAGAATAAGAACAACCAATCTGAGCTGAAGAATACAATAACGAAAATGGAAACCAAAGGGAACCAACAGATTAGATGATGCAGAAGAATGAGTCAGTGATCTGGAAGATAGGCTCATGGAAATCACACAACTGGAATAAAAAAATTTTAAAACAATAGTTTAAGGGGCCTGCCGGACAACCTCAAGTATACTAACATTTACATGTTAGGGCTCCCACAAGGAGGGGAGAAAAAGGGACAGAAAACCTATCTGAAGAAATAAAGGCTGGAGAGTTCCTTAACCTGGTGAAGGCAACAGACATCTGCATCCCAAAGCAGAGAGTCTCAAGTGAGAGGAGACCCTCACAGAGACACTGGAATCAAAGTATCAATAAAGAAAATCTTAAAAGCAGCAAGAGAAAAACTGGTTACAGGACAAGGAGCCACCCATAAGACTATCAGCTGGTTTTTTCAGCAGAAACTTTGCAGTCCAGAAGGAATGGCAGGATATATTCAAAGTGCCTAAAGGAAAACTTGCAATCAAGAATACTCTACCCAGCCAGATTATCACTCAGAATTGAAGGAGACAGGAGACCAACAGGTAAAGGAGTTCACCACCACTAAACCGGCTCTGCAAGAAATGTTAAAGGAACTAGAGAGAAATAGAAGGCCATAATATTATGAAAGAAACATCTCACTGGTGAAAGTAAACATAGGGAAGGAACACACACACCACCTACACAGCTAGTCTGAAGGTTAAACGGCCAATAAAGTCAAGTCATCCAGACCCATAATTAGATCAAGGGACACACAAAGATGTAAAACAAACGGGGTGTGGTAAGAAGAGTAAAAATGTGGTGCTTTTACGACACACTTGAACATTGGTAACCATTAACTCAGTATAGACTGCTGTATACCTAGGATGTTCTAGATGGACTGCATGGCGACCACAGACCAAACATCTGTAAGATATAGACCAAAATTCAGGAACCCAAGCATAACACTCAAGTCATTAAATCACAAAGAAGAGAACTACAAAAACCAGATTTTTTTTTTTTAAAGGCAGTAAGGACATATCAATCATTACTTTAGAAGTTTTTTTTTTTCTTTTAACGTTTATTTATTTTTGAGACAGAGACAGACACAGCATCAACGGGGGAGGGGCAGAGAGAGAGGGAGACACAGAATCGGAAGCAGGCTTCAGGCTCTGAGCCATCAGCCCAGAGCCCGACGCGGGGCTCGAACTCGCGAACCACGAGATCGTGACCTGAGCTGGCGTCGGATGCTTAACCGACTGAGCCACCCAGGCACCCCTCAATCATTACTTTAAATGTAAGTGAACTAAATGCTTTAAAAGACTAGGGTGGCTGAATGGATCAAAAAACAGACCCATCTAGAGGTGCCTGGGTGGCTCAGTCAGTTAAGAATCTGACTTCAGCTCAGGTCATAATCTCACAGTTTAGGAGTTCGAGCCCCACGTTGGGCTCTTTGCTGACAGCTCAGAGCCTGGAGCCTACTTCGGATTCTCGGTCTCCTTCTCTCCCTCTCTCTGCCCCTTCCCTGCTCATGCTCTGTCTCAAATATAACATTTAAAAATTAAAAAACAGAACCCTCTATACTGCCTACAAAATACTCAGGTCATGTGAAGAGGGACTGAAAGCAAAGGCTGAGAAAAAGATTTCATGCAAATGGAAATAAAAAGCTGGGGGAACAATTCTACATCACACAAAACAGACTTCTGAAACCAAGACTATGGAAGGAGGCCTGGAAGATAGAGTAGGAGGACCCTAAGGTCACCTTGTGCCTTGGATACAACTAGATGCTCACATGTGTATAATTGACAGAGAACATGATCCAAGAGCTGCTGAACAAACCCCATGAGTAAAGGTGAGGAGGAAGGGAAGAGGCAGTTCGGGAGTGAAAGGCACCATGGCCATCCATAGTACAGACGGAGACGGAGCCTGTGGCACCGAGAAGGGTGAAGGACAGACCATCACACTGAGGAGCCCACGTGGGGAAGTCAAATCACCTTCACTTATGGCTTTGAAAGTGAGGGAGGCCAGATTTCCTAAGTTCTTCCAACCAGTGGGAATTGAAACCTGTAATTTTACGAAGACATTAGGAAGCTGAGTCCCCACCCTTCAGGAGATCAGACAAACAGCCCATGAAGACAGAGCACAGAAGCAGCAGTTTGACAAATGTCAGGGGGCAGATGGAAGGTAGAGTTATTCACTCATCTCAGCACAGCCTGGAGAGACGGGTCACGGAGAAGCCCCTCCAGGGACGAAGGAGCTGGCAGGCCCCGTCCCCCAACTCTAAACGTGACTATGTACAGGGACCAGCACAGTGCCCACTAGAGGCCTAGCTTGCTTACACCAAGCCCTGCCCCCCATATTTGGGATCTCCCTTTTCCAGTCACACTTGCCTCATTCCCAACACCACGGGGCCCCTTTTGCAGAAGACTAGTGCAAACCTGACCAACACCTCTTCTTGAACCCCTGCGTTTGGCAGGACCTCAGTTCGGGTGGCAATGACAGGGGTCATTTCGCAAGCAGGCCAGCGCACAACTTGTAAAAACACCCCCACCCGTCCAGGCACCAAACATGGTTCACAACAGGTGAGGAGAGCCTCTGCAGCAGCCAGGGCTCAACAGGGCGCACGTGTGCACACACACGACATGCCTGAAGGGCCAGGGGCTGGTGAACAGGGGACACTGCAGGGCACTCCAGGACCTCTTCACCATAAGGCCGTTACTTTCAATCACAGAACACATAGCTGACTTTCCTACCACACAGACAAAATGAGGAGACCGAATATCTGCCAAACGAAAGAACAGGACCAAACCACAGCAAGAGCCTTAAGTGAAACAGACCTGAGACCGTTTAAATAATGATTGTAAAAATATTCACTAGACTTAAGGACTAAAGGACATCAGTGAGACCTTAAAAAAAAAAAAAAAAAAAAAAAAAAAAAGAACCAGAGATGATGAGCACAATAAATTAAAACTGCACTTGATGGAATAAGGTGAATAAAAAAGTCTAGAGGAAGGAGGGGAATGAATTAATGACCTGAGGACAAAGTAATGGAAATTAATCAAGCTAGGCAAATGAGAGGGAAAAATCTGCAAAATGAGGATAATCTTGGGGACCGCAGTGCCTCCATGAAGCATGGTAGCACTCGCATTATAGGGATCCCAGGAGAAAAGGGGTAGAAGTTTTGAAGAAATAGCTGAAAACTTCCCTAATCTGGGGAAGGAAACCTCTCCAGAGTCAGGAGGCACAGAGACTCCCAAAATCAACCCGAGGAGTTTGACATCAAGGCACACAGTAATTAAGACGACAAAAAGTAGTGATAAAGAAAACTTTAAAGCAGTCAGGGAAAAAGACATTTACAACATACAGGGGAAACCCCATGAGGCCATCCAATTTTTCAGCAAAAACTTGACAGAGCCAAAGGGAACAGCAGGATATATTCAAAGTGCTGAAAGGGAAAAATCTGCAGCCAAGAATACTCTATCCAGCAAGGCCATCATTCAGGATAGAAAAGAGTTTCCCAAGCAAAAATGAAAGGCGTTCATGACCACTTATCCATTCCTACAGGAAATATTAAAGGGGACTGAGTGGAAAGACTATAAAGGAAGACTATAAAAAGTAAAGAAAACAACAGCAGTGAAAGTATTTCTGTAAAAATCAGTCAAGGGATTCATAAAATAGGACACCATATATGTTAGATGTGGGGGGTCAGAGGGGTAAGGGATGGGTTCAAACTTAAGTGGCCATCAAATTAATATAGACTAATTGTGGAAGGGGTTCTGTACCAACTGAATGATAGCCATGAATCAAAGCCCACTGATATGCAAAAAAAAAATAAAAAGCATATCACTAAAGAAAGCCAACAAACCATGAAAGATCAGAGAAGAACTACAAAAACTGCAAAACAAGTATCAAAATGACAAATACATATTAATAATTACTTTGAATGTAAATGAACTAAATGCTCCCATCAAGAGACAGCGGGTGACAGCAGATAAACCAGACCCAGCTACATGCTTCCTACAAGAAGCTCATTTCAGAAGATGCCTGCAGACTGGGAAGTGAGGGAATAGAGAGCATTTATCACAAAAACAGAGGTCAAAAGAAAACAGTACTTATCTTGGACTAAAATCTTTACAAGATTGTAACATGAGAAAAAGAACATTATATAATAACAAAGGTGACAATCCAAGGTATAAATACTGTAAATATTTACGCACCTAGCATGGAAGCACCTAAATACGTAAGACAGTTAATAACAAAGGAAATAAGTAATAAATATAATAGTAGGGGACTTTAACACCCCACTTACATCAATGGACAGACCATCCAAATAGGAAATCAGCAAGGAAACAGTGGCTTTGGAGGACACACTAAACCACATGGATTTAACATATTCAGAAAGTTACATCCTAAAAGAGAATACACATTCTTCTCAAGCACACATTCTCCAGAATAGATCACATATTAGGTCATAAAACAAGTCTCAACAAATTCAAAGAAGATCTAAGTCATACCATGTATCTTTACTGAACACTATTAAAGCTAGAAGCTGACCACAAGAAGCACAAGTACACAGAGGTTTTTTTTTTTTTCCCCAATATATGAAATTTATTGTCAAATTGGTTTCCATACAACACCCAGTGTGCTCATCCCGAAAGGTGCCCTCCTCAATACCCATCACCCACACTCCCCTCCCTCCCACCCCCATCAACCCTCAGTTTGTTTTCAGTTTTCAAGAGTCTCTTATGCTTTGGCTCTCTCCCACCCTAACCTTTTTTTTTTTTCCTTCCCCTCCCCCATGGGTTTCTGTTAAGTTTCTCAGGATCCACATAAGAGTGAAAACATATGGTATCTGTCTTTCTCTGTATGGCTTATTTCACTTAGCATAATACTCTCCATTTCCATTCACATTGCTACAAAAGGGCCATATTTCATTCTTTCTCATTGCCACATAGTACTCCATTGACAAGTACACAGAGGTTAAATGACAGGTTACCAGACAGTGAAGGAGTCAACCATGAAATCAAAGAAAACATTAAATCTTACATACAAACAAATGAAAACATGACGGTCCAATAATCTTTGGGATGCAACACAAGCAGTTCTAAAAGGGAAGTTTATAGCAATACAGGCATACCTCAAGAAGAAAAATCTCGATCTAAACTTATACTTAAAGGAACTGAAAAAAGAACAAAGCCCAAACCCAGCAGAGAGCAGATCAGTGAAACCAAGGGCTGGTTCTTTGAAAAGTTCAACAAAATTGATAAACCTCTTAGCCAGGGAGAGAGAACACATCAAAATTGGAAAAGTCACTAATGAAAAAGGGGAGACAACAGCACATAAATACAAAATGTAACATAACATTATCAATAATTAGAAGAAATGGATACATTCATAGAAATAGAACCTACCAGAACTGAAACAGGAACAAAATTTGAACAGAACTGGTGAAATTGAATCAGTAATTCAAAAGCTCCCAAACAAAAGTCCAGTACCAGACCTCTTCACAGAATTCTACAAACATTTAAAGAGTTACCACCTAGGCTTCTCAAACTACTCCAAAAATTAAAAGAGGAAGAACAACAGCCAAATTCATTCTATGAAGCTGGATCACCCCGATACCGAAACAAGAGAAGAACATCACAGAAGAACCAGTGGCTGATGTTTCTGATGAACAGATCCAAGAATCAACAAAATACTAGCAAAATGAATCCAACAATACATTTTTAAAAAAATCATTCACTGTGATCAAGTGGGATTTATTCTTGGGATGCAAGTGTGGTTGAATGTTCGCAAAAACAATCAACATGATACATCACATCAATAGGAGAAAGGAAAAGAAACACTTCGAGAGATGCGGAAAAAGCATTTGACAAAGTACAACCTCCATTCTGATAAAAACCCTCAAACTAGTTTTAGAGGGAACGTACCTCAACATAATAAAGGCCTTCTATGAAAAACCCACAATTAATAGCATCCTCAAAGGAGAAAGACGGAGAACTTTTCCTCTAAGGTAACAAAATAATAATGGCCAATTTCACCACTTTTATTCAATATAGTACTGGAAGTCCTAGCCACAGAAGTTAGATGAAAAAATAAAAGGCATCCAAATTGGTAAAGTCAACATTCCACTATCTGTAGGTGATACTATACTGGAACTGATAAATTCAGTAAAGTCACAGGATACAAAATCACCATACAGAAATCAGTTGCATTCCCATACGCTAAGAATGAAGCAGCAGAAAGTGAAATCAAGCAATAATCCCATTTACAATTGCACCAGAAACAAAATATCTAGGAAGAAACTTAACCAAAGAGGTGAAAAGCCCTGTATCCTGAAAACCATGAACACGGATGAGGACGACTGAGGAGGACACAAAGAAATGGAAAGACGTTCCATGCTCATGGATTGGCAGAATACTGTTAAAATGTCTGTTACCCCAATCAATCGATGCATTTAACACAATCCCTATCGAAATACCAACAACATTTTTCACAGGACTAAAACGATCCCAAAATTGTTATGGAACCATAAAAGACTTCAAATAAAACAGACACATAGATCAGTGGGATAGAATCCAGAAATAAATCCAACCATATGCTCAACTGATCTTCAACAAAGGATGATAAAATATACAACTGGAAAGACACTCTCTTCAACAAATGGTACTGGGAAATGGTCAGTTACATCCAAAGGAGGAAACTGGGCCACATTCTTACACCATTTGTAATAACCTCAAAATGGATTAAAGACCTGAATGTGGAGAGAGGGAGGGAAGATGGCGGCGTAGGAGGACGCTGGGCTCACCGCGCATCCTGCCGATCACGTAGATTCCACCTACACCTGCCTAAATAACCCAGAAAACCGCCAGAGGATTAACAGAACGGAGTCTCCGGAGCCAAGGGCAGATGAGAGGCCCATGGAAGAGGGTAGGAAAGGCGGCGAGGCGGTGCGCACTCCAGGGACTGGCGGGAGGGAGCTGGGGTGGAGGGGCGGCTCGCCAGCCAGAGTCCCCGAGTCTGGCAGGCAAAAGTAGAGGGGCCGGACGGACTGTGTTCCGACAGCAAGCGCAACTTAGCATCTGGGAGGTCATAAGTTAACAGCTCTGCTCAGAAAGCGGGAAGGCTGGAGGACAAAGGGAGGGAGAGCTGCTGAGCCCCCGGACGACAGAGCTCAGTTTGGTGGGGAACAAAGGCGCTCGCCAGCGCCATCTCCCCTGCCCATCTCCCAGCCAAAATCCCAAAGAGAACCAGTTCCTGCCAAGGAACTTGCTCGCTCTGCACAAACACCCAACTCTGTGCTTCTGCGGAGCCAAACCTCCGGCAGCAGATCTGAATCCCTCCCGCTGCCACAGGGCCCCTCCTGAAGTGGATCACCTAAGGAGAAGCGAGCTAAGCCTGCCCCTTCTGCCACCGTGCACCTTGCCTACCCACACCACCTAATACACCAGATCCCCAGCACCACAAGCCTGGCAGTGTGCAAGTAGCCCAGATGGGCCACGCCACCCCACAGTGAATCCTGCCCCTAGGAGAGGGAAGAGAAAGCACACACCAGTCTGACTATGGCCCCAGCTGTGGGCTGGGGGCAGACATCAGGTCAGACTGCGGCCCCGCCCACCAACTCCAGGTATACACCACAGCACAGGGGAAGTGCCCTGCAGGTCCTCACCACTCCAGGGACTATCCAGAATGACCAAACGGAAGAATTCCCCTCAGAAGAATCTCCAGGAAATAACAACAGCTAATGAACTGATCAAAAAGGATTTAAATAATATAACAAAGTGAATTTAGAACAATAGTCATAAAATTAATCACTGGGCTTGAAAACAATATAGAGGACAGCAGAGAATCTCTTGCCAGAGATCAAGGGACTAAGGAACAGTCACGAGGAGCTGAAAGCGCTTTAGACGAAATGCAAAACAAAATGGAAAAGACGACAGCTCGGATTGAAGAGGGAGAGGAGAGAACAGGTGAACTAGAAGATAAAGTTATGGAAAAAGAGGAAGCTGAGAGGAAGAGATAAAAAAAATCCAGGAGTATGAGGGAAAAATTAGAGAACTAAGTGATACACTAAAAAGAAATAATATACACATAATTGGTATCCCAGAGGAGGAAGAGAGAGGGAAAGGTGCTGAAGGGGTACTTGAAGAAATTATAGCTGAGAACTTCCCTGAACTGGGGAAGGAAAAAGGCATTGAAATCCAAGAGGCACAGAGAACTCCCTTCAGACGTAACTTGAATCGATCTTCTGCACGACATATCATAGTGAAACTGGCAAAATACAAGGATAAAGAGAAAATCCTGAAAGCAGCAAGGGATAAACGTGCCCTCACATATAAAGGGAGACCTATAAGACTCGTGACTGATCTCTCCTTTGAAACTTGGCAGGCCAGAAAGGCTTGGAACGATATCTTCAGTGTGCTAAACAGAAAAAATATGCAGCCAAGAATCCTTTATCCAGCAAGTCTGTCATTTAGAATAGAAGGAGAGATAAAGGTCTTCCCAAACAAAAACTGAAGGAATTTGTCACCATGAAACCAGCCCTACAAGAGATCCTAAGGGGGACCCTGTGAGACAAAGTACCAGAGACATAGCTACAAGCATAAAACATACAGACATCACAATGACTCTAAACCCGTATCTTTCTATAATAACACTGAATGTAAATGGATTAAATGCGCCAACCAAAAGACATAGGGCATCAGAATGGATAAAAAAACAAGACCCATCTATTTGCTGTCTACAAGAGACTCATTTTAGATCTGAGGACACCTTTAGATTGAGAGTGAGGGGGTGGAGAACTATTTATCATGCTACTGGAAGCCAAAAGAAAGCTGGAGTAGCCATACTTCTATCAGACAAACTAGACTTTAAATTAAAGGCTGTAACAAGAGATGAAGAAGGGCATTATATAATCATTACAGGGTCTATCCATCAGGAAGAGCTAACAATTATAAATGTCTATGCGCCGAATACCGGAGCCCCCAGATATATAAAACAATTACTCATAAACATAAGCAACCTTATTGATAAGAATGTGGTCATTGCAGGGGACTTTAACACCCCACTTACAGAAATGGATAGATCATCTAGACACACGGTCAATAAAGAAACAAGGGCCCTGAATGATACACTGGATCAGATGGACTTGACAGATATATTTAGAACTCCGCATCCCAAAGCAACAGAATGTACGTACTTCTCGAGTGCACATGGAACATTCTCCAAGATAGATCATATACTGGGTCACAAAACAGCCCTTCATAAGTATACAAGAATTGAAATCATACCATGCATACTTTCAGACCACAATGCTATGAAGCTTGAAATCAACCACAGGAAAAAGTCTGGAAAACCTCCAAAAGCATGGAGGTTAAAGAACACCCTACTAACGAATGAGTGGGTCAACCAGGCAATTAGAGAAGAAATTAAAAAATATATGGAAACAAACGAAAATGAAAATACAACAATCCAAATGCTTTGGGATGCAGCGAAGGCAGTCCTGAGAGGAAAATACATTGCAATCCAGGCCTAGCTCAAGAAACAAGAAAAATCCCAAATACAAAATCTAACAGCACACCTAAAGGAAATAGAAGCAGAAGAGCAAAGGCAGCCTAAACCCAGCAGAAGAGAAATAATAAAGATCAGAGCAGAAATAAACAATATAGAATCTAAAAAAATGGTAGAGCAGATTAACAAAACCAAGAGTTGGTTTTTTGAAAAAATAAACAAAATTGACAAACCTCTAGCCAGTCTTCTCAAAAAGAAAAGGGAGATGACCCAAATAGATAAAATCATGAATGAAAATGGAATTATTACAACCAATCCCTCAGAGATACAATTATCAGGGAATACTATGAAAAATTATATGCCAACAAATTGGACAACCTGGAAGAAATGGACAAATTCCTAAACACCCACACGCTTCCAAAACTCAATCAGGAGAAAATAGAAAGCTTGAACAGACCCATAACCAGCGAAGAAATTGAATCGGTTATCAAAAATCTCCCAACAAATAAGAGTCCAGGACCAGATGGCTTCCCAGGGGAGTTCTACCAGATGTTTAAAGCAGAGATCATACCTATCCTTCTCAAGCTATTCCAAGAAATAGAAAGGGAAGGAAAACTTCCAGACTCATTTTATGAAGCCAGTATTACTTTGATTCCTAAACCAGACAGAGACCCATTAAAAAAAGAGAACTACAGGCCAATATCCCTGATGAATATGGATGCAAAAATTCTCAATAAGATACTAGCAAATCGAATTCAACAGCATATAAAAAGAATTATTCACCATGATCAAGTGGGATTCATTCCTGGGATGCAGGGCTGGTTCAACATTCACAGATCAATCAACATGATACATCACATTAACAAAAAAAAAAAAAAAAAAGAAGAACCACCACATGATCCTGTCAATCGATGCAGAAAAGGCCTTTGACAAAATCCAGCACCTTTCTTGATAAAAACCCTTGAGAAAGTCGGGATAGAAGAAACCTACTTAAAGATCATAAAAGCCATTTATGAAAAGCCCACAGCTAACATCATCCTCAACGGGGAAAAACTGAGAGCTTTTTCCCGGAGATCAGGAACACGACAGGGATGCCCACTCTCACCGCTGTTGTTTAACATAGTGCTGGAAGTTCTAGCTTCAGCAATCAGACAACAAAAGGAAATCAAAGGCATCAAAATTGGCAAAGATGAAGTCAAGCTTTCGCTTTTTGCAGATGACATGATATTATACATGGAAAATCCGATAGACTCCACCAAAAGTCTGCTAGAACTGATACATGAATTCAGCAAAGTTGCAGGATACAAAAATCAATGTACAGAAATCAGTTGCATTCTTATACACTAACAATGAAGCAACAGAAAGACAAATAAAGAAACTGATCCCATTCACAATTTCACCAAGAAGCATAAAATACCTAGGAATAAATCTAACCCAAGATGTAAAAGATCTCTATGCTGAAAACTATAGAAAGCTTATGAAGGTAATTGAAGATATAAAGAAATGGAAAGACATTCCCTGCTCATGGATTGGAAGAATATTGCCAAAATGTCAATACTACCCAAAGCTATCTACACATTTAATGCAATCCCAATCAAAATTGCACCAGCATTCTTCTCAAAACTAGAACAAGCAATCCTAAAATTCATATGGAACCACAAAAGGCCCCGAATAGCCCAAGTAATTTTGAAGAAGACCACCAAAGCAGGAGGCATCACGATCCCAGACTTTAGCCTCTACTACAAAGCCGTAATCATCAAGACAACATGGTATTGGCATAAAAACAGACACATAGACCAATGGAATAGAATAGAAACCCCATAACTAGACCCACAAACGTATGGCCAACTAATCTTTGACAAAGCAGGAAAGAACATCCAATGGAAAAAAGACAGGCTCTTTAACAAATGGTGCTGGGAGAACTGGACAGCAACATGCAGAAGGTTGAAACTAGACCACTTTCTCACACCATTCACAAAAATAAACTCAAAATGGATAAAGGACTGAATGTGAGACAGGAAACCATCAAAACCCTAGAGGAGAAAGCAGGAAAAGACCTCTCTGACCTCAGCCGTAGCAATCTCTTACTCGACACATCCCCAAAGGCAAGGGAATTAAAAGCAAAAGTGAATTACTGGGACCTTATAAAGATAAAAAGCTTCTGCACAGCAAAGGAAACAACCAACAAAACTAAAAGGCAACCAACGGAATGGGAAAAGATATTTGCAAATGACATATCGGACAAAAGGCTAGTATCCAAAAATCTATAAAGAACTCACCAAACTCCACACCCGAAAAACAAATAACCCAGTGAAGAAATGGGCAGAAAAACATGAATAGACACTTCTCTAAAGAAGACATCCGGATGGCCAACAGGCACATGAAAAGATGTTCAACGTCGCCCCTTATCAGGGAAATACAAATCAAAACCACACTCAGATATCACCTCATGCCAGTCAGAGTGGCCAAAATGAACAAATCAGGAGACTATAGATGCTGGAGAGGATGTGGAGAAGTGGGAACCCTCTTGCACTGTTGGTGGGAATGCAAATTGGTGCAGCCACTCTGGAAAGCAGTGTGGAGGTTCCTCAGAAAATTAAAAATAGACCTACCCTACGACCCAGCAATAGCACTGCTAGGAATTTATCCAAGGGATACAGGAGTACTGATGCATAGGGGCACTTGTACCCCAATGTTTATAGCAGCTCTCAACAACAGCCAAATTATGGAAAGAGCCTAAATGTCCGTCAACTGATGAATGGATAAAGAAATTGTGGTTTATATACACAATGGAATACTATGTGGCAATGAGAAAAAAATGAAATATGGCCTTTTGTAGCAACGTGGATGGAACTGGAGAGTGTGATGCTAAGTGAAATAAGCCATACAGAGAAAGACAGATACCATATGGTTTCACTCTTATGTGGATCCTGAGACACTTAACAGAAACCCATGGGAGAGGGGGAAGGAAAAAAAAAAAAAGAGGTTAGAGTGGGAGAGAGCCAAAGCATAGGAGACTGTTAAAAACTGAGAACAAACTGAGGGTTGATGGGGGGTGGGAGGGAGGGTAGGGTGGGTGATGGGTATTGAGGAGGGCACCGTTTGGGATGAGCACTGGGTTTTGTATGGAAACCAATTTGACAGTAAATTTCATATATCAAAAAAATAAACATTAAACAAAAAAAAGACCTGAATGTGAGACCTGAAACCATAAAAATCCTTAAGGAGAGCACAGGCAGTAATCGGACATTGGCCATAGCAATGAGTTCTCTAGATGTGTCCCCCAAGGCAAGAGAAACAGAAGCAAAAGTGAGCTATCGGGAACTACAGCCAAAAGAAAACAGGCAACAAAAGTAAAAGGCAACCTAATTGAATGGAAGCAGAGACCTGCAAATGACATCCATTTAAGGATCAGTACCGAAATATATGAAGAACTATTACAACACACAAATAGTCCAATTTAAAACTGGGCAAGAGACATGAACAGACGTTTTCCAAAAACGCATACAGGGCCAGCAGACACGCGAGAATCTAACATCATGAGGGAAACGCAAATCAAAACCACAACGAGAGGTCACCTCACACCTATCAGAATGGCTAAAATCAAAACCACAAACAGGTGTGGGTGAGGACGCAGAGAGACAGGAACCCTCGTGCACTGTTGGCAGAAACATCAACTGGCATAGCCACTGTGGAAAACAGTATGGAGGTTCCTGAAAAGTTAAAAATGGACCTACCCTACGATGCAGTAGTCACACTGAGGCTTTACCCAAAGAGGACAAAGGCGCTAACATAGAGGAACACACACACCCCTGTGTTTATCACAGCATTACTTACGACGGCCAATTACGGAAACACCCCAAGTGTCCACCAATAGATGTATGTATACGATGAATATCATTCAGCCACGAGACTTAAATCTTGCCATTTGCAAACGAATGGAGCTAGAGAGTATAATGCTAAGTGAAATAAGTCATTCCGAAAAAGACAAATACCAGATGATTTCACTCCTATGTGGAATTTAAGAAGCAAAGACAGAAATAAAGCCAGACGCTGACTGTAAAGAATGGCTGGTTAAAAGAGGGACATAGAGGGAAGAGAACGGAGAGACAGGGGAAGGGGATTAAAAAGTACACGTAGCACGATGAAAAAATATTTGAAGATTAAGGTTAACATCCCTGACACATACACACACAGGCATTCTCGACAACATATTAGCAAGGTACAGGCCTCTAAGCCCCCAGCAGAGTCACGCCCCCACCGTGCAGGGAGGCTGCATTGAAAATGCATCATCCTATCACCTCTTCCCCCTCACCTCACCCTACCTGCCCCCTCACTCCTGATCTGGAGACACCTCCTCAGATCCACGACCTGCACCCGATTCGCCAATAAAACCTCCATCAGACTGCACAGCATGGAGCCAGGCAAGCTGTGGGGTTGGCTCTAGGGGGAGACCAGCCCCTGCAACTAGACAAGGTGGCTTTGACGGACGGGGAGGAGGTCTATACCAGAGGAACACCATGGAAAGGGGAAGGCGCAGACTGACAAGGGGCCTGGGCCCAGACGTCCAGGAGCAGGTGTTTGAAGGACAAGCCGTGAGCAGCACCCACCAAGCTAAATCCAATTCTGGAAAGCTCCTGGGGAGACCGGATTCTGCCAGTAGGAGAGCAGAGGCTTCAGAAGGAGAAGAATCTGAAGACAAGCATCTAAAGATGAATTGGGCCCTAGTGCAAGGGGGCCTGAGCCAGCAGTGGGGGCAGCACAGAGAGACAGAGGGGAAGGCAGGGGTCTCCACTCGATCCTGGTTAAGAACAGCTAGAAGGGGAATTGGACACAGACCCTATGTCACACTGGAGATTTTGAGTCAGGTGACAGGGACGTGCTATGTTGATTAGCTGAATGATCTCGGGTTTTAAGAGCATTCAGTGAAGTTTCTGCACGGAGCTGGGGATGCCCAGGGATTGCTGAGCACACGCGGGGGAGGAAATGCACATAAAATATTCACGAGGGCAGAATCTAGGTTATGGCAATGTGCTTGCTCCTCGCACTTTATCCGGGAGGCTTGAATATTTACAAGCATTTATAGTGAGAAATGGAAGGGAAGGTTTTACAACACCCAGAACCTCCTGTTCCTTGGCTCTGTTTCTCACCCAGAATATTAGCTCTGGCCGAAACGGTTTCCTTCAGTAGCCATCCTCCCTCCTCCTCCCTGCCTTAAGGCACCCAGTGTTGACCCCAATGTGCCAGGGCCTCCGGGAGTACATCACTGTTGTCCTAACACCCACAGCAGCACCGTTCCCCTTCCCGGATGCCCAGTTTCCCATTGTCCCTTGCAGCAAGGGCACCACGTGGATCCATCCACACGAGTGACATGGGAGGGAAAGTTTGCTGAGGGTTGCTGGTGCTCATGTTTCACCCCCTCATGCAAAGGGGCAAAGGTGAAAAGAGAGCACTCTTTGGACACGGTTATGTGAGAAGGTGATTCGTGAGCAATTGCAGCCATCTTGTGACCATGAGGAAGGTCTTAGAGAACTCAGACACTCACCCAGGGCCCTGTCACTGAGTGGTCAGAGCCACCCTGCATCCATCTCCAGACTATAAACAGGGTCTTTTCAGGGGAAACACGGGTCGACAAGTCCCTTGAGCTAAACACCCCCTCAAATCATGATCTGCTCATCTTCCTAAGGCCGCAGGAAGATAACAGTTGTCACTTTTTTTTAATGTGGTGCCTCACACGCAGCTGGAAACAGATCAGAATCACCACGGTTCACTCACCTTAATCGTCTACAGGAAGGAATAAACCAGATGGCCAGGGGATTCTTTCAGAAATCAAATGGTTTGTCAGAAAGTTTATCTGCACCTTCCCCCTCCGCCCAGAGAACCTCAAAGTCATGGGGGGAGCCACCTCCTTTGTCCCTTTGATAGTGGTGGCTGGGACTAGTCGTTGCTGGGCTGGTCCTCGCCTTCATAACAGTCTTGAGAGCCCTTAACCCAATGTCACTTTGCGAGGCAGTTAGGATCTGGACCAGGCCCTGTTGAGGCACCTCCCATGCTCACACGGTCATAGCTCACATGGATCATGGGAGAAGAGACGGGGTCCAGGTCTCAGGTCACTGGCAGTCAGGTCCTTTTTCCCCAATACTCATTCTCCTGAAGGAGTTCAGGTTTGAGGACTGTGTGTGCTTTCTCTGACATACAGATGTCGCGTCTCAAGTCCCCAGTGCAGCGTGGGGGCTGCTCCCAGCAGTCACCTGCGTGCTGGCTGACCTGGGCAAGGCAGGCTCTCGGGGACCTCTCTGGCACTCCCAGCACCTGCTCAGACTCGGGGCTGATTCCAGAACAGAGTGACGATAACACTGGTGAAGTACATCTCAGAGCTCCCCCGGATCTCAAATGTACACAGGGTCTCAATGCTGCTAGGAGAGTGGGAGAAACGCGCCCGACTAACCAGTACGGGAGCTGAAGGTGTCCCCAACAGCTGCTCCAAAGTGGTGCTAAGCTCGTGTCTCCACAACCCCCTGGGAAAGGCTCAGGGTTTGTGGCAACAGCTGGTAGGCGCCTGTGACCAACAGAGTGCTCACTCGGGGTCAAGACCAATTTTATGTGTCACCTGCTACCAAGCTTCCTGGTCTCCATTCTCTCCCCAAAATTAAAGCCACCAGGACATCTTCAGGGTTTGGGGAGCAGAATCTGTAGTTAGGTTTTAGAGAGAAAAGCAATCAAGTCCTTACGCACATCGAGTGCTAGGACCTGCAGGGGCCTCTTAGAGATTATTGGATCAACTTGCCTTTTTTTGGATGGAGCAAGATGCTGGGGAATGAAGGGGGCTTGGGCTGGTGGGAATGCACACTGGGGCAGCCGCTCTGGAGAACGGTACAGAGGCTTCTAGAAAAATTAAAAACTCCCTACGACCCAGCAATTGCACTACTAGGCATTTATCCACAGGATACAGGGGTGCTGTTTCGAAGGGACACCACACTCCCATGTCTATAGCAGCACTATCAATAGCCAAAGTATGGAAAGAGCCCAACTGTCCATCAACAGATGAATGGATAAAGATGTGGCACATATATATATACTGGAGTATTACTCGGCAATCAAAAAGAATGAAATCTTGCCATTTGCAACTACGTAGACAGAACTGGAGGGTATTATGCAAGGTGAAGTCAGTCAGAGAAAGACCAACACCATAGGACTTCACTCGTGTGGAATCAGATACAAAACGGATGAACACGAGGGAAGGGAAGCAAAAATATAAACAGGGAGGGGGACAGAAGAGACTCAAATATGAACAGAGGGGGGCTGGAGGCATTGTGGGTGGGGGGATGGGCTAAACGGGTGAGGGGCATTAGGGAGGACACTTGGGATCAGCACTGGGTGTCACATGTAGGGGGTGAATCCCTGGATTCTGCTCCTGAAGTCATTGCACTCTACACTGACTTGGATGTAATTGAGCAAGAATGAAAGAATGAAGGGACCTCAGTAGGAATCACTGTGCCCCACATGTTTCTACTGTATACTGATTCCATTTCCTTATCCTTCCCGCTCTGGACTCGTAGCTCCACAGAATGAAGTTGACCTCCTCCAGCCCCCTTGCAGGTAGATGTGCAGGCAAGATAATCAGGTCCTCAGGTCTCAGGTCCATAGGATGTGAACCCTTTATAGGTCTTGTACTGAACTGGGTCATCTTCACCTAGGACAGTGAGGACACATAGCCACCAGACAGAAGAACTAGGTCCCTGTGGGACATCACAGTGCCTCTGCAACTCCTGCCCCTGGTTGGTAGGAGACAGGAATCTCACTGCCCTACCTCCTTCGTGTCACCATGTGCCTGGTTCTCATGGACATGGTCGAGGAGCCTAAGCCCTGAACATGGGACTCAGCCACCAGACCAAGGCCTTGCAGGTGTGTGGCCATTCAGCCCCGAATCTGGCTAAGGTGTTCTTTTTCTCCTCTTTGCTAATGAGAAAAATCAGAGTTCATGTGAAATGTGCAGGATCACACGGCTGGGAAACAAGTGGTCTTGAACCCACACCTTCCAAACACAAAGATGATCTTTCTGACCTCAGTGAAACAATTCTTGGTGTATTGATGGAAATGTTTAGAGCACATTTGAGAGGTGATTGGGGTGTTAGAGAAATACTAGAACCCCCTTGAGTCATTGGACTATACAGACTCCCACAGAAGAGGGAAGAAACAGAACCAGTGGCTTCACCAGCAACCTGTTGGGACAAAACTACCCAACAGACAAGAAATACAGGATGTGTGGATGGGACTTTCCACCCAAGACTCAAGTGACTTACTGTCCACACAGAGCACTGGGCTTATTAGATGTGGGTGTTGAATGATCGTGTCTACATAGGATACAAACCCACATCTGTCTGCATTGCTATGTTCACCTGTAGAGGGGAAATGTCACACAGCAAATCTGAACATGTTGCACATGATCCCAATGCTGGATTTTTCATCATGCTCGACTGTGACACCAAGCCTCACCCGTTCCTAACGTTTTAACTAAAATATTTCTAATTTTGAGCTTTTTGCAGAACTCCTCAGTTTGTTGGTTAAAAACTCTTTGGAATGTTTCAAGATTGGTTTGGGGCATCTCTTTTATGGCAACTTACTTTGGGGCACAGACCTATTTTTGAAAAGGAGGGTTCTAGGTTTAGCCTATATAGTTAAAAAAGGAGCCATGTTGCACTTGAAAACTTCATATGGTTTATAACTTCTGGTAAACTTATTCTGTGTACGTACAAAGTTATATGCGGTGTGCACACTCACAAAGGGTAGAGAACACATATGCCAATACCATCCCACAAAAGTTCATTAGTGTTTACTGGCATAACAACAATGTTGAGTTGGATTAATTCAAATAAGGACTTGAATCAGTTTTACTTAATCCTCAGGCTCAGGGCAGCCACGATCATTTAAACCACAAAACAAGAAAACCAGTATTTTCGTTACTTTCCCTTTGGGAGCAGAGACGTTGAAGACCTTGCAGAAGCAGCCTGGGATCCGAATTCTTCCAAAACACATGGTTTACTTGAGAGAGATTCCTTGCTGTTGAGAGGGTGCTGTTAACAGCGGAGCAAAACCTACCGTGGCCAAAGGATTCACACTCTTCCCGCCTCCAGACCTGGGGCTGCTCGGAAGCCCATCCCTCCCTCTCCTTGAAAACATAATGGATCCAACTTTTGACTCATTCAACGCACTAGAGACGCACCCGAAACTCCGACTGAGGGAGGGGCGATTATGGGGGAGTCCCAGGAGACTCCGGCCATAGGAATTTGAGCTCACCACCACCCCACAGTGAATGTCACAGCTCAAGAAGCATCAGAGACATCTCAGCCCACAGCTGTGCTCCATCGCAATGCCCCACCCTTTCCAGCAAGAGAAAGAGACTCAATCCTGAGATCAGAGACTCTTTCTTTGAATCTCCTCCTTCATGCTACCTTTGGTATTTACGTCCATACAGACCAGGCAGCGATCCACCCCTTTGGGACCCAAAGCCCAGCCAGATTGCATCACGACTCCACCATCTGTCTCAGGGAAACAGGATACAGGAAGGTCCCAACCTTCCCTCCGCTGCAAGGTCACCCTGTCGAGTTCCCTCACGATTCACCCCCTAGTCCCTGAGGGTTCAGGTGCATAGTGACCAGAGGAAGCCTGGATCCCACAGCCCACCCCTATCCCCTAGGAACACAGAACACAGAGGGAGGACATGACCACACGAGGATCAAGCAACGGCGTTGGGGGTGCAGCCGAGCTGTGGTGCTGCAACCAGCTTGGAAGCGTAAGACTCCAGAGACGGTACGCTGCCTGGTTTCCTTAGCTTTTCCATGTTGTTCCCCGAAATGATCTTTTACCCTCATGATCACCTGTAGAAGAACTTCTACTGCCCTTCTCAAGGGGCAAATGGAGGCTCAGAGATGCTCTTTTGTCCAGGATGGCCCAGCCAGTCCACAGTGCACTGTAAGGGGCCTGGACCCCCATTGAGTGTGTGCACCTTTCTACTCCCTCCCCCCCCACCCCCAGAAATTCCCTCAGAGGCTGTAGGAATGGCCCGCATTTCCTCTAGGCACCACCAGGGGTGCCGACCTCAAGGGGCTGCTACCAGCCTTTCCCTGGTCACCTGATGTCCCTTGAGGGTCATTACTTTGCTTCAGGCTTAAGCCCGCCTCACTGTGAGCCCATCTGCCACACCAGCAACACTGCTGGCCACCCGATGGAGTGGACTGAACCCCATGGTACCTTTGGGGTCGGAACACCCCCACAGAAAGGAGGAACCACAGGCACCCGCTCAGGTGGCCACAGCACAAATCTATGCTTCTAGAATCCCAATTTGTTCTGAGCCTCCATCCTGTCTCAGTAAATTCGGGTGGCCTTGGGCAAGAGGCTTCCCCCAAGACTGTTTCCTCACCTGTAATTTGGGGATACTAGCACCCACATCATGAGGTTTACTGGATTATAGAAACCCATATATGCAAGGCATTTGCCAGACTGCACAACAGGTCTTCTGTCAGTCACGGCTATTTTAGGGTCTGCCCTGCTTTCTCAGACCTGTGGGAGTTTTAGGAAGTAGGTGTACAATCTTGGCCATGTGGCCATCACCTGGCCCAGAGGCTCTGCCGAGGTAGAACTTGGGGGGCTCCAGCCCAGGGACATCAGGGCTGGCAGATTGCTCTAAGTCTGTGCTAATTCCACAGCCACTAGCCACCCACGGGTACTAAGATTTGATACATTTAAACTCAATTCCTGGTTTCCAAAGCCCACATGGGGCTGGTGGCCGCCATATTGGACAGCGACCATTTCCTTGGTCACAGAAGGTTCTCTTTACAGCCCTGGTCTAGGTTGTTCCCATTCTTTTCCTAAAAGGCCCTTCCTGCCCAGTAACTGGTCCATCTGTCACTTAGTTCCCAGGAATTCAAGACTATTGCCCACATACCACCGTGGCCATAGGAAACTGATATTTAAAGATCAGAGACAAATTAGGAGAAAATTGTCTTTGATAAAATTCAAACTTTTCCCTTAATGCATTATTTCTTTAGTAAATTAAAAAAAATTCTAGTTAACAGTGCAATATTGGTTTCAGAATTCAGTGATTCACCACTTATGTACAATACCCAGGGCTCATCACAGGAGGCACCCTCTCCCTCAGTACCCAGCATCCATTTAGCCCATCCCCCTCATCAACTCTGTTGTGTGTCTTTAAGAGTCTCTTGTGGTTTGTTTCCCCACTTTTTTCTCCCCACCCCCTTCCCGTATGTTCATCTGTTTTGTTTCTAAAATTGCACGAGTGAAATCATATGGTATTTATCATTGACTTATTTTGCTTAGCATAATACATTCTAGCTCCACCCACGTCATTGCAATTGGCAAAATCTCATTCGTTTCGATGGCTGAGTAAACTCTTTTGAAAAAAGCCAGGGTCTTTTATACAAAGAATGTGCAATTCAGCTTAAAGTATTTATGTTCTATTGATAGTTGCTATATTCTAGGCCTATGAGATGTATCATAACATTTAAAAGGTTAATTGAATTATTTTAGTAGGTCAAGAAAAAAAGACTCCATACTAAACTTCCTATTTTTCTTAGAAATCACTGTTTTGGGTACAGTGCATTACTATCTTTACTATTACTTTTACAAAGTCTTTTAAGCACTCACTAATGTGGACTGAACAGAAGGTAGAAGAAAATAGAGGAGCACAATAGGTAGAATACTCAAAGTTTGCAGAGACCTTGGTTTTTGAAAGAATGCACTTTTTGTATTTGGGGAAAAAAATGCCCCCCCCCCCCCCCCCCCCCCCCGAATCCTTCTCTACCTGCTGTGTGTCATCAGGCACCAATGTGATTTCAGAAACAGGCTCCATGACTTTGGTCAATAAGCAGCCTTGGCTGGAGGAGGGAGGAAAGGAGAGGGCATTCTGGATTGTTCTTCCTCTGGCTTTCTCTGCAAAGGTCCCTCATCTGGCCATGGTCCCCCAGAGCTCACTGTTCCTCACAAGGGGACTTCTCCCCCCCTCAGACTCTGATAGCCTCTACCTACCTGCCCTTGACCCTCTGGGCTACAGGAGAAGGGCAGCTCTACAGTCACCTGCCTGGGTTCCTGCTCGGTCCCTGGGATTCCCTCACGCTCCACACCAGGCTGTGGAATTAGCTCCCTGACAAATTCGCCCTCTTCAGTGTGATCACCCTGATAACACTTGTATTTCTATGTGGGTAGGAGGCTGGCTAACCGTTCCACTTCCCTCAGCCACCCTGGGGCTTGGAGAGCTGCCTAACCCACCTAATACCACACAGCCATTTCTACCCTGGGGTCCTACACCTGCAATGCTTTATATCCAGGAAAAGACACACACACAGCTTCCTTCTCAGATCTGCCAATTCCTAGGAGTTGGATTTGTGTCCTGTGAACAATGAGGTGTCCTTTCTCAGGGACCCACTAAGCACTTAAGCTCTGGATTGTCCTTTCCTTCATCTAGGAGATGTCCTACAGCATTTTCTGTGAAAGACTCCTTTCCATCGTCCTGAGAGCTGGACTGGGAATCCAGAAGTCGGAGTATTCCTTTCCAGTGGCATGCCCATTTCATGGTGTAAATACTCCCAAGATGGCAGATCTCAAGCTACCAAAGGCCTCACTGGCTTGCAGATTTCCTGAAAATGTAAACCCCCTTCTAGGAGGACCATGGAGGCCAGCCAGCACCCAATGGCCAGCTTCCCATTCCTGACTCTTCCCTAACAAAGTGATGAAAGAAAAGACCATGAGGAGCAGAAAGATGGTGGCAGAGTAGGTGGAACCTAGGCTCTTGTTTCACAATCCCAACTAGATAATGATCAAATCATCCTCAGTACCCCCAGAAATTTACTTGAAGATTGACAGAATAAACTCTACAAATAGAGGGAGAGAAGAGGCTACAACAAAAAAAAATGTAGGAAGCATATAGAATGGTTTAGGGAAGGAAGGGATGGTGACAATTGAGCAGAGGGAGCCATGGTCACAGAGAAGGGGAGGAGGAAGAGAGAGGGATGGGATCAGAGGGAGGGAGGGGAGCATGCAGGGGAATGCACAAGGAGAACATTTCCCTAAAGACACTGGTTCAGAAAATGAGAAGGGAAGAGTTTCCAGAGTTTTTGCAACTAGCAGGGCTTCAAGCTTGGGGTTTTATAGGTCAGCAGGTTTGGCTGGGATAGAGCCTAGAGGACACTGCTCTGCTTCTGTAGAAAAGGCAGACAAACAACCTGGGAGCAGATAGTATGGAAACCGATCTGAAGAGTCCCTGGGACACACAGGGCAGGGGAGATTATTTGTTCAGTGTGTACCTGAGGCACAGAGTTCAGAGAGACAGCTCTCTGGGAACAAAGGAGCTGGCTGGCATCATTTCCCTCTCCCACCCCTCAGAATACATACAGTGCCCCCTGCAGGAAGCAGCACAGCACCCACACAAGCAGCCTGACTTGCTTACACCACCCCTCTCCCCCTCGTGCCCCCTGGAGAAACTGCCCTTTTTTTGGGCCTCTCCCCTAGAAGACCACCAAACCCCTGCTCACATCACATCTTCTGGACAGAGACATTTGCATGGCCTCATTTCAACGGAGGGGTTGGCAGGACCCATTTCACAAGCAGACCAGAGCACACCTAGCTAAAACTCACCACATTCAGGCTGGGGACCAAGTACTGCTCACAGCATAAAGCCTCTGCAGGCAACTGGCCTGAAGGATAGAGCAGCTGCAACACAACAGCAGAGTGCACGTAGCAGACACCAGGGATGCTCCCTGAATCGTGAGGCCTTGGGCACTGCATGAACTCGTCTTCAGAAGGTCGTTACTTTCAGGAACAGGAAACGTAACTGACTTTTCTAACAGAGAGGCGGCAACAGAGACTTAGACAAAACAAGACAGAGGAATTTATCCCAAATGAACAAAACAAGAGAAGGCCACAGCCAAGTACCTAAAGCAAGACAGATAGAAGTAACATGCCTGATGGAGAATTTAAGATGTTTACGTTTATGCATTTTTGAAAGACAGAGCACAAGCAGGGGTGGGGCAGAGAGTGAGGGAGATGCAGAATCCGAAGTGGGCTCCAGGCTCTGAGCTGTCAGCACAGAGTGACACGGGGCTCAAACTCACGAGCTGCGAGATCATGACGTGAGCCGAAGTTGGACGCTCAACTGAGACACCCAGGAGCCTCCTGATGGAGAATTTAAAGTGGAAGTATACTCAACTAGGTTTGAGAACAGAAGACTCAGTGAAACCCTTACCACCAAGTTTGAAGACTTTTAAAAGAATCAGAAATGAAGAGTGCAATGAGATTGGAAACCTACTTGATTCAATCAATATTAGGCTGGAAGAAACAGGAATGAATTAGTGACCTAGAAGACAAAGTAATGGAAAGCAATGAAGCTGAACTAAAGAGAAAGAATTAACCAACGTGAGAATAGACTTAGGGAACTAAGGGACTCCACCAAACATAGTAACATTCATAAGAGTCCCAGAAGGAGCAGAGAGAAATGCAGGCAGAAAGTTTGAGGAAAGAATAGTTGCAAAGTTCCCTCATCTGGGGAAGGAAACAGACATCTAGATCCAGGAGGCACAGAGAATTCCCATCAAAAAATCAACTGAAACAGGCCAACCAATACATCTAATTAAATTTGCAAAATCTAGTGATGAAAAAGTTAAAACCAGCAAGACAGGAGTCATCATTAACTTCTAAGGGAAAACCAGTAAGGCTAGCTGAAGATTTCTCAACAGAAACTTGGCAGACCAGAAGGGAGTGGCATAATATATATTCAAAGTGAAGGGAAAAAATCTGCACCAAGAATACTCTGCCCAGTAAGGCTAGATATCCAGTCATTCAGAATAGAAGATCAAGTTTCTCAAAAACTAAAGGAGTTCATAACCACTAAACCAGCCCTGCAAGAAATATTAAAGAGGACTCTTTGAGGAGAATAGACATACCAAAAGTGACAGTATAAAGGAACACAAAAGCAGTAAAAATGTTCTAGAAAAATCAAATACTCAAAACAGGATATAAAATACAACATGTACCCAAAACATGAGAAAAGAATGAGTTCAAACTTGAATGACCATCAACTTAATATAGGCTGCTATTTATAGGAAGAGGCAGTATACAAACCTAGTGGCAACCACGTATCAAAAACCACCAACATGCAAATAGAAAGAAATTCAAATATACCACTAAAGAATATCAGCAAATCATAAAAGACCAGAGAAAATCTCCAGAAACAACCACAAAATAAAATGGCAATACAGATTACTTTCAATGTAAATGGACTAAACACACTCATCAGAAGACATAGATGTCATAATAGGTTAAAAAAAAGAGACTTCAATATGCTGCTCACCAGTGACTCATGGAGAAATATTATGCAAAGGGATGTCAAAACGAAGCCAGAGTAGCAATACTTAGATCAGAAAACAGACTTTAAAACAAAGCCTGTAACAAGAAAAAGGGCATATATTAAAGGAGACAACCCAAGATAGAACAATTGTGAATATCTATGCACCCAACATGCTAACATGCAAATATATAAAACAATTGATAACATAAAGGAACTAATTGATAGTACAATATTAACGGACTTTAACACTCAACTTACATCAGTGGACAGATCTAATGGTCAAGAAAAACAAGAAAAACCTTGGCTTTTAATGACACACTGGACCAGATGGATTTAACAGATCTATTCAGAACATCTCATCCTAAAGCAGAAGAACACACATTCTTTTCAAGTATACATGGGATATTCTCTAGAACCCATCATGTTAGGTCACAAAACAGGCATAAACAAATACAAAAGACTGAAGTCCTACCATGTACCTTTTCTGAACATAAGGCAATGAAACTAGAAGTCAACCACAAGAACAAAAATCTGAAAAGATCACAAACACCGAAGTGAAACAACATGCTACTAAACCATGAATGAGTCAACCAGGAAATCCAAGAAATTTAAAAACATGAAAAAATGAAAATGAAAAAGTCCAAAATCTTTGGGACACAGCACAAGTGGTCCTAAGAGGGATGTATATAGCAATACAGGTCTACCTCAAGAAGAAAAAAATCCAAAACAAACCAAAAAACAAAAGAAAACCCCACCTAACATTACACTTAGAGGAGCTAGAAAAAGAATGAAGCTGAAAGCCAGCAAAAGGAATAAAGATTAGAACAGAAATAAAGGATATTGAAACAAAAAATAGAAAATATTAATGAAACCAGGAGCTGGTTCTTTGAAAAAAATCAACAGAAGTGATAAACATCTAGCAAGACTCATTAAAAAAAAAAAAAGGACTAAAATGAGAAGTGATAAAAAACATCACAGAAATAGGATAATATAACTTATACACCAACAAATTGGACAGCCTAATTCAATCGGATAGAAAATTTGAACAGTACACTTACCAGCAATGAAATTGAACTAGCAATTAGAAAAAAAAAAAAAAAAAAAAAAAAAAAAAAAAAAAACCAAAAAACCTCCCAAATAGAAGTCCAGGACCAGATAGCTTCACAGGAGAATTCTATCAAGTATTTAACGAGTTAATACTTATCGTTCTCAAACTCTTCCAAAAAATAGAAAAGAAAAACTTCCAAAGTCATTCCAGGCACCAGCATTATCTTAGTACCAAAAACAAAGACACCACTAATAATGAGAGCTATAGGCCAATAATCCCTGATGAATAGAATGCAGAAATTCTCAGTACGAGCAAACCGAATTCAACCATCCAGGGGAAAAAAAAAAAATCCTTCACGGTGATCAGGTGGGATTTATTCCCAGGTTGCAAGGGCGATTGGATCTTTGCAAAACAGGATACATCACATCAGCAAGAGACAGGCAAAAACCACATGATCATTTCAATAGATGCAGAAAAAGCATTTAACAAAGTACAACATCCATTCATGATAAAAACCTTCAACAAAGTGGGTTTAGAGGGAACATGTCTCAACACAATAAAGGCCTTATACGAAAAACACACAGCCAATGTTTTAAATGGGGAAAAACAGCTTTTCCTTTGATGCAGGAGCACAAGAGGGATGTCCCCTTTTACCACTTTTCTTCAACACAGTAGTGGAAGTCCTAGCCACAGCAGTCAGGCAACACAAAGATAGAAGTCACGGAGGCCAACAAGGAAGCAGTGAAACTCGTACTATTTGCAGAGGACAGGATACTCTACATAGAAAACCCTAAAGACTCAACCAAAGAGCTGCCAGAACTGATCAGTTTAGTGAAGTCAGAGGATACAAAAATCACTATGCCAAAAACTTGCATTTCTATAAAGTGGCTGAAAGAGAAATTAAGGAGTCAATCCCATTTACAACCACTCCAAAAACAAGAAAATATCTAGGGCTAAACCCAACTGAAGAGGTGAAAGATATGTAGTCTGAAAACTATACAACACTGATGAAAGACATTGAAGACGACACAGAAATGGAAAGACCTTCCATGCTCATAGATTGGGGAGTATGGACATCTTAATATATTCCCAAAGCAAAACTTTGTATGGAGCCAGAAAAGACCCTTAACAGCCAAAGCAACCTGGCAAAAGAAAAATAAGTCTGGAGGCATCATGATTTTGGACTTCAAGTTACATTACTGTAAGCTGTAGTGATCAAAACAGTAAGGTATTGGCAGAGAAATAGACATGTGTATCAATAAAACAATAGAAAATGCAGAAATAAACCCACAACTATGTGGTCAATTAACCTTCAACAAATGATGAAAGAATATCCAATGGGAAAAAGAAGATCTCTTTGACAAAGAAATGGTACTGGGAAAACTGGCCAGTATGCAAATGAATGCAACTGGACCACTTTTATTACACACACACATACATACACCAAGATGGATTAAAGACCTAAATGTGAGACAGGAAACCACCAAAATTCTAGAACACAGGCAGCAACCCCTTCGACATTGGCCATGGCAACTGCTTTCTAGAGAAGTCTCTTGACATAAGGAGACAAACTGTTAGGACTACATCAAGACAAAAGCTTCTGCATAGCAAACAAAAGATTAGAAGGTAACCTAAATAATGGGAGGAGAGGTCTGCAAAAGAAATATCTAACATCTAACAAAGACTATCCAAACAAAATTATAGGACATTGCAAAAATGAATAATCCAATTAAATGGGAAGACGTGAATACTTCTAATTACTTCAAGATGGGCAACAGACATGTGAAAAAATTCTCATCACTCATCAAGGAAATGAAAAGACTACCCATCAGAATAGCTAAAATCAAAACCCCAAGAAGCAACAGGTATTGGAGAGGATGTGGAGAAAGGAGAACCCTCTTGCATTGTCGGTGGGAAGGCAAACCGGGGCAGCCACTCTGGAAAAGAGGATGGAGGTTCCTCAGAAAGTTAAAAATAGAACTACCCTATGATCCAAGCATGGCACTACTGGGCCTTTACTGAAAGAATATGAGAATACTGATTAAAGAGATACAAGCACCTTTAAGCATATGATAGGTAAATTATGGAAACAGCCCAAGTGTCCATCAATAGATGAATGGATAAAGAAGATGGGTATATATGGTATACACAATGGAGTATTACTCAGCCATAAAAACGAATGAAATCCTGCCATTTCCAACAGCACGGATGGAGTTAGAGATAATGCCCCATAAAATCAGTCAGAAAGGACAAATACCATAGGATTTCATTCACATGGAATGTAACAGAACAAATGAGCAAAGGAAAAAAAACTGAGGGGTAAACCAGGAAACGCTAATTATACACAACTGATGGTCACGGGGTGGGGGGGAATATGTGATAGGGATTCAAGTGTCCACTTGTCATGATGAGCACTGGGTGACGTACAGAAGTGTTGAATCCATATGTTGTATACCTGAAACTACTTTTACACCATGTTAACTGGAATTTAAGAGCTTTTAAGTTGATATAAAAATAATTACCTAAGAAACACACATACACAAAAGGACTATAGCAAGATGGGTGTGAGTACTAAAGTGTCCATATATCAAAACGCCATTTCACAACTACATGTTAATTACAGGTCACCTTCTGGTAACTTCTGAGGCTGAGGATTCCCACGCTTGGGACACTGGCCCCACCACTTGAGGGAGAAACACACAGGTCACCTCCCTCCTGAATAGGAACCCCACCCCGACAGCAGATTCTCTGCTCAGAGGAGGAAGGGGCAGAGGGAAGATGCATGGAATGTGATGGAATCCACCAGGCACCGAGTCTACAGAACACATCGCCCTTCTCAGATGTCCCTTTCCAGATGCAGGAAGAAGTCCTCCGCATTTGAGGAAGACCACTTAGAGCCCCACAGTGGTTACTGGTCCTGCTCCGAAAGTTTGAGACTCAGGCTCTGCCCACATTCAGCCTACTCCACGACCACAGAGCACCCCACGTGGCTTTCCATCCTTTTCCATTTAGAGACCTTCGGGACCCCTTATACCCACCTCTTCCTATTTTGTTCCTTTTTATTTTTTTTTTTTTAAGTAAAATAACAGCAGTCTCACTGATTACACTGACTAGAATTACAAGCTAAATATAGGAAGAAATGACTTTTTACCAAACATCAAGATGTGTTCAATCTAAACACCAGACAACATTTTACTTGTTTTTCAAGCAATCAGAAAGTCATTGTTCAAACATTATATCAGACCATGACACAGTTAACCTTGAACATAAATTTCAACGGGCAGAAAGACATGGCTTTAAAGAAATGCTCCCTTTAGGTCATGTATTCCCCCCCCCCCCCCAAATATCAAACTCACTGTTCTGTGCAAACTGAGCCCCAGGAGTTTCCTCCAATAACTTTCACCTTGGAAAGCTAAAGAGGCAGGAGCCAGCACAGAGTTTTAAAATCAGAACTCAGGGCAAACCAGCTAACTTTCATACGAGTACACGAGGTAAAAGCCAATAGTCATGAGGGATCAAGAACACATATATAGACAAAGAGATTGACACGGTTCACAAAGATGAAATCCAGCTTAACGGAGGCAGATTCTCTGCACGTCAAAGTGAGTTCTAAGTGAGAGGATGCTGTGAACTGAGAGTGAGCTGCTGGGGACGACTCCCTGAATAGGTGTCATCAATGGCAAGTTAAAAGACCCAGCTGCTCAGGGTAACAGTGAAGCATCCACTCTTTCCCCAGGATTCTTGGGATTCAGATTTCAGCTTCAGCACCTGGAGTTTGTCCATTCTGTTAGCCGGGCTCCTTGTTTCCATTCATTTGGTCCGTTCTGTTGACCAGGCTCCTTGTTTCTATTCCTTCTTCTGAGACCTGGGAGCATGTGGCTTGGTCCCCAAAGCATTCCTAGGAACATCTTCCCATGTTTTCTATGGTTCATGCTGTTCGATGCTTTTAGCAAGAACTGTTAAGTTACAATATCCGCCAAAATGGCCAGGAGAGGTGATCAAGTTTGCCAGTTCCTGCGCCGACCTCAAGAGGTTCTCCAGAAGCTTCCGGGTAGGGCTCCAGAAAGCACATGATTTTATAGGACAGCCCAACAAGATTCTGATGCAGGTCTTTTGGACATCCCCCTCCACAAGATGGGAGTCCAAACTGCTCAGCTGATATTCCAGAACCGGGTTTTCCACGCACTGCCTCGTTCCAACTCCTCCCTTCCCCTGCCCAAAACAGCTCTTCATCCCAGCTGATGAGGTCCAGGTTTAACTGAGCACTTTCCCTTCTCCAACCAGGATGTTAAGCACTTTGATTACCTGATCTAGCCACCGCAACAATCCTCCAAAGCAGGTTTTTATCTCCCTTTGTAATGAATAGAGTGAAGCTGGGAGATCAAGTCACTTGTTCAGCATCCTTAGCAAACCAGTGGGTCATGCAGGTGCAAACCCAGGTCTGAGGTCAGAATTCCAATTTCATCAATGCCCGAGTTGTCTTCCTCGTGATGCTACAATTCCTCTGTCCTTCACCATGCCCCCTCTTTGTGACTTGGAGAAAGGTTTATCCCAAAGTCAGGAATCTGGTCCAGGTCCCGCCCATCTCTGGGGTTCTAAGACACTGAAGGAGCACAGGACATTTCCACACCTAAAAACCCTTCAAGGGCTAGATTCAACACAACCCACCTCTGTTCAAGGCAGGCATTTGATAGGATTTATAGTTTCAAGGGCCTTCCCCCCCCCCCCCCCCCAAGCACCAGGGACACAAAACATAAGAGACACCGTGCCTGTCTTCGTACAGCCCAGGGAAGCCTACCAGAGGAGACAGACCCATTACCATCGTACTACCAGGGGAGTGTTGGAAGAGCTTCAGCAGCAAGACACCTACCGAGGCAGGAGCAGGGGACAGGACTCGGGCAACAGAGAGGGATTGAGAGAAGCCAACACCAAGGGTGTTCCTCAATGTGTAGACATGATGCCTATTCAAATAATGACAATACACTGGACAAGTCCAGGGTGCCCTGCATGCATTACGCCATTAACCCCCAAAGCAGCCCTACAACCAGGGCCGTCATCATCCCCCTTCAGCAGATGAAGATTTCAGACAAAGATTCAGTGACTCCAATCACGCAGCCAGCATAAGGGGCAGCTCGGAATCCACCTCAGGCAGCGTGATTCAAGAGCACTGGTGTTGAACTATCAGCATAAAGCAGGCATGGGAGACTCCAGGGAGATTAGGAAACTGCCCGTAGCTCTGAGTCTCTGAACAGAGGAGACCTACAAGGACAGTTTTCAGGGGGCATGGGGCACAAGCTGGAAGTTAGGGCTTGTCTAGGTGGAGAACAGGGAGCCTAATTCTTGACCAGAATGAAGTCACATGAGCAGATCTTCCTTTTGTGACCTTGTTCTCGTTGCCCCCTAATGAACCAACAAGGTGAAAGGGAACAGAGGCAAAAAAAGAAAAGTCTCTTAGGAAACCTTCCCATAGTCCAGGAACTAAAGAACAACTGAGCATGGGTGGCTCAGACAAGCAGCAGACTTCCACTCAGGTCATGATCTCCCAGTTCGCGGGTTTGACCTCTGCGCTGGTGGTATAGACTCTGCTTGGGATCCTCCCCTCTGCCCCCCTTCCCCACTTGCACACGCTCTCAAAATTAACAAACTTAAAAGAACGAGGAGAGGTTGGAAGCCGAAAAACAGCTTTCTGCAGCCAGTTGGATGTGGGGGCCCCTAAGATGTGGTCATGTTTTCAGTTTGGGAGACTAGAACGCCGGTGGCCAATAACATGCACCCTGGAAGAGGAGTTCTGTGAGGGAAGAGAAGCTCCATCCCTACCAGGCAACTAGAGGGACTAGGATTATTAGGTGTGAAAGGGAGACCGGGTCCCAGGAGACGGTTTCCTCTCATCCAGGTCTCTTATCCAGCCCCATGTCATGCAGGACATCTGTGCAGAGCACCCCAGCCTGCAAGGGGCTCTCCCTTCTTGGGTTCTGGGCCCGGGATACACATGGGGCTGTGCCTCTCCCCCTTAGTTCTTGCCCCGGGTCACACTATGGCTCCATCAAGACTGGAGACACCAAGCCCACGCCCCCAGTTGGGTATATTGTATCACACAGGCTCCCTTGTCCTCCTAGTCGATCTAAGAGACCCTCTGGTCTCACCAGAACAGAGATGAGGATACTCTGCCTTAACTTCTGCCCCAGATGCCAGGTTTGGCATGCTCTGTGCGTCTCTAGACAAGACCATAGTGCTTCCAGACTGCCCTTCCGAGGCTGTGCTTCCCCCGGGCACCGATGCCCACGTGCTCCCACACCACTTGCTACATCTCGCCAAGGAGAGGGAAGCCCTGGGTGTTCTCCATGATCTCTTCAAGCCTTCCCACATCACTGTAATAGTTTAAGGACAACCTACAATTTCCTTCTGAGACCCTGATTGGTACAGCTGGGTTTTGTCTTCAACCTTCTCAAGGACTATTCGATACTTTCTAGGACATTTCTCTCACCTGAGCCTGGATGCAAGCATCTAATGAATGGCCTTTTCTCAAATTGCATTTCCCTTCAGTGTCTCAGGAGGGGCTGGCACAGTGGGGGGGTAAGGACACCATTTCTCCCAACATAGAAGACAGCCTACTCTAGTGTGGATAAAACCAAGGATTACCATCACATGGGTACCCAGAGATATTCACAGGTCCTTTAAAAAATCAGCACAGGGGTCTCTGGATAGGTGAAACCAAACACCCACATCAGGAAGCACAGGAATGGGGACAAATTCCATAAGCCCTGCTGTTAGATGCATCTGGACTGTCCCCATGAAAAAAAATCCCAGATATTCTGTGGCAGGAACCCCGTGTTGCTTTTGAGAACCAGTGGGGTCTGCTCTGGGCTGCTCAGGAAGCTGCTGGAACAGATGGTTGGGAGGAAGCCAAGAATCCTCACTGCTCCCCCTCCAGCTCCCAGGAATACATCTCCACTTGTGCAATCAAAGTGGGTCTCTTACAGAGCAAAAGCAGTTCCAAGGAAGGAGAGCCCAAGATGCCAGCAGTCTGTCCACGTGGGCTGACACTGCTCGGGACCCCATCATTCACAATGCCAGATCCAGCCCTGTTGCTGGTTTCAGTGAGAAAATTAATCTGATGTCATGCAAAGTCTTTCTGGGTAAGCTTCATTGCAGATTTGGAGCCAGGTCACATCACTATGTACGGATGCCCTACAATCCACCTGCTTCCTCCTCCCCCACCACCCTCCGATCCCCTGGCACCTTTCACTTAACACCAGGTGGGGTGGCAGCACTGTATGAGGGCCACTGGAACCGGGCACTAAACATTTCCAGCTGCCCTGCCCTCTGTGGTTGGGGATGTAGGGGCCACACCACTTTGGCCTGGGCATCAGGACTGCAAGGGAGGACTGCTGCAGGGAGCAAGGGGGAGGTCTAGCCATTTAAGACTCCTGGGAGCACTCTTTTGCTCTTCTGTGGTGACTGGCGGGGTGGGGGGTGGGGGGTGGGGGGAAGGAGACACACACACACACACACACACACACACACACACACACACACACACACGGAATATACCATAACTAAGATACTGGGTGAGGCAGGGAAGACATGGGAAGTCAGGAGCTGACAAAAATTCTTCTGCCGCTTTGAACAATCGGAGCTTAAATTCAACAGAGTTCCTTGAAAATAGTGGTTATTTTCCACAGGCGACCTGGCATGAGTTTCATACCCACTACAGAGGAATTCTCGGGGCAGCTGTTAAGACCCCATTTCCCCTTCAGGTTACGTATACCCCCAACGAATGCCTGGCTCAGAGTGCCACACAGCCAGCAAAGTCCAGTGTTGGTCACCGGAGCAGGAAGATCACGGCTTTGCTCCCATTCAAATTAAGACCATCTCCAGTGCGCATTTGCTTCGGCACCAGCTCATTCAGCGAGAGTCCGTAGCTTGCCACTGTTTGCAGAATTCTTTCTCCCGGAGAGTGCGCAGCTAGGTGGGCAGAAGGTGGTCCAGGTGTGGATGGACAGAAGGAGTAGGGTTCCCTGCACCTTCTGGAACTCCAGTCCCCGACTGGAGGGACAAACAAGTTACAGAGCAGGACCAGCAGCCAGCAGACCATCTTACTATCGACGTTTCAGAGCTGGAAGAAGAGGCCCACGGATGGGAAAAATTCTTTTACAGCTGAGTAAACATCACGTGAAGCAGGTAGGCACAGAAATAGTCTTATAATGTGGCTATAACATCCTGGAGACACTAGAGAAAGTCTTCACAGCTTGACAAAAACGCAGGATGCTTCAGAAGTGCAGTCAAAGGGCAGGTAGAATAAGACTTCTGAATTTCAGCAGACTTCTCTGAACAATTAGTCTCCATGTGCAATTATTACAGTAAGTTTCATTCAGGCCCACAGAACTCCAAAGGAGTGGTTTTGGAGCTGATGAAGGTATTTTTCACATCCTACTTCATTGCACATGAAATACAGATACACAGCCTAATGTCCAACTACCCGAGGGGAAAATTCACCACCACTGTACTTTTCATTCTGATACCACAAAATTTAGAAGCCTTGTAACAGTTGTAAATATCTATGTACCCAACATTGGAGCACCTCAATACCTAAGTGAATATTATAACAAAGGAAGAAGTTGACAGTAATATAGTAGGAGGGGAGGTTAACATCTCACATGAGTGGATAGATCATTTGGGCAGAATATCAATAAGGAGACGGTCTTTGAACAGCACATTAGACCAAAAATACTTAACAGATCTCTACAGAACATTCCATCCAAAACCAGAAGACACCTTATTGAATGCACATGGAACATTCTCTAGGATACATCCCGTTCGGCCACAAAACAAGCCTCAATTTTAAGACAACTGAAATTATATCCAGCATCTTTTCCCATCACAATGGCAGGAAACTAGAAATTACAAGAAAATTGGGAAAAAAACCACATGGAGGCTAAGCATGCTACTAAACTAATGGGAGAAATCAAATACATGGAAATATGAAAAATATAGAACTGAAAACAATGGTCCAAAATCTGATCCTGTGAAAGTGTTCTAAAAGAAGCACAGATGAGACAGGCCTATCTCAAATATCTCGAGTTTAATGTTACACCTACAGAAGTGTGTGTGTGCGGGGGGGGAGCACAAAGCTAGAAGGAAATAAAGCTCAGAGCAGAAATGATAGGACTAAAAATAGAAAAGATCAATGAAACCAAGAGCTGGGTTTTAAAAAGAAAAATGATAAAAATACAACGCTCCTTAAAGGGGACCCAAATAATATCAAAGTACAGACACCACAGAAATATAAAAGGAGAGATTATGACAATTTATACAACTTAGACAACCTAGAAGAAATGGAGAAATTCCTAGCAACAGATCTTCTAAAAGTGAATCAGGAAGAAATAGTAAATCTGAACAGACCAATTGCAAGTAACAAAGTTGAACCAGTGTTTAAAACCTCCCAAGCAAATGTCCAGGACCAGATGGATTCACAAATGAGTTCTCCCAAATATTAAGAGCCAATGGCTATTCCGAGTAGAACAGGAAAGCATGCTTCCAGATACATTCTAGGTGGTCAGGATTGCCCTGATACCAAAACCAAGAATACTACATAACAGACCCACAGGTCAACATTCCTGATGAACATAGAAGCAAAAGTCCCCAAGAAAATGTGAAATCAACTGCATCCAGCAATAGAGGAATCATTTGTCATGACCAAGTGGGTTTTACTCTAGAGATGCAAGGTCAATTCACTATTCGCAAATCAACACAATACCAATCAAAGCAAAGGATAAAAATCATGATCGACATATGCAGAAAAAGCATTGGACAAAATTCAACATCTGTTCATGATAAAAATTCTCAATATGAGTCTAGGGGGAACATAGCTCAACATAATGCGACAAACCCACAGCTAATATATTCAATGGAAAAAACAAGCTCCCCCTCCAAGATCAGGAAAAGGCCAAGGATGTGCACTCTTCCCACTTTTATTCAACATGGTACTGTAAGTCCTAGCCATAACAAAAAATAAAAATGCATCCCAGTTGGTAAGTAGGTTAAAGAGTTATTCTCTGCAGAGAAGAGGATACTATACAGAGGAAACTAAAAACTCCACCAGAAACCAGTCGAATAGAAGAATTCAGTCAAGTTGAAGGCTACAAAATACAGAAATCTGTTTCTGTACAAAAATATAACAAATTAAGTCCATTTACAGTTGGCCAAGAATAAACTAGGAACAAGCATAACCACCACGGAGGTAAGTGCCTAGTTCACCGAAAACTGTAGAACATTGAGGAAACTGAGAAGGACACAAATGAAAAGATGTTCCATACACATGGGCTGGAAGACTATTTAAGTGCCCATAATGCCTAAACTATCCCTTTCCAAATAAGGATAGGATTTTTCACGAATTAGGACACTAAAGTTTGGATGGAACCACAAAAGCTACCAAATAGCCAAAGTAATCTTAGCAAAAGCTAAGCTGGACTTCTCATAATCCCAGATTAAAATGTGCTACACAAAGCAGTTGTAAATGAAAGCCGTATGGTGGGGGGACAAAAATAGATGCTTAGACCAATGGTACAGAGCAGAGAGCCCAGGAGAAATCCACCAGACTCCTAGGAAACAGGCAGGAAGTGCTCGGACATGAGCCTAAGCAATGGTTTTCTAGATGTTCCTCCTCAGGCAAGAGAAATAAAAGGCAAATATAAACTGTTGAGACAACACCAAAACAAAAAGCTTTTGCACAAAGGAAACCATTGACAAGACAACCTACTGAACGGGAGGAGAGATTTGCAGAAGACATAGCTGGTGAAGGGTTAATATCCAAACTATATGGAGAACTTCTACAACACCAAAAAAATTATATATCTCCTATTAGAAAATAGGCAGAGAATATGGAGACACATTTCTTTGAAGAGGCCATACAGATGGCCAGACACGTGAAAACATACTCACCATCTCGGACCAGGGAAATGCACGTTTAAACCATAATGAGATATCTCTTTACGCCCCCCAATGGCTAGAATCAAGACAATGAAGTGTCAGCGAGGATGCAGATAAAAAGGAATCCTTGTGCATTTTTGGTAGGAAGGGAAGTTGGTTTAGCCACTGTGGAAGACAATATGCAGGTCCCTTTAAAAAATGAAAATACAATGCCAGGTGATGTGTAATTCCACTAGGTATTCAAAGAAGATAAAACAAGTTCAAAAGGATGCAACCCTAGGTTTACTGCAGCGTTTACCATAGCCATGATCTGGGAGAAAACCAAGTATCCTTCCATAGATGAATGGATAAGATATGGTATAAACACAATGCCATAAAAAAGAATGAGATTTGGCCATTTAGGGCAGTATGGACAGACAATGGATTACCCCTAGAGGGTAAGTGTGCAGAGTGAAATAATAATCAAGTTATTCTTTGGCTCACTACTTTCATTTACATGGAATTAAATAAAATCAAGGACTTCCAGGGAAAACGGTGGAGCAGGAGAACCATAGGCTCACCTCATCCCAGGCAAACAAGGTAACATCCACATGAGTGTAAGCACCCCATAAAATGACCTCAAGAGTGGCAGAATGCACTCCACAACTGAACGTGGAGAAGAGGTCACATGGAGGAGGGCAGGAGGGGTGGAGATGTGGTTGGGAACCGAAAGGACTCATGGGACTGTCCTTGGGAGGGATGCTGTCGGCACAGAGAGGTACAGAGGCCCACACAGGGGATTGGTTTTTTCCCCATGCAGCCTCCCCAAACAGGTGACTTTGATAGGGAGGGTGCAGAATTTTGTGAGTTCTTACAGCCACCAGGACGTAAAACCTGGAGTTTTTAAAAACCAGGGGGTTCAGCTCTGGGAGAGCAGGTAGGTGAGGACACAGAGTCCATGCCCTTGACGAGGCAGCACAACAGCCCTTGGAGAACGAGGACAGAAGCAGTAGCGTGACAGGAACCTGAGGCACATGGGAAGGAGAGTTTAATGGTCTCTGAGCAGGTCCTGGAGGGACAGAAATCACTAGGGATTTCTTCCAAGAACAGAGGAACTGGCCAACATCTCGTGCCCCTGTCCCAGATTTACCACTGGGCCACCTGCAGGAGTCACTACCTAACTGGCTGGCACCACCACCTTACCTCCAACTCTGTGCATTCACCATCCCACCCCTCCAGTTCAGGCACTGAGGGCCCCTCTCGCAGGGTACAAACTTGCTACACCAACCTTCCCCACCCCCCAGCACCACCTCACCACTGCTTTGGCAAATCTGGGTCTCTGCAACAAGCTCTTGGCCAGAACATTTGAAGGGTGGTGCCCTGGGCCCAGCAGGGCACAAGCAGTTCCCACAGGAGCCACAGCTCTCCATCAGGACTCCTCAGGAGAGGGGAAAGAACCACACACGCCCCCAGATAGAGGCCCTGTCACTGGGCTAAGGGCAGACGACTGGTCTGACTGCAGGCTCCACACACGATCAGAGAATCTCAGGGACCACCATCAGCCAAGCACCCCCAGCTTATGGCTACTGCAATCTAAGGTAAATGCACCATCTGCTCAACTGGGGGTCAAGGTGTCCCCGGACCGGCAACTAATGCCAGAGACCAAACACTGCCCACAACAGGCAAAGACAGCTGTTGCAGAGGACTACAGAAATAAGGGGCCAGGGTGCACACAACCCATACAGGAGACACCCCTGAAGCACCAAGTTCTGGAGAACAGGAGACACTGCATTGGAGGGTGGTCCAGGACTTCAGAGGCTGCCACCTTCGCAAGCAGGAGACCTAGCTGGCAATGTTCCAGAGTTAGACAAAAGGAATCAGGAGAGGAAGGTGCTGCAAATGGGGGGGGGGGGGGGAGGACAGAGTCACAGCAAGAGACCTAAGTGAAATGGATAGAATGTGCCTGCCAGAGGGATTAGGTTTTTTTAATAGGTTTATTTTTGAGACAGAGTGAGAGCAGGGGAGGAGCAGAGAGAGAGGGAGACACAGAAGCTGAGGCAGGCTCCAGGCTCTGAGCTGTCAGCACAGAGACCAACATGGAGAGATCAAACGCACAGATGAGATTACCTGAGCTGAAGTCGGACACTTAACCGTGGCAGAACCACAGAGGTGCACCTGCCTGTCTGCCAGGGAATTTAAAGTAATGATCATAAAGATGCTCACTGGACTTTATGAAAGGCTCAGGACCTCAATGAAACCCTCAACAAAGAAATAAAAGAACCAATCAGATGAACACAAAGGATATTGAAAACACACTAGATGGACTAGATGAAGCAGAGGAACAAGTCAGATCCAGGGACAGAATAGTCAGAAGTGGAGCCAGAAAAATGAAACTGAAGGGAGAAAATTATGCAAAAGGATGATCGACTCAGGGAACCCATCACCACCACATAGGATATTTGCATTGTAGGGATCCCAGAAGGAGAAAAGGGAGAAGATGTATTTGAAGAAATAGCTGAAAACTTCCCTAATCTGGGGAAACAAGATCAGATCCAGGAGGCACACAGAACCCCCAACAAAATCAACTCAAGAAGGTCCACGCCAAGACAGGTCATTAAGGTGGCAAAAAATAGTGGGAAGTTGAAATGCAGCAAAAACAAGCTATTACATACAAAGGAAACCCCATAAGGCCATAAGCAGTCTTTCCAGCAGAAATTTTGCAGGTCTGAAGGAGTGGCAGGATATATTCAAAGGGCCAAAAGGGAAAATCTGCAGCCAAGGACGCTCTATCCAGAGAGACTATCATTCAGAGTAGAAGGAAAGATCGAGTCCTCCAGACAAACAGAAGTTAAAGGAATTCTTGGCCACTAATCCAGCCCTACAAGAAATAATACAGGGGACTCTAAGCGGAAAGGAAGCACCACAGGCAAGAGTAAGGAAAGTAGGAGGTGCAAAAGCAGTAGGAATTATTTCTGTAAAAAAAAAAAAAAAAAAAAAAAAAAAAAATCAGTCAAGGGACTCACAAAATAAGACTGTAGAGCAGGACGCTGTACCTAAAACATGGGGAGGAGTCATGAATGGGCTCAGACTTAAGCAGCCATCAACTTCATACAGGTGGCAATATGAAGGGGTTACGTACAAACCTAATGGTAGCCATGAATCAAAACCCACTAATACGTATGCAAAAATAAAGAGGAATGCACATCAATCACCAGAGAAAGACAGTAAAGAGAACAAGACAGAAAAACAAAAACCACCTATCAAATAAGATGGCAACAAACAGCTCTATCAATAATTACTTTGAAAGTAGTAAATGGACTACATGGCTCTTCTTGGAAGACCTAGGGTGACAGCGTGGACCAAAACAACCCATCCATATGCTGCTTACAAGAGACTCATTTTAGACCTAAAGACACCTGCAGACTGAAAAGGAGTTGGGAGAATGATCACGCGAACAGATGTCAAAACAAAAGTCAGGGTAGTAATACTTACATCAGACAAAACGGACATTAACACAGACTGTAGCAAGAGAAAGGACATGAGAGAATCAAGGGGACAATCAAGACACGATTGAGATATTTATGCACCCAAGTCCTTAAAGCAGTTAACAAAGTAATAGGTAGTAACAGGATAATAGCAAGGGGCTTTAACACCCCCTTGCATCAGTAGGCAGGTCCATCCAAACAGAAAAGTAACAAGGAAACCGTGACTTGGAAGGACACCTTAGACCAGATGGATATATTCAGAACCTTTCATCCTAAAACACCTTTTCAGGTGCCCATGGAACATTCTCTAGATCACATAGATTAGGCCACAAAACAAGCCTCAGCAAGTTCAAGATCAAAGCCATAACAAGCATCTTTTCTGACCACAACACTCTGAACCAGAGGTCAACCACAAGAAAATCTGGAAAACTACAAATGCCTGGAGGTTAAGGAACATGCTACTAAACAATGGGTCAACCGAGAAATCAAAGAGGAAATCAAATACTAGAGATGAGTGAAAATGAGAACAATGGTCCACATCTCTGGGTTGCGGTAGAAGAACCATATTAGGAGGGAAATTTCTAGCAATACAGGCCAACTCCAGATGAAAAATCCTTAACAACCAAGTTTTATGTAAAGGAACTAGAAAGAGAACCAAAAAAAAAAAAAAAAAAAAAAAAAAAAAAAAAAAAAAAAAAAAAGACGTCAAAACCAAAATGTTAGAGCAGTAAAAGGATATAGAAACTAAAAAAAACAAAACAAATAGATCAATGAAACTAGAAGCTAGTTCTTTGAAAGATCGACAAGACAAACTTCTAACAAAACTCCTCAAAAAGGAGAGGACTCCAACAAAACCAGAAAGGATACAGGAGAAATAACCTTCACCACAGACATTCAAAGGATTAGAATACTATGAAACATAAACCAAACTGGACAACCTAGAAAAAAAAAATGGATGAATTCCGAGACCCTTATAACCCCTCAAAATTGAATCAGGAACAATTTGAACAGACCAACTACTAGCAATGAAATTGAATCAGTAATCAAAAAACTCCCCAAAAATCAGAAGTCCAGGGCCAGATGCCTTCCTAAGAAAGTTTTAACAAAAATCTCAATCTATTCCAGAAAGAGAGAAAGGAGAGCTTCCAAATTCACTTTAAGAGGCCTGCATTAACCAGATACCAAAACCAGATAAAGAGATGAAAAAAATGCAGGTAGTTACCTCTGAGGAATACAGATGCAAAAATCATCAAACATTAAACCAAATCCAACGCTCCTTTAAGAAGTATTCACGATAACATGGGTTTTATTCTGGGAATGCAAGGGTGGTTCAATATTCACAAGATCAGCGTGACAGATCACATCAGTAAGGATTAAAAATCACGATTGTTTCAGTAAAGTAGGAGAGGGAATGCACCTCAGCATAAAAAAAAAAAAAAAAAAGCCTTAACATACCCACAGCTACAGTCATACTCAATGGTGAAAAACTAAGCTTCCCCCCCAAGATCAGGGCCAAGAAAAGAATGTGCATCGTTACCACTGTTGAGCATAGTGCTGGAAGTCCTAGCCATAGCAACCAGACAAAAAGCATCCAGGTTAGAAATAGGTAAAAATTTTATTTGTAGACGACAGGATATTATATGTTAAAATCCCTAAAGACTACCAAAAAAAAACCTAGTAAAACTCATAGATGAATCCAGTAAGATCACAGGATACAAAAATCCGCGTAGAGAAAGCTGTTCATTCCTATATGCCTATAATGAAGCAACAGGAAATTAAGACAATCCCAGGGGTCTCTGGGTGGCTCAATTGGTTGAACATCCAAATTTGGCTCAGGTCATGATCTCATGGTTTGTGGGTTCGAGCCCAATATTGGGCTCCAAGTTGACAACTTGGTGCCTGCTTGGGATTCTCTCTCTGCTCCCCTCCACCCCCCTCAAAAGAAGTTAAAAACATTAAAAGCCTTTAAGAAAATCCCGTTTACGGTTGTACCAAAACCAATAAGACACCCAGGAATAAGTTAATAGAAGTGAAAGACCTATACTGTGAAACCCATACAACACTGATGAGAGAAACTGAAGACACTATAAGTGGAAAGTCATTCTATGACTAGAGATTAGGAAAATATTAAGATATCTTTATTACTCAACACAGTTTACAGATTTAAAGCAATCCTCAGATACCAAGGATTTTTCAAAGGACTTGAATAACCCTAGAATTTGTATGGAACCCCAAGACCCCAAATATCCAAAGCAATCTTGAAAAGGAAAAGCAGAGCTGGAGGGATCACACTCCAGATTTCAAGTTCTACCACAGAACTATGCTTATCAAGACGGTAGGTTACTGGTACAAAAATGATCACATAGATCGACAAAGGAAACCCAGAAACACACGATTATATGGTCATTTAATCTCGGGCACCAGAGGATAGAATACATAATAGGAAAAAGTCTCTTCAACAAATAGTGTTGGAAAACTGAACAGCTACAAGCAAAAGAATGAAACTAGACACTTACACCATACACAAAAATAATCTCAAAATGGATCCAAGACCTAAATGCAAGACCTGAAACCATAAAAATCCTACAAGGGCACACAGGAAGTCATTTTTCTGACATTGACCATAGCAACGCTTTTCTAGGCAGGTCTCCCGAGGCAAGGGAAATAAAAGCAAAAATAAGCTGTTGGAAATACATCTTCTGCCCGGTGAAGGAAGCAATCAACGAAACTGAAAGACCAGCTAAAGAACGTAAGAGAATGTCTGCACAGGACGTACCTGATAAAGGGTTAGTATGCAAAGTATGTGAAGAGCTACGACGCCATGATACAGATAGTCCAGTGAGAACTGGGCAGAAGTGAGCAGACATCTCTCCAAAGAGAACGTTCAGATGGGCAATAGACACATGAAAAGATACTGAACGTCACTTGTCAGGGAAACGCAAATCAGAACCGCAATGAGATATCCTCTCACACCCATCAATGGCAAAAGTCACTGCATCAGGGCTAGAATTGCACACTGGACGCTAACAGCACTGTGTCAACCCTTCATGAAAACGAGAACAACTTAGCCTCCTGTTGAGCTGATCAACTGCTCACCCTGCATAAGGCCTGGGGGCATCTGGGGGGGGGGGGGGAAGCCCAGCACACCCCTGTTCCTTCCTCCTGGGGCCGCTCTGAAGACCCAGGGAGAGAAGACTGGACCTTCCTGCCCTGTGAGCACAGCTGCCCAGCCTCCCCAGCCACAGGTGGTTCCAAACCCGGTTCAGGGCCAAGGGGAGGGTGAAAATGGGCCTCCTCCTTTCCTATGCCCTACCTGGCAGGGCTCTTGGAGGTCTGGGGGCTGGAGAAAAAGCCAGCTGATTTGAGGACAAAGATCACAAGGTCACCATTTCTGCTGTGTCCCCTACAGAGTTTGGGGAGCTGAGCCCCAGCCACCATATGGTTTGACCCAAAGTCATTCTGGGTATAGGGCCCAGGGGATTCAGGAACCCCCAGAATTCCCATAAGACACAGGCTGGTGCACGTCATCTCCCAGGACCCCACCCTAGATGCCTGAGGGCTTTGGATTTGACCCTGAGCACCTCGGACTCTGGAAAGACGACACCAAAGCAGAGTCCAGGGGAGGACTGAATGTTCTGGAAATCTGCTCCTGCCACGTGAGGGGCAGTCCACTCACTGGTCTCTCCCAAAGAAAGAAATGCATAGGTTCACACCAGTCTGCTTCTCTGGTCTCCCCTGAACCTCGTCCTGCTGCCCCTTGTGCTGACAAGTGATGTGGGGGGTGGGGGGTGGGGTCTGCTGACAAGTGATGAACGGGGTGGGGGGTGGGGTCCGCTGACGGGTCATGTGGGGAGAGTAAAGTAAGTCTTTCAGACCCAGACTCCACCTCACTGAAGGGACTAGTTTGTACGGGCGCAAAGCCCCTCCCTTCTGCAGACTCAGAACCTGGCCAACAGCCTCAGCTAGGGTCAGAGGACACACTGGAGGGCACTAAGTGGTCAGAGGCCAGGCTCCAGCCCCGGGAGACGTCTGCATCAGGTGGGGCCCAGAAAGTAACAGAACTGGGAAAGTCAGGCCAAATCAGGCACCGCCCCTACCCGGTCCCCGGCAAAGCCTGGGACCCCTGGCCTCCGGGACCATGTGAGCCAGCACATCATCAGCCTCTGTGACAGACCTGAGCATACACCCCATGGTCCTGGGACTATGAGACATCCCGAGTAACAGCCCTGTAGTGTGCCACACACCCACCATCACTGCTGTGGGGTTACTTGGCCAACGGTAGGGGGCAGGGAAAGAGCCCTCCACTTCCCCCACAGCAGGAGTCCAGCAGGGGGCGGGGGGCACCCCAAGCAGAGACCCAGTCAGACAGAACAGGGAGCAGCCACCTGGCAAAGGACCCTTCTCACCACCGGCCGCTGAGGGGTGGGGGGCAGATAGGTGACATCTGTAACCCTTCAGACAGCAGAGGGAGGAGATCCCACCTGGTGCAGGTAGATCAGGGACCAGGGGGCCCCAGACCCTGGCACCAGCCCAGCCCCCCACCCAACATGGCCAGTCTCCCCGAGGAACACTAGCTTAGTGGGGCCCACAGATTGGGCTTCACCAAGGGGACCTCACACGGTCCTGAAGCCTGGCACCAGACAGGGCAGCCCTTGGGCTTTAACGTCCACAAAATCTAGTCCACACACAGGTCCAGGGTCTGCTGCCGCCGCCCCCCCCCCCCCCCCACAGGCCTGGAGTCACCCCTAACCCCACCCACACGGGTTGTATCATGGGAGCCCCACTTGTGAGGCCACGATGCCACACAAGGCTTCAGTAGACACTCATCCCTGCAGTCCTGCTCGACTTGCTCAGAGACCCTCCCCACCAGCACCCCAGATGGGCCCTGGGGCCCCCACTTGCTCTCCACAGGAGGGACAGGCTGTCTCGAGCTGGGCAGGGGACATTTTATGATCAGAAAGTACTTTCCCCTGGGGGGTTCGGCCAGGGGCCAGGTCAGGGCCCCAAGGGGTGCACTGGCAGGTGACCTCCCCCAACACACCCCAAGAGTAAAGTGAAGGCCTATCCCGCTGTTCCCAGTCCTCAGGCTGTTAGGAATTAGGTGCCTAGGATGTAGGAGTCCCTTCCACAGACATCAACACAGCAAAATAAATGCCAGAGAAGGACCTCACAGCCACTGGAGTCAGGATTGGGGGGAGGGGGGGGGTTGTTCCTTGGGTTCATGGGATTCTAGGCTCCACAAGGGACAGTTCCCTGCAGGGAGTCCACACAAAGCCCCCTTGACACAGAAGACAGTATTCCATCACTGCACTCTAGAGCAGCCCCCAGCCCCCAAAGCCACCCTCCTCCCAAGTACAGGATGTGTCCAGACAGCCCACAGCCCCACCCTGACCCCATCCCTGCCCTCCCCAGCACACAGCCACCACATACCCACCACCCTGATCACACCCCGTATGACCTCCACAGTGGCCAGCGTCCCCACCACCCTGTCCCCCCCCACCTCTACTCCCTCGGCAAGGCTTTGTCCCTTCCTCCCTGTGGCTCCTCCCCCAGGGGGCACATTCTGTCACCCAGATAACAGCACAGGCTCACCGGTTACAACACATTACCTCCCTCAGAGTCCGGGGGGTCCTGGCTCACCCCAGCATCTCACGAAGGCCATGTCTGCTGGGCTGTGCAGCTTCCTGCCAGCTCTGGGTCTGTGTCCAGGCCGGCCGTGATCACCGGCCGATTACAGCTCTTCACAGGGGCAGGGATGAAGTCCCTGTGCCAGCCAGCAGCCCATCTTCTCCCCCAGACCCCAACCGCATTCCCGCTCCCGCCTGCATCAGACCGCACCCCCCACCCACAACAGCAGGCCAGGTCCCCAAGTCTCCCTCCTGCTTGAGCTTCCCAGCTTTTGCTTCTTCTGCAACCAGCTGGAGAATTCAGGATCCGCTCTGGGGTGAGGGTCCTCACACCATGATTACCTTGGCCCTTTAACCCTGACTACCACAGGTCCCAGGGATTACTGCCTGGCCCTCCTGATATTCCCATCACCGTCCCCGCCCAGGCCTGAGGAGCCCACGGGGTCAGAACGAAGCAGGTGCACCTGGGCCTCGGTACCCAGCTCCAGGGCAGGACTGGGCGTGCTGGACCAGGATGGGCTTCGGGCCCGTGCTCTGCAGCTCTCCAGGTGCCCCCAGCCCCCACCAGCTTCGGGGGCCCAGGGGACCCCAGACGTAGTGAAACACGGGCTGCTCCTGTTACCCGGCTGCTTTCCAGGCTTGAACCCTAGGCCAGCCCCTCACTGCTCCGTAACTCCCCCCTCATGGCCCCCAAAGTTCCGGGAATAGAGCAAACACCTCCCCGCTCTCAAGGCGCTGGTGTTCTAGGACCGAGCATGTTTCTCCCCCCACCCCCAAGGAGCCACAACGCAACCATTTTAGGTTTTAAAACCGTAGATGTTCTTCCCTCCAGCCGCTGGCAGGGGCCCTGAGGGTGGTCCACCCACTAGTCCACTAAGCCCGCTTCTCCAGGGGGAAGGGACACGGACAGGGGGCGGGGGACACACCACCTACGGAAGTACAGGCTGAGAAGGGATTCAGCAAAGTAAACGAGGGGCGTGAGGGGTCCTGAAGGGCATCAGCTAACGAGGCGGCAGATGGAGTTAGCCACGTGGAAACATGGGCGTCGGAGGAGGCGGGTCTCCATTCCCCACGTGGAAGATGGTGCTGGAAATCACACCTGGTGTTACGTGAACCTGCGTCAGCTGCCTGGAACCCAGGTCACGGGGGCTCCCTCACCGGCACTTCCTCCGCCAGCCCGGGAGCACTCTCCACGGGCACGGGTCCCCACGTCCTACACCCGCAGCTGGGTAGGACCACAGCCACCGGAGGCAGAGGGGCACAGTACTGAACACCCCCCATCCCTGACCCCAATTATTCAGGCATTTAGGTCCCGCCGTGAAGGGACTCTGCACATGCAGGTAGTTACTACTTAATGGACCTGAACCCCTCGGGAGGACCCAGGTGGGGGCCGTGGAGAGCCGTGAGTGGGTCCTGGGGGGTCGTTCCAGAAGGGAGATACTCAAGCACTAGGCTGGTCATGGTGGCACAGCTCTGTATCCTCGAAGACCGAGTTTCTACTTCTATGGAGAACTCGGAGGTTTCATGTTTGATAAAAAGGAGGGAGATTGAGGCAGAAGGGAAAGTCAGATGGAGCTCACCTCCCACCACCTGCTTCGAAGGCAGCCATGAGCCAGGCAAGGAGGGGGCGTCTGGACACAGAGGGGCCCCAGGCCGACAGCCAGCAAAGGGGACAGGGCTCCATTCTGCAGCTCAAGACCGCAGCTCGGCCGACCCCGTGCACCTGGTTCACTCTCGGAGCCCAAGCTCGGGAGGCAGCCAGTGGCCAACTCCTCGCACCCCCCCCCCCCCCCCGGGACCCGCCCTGCAGAGGACAGCCACACACTGAGCTGACGCTTAGAATTAGCAACATTAGGGCTGTTAGAGCCATCAAGCTTGTGGAGGGTCATTAGGCAGGACAGAGAACTGTGGGGAGTTAGGATAACTGCCCTCCATTTTCCGGATGGAGCTCCAGACACAGGAAAGTCAGGACTCGTCTGGTCCACACAGCAAGCGTGGTTTACAGCAAGGATATGAGCCCACGCCGCCTGGCTTCCCAGCCCCCCACTCCCTCTGTGCCACACCCACAGCAAGGACAATGTTCCCTACCCCGTGTGGGGGCCGTCGGGGAACCCCAAGTTCATGTTCACATGACCTCCTACAGGCAATCCTTGTTATGCCCACTTCCCAGATAGTTGAGGCACAGACCATTCTAGAAACTGGCCCGGAGCCCCACACGGACCCATCAGACACCAAAGCCCTCACCCGCTGCAGAACTGGGGGTCTGCTTCTCCCTCAGGAGCGCTCTCCGGGTGCAGAACAGCCTTCGGGCATCAGGCAGGCAGCCTCGGGGCCACAGCCCAGCCTGACCCCGGGCTCGCGGAACAGCGGTGAGGTGAGGGAGACACCTGCGGCCTCCTTAAGTACCTGCCAGGGGCGGTCTACCCTGCACGCATCAGACACCCACGCACCCCAGCAGGTGCACATTGTTGTCAGCCCCATTTCACAGGTGGGAACACTGAGGAAAATTCGGGCCACGAGCCCTGAGTCACGCGGTGGCTGGCGGGTGCCTGAGGCAGGACTGGAGCCCACCTGCTCAGAGCGTCACTCAGCACCCCCCCGGCTCTCCCTCTGCCAGGTGGGGTCCAGGTGACAACAAGAGGCAGGAGCAGAGACGCCATCTAGGGAGCAGGGTCTCAGATGTCTCGTCCCCAGTCACCTCCCAGGGGAGAGGGAGGAATTCTGCCCCCAGAAGCCACCGAGGGACCATGAAACACAAGCCCCCACCCGTACACGCCGGCAGGGAAATGGGGATTCACGACGTGTCCTGGAGAGCACGAGGGCGTCCCCCAGGCACAAAGCTACCCGGACACCTGGGAGGCCTAGCACACACAGAAGCAGAGAGAGGAGAACGAAACCCTGTCTGGGTCCCTCCCCCGCAGGGACACCCTCCCATCCCCTTACCTGCCTGGGCTTCCTCCTCCCTCCCCTCCTCGGGGCCCCCATGGAGGCGCATCCTCACAGCCATGCAGAAGTCCCCCCATTTGTCCCTCCAGCCACCGGCCAGGACAGGCGGCCCAGGTCAAGTCCGGCCCTCCCCCCCAAAACACACTTACAAACCTTAGAGCAGCAAGGTCGTAAAGCCTTTCTACACCCAGGAGGGCAGCGGCCTGTCCCGTGGAAAACATTTTCCCCTCAAGGAGCAGGCATTAGCCCCCCAAGGGCCGACCCGACACCCAGGCCCCGGGGCAGAGGCCGTTCCGTGTCTCCTCCGGCTGCTGTGACTGGCCCCACAAGCCGCGAGGTTTCAGAGGACGCCAACTCGTCACCTTACGGCTCAGTAAGTGGGAGAGAGTCTCAGGGCTGAAAAGCAAACCTGCCTTCCTCCCGGAGCGTCAAGGGACAAGCCGTTTCCCCTCTTCTCTAGGTCTGGAGGCTCCTGGCTCCACGGACGTGCAACCTCCTCTCCCACCATCTCAACCCCTTGTGAGCCTCCGGCCTCGGCCTCCCTCTTATAAGGACGCTAGTGATTACACTGGACTCACCTGGGTGATCCAGAACTCTCCAGCCCGAGCACCTTAAACTAATCACACCTGCGAATCCCCTCCTGCCCGCCCCCTGCCCAAGAGAGCACATTCACAGCCTCGGGGACCAGGGCGTGGGCATCTGGGCCGGAGACCCTGTTCTGAGACCACAGCCATGAACCTGGCAGGAAGGCTGGGAAGTCCGCCTTTCCCTGAAGTGCAGACGTAACATCCGGGTTGGGAGGGAGCCTGCCAGGAGCCCTAGGGGGTCGCTCTGTCCCGACCCGAAGAGACCAGGCCTCACGGGGACGCCGAGTGCTTGTTCCCTATGCCCTCAAATCAGTCTCAGGTGTCAGCGCCCAAGTTGCTCCCGGGTACAAGGCGAGCACGGAAAGCACGAACACGTGAAGTCCCCTGGATCGTTCTCCTCGGCTCCTTCGGTCTGTAGGATAAAGCCCAGAGCAGCCAGAAGCCGGTGGCCCACTGCACCTGTGTTGCGTTGCTGACCCCCGTGCTCCCCTTACCGCAGAGCCAGGCCACCATCCGCCGCAGTCCCCAGCTGTCTCTCGTGTCACCACCCGGCACAGACATCCCCGTGGTGCCGGCGACGCTCTGAGCTGGTCGCTGGGACCCACCTGCCCAGCACCCCGTCCTACCACTCCCCACCCCTCACCCCCCCGCCCTCCCACGGGGGCCCGCCCAGGTCGCCTGCCTGTCCCTACTTCCCTCCTCCTCCTGCCCGGCACCCCCTTTCTCCACCAGCGGTGGCCTCCTCTCGCCTCACGTCACATACAGGTTCCTGCTCTCCTGACAGAAGTCCTTCCTTGCCCTGGTGCTACCTCCTCCCAGCTCCCTGTTTACACATCTCGGGCACCTGTTTCCAGCCGGCTTTCCACGCAGGGGGGCGGCTACCTGTGCCCACAGCCGTCTACGCACCGGGTGCCTGCCTCCCGGACCCGTGTCCCGGTCACTGCGGCTCCCCCCGCTGAACACACTCAGAGGCCGAACCCCAGGAAGAGGAGGGGACCCGGCAGACCCCTCGTTGACCGCCTGCGGTGATGGATGGGGGAGAGAAGGAATCACGAGCAAGGGCAGAGGGAGGGCGTCCGAGAGTCACTGGCACTAAGTCACCGGGACGCTTTCCTGAACGCTAGTCCATCAGACGGATGGAATTTCAGCCAAACCTGGAGCTTCCCAGCATCAAGCTCACTGCGGGGAGGGTCCCGGAGCCCCTCACACGACCCGGGACCTTCGACCCCATGCAGCCGCTGGAGCGCTCCTCCCTGGTCCCTCCCTGGTCGGGATGCAGACGACGGGGCAGGACGAGGCTGGCTCCCGGGGGGAGGACCGGGTCACTCCGTGGGGAGGAAGCACCAGGGGCTCTGGGCTCCGTCCCCAGGCCCGGGGGAGGCGGAGGGGCCACACTGCAAAGGGGTCCCACGGAGGCCTCCGGGCCACAGCGAGTGTCCCCCCCCCACGGTGCAGGCAGCGTCCCCGAGCTCCGTCCTGCTGCGCAGGCGGGACCTTCGGGGCGCGTCTCCGAGGGCCCGTGGGGCTCCGAGGAAAGCCCGGACGACAGACGCTGAGCGCGAGGCAGCTGCAGGGACAGCCCGGGCGGGTGGCACTCAGCCCGCCTCCAGGCGTCAAGGCCCGTCCTTCCTGCGGGGACTCCGGTCGGCGCTCCAGCTCATCAACCCGAGATGCGAGTGGCCGCCAGAGACGCCCCAGGAGAGACCGCGATGAAGACCAAACGTCCAGCAGAGACTCTGAGGGCAGAGACACCTACCGGAACCGGAAATCTCTGAACACCCGGGAAGTTTCCTTCGAGCCCCCGAAACCGGAAGCCGTTCTGTCAGTGAAGATGAACCGCCAGGAAACCAGAAAGCCTTTGGGACATGCAAACGGGGCAGAAAGTTAAAAGAGCAAAGCATCAGACGTTCACGTTCACGGCATCTCGACGACGGGAGGCCCCAGCAAACAACCACACGCCACACGGGGACAGAACGAGGTGAGAGCAGATGACGAGTTTGGGGCGTGGGGTCAGGGAGCCTGCACGTCACTGCGGGTTCCAGAGAGAGGACACAGGAGACCGTCAGGTGGAGGGTTAAAGAAGATTCTGCAAGACGGGAAACGATCCGTTCCCAGGTAAAAGCTCTCACCAGGTACTTAGGACCAGGAACTGTTTTTTAAAAAAGAGAAAGAGACGCACACTCCGGGACATTGTAGCGACTTTTCAGAACGAGAGATGCTCTAGAATGTTCCAGAAGCTTCCAGAAAGCGAACACCCATTGCACACCACAGATTGGACATCTGACTCCAGCAGCTGAAGGAGGGAATGATCGCAATCTGCTGGGAGCTCAGGTGGACAGACAGATGGTAAGTCTCACAAATGCTTCGAGCAACCAGGGACGCAGGGCTCAGAGTGCACCCACACATCCCTGTGAGCCACGGGCCCACAGGGTGACCCGCGCCCAGCACTCCTGTTGGTAGGTGACCCTCCTCCGCTGGGGAGGCCACGCCCTTTCGCTCTGTGATCCACTCCCTCCCCCACTCTGGCCTGGCTCTTTGTCGCAAGGAGTCACAGGCTCCCCTGCCACAAGCCTGGAACCGGCCCAGGGGAGGTGCTGGGGGCAGGGGGGCGGGGGGGCAGGGGGGGCAGGGAGAACCGGGACCAGGCTCTCGGCCTCAGGACAGCCGCGGTTACACCTCCTCCAGGATTCCCCCCGGGCAGCCCCCAGCGCTGGCCCGGCTCCTGGGCACCGGGGGCAGCCCCTCTTCCCTCTGTCCTCCAGCCCCGAGGGGACAGCCGCTCTCCGCAGCTGCTCATCTGTCGCTGCTTCTCGATATGATTGGGTTTTCATCCTCCCGGCACCCGCGTAACCGAGGCCCCGTGTTCCTACAACAGTGTCTCTGATCTGGGCTGGTCCCGACTGACGCAGTCCCCAGCAGGCTAAGCTTTGGGGCCATTCAGTTGTCTGACCCCCACAACCGGCTTCCGGGGCAACGTCTGAGTTTTCCCCAGTTCCCTGTTTTGTGGGAGGAAACCGAGGCTGAGAGGAGATACGTCGCCCCAAGTCCTACAGGCTCCGGGTGGCCCCGCAGAGTCCGAGCTATGTCACCCCCGAGCCCGTGCTCTCTGTGCGCACGCTCACGGCCACCCTGCCCAAGCGGGCGTTCTGCCCCGACCAGCCATGGCCTCGTCCGCCTCCACGGAGCTCGGGCCAGTCCCTCAGCGACTGTGACCTGCGAGCTCCTGGTGTGGCCAGTTACACAGGCTCAGGTCACGCGTGCGGGAAGCCAGCCTGGAGACTGTCCCACGGCAACACCAGCCGCAGGAAGCGGAGATCTGAGTTCTGATCCTGCCTCAGGGAGACGTGTGAACGCCTGCGTGTCGCCATCGTAGCCGGGCTGCGTCCTAGAGTCTCAGCCGTGACCGAGCGCGGAAAGACGCTCCACACCGTCACCACGGAGGACACAGAGAGAGACCCGACTGCGTCCTGTTCCGGAGGCAAAGACGAAAGCACACAATCCCAAAAAAGCACCCGCCCCAGTCGCATGAAGACCTCGCTGCGTGCCCACAACTATCCGTTGCTCAGGCCGTGGACACGCGTGCTCTTTCCTCTCTTTACGAATAATATTCCTCCGAACGCCCGTGTCCCTGGTGCGCCTCCTGCTGTGTGTGCTGAATAAAACACGTAATCGGAGCGACGTAATCTGGTCCGAGAGCCTTTCTGACTCCCACCCCAGGGCTGCCTGCAGAGCAGTGAATTTGGAGCCCCACCCCCCGGCGACAGACACAGAGACACGAAGCGTGCACGCACACCCACGCACACGCGCGCGCGCGCGCACACACGCATGGACATGCACGCGCACGCACAGGAGTCGGAGCAGAGATCCAGCTGGGAGTGCCGGGTGCCGCGATACGTTCTACTCCCGGGTCACTGCGGTTTGCTGCCTCCCTGTCCGCCAGCCGGTGCCCCTGGCCTTCCCTCCCTCCTCTTTGTGTCTGCAATGCCTACCCTCATTAAGAATCTCTAGGAGATCTTCCCAGAGCCTCCCGCGTGCAGAAGGATGTGCAGAATGCGAAGTAATCGCTTCCTGACGTGTGCCCTTGGACTGAGTTTTTAAAGAACCTTGACATTTACCTACAGACGGTAATGAGTCCGAAGAGGCTGAGCTGTGCCGAGTGCGTGACCCTCCCTGAGTCACCTCGTGCTTCCTCCGTCCCCCCGCGTCACACGTACAGGAGGAAACTCCTCTCTGGCCTCCCCTGGCCCCCTTCGGGGACGGCTGCACGCTGTCTTCTGGGTGGATCCGGAGAATGTCAACACCGGGGAAGGAGGCGCAGGCCGTTGGCTCTAAGGAACGTGTTGCCAGAGTCCCAAGCCGTGTGTGTTCAGAACTCCGGAGACGTCGCTTCGTTCGGGTGCTCTGAGCAAAGGGCCATCGCTTCCTGTAGTGTGCGAGCCAGAACAGACCCGAGAGGGACACGGTCACTGTTAACCAGCCGCGAGTGTAGACGCCGCCCAGCCGCCCAGCCTGGCTGAACCAGGTGGTACGGACCCCCACCTAAGGGGCACATCCCCAGCTCCACGTCTCAGCTCTTTGATCTGCTGTCTCCGGACGTCCCTCTTCTCATCATTTGCGCACGTCGTCTGTCCCAGTCCCACCCCTGCAATGAAATGACCTCGCCTCAGTCCCGTGCCAGCAAATGCCTCTCCTCCGTGGCTCCAGCACGTTTCCCTTCGTCTGGTTGCAAATGAGAGAAACCCACTGAGCCTAAAGGAGTGTCTTGTGTCTCACGTAGACTGTTCCCGTGTTCTCTTCGAAGTGTTATGGTTTCATGTGGTTTTTGTGTCGTGTGTATTTGTTGCCTTTCGGTGCCTTAGCCACTCAGTGCACCAGGGACGTTTCCTGCTCCCCGGACTCAGGATACTTGGCCCACGTGGGGTCCTCCCACTCGTTTCTCTCCATGCTCTGCTCACAGTGCTCCCCCTCTTGTCCTACGAGCGGCACAGGCCGTGGTGGGTTTCATCTCTCGGCCTCATTCGTTCGCGTCCTCCTCTTTTCCGCAGCAGGATTGACTGTCCTCGAACACGGCGAGCACACAATGCCAGAAACCGAGCTGTCCTCCGTCTTCGTCCCAGTGGGTGGGGGTGGGGGGGATTCGGGTGTCTCTGTTCTGGATGGACTTTCACCGCATCAGGAAGCGACGAAGTCCCCTCCCTTGTGTTGAGGGTCTCTCTGAAACTGGAGTCTGACCAGTGGCCCCGGGGAATGCATATCCTTTGAAATGAGTCCTGCCAGATGTGAGCTCTTTGTTCAGGGAGAAGCCCGGGCCTGTTCCCCCATCAGCCGAGGGAAAGGACTGATCTCAGCTGGTCTGATACACTGCGGGCACGTGAGGAAGGCGTGGCTTCGGCCACGAGGAACTGGTAGCGTTGAGGGGTCTCCCAAGCCGACGAGAAGATCGGACACGAGCACAAGGGAAGAGCCCATGTCGCGCCTTCAAAGCACAGCATTTGCTTTCAGACAACAGACGCCTGGCTAAAAGAGGCAACCGAGAAACACTTGGTCCCTGGGTTGGTTTGGTGACTCTGTCATCTCAGGCCTGTGGATGGGCCTCTGTGGGATTGTCTAGGTCTTTACCTCTTAGTCACAAGAAGGCTGCCACTGCTCCAAGCATCTCGTCCTCATGCAACATCACACAAACAGAACTAAGGGAGGAGACCCTCTGTCCCACATTTCTGTCTCTGCTGGGAGGACAGTAAGTCCCAGGGGCTCCAAGGAAGCTTCCTTCCCTCCCACCGGCCAGAATCAGAGACAGTCCCAAGTCCCAGCTCTAAAGGCGGCTGCAGTGTTGTGTATCTGGCAATTTCAGCTTCCACCGAAGGAGGGAGAAGGACTTGGAAGTAAGGAGAAAGGGCAGAAAGAGCTTTCTAGACGGGCAACCTGACTCGGTGCCCCGGTGAGCCCTGATGTCAGTACAGGCCGGCCTCGTTGATGGACCCCCGCATCCCAGCCCCTCTCCAGGTGGACAGGAAGGCTCAGCGAGGGCACACCAATGTCACAGCGCTGCCTCTCAAGACGGGGACACCAGACCCCTCAGGCCACTGTCCTGCAGGGCACCCATCAGCCCGAGACGCCCTCGGGGATGCTCGTGGCTCCCGGTGAGCTCCAGGCCTTGGTTCTTCCCCTTTGCCTGTACCATCACCCCCTAACGCCCCGGGTACTTTGCTCATGACCTCCGGTAAGTTGTGAGGTGGGGACGTTTTCTATATAAGTTCCCTTTGGAATTTTTAAGTAGATTACAATTTCTCAATTCAAAAGGAAAGAAACTCGCTGAGAAGAGAAGAACCGTGGACTAGAGGTGGGGAAAGAAATTTCCAGTTGGAGCAGTGCATTCCTAGGTCCCGTCCCTGGCTGCGACTGGTGGACCAGACTGGACCGAGCCCTGAGGAGCTGTCAGCCTCGGCTCTGCCGGGTGAACGGGTTAGACAGACGGGCTCCTTTAATCCAGGAAGAAACAGTGGGGCGGTGACTTTTGTCACTAGTGAAGCCTGGCCCCTCTGTCTGTCTGCGTCCCTGTGGCAACACGCTCTGGGCCCTCCCGTTCGCCTGGGGCTGTCTGATCACACGTGTCTCCTGGTTGACTGCTGGCTGCCCCGTGCAGGTGCCCACGCTCACCCCCCAGGTGAGGGCAGAAACCAGCCTGCAGCCAGTCAGCGGCTTCAGACCCAGAGAGAAGGGTGGAGCCAGGGCCGGTGGAGCCCGAAAGGTGACCTCCCAATGACCATCCACGGCCCTGCTCTGCGGAACCAAAGTGGGCACCAGGGACGGGACAGAAGCTTGTGTCCCCGAGCAGATTCGCCGTTTCCCCCAGAAAGGCCAGACGCACCTGCTTCCTGGCTGGAAAGCTGCTCGCATCCTGAACCGTGTGGACACGGTGACCTGGGGTCTGGGGGCTGACAAGGCTCATGTTTCTCCAGAGAGAGCTGGCCAGTTTGGCCCTGCTGGGCATCTGTAAACATCATCTCTTTCTCTAACCTGTTGGTGCTGCCTATTGAATGTTTTATACGTATGCACATTTGTATACATATGGTGTATACACGTTGGGATTGTTGGCTGTAGCATCTAATTTTTCCTTAGATTTTATGAAGTTCCAAAACACTGGCAATGGTATTCAAGCTTTTGCTGTCAGTGTTGAAGGACCTTTGAGTTCAGCCGCTAACTTGTTTGTTTTTCCATACAACACATCAATTGCTTTTTCACATTTCCTACCAGTTCCAAGAAACGACAAAGCAGTGAAAGAGGTGGGCGTGTCTTTAAGGGATGCGGTGACTCCTGGAAACATTTCAGTACGTATCAGTGTTGCCCCGCAATAGACCAGACGGTCCTCAGGGAGCATGGCTGCCCTCTGCCTTGAGTGGTCTCTTCCAGTGGGTCCTGGCATTTCTGCAGTGTTCTCCTCCAAAATTGTTCAGGCACCTACATTTGTCCCAGAGAATCCCGTAAACACTTGGAAACTAATTTTTGTTTGTTCTCTAAGGAAGAAGTTTGACTCTTTAGGGCATCCCTGGAATGAGCTCGATTGATCGCTTTTCACCAGAATTACAGGACAGACTCTTTGGAAGGGTGTGCAGATTAGTGAAAAAATGCAGGCTCGGGTGATGGTGACGTTATTAGGAAGAAATTCCCCATATTTGCCCCGTCACCACAGACATGCAAACCCCAGCCCCTTCCTGAGGACACGTCTCCCCCTCCCCCCTTCTCACAAGCGCCCACAGACGCTCCTCAAGACATCTGTACTTGTTTGCCACGACTTTTCAATTCCTGATTTGCACAGAGGCGAGCAATGCAATTTATCATCTCGTGGGCCAAAAAAACCCATTTGGGGAAATTTATTTCTGTACATGCGGACAGCATCCTGAGGCTGGCCGATTCTAGAGGAAGGTCGCATGATAACAGGGAGAGAAGCCCCCTCTCCTCCCGCCCCATGCTGCTCACTCCCGCCACTCACCCCCCAACAGGAACATGTTCCCCTGTTTTCATAAATAAAAAAGCAGGCCACATGAGGAACCTTGTTAGCAGGTCTGGCTCTGAGGGTGATGATGTCTGTGCAGAAGGTAGAAATGCCCTCAAGCTATTTTCCTGTGGGCGCCCGAAATAATACTCTGAGGTGCTAATTTCCTGTGGCTTAGTTTGTGTTTCCCTTCCCCTCCTTCAAGCAGAAACGGAATTGTCAGCCCATGGCTTCCAGAGAATGTGAGGCGGAGGGGAATACAGGGGAGACTAATTATTTTTTTTATTATAATTTATTGTCAAATTGGCTAACATACAACCTGTGAAGTGTGCTCTTGGTTTGGGGGCAGATTCCCGTGGTTCATCGCTTACATACAACACCCAGTGCTCATCCCCACCGGTGCCCTCCTCGGTGCCCATCCCCCATTTTCCCCTCTCCCCCACCCCCCATCCACCCTCGGTTTATTCTCTGTGTTCAAGCGTCTCTTATGGTTTGCCTCCCTCCCTCTCTGTTTGTAACTATTTTTTCCCCTCCCCTCCCCCACGGTCTTCTGTTAAGTTTCTCAAGATCCACATATGAGTGAAAACATATGATCCTTCTTTCTCTGGCTGACTTATTTCACTCAGCATAATACCTTCCAGGTCCATCCACGTTGCTGCCAACGTGGCAGGATTTCATTCTTTCTCATTGCCAAGTAGTATTCCATTATGTATATGAACCACCATTCATCAGTTGATGGACATTTGGGCTCTTTTCATAATTTGGCTCTTGTCGAAGGTGCTGCTATAAACATTGGGTCCTGACGGCTGCGGGCTGATTGCTGCCCAGGCCGGGTGTGGCGTCCTGGGCTGGCTGTTGGGGACGTGGGGGGCCGGAGTTCTTTTGGCATCTGTGGTCTCTCCAACGTCTGTTTTTAAGTCCAGTCTCTTGCTTATCAACCCCATCGTAGGGCAGAGAGAGCAGCGGTGGAGGAACAAACGTGCTCACGTTTGTGTGGCTAGTAGCTACCAAGCTAGGATTGGAACCCAGGTGGTTCTACACTAAATCCTAGCTGTCAGCCACCGGGTCGCACCGCCTCTACGAAGCTGGCCTCTCCTGGCCGACTCGCCCACCCGAACTCACCTGCCCTTGTAATGCGATCATGATGTCTTCTTTGCCACTTAACAAAGATGTGCACAAGGGACAGTGCGTTGCCTGTAATAAACGAGCTGATTGCAGACTTCACAGAAGGACCAGTATTTTTTGGAGAGGGCGATGTGTTGGCCTTAAGTGCGCTTGTCAGTGGCCAGTGAACTCCCGTCAGAGAGCGCTCACCGGGGCCATGGAAGCATCCTAGGCAGGCACCTCTCCATTCTGTGGGCGTTAGAGCTGGGTCTGGGCATTTGCAAAATAAGCAGTCTGCGTCCTCGCTAAGCCCAGATTTACATACCTACCGAGTCAACAGTGCACACGCACACGCCTCCGAAAGCTCACAAAAGTAGGCTCTCGTCAAGCTCAGCCACGTTTCTACAATGGTGCCTTCAGCCAAGGATTGGGCGCCCTATTTTAGCGACGTGTTTTCAACTTTGTTGACATCAAAGAGGTTTTCGAGGCAGTTCTTAATATTCTTTTGCTCTCCTCATTTATTTTCTTCAATCACCTCTTCCCGCTGCATCCGTAAACATCTAGACCTTCCAACAAGGCCCCTTAATTACCAGCTGCACCGGCTGGGAGCAAAGTCCCCCTCATCCGCACGGAGGCTGCCTTCTTTGTGCGGCCTGTGAGGGGCCCTGCAAAGGCTCCCACTGGTGCATTCATTACCATTCAAAACCCACGCTTCGTGCGCACAATGCTTTCCGTTCTACCGAAGGTTCTCTTGTCATTGTGGCTGGATTATCTTGGCATTAACCGGCTGTCCCTGCAGCCTGCCAACCCTCCAAAGAGATTGTTCTTCAAACTCAAGAGATAAGCGAGTGCGTGACTGTGTGAGTATACAGAGTCGGGCACGGGATGCCGCTGGGTACCAGCCCGATTCTGAGGCCAGCAGCTGCCAGGGCCCGCGGCCCGTGACCGCCAGGGAAACAGCATCACGTGGTCGGCCGGCCATGCGAAGAGAGCTTGGGAAGTTAAGCATTTGAAGTTACTTGGACTTGATGATTTTTCTGGTTTGGGAATTGGAGGGCGGGGGGTAGGGGGGTGGGAGGTGTGGGGGAAAGACCGAAAGCTCAGTGGGCTCTCTGGTTCTGCCATAGGAAAGGATCTTAGACATGAAGCCTGAAGTTTCAGGAGTGAAACAAAGCCTCATCCCCAGGTTGCAAGTGAATTGTTTCATTTTCCCTTTCTTTTGGTATTTTTCAATGGTTTGGCAACAAGCATGGTTAAAAGATAAATACCGTAGGATTTCACGCATGGGTGGAATTGAAGAAACACGACCGACAGATGGACATAGGGGGCAGGAAGGGAAACTAAGATAAACACAGAGAGAGAGGCAAACCCTAAGAGACTCTTAAATACAGAGAACAAACTGAGGGCTGCTGGAGGGGAGGTGGGTGGGGGATGGGCTAGGTGGGGGATGGGCACTGGGTTCTGCTCCTGAAGCCAAGACTACACGGTATGTGTATGGGCGCCTGGGTGGCTCAATTGGTTAAGTGTCCGACTCTTAATTTCAGCCCAGGTCATGATCTCATGGTTCGTGCGTTCGAGCCCTGCATGCGGCCTGCGTGGGATTCTCTCTCTCCCTCTCTCTCTCCCCCTCCCCTGCTCTCTCTCTCTCTCTCTCTCTCTCTCAAAATAAATAAACTCAAAAAAATACTACACTATATGTTAAGTAACCTGGATTTAACTAAAATGAAAGAATAAGAGAAGAAAATCCCACCTGGACTATCCCTTCCAATTTTTCTTCCTCTTGGCCGCTCTCTTGTGCCCTGAGCGTGGGTTCCTCATCCTTGGGGCTGCTGCCCATGGTGACATGTGAGCGGAAGAAGCACCGGGCAGCACGTCCCCATAACTATGTCACAAACGAGACAGCAGTGAGGATACAAGTAGAAGTTCTTGTCACCTGGTTTCGCCCGAAGCCTCCTGGCAGAGCTTGTGTGTCTCCAGTAGGTCTGGGACCACCGTAGCTGCAGAGGAACCCTTGGTCTCCCAAGGGGGGAGGTCCAGGGGTGGGGACGCGTCCCTGCCGCTACACGCGGGCTCAGGAAGGACGGAGGGCGTCTGCATCTGGTCCAGGCCACCCCTCTCTGGTGTGGCCTCCGTCCGCCGTCCCGGGTGCGTATCCGCAGGGGCAGAAAGCCTTTCACTTCTGCTTCCTCCAGTGCTGGCCACCCCCATCCGTTGCCTCATAGGTAACTCGAGTGGGGCTCCCAGGCTTACAGTGTTGTGGATGATTTTTTGTAAGAGCCAGGAAAAGACCCTGTGGGGGACTCATGGGTTTTAGACACGCTCCCTCTCTCTCTGCGCAGCCTGTGGGGGAGTGATGATTGCTGATTCGAGTGCATCTTTCTTTTCTTTTTCATGTTTATTTATTTCCTAGAGACAGAGAGAAAGAGAGAGAGAGAGAGAGAGAGAGAGAGAGAGAGAGAGAGAGAGAATGAGCTGGGTATGGGCAGAGAGAGAGAGAGAGGAGGACAGAGGATCCAAAGCAGTATCTGTGCTCAAAGCAGAGAGCCCAAGGCAGGGCTCAAACTCACAAACAGAGATCACGACCTGAGCCAAAGTCGGATGCTCCACCACCTGAGCCCCCCGCCCCAGGCACCCCTGGTTCATCTTTTCTCACTGCTCCCACAGCCTCGATCGTCATTGAATCCCTTTCCACGAATGATTCCTGGTGTGATGGAGCTCTCGGTGGGGTAAATACAAACAAAATAATAATGAACTTCTCCTGATGCCAGAAGGGAAAAGGAGTCCCCCTTTTCTGTCAGTATTTCCTTTAGAAAGCTCACGTTTGTAAATCCTTCCCCTGTCTTTTCCAGACATATGTAAATCCCTTAAAAAGATTTAGAGGCGAATCTTCTAAAGAAGTCTCTTGCTGAATTTTCAGCAGGGAAGATCCTTCGGAGGCCTTGGAGGCTTCGCTTCCTATTACGTCAAGGAGGAGGGTTGTGGCCCGTCTGTCTCCCCGTTCGGCTGGGAGTCTGTCCTGGGTGCCTTCCTGCAAAGGTGTGGGCTGGTCTGCACTTCCTCTGGATAAAGACAGTTGACACGTACATAACGGCTCGTGTCTGTCTGACTCCCAAAAAGTGAGAGACGTCCTTCCTGTCTTTATGTCTCTTTTGTGGTCGTCAGTGGCTTTAATGCTTATTCAATAATAAAACCATTTCATTTTTTAAAAAAAAGTGTATTTATTTATTTTGAGAGAAAGAGAGAAAGCACGCAAGCAGGGGAGGGGCAGAGAGAGAGGGAGGGAGAGAGAGAATCCCAAGCAGGCTCCGTGCTCCGTGTAGAGCCCGATGCGGGGCTCGAACTCACAAACCACAAGCTCATGACCGGAGCTAAAATCAAGAGTCGGACACTTAGCCGGCTGAGCCCCCCAGGCGCCCCTAAAACCGTTTTGGTCTTGTCCACACTTCTGCGGGGCGAGTTTTCCCGGATTGACAGGAGACGTTTGATTTCCCCAACCATGTACGGTCCTCGAATGCTTGGCGGTGGAGGAAGCCTCAACCGGCAGAGTCGGGGAGTGTGGGTCTCCCGAGCAGCTCGCCAAGAGCTCCTCAATCCAGCCTAACTCACTGGCCGAACTAAGTGCCCCAGCTCCGTGTTCCTAATGCCCTACTGGCTGCCGTTGCCCGTGTCTGTAACCTTTTAATTTCAGTTGTGCGGTTTCGGCACAGCGTTTGAAGAACCGTCCCGTTCGGTTCTGTCCTTACTTGCTGCTCGGCAGGTATGTTCCCGAATAAGAATCCGAATGGGTAGACTGTGAACCTGCTTTGGCCTTGGGCAGAGCAGAGTGAAATTTTATTCTTTTTATTTTTTATTTTTTATAAGTTTATTTATTTTTGAAAGAAAGAGAGAAAGAGAGAGAGCACATGAGCAGGGGAGGGGCAGAGAGAGAGGGAGAGAGAGAATCCCAAGCAGGCTCTATGCTGTCAGCTCAGAGCTCAATGCGGGGCTCGACCCCACAAACCATGAGATCACGACCTGAGCCAAAATCAAGACTTGGTGCTTAACCAAATGAGCCACTCAGGTGCTCCTGAAATTTTATTCTTTTAGGAAAAATAAGATTTTAAAAAATCAGCTGCATCTGTATGACTGAAAAAGCAAGAACACACACAACTGAGGGAGCTCTTCTCTTCCCCTGCGTGGTGATTGCAGCAGAAATGAGAGGGGGTCCTGGGTCAGCCCAGGGGACACAGCGCAGGACCCCCACCCAATCCCTGGGAGGCACGTTGCATGTGACAGAAATACAGGCATCTACAAGCCCCTCAGACTTTGGTTGGGTTTATTAACACTCCTGGTAGGTCTCACACGTGCCCACGTTTCACAAATGTGGAGGCATGGGCACTTAAATCCGTTTTTTTAAGTTTGTTTATTTATTTTTGAGAGAGACAGATAATGTGTGGCGGAGATATGGAGGTGGTTTAACCACTTACCTGGCGCGGGACATCAGGACTCCCTCCGGGCTTGGCTTTTACAAAGCTGCCACGGGCAGTCGGGCAGAGCTTTACATGAGGACCGATGTGGTTTCAATCAGTTTTCTCTAGTTCGACACCAAATGTGAGTTGGGATCTTGTTTCTGACGATGGCGGCGTGTGTGGGCCGACGGGTAAGGAAGGGCTGCGGGAATTTGTCGACTGCTGACCATTGTCCTAATTTAGAGCGGTTTCCAGTCACTGCGTGCCCCTTGGGTTCTGTCGTTGGCGGGACAGTGTCCCCCCCGAACATGCCTACATCCTAAGGTCAGGCACCTGCACAAATCCTAACTTCAATGGAAAAAGGAACTTTGCAGATGTGATGAAGGGTCTCGAGGAGATTCTTCTGGGTTGTTTGCGTGAGCCCAGTGGAATCACGGTGGGCTCTAAGTGGGGGCAAGAGGGTCAGAGATCGGAGTCAGAGGGGAAGATGCCACGACAGAAGTGGAGGAGGGGCCCGGGGGAGACCGCATGACAACATTGCTGGCTTTGCAAATGACGAGGCCACAAGCCAAGGAAATCAGGCAACCCCGGGGGGCTGGAAAGGACAAGAAAACAGATCGTCTCCGCCGTCTCCAGAAGGAGCACAGCCCTGCAGACACTCTGATTTTAGGACTTTGCTTTAGGACCCCCAGGGCTGTGAGATGATAAATTGTCATTGTTTTAAGCCACTGGGTTTGTGGTCGTTTGTGAGAGCAGCAAGAAGAAATCAATCACTCATTACAAATGGTCATTTACTGAGGACTTGCAGGTGTGACCGGGCACTGTTCTTTGAGAAGAATTATTTCAGGCTCATTCAGAATTGCCCTAGAGGACTGGTGCTTTGATGAACCCCATTTTTGCCCTGAGGACACCGACCCCGAGAGAGGTGGAGCACAGCCCCCTGGCCGGTGAGCGATGCCCATGGGTGCTAATCTCAGAGTCAGGGCCATTCACTGCCCAGGGCACCTGCTGGCCCGGGAGGACCACACTTCGTCTCCCGGGTCGAGCCAGCCATGGCGCTGTGGCTGTTCCCCCCTCACGCGGACTCCCCCCACCCCCCAGCACTGTTCCCTGTGGACAGTGGGACACCTGGGCCCTCTCCCCACGACCCTCCTTCCAGAACCAGGGGAGGGACTGGGCATGAGGAGAGAGCCAGCCTCCAGAGGCGAGGAGCCTGCAGAGGGCTGGCTGTTAATTAAGCTGGCGTTTAAAGAGGACCACGTCGTCCCACTGACCTCCACAGAGCCCCGGGTGTGGGCTGCACCAGCAGCCTGAGGGCCTTCTGGCCAAACTCGGCCCACGAGGAACTGCAAACAGCCCCACTTAGAAAGGTGTCAGTGCCCCTAGACATACTGAGGAGGTAGAAGCTTTGAGCAGATAAGAAAGTCACCCCTCGTAATGCTGCTCTCTGCTTTCTAGAATGACCCGCAGGAGCCCATTGGCAGACACGGCCATTTCTTGGTCCTGGGAGGTTCGTGGCCGCATGTACACGGACTATGACCTTCTGCGAAGGGGCCATTCTCTGGTGATGACCTCATCTTCATCTGGGCACAGCTCCCAGAGGGCAGGCGAGAAGTTCTGCCAGCTTCCTACCTCCCACTGGCCCCCAGCGCCCAGCAGGCTGGCTCCAGATAATGGGGGTCACAGGTCCTTTCCTGCAGATGTGAACGTGCAGCAAGGGCCCAAAGCCAGGGGGACACGCTGCACGGCACAGAGTGACAGCAGCAGCCGCTAACATTTACTGATGATTGCCACACGCTGGCCGCCCCTGAAGTTCCTTCCAGTGCTTTCCTGGTGTGGAAACCCCTGCCACGATGCTGTGAAAGTTCAGCGTGAGCAACGTGAGCAGAGGGTGGGGGTCAGTCACAAGTCACATTAGCTCTGAGTTCACTTTGGTGCTGGGCCGGTTTTCATGGGTGTCAATGCCATTTAGCTCATTCAGAAAATCCCCACACCCAGTGAGGTGGCTTAGGTTATTATTCCTGCCTTACCGATGAGGAAACTGAGGCACAGAGAGTGGTCAATAGCTTCCTGAGGGTTGCACAGAAAAAGGTTTCCTCATACAGTTGCACAGGTTGTTCACTGCACAAGGGTGCTCAGCTCAAGGGATGAGTGGAATCTAAATCTAGCCTGTGCTCTGGTTGCCAAAGCACCGACCTGAATGACCGTGTTGGTGAGACAGTAGGTATCTCTGGGTTAGACAGTGGGAGGAGCACCTTGTGGGTTCATGAGCGGTCAGGTTCAGAGCCCTAATAATGCTGATTATAAATATTCTGGCAATCGGGCATCATGGGCACTCAGAGCCGCATTTAAGTTAATTTAAAGAAAAATTAAAGGATATGATGTTTCACACCCGCAGGGCTCCAACTTCATGCGTGTTACTCGGGGAAGGTAAGGCCAGTCTCCTGTGAAGACGTACAAATCAAACATGAAAACCAGAATATCGAGAGATCGGCTTTCACAAGACCCAGGCCACACCGTCCAGAAGGGCATCCACGAGTCACACGTGGCTGCTTGAATCACCGCGGGTCTGAACTGAGATCCACTGGCAAGAAGTACAAATAGCCCTCGGATTTCCAAAACTTAATATATTAAAAAAAAAAAAAAGTAAAATATCTCATCAATATTGAAATATCTCATTTTGCATTGAATATATGTTGGAATTCTGGGTATCTTTGGTGAAATACAATATATTATCAAAATGAGTTTCACCTGTTTTTTTCTTTTTTTTTTCTTTCTCCTTTTAAATGTCGCCTGAGGACATTTACCATTCGTACGTGGCTGGTGCTGTCTCTAGTTTGGGCAGTGCTGGATTAGAGAATTAAAGAGAACCAGTGTCAGGGGTGGGAGGGGAGGGGATAGCAGATCTTGAAGAGGCTCTTCTAGAAGCCTCACGCACGTGGGGAAAATCCAGGATGGATGTGGCCAGACTGGGGGCTGGGGTCCACCCTTGGGGTGACGGATCCTGGATAATCCCGGTCCTGCGGACACGTTCCAGGTCCCCCCTGGGGACCTGCACCGACCTCAGGGAAGGTGCAGCCGGGGATTTGGGGCAGGGAAGCAAGCTCTCGGTTTGGGGTGCCTGCTCCAGTAGCCGAGGGTGGTTCACATTCCTCGTGGCCCCGTCCCCCGTCTCCAAGGTCGGCAGCTTCTCACCTCGGTGCCTTTCTCCCACAGGTGTGCCTCCCTGATGGCCCATCCTCTGGCTCACTGTTGCACTTGAGGACCCTGCTGGGGTAACCCAGATAATCCCCCCTAAGTACAGTCAGCTCTTCAGCAGCCTAAATCACTCTTGGGGAACCCTAAGACCCTAACTGATTCACAGGCTTCAGGGGTGAGGACTTGGGCGTGTTTGGGGGGGCGGGGACAGCACTGCATTATCCCACCTGCCTCGACCTCCATCAGCGGTTAGGGCAACATTTTCCCTCCCGTCTTTAATCTTTTGTCTCAACCTGTTCAGAACACAGATAAACAAGAAAGGTACCACTCAGCAGGGGAACATCTCCGGGGCCCCAACCAAAGCGAACCTTTCTATGGCAGCCAGACTCCGAGGGACTCAGGGTCTGAGCTTTGCCCCCTCAGGACGGTCCCACCGTGTCCCACGGTATTAGCAATAGTTCACGCTGATGGGGCAGCCTCCCGGGGCACGGTCACGAAAGGTGGGCCTGCTGGATGAGCTCAGGACAGAACTCGGAGAGCCAGGAACGCTCAGTTTGCTCCTCATCCGGAGGACGCTGTCAGAGTTTAAATCCGGAATCTTGCAAAGGGAAGGAGCGAGAGAATTGCCTGATTAAATAAATAACACAAACATGCTTCTTGTTCTGCCGGAGACAATGGCGTGCAGAAGATAAACAAAGCAGGACCCCAATCATGGCGTATTTCCCCAGAGCAGGACTTCGTTTTTAGCTCCAGTCAAAAATAGATTCCCATTTACAAGTACTTTACTGTCAATAAAAATCCATTTTCAGCCTGCACTTGCCTCTGTCCCCACTCAACACGTGGTTTCTAAGGAGAAAAGAATGTTCTACTTAAAAATAGCAGGGACTTTGTCTATTTTTCTCTTTTCTTCTCGCTGCCCTGCCTCATTTTCTGTTCCCAGACAAGCCCCCTTCTTGTGCCTTCTCTTTGAGCAGACCTCATTTGCAGGGGTGAGGAGGGGGCTTCTTTCGTGGCACCCGCGAACATCCCGCTCCCACAGAAGCCGCCATAAGTGCCAAGTGTTCTGGATGGTTTGGACGCTGAACAAAGCAAGGAAGCCCGACAGGACAGTGACGTATGGCTGTTCCCAGGGTCTCCAAGCGGGACATCCAGTGCCAAGCACAGGAGTGAGGAAACCTGGACTGAGAGGCAAACTAGGGAACACACACACGCTTTTATTTTCCACTCGGGCGGGAGTGACACTGTGTTCTGAAGGCCTCACACATTCCCAGATCTGTGCAAAGGCAACGTTGGGGCCTGATGTGCTTCACAGGTGACGGGAGACCCGTCCAGCCTCCTTCTCCCTCCCTTTTCTCGAAGTCTTGCAGAGGCTATTTTCTGACTTGTCTTTAGTAAGGAGTTTTAGCATTAGCCCATATTATTTCCAAACTTTAAGAAATACGATGCAAGAAAAAGATTTGTATTTACGCACACAGAACTGCAAGAAGTCAGTATCACCAGGCTTTTAGGGGAGGGGCACCATAGGAAATGCAGAGAGGCTGGGACTCTTGGTTTCAGGACACTGGAGAGAACAACTCCGATGAGGGAGAGTTTCATAAAAGCGGGAAGAGAACCCTCAGTGTTTTCAAGAATCCTGCAGATATCCATGAAGGCTGTACCGGAAAGGGGAGAGCCACGCCACGGGAAAGGGCACAGTGTCCCTAAGGGAAGCCCAACTTGGGAAGAAATTTCTGTCCCTCAGCAACAGAACATCGGGGCAGCGGGAGAGGAGCAGACCCTACGTGTGTTTTACTTGTAGGGTTTGTTTCTGGCGGGTGGGGGTGGGGAGGGAGTGGGGGAATATACCATGGCCAACATTTAAGACTGAGCACCAGGGGGGCCTGGGTGGCTCAGTCACTTGAACATCTGACTTCGGCTCAGGTGATGATCTCGCGGTCCGTGGGTTCGAGCCCCGTGTCGGGCTCTGTGCTGACAGCTCGAACCCTGGAGCCTGCTTCGGATTCTGTGTCCCCCTCTCTCTCTCTGCCCCTCCCCTACTCACACTCTGTCTCTCTCTCTCCCTCTCGCAAAAATAAGCATTAAAAAAAAGATTGAGTGCCAGATTTTTGGGTTCTCCTGGAAAACTGGGAAGTCTGTCAACACGGGGCTCATGCCCTTCCTGGCACCTGGGGTCAGAGACCTACCTGTCAGGGTGCAAGCGGGATGCAGTGTTTCCTAGTATCTCTGATTCACCTGAGGATGTAAATGTCCTGTGTGCTTGATAAGCTTTGCTCCTGAATTATATTTATAAATTGTGTTCCAACCTTACGGGAATCCCCTTCTCAGTGCCATGATTAAGCATCTATAGACGTCAGAGGCGCACATGGTAAGCCCATTTGTGAGTCATTACTCAGCCCTGATTCTTTGCTTCTATGCTCCTACGAATATTCTGAGCGGGAACTGTTCCCCGTTATGTGACACACTGAGAGCTAAGTCAATAGGAGGCATTGCTATGATTAATAACAAACCCTTTATTATTTCACTCAACATATATTTATTAAACATTTCCCATATCTCCAAGCCCCGTATAGGTAAGAAGGCATAGAAAAGGCAATTTAGTGGCTGGGTGGCTCATTTGGTTAAGCGTCTGACTTTGGCTTGGGTCATGATCTCACGGTTCATGAGTTTGAGCCCTGCGTCGGGCTCTGTGCCCACAGCTCAGAACCTGCTTCCTATCCTCTGTCTCCTCCGCTCTTCCCCACCCCCCCCCAAATAAATAAACATTAAAATTTTTTTTAAAGGCAATTTATTCAGACTGAGGCTAACATCCCACAGGCATCTGGAGAGATGGTTTAGGGAAGAAAAAGGGCAAATCCTCTCCTTGAAGTCTTTTGAGCTTAGACACTCAGCCTGAGCAGTCCAGACTCTCGGTTCTGGGACAATTAATTGACTCCCCCCCCCCCCCTTTTTTTTTTTAGTTTATAATGGGGGAGAGCAAGCATCCACGGTACAGTATGCTGCCACCAGGTGGCGACCAACGCCTTCATCACAGAGCCTGGAGGACCAGCCCTCGTCAACATGAGTTCCACTATTATTAGGAAGATCAAAAATATTAGGAATATTTTATTAATAATATTGCACACCGCAGGGGTCCTCTGTGGAGGTTTTCCGCATCCCAGATGTCCTTAGCCATATTATTCCACCGAAGCTTCCCGACAAATGCTCGAAGCAGTCTCCTTATCTGCATTTTGCAAGCACGGGGAGGAAGGTTGAGGTTGATTGAGTCGCCCGAGGCCACAGGAATCTGAAATAGTGGGAGCCAAGGTTTGAAACAACTCAACCCAATCAGATCCTCTTAACTTGGTGCACTCAGAGTTTTCAGACTGTTCCTAACTTCCCAAAGTTTTAATTAGCATAATCCTTGATTTAAGTAACTGAAACCTAGCGCCCTGAGCTGTGTGTTCAAGATTACGTAGACAGAAATGTCTTTGCAGGAAAGAAATAGATGCCTCGCAGAATTTAGTGCCTGTTACGGGTTGAATCGTGTCCCCCCAGCCCCCACCCTGAAAGGTGTGGAAGTCCCAGTCCCCGTTAACCTCTGACAGTGACCCGATTTGGAGACAGGATGATGGTAGATGATCGGGTTATGATGAGGTCACTGGGGGGGGGGGGGGGGGCGGAGCGGCATCCAGGATGACTGGTGATGTGGACACAGGGGGAGCTCCGTGAAGACGGGACTCACGCTGTCACCAGAAGCCAGCCAAGCCGTCTGGGACTCCTCCGTCCCTGGTACCTTCCGAGGCACCACGGCCCCGCGGACACCTCGTTGTCCGGCTCCACGATGGAGAGACAACAAAGGTCCGTGGTCCCATGCCACCTGTGTCACTGAAGCCCTGGGAAGCCCACCCGGCACCTTCTCCCTGCTCCGTCCTTCCTTTGCTGTTCCCTCTCTTCCATGAGGCACACTGTTCCTGTCGCTGTCACTGCTCCCACTCTGGCTCACCTCTGGGCTTCCACCTGCGTGGACCTGTCCCGTGCACACCCCGAGCCATCCTTTAGACACGCCCCACGGACCTGGGAGGTGCGAGCTACCGTGGCTTGGGTCCCTGGGGTCTGCGTCCTGCCACTCCTCCTGGGAGGTGAGGATGGGAGGGCGCTGTGCCCCCGTGGCTGGAAGGGCGGTCAGGGGGGCGAGGAGAAGGGCAGCCTGGCTCCCCAGGCCTGGCTCCCACGTCCCCCCTGGCCGGCTTCCCCGCGGAGGAGGGCAGAGCACCAGTGAGGGGGTTGAAGACTGGAGAACCCAGGCGCCCCTCTGGGGACTGATGCTTTTCCAGGCAGAAAGGGGGAAACTCGGTCCTCATTCTTAGAGGAGAGAGAGCTTCTCCTCCCAGCCAGGGTCCAGTGGCACGACCATTGGATATCAATCGGTACTTAAGTATGAGGTCCCCCTCAGCTGATCTAGCAATGCCTCTAATTCTCCAGAAACATTTCCATCTGTATTAGCTTCCTGGGGCGGCCACACACGGTGGGGGGGGGGGGGCTGAAAGCAAGGGAAATGTGCTCCCTCCCGCTCTCATGGCTCTGGAGGCCAGAAGTCCCAAATCCAGATGCTGGCGGGCCACGCTTCCTCTGACGGATCTGGAGAGGGTCCTCCGTGGTTCTTCCAACCTCCCGTGGCCCTGTGGCCCTCCAGCCTCTGCCACCATCGCCACGTGGCTGTCCTCCCTCTGGGTCTGTGTCCCCGTGCGTCCTCTCCTTTTCAGACAAGGACCCTGTTGCTGGATCTAGGCCCAGCCGACTCCAGTATGACCTCAGGTTTTCTAAGTACGTCCACAAAGACCCTGTTTCCAAACAAGATCCCGTTCTGATGTCAGCAGAGCCGGGGACCTGGGGAGGACGCCGCTCAGCTCAGTGCACTGACTGCACGATGCACAGATGTGGGCCCAGGAAGAGGCTGCTGCGAACACCCTTCAACTGAAAAGTGTGAAAGAAGCTCTCACGAAATACCTTTAATTTAATTTAAAGCAATTTAAATTTTCCGACTATTATCCACGAATTTATCTAAACCCCTCCTGGTCTATTTCTAATTTTAGTGCCATCGATGAAAGGCAATGAGTTCCATATAATTGCTACACCCAGGAGGAAGTCGCTGCTTGCTTTTATCTCCACTCTCTGCTAAAGGCACTAAAATATCCCTTTAATAGATCATCCGAAGGGTTTTTCTTCCTTAGCTCCCTCCTTTCTCCCTCCCTTCCCTCCCCCCTCTCCTCTCCCTTCTTCCTTCCTTCTTCCCTTCCTTCTTCCTCCCTTTCTCCTTCCTTCTTTCCTTCCTTCCTTCCTTCCTTCCCTCCCTTCTTGCCTCCTTCCTTCCAATAGCCCCTCCTTCTTCCTCCTTTGCTTTGTTTAAGCCATCAACAAGAAACAGATAACTTTTCTAAGCCAGACGGAACTTCTGTCTTCACAGCCTTCTCATTCCTGTTCTCTGTTCCCCTCGGGTCATAAAAACAAATACCTTCTTCCAAGGTGATCTTTTGCCTATTTGGAAGTAAAGCATGGAACGTATCTTTCGACTTGTCAGAAATATCATTCTAAATGTCTAGGCAGCTAGAGAATAAATATCACTCAGTATGAATAACTAATCACGTCTGAAAAGAGAGCCTCATCTAGTCCTGCTGAATCAGTCCTGAATCCCAAATGCTGCTGCCGTGGTATGTGATACACAGCTCCCCTTACGTTTTCAGTAAACGTAAGCTTGCTTTTTCTTTTTCCTGCTGTCTTCCTTGACCTAAACACACTAGTTGCTTACAGGCTAGCTGTCTGTGGGAGATTTTATTCAAGAACACAGCCTTTTCTCCCAAGCTCTATATCTAGTTTAGGATGCTGCTCTTTTGAAGTCTAGTAAGGGGGATGTTTTGATTTGCATGGTTTCAGCTAAGACCCCAATTGCCTCTCTTCAAAATAGATACAGATTTATCAGATGCTCACTCTATGCCACATTCTATGTCAGGTGGGAGACGGGAGCTCAAAGGCGAACAGGACCCAATCCAGGCCTATCTTATGCGGCCTTTTCATGAAGGCGGGAGGAACAGAGACATACAGATACATAATGATCACACAGGGTGGTGAGGACAGGATAACATATGCTCAGGGTGCTATGGGAATACGGAGGGGCCTGCCCTCAGCCAGGTACAGCTGTCCTCAGACGTGGATTCAGGTGAAGGGTGAGTGACAGGGGCTTGGCCTGGGGCGGGCGGGAATTCCAGGGAGAAGGAGATAGAACGAGCAATAAAGAGCATCCTTCATGGAGAGAACTGTAGGCTATGTTTCTAGGACATACAATTGAACACAGAACCGGACCGTAACGAGGTATACCTGTTGTGCCCGTGTCAACTCCTGGCTTGAGATTGTACTAGAGTTAAAGAGTAAGGCGAAAGCATTGGGAGTGCCAAGGGGGGAGGTTTTGCCTCTACCCTTCAAGATTCTTCTGTCTAGTCTAAGGACTAAATCGACGTGAGACAGGTTAACAGGAGAAAATCAAATTTAATTACATACCTACAGGAATCCCACGCACATGACACGTTCCCAAAACAGGCAAAATGAGAAACATGTGTCATCCTGAACTAAGGAGAAGACAGTAGGGGTCTGGGTATTCAAAGGAAAGGAAAGCAATTCACAGGAAGATGAGAAAGATTACATACCTGGTAAATAAATGTTTGCTGAGCCGTCCGGAGACAATGAGACACAGAGAGAATTCTTAACAGACTTTGCTAAGCTCCTCCCTGCCTACCATACCTAGTCCATATGATACAGCAGACATATTGGTGATAGCTCTCTTCCTGGAGCCGGATCCCTGCCAAAATTCTCTTAGGTAGTTAGAGGGAAGGTCCATGCTTCTTCCTGGGCCTTTGGGGCCTTGATTGTTTTCAGCTCCAAATAATCTGCATTCAGGGTGATCCATCTTGCGGCTACTCATTCTGAACCCCTACGTTGCTCAGGATGATCCCAACTGGGCCAGTGGAAACTGTGTCCGCAAGTCTTTGGACATGCTCCCCATCAAAGAGGTAGCACTGCCATTAAGGGCTAATAAATTAAATTTAAACCTGAGAAGAGCATCTTGGTCCCCAGGGAGGTGGGGACGAGTGGAAGAGGTTTTAGACACACAGGTTTTGGGGGTTTGGGGATTGCCTCTGACATTTAAAGACAGATGAAGGACACCAGGATGAGAGAAGCAGTGGGATCCAAGGGCAAGACAACCCAATATTGGAAAGAGCATGGCCCTGCCAGGCAGGAAGCACAAGACAAGAATTCAGAACAGGAGAGAGTAATAGATAGATCAATTGAATTCAGTCACAGGTGTGAATCAACCTGGGGGGAGTGTTCAGACTCACATGGAATAACAGAAGACCTCCGTTTGTGGGGGCGAAACTGGCGACCCTGACTCTCATGGATATTCTAGAAAAATCCTGAACAAGGCCGTCTGGGTGGTAAAAGCAAGCACCCAGGTATTCAGGGGCTCAAGATCACCTGCTCTGGCCCGAAAAAAACTTTGTCAACCAACAATCTCAGCCCACTGGGGGGAAAATCCTAATTATTATGAGATGATAAAACTCAATTTGTTTGGGAGTGTAACCTCATTTTGCTGGAGATGGTAAAATGCAGAAAGGTTGATAATTAAAAAATAGTGATGATAAAGAAATGCAGGACTGTTTACTGACACTTTTGTGTTAAGCCTAAGTATTAATGGGAGATAGTTTGTACTCAGAGTGTTTCTAATGTTTAAGATAATTTGTCACATTACATAAGAGATTAGCCTCGTGGTTTCCAACTATCAGAGGGAATTTGGAAATTAATTTTAGATTGCCAATTTTAAGTTGGAAAGTATAAGATAATTCACCTAAGTATAAACAAGATTGGGCTGTTTAACAGAAGTTGAGAGTTCTCTGTAAGTTTATTTATTAGACTTACTAGGGCTGTTTAAGTATTTAAGAGAGCTTTCCATATTAACGAGGCATATACATTGCTTAAAAAGAATCCAAATACATTAAATTTATGAACATATTTTGAAATATTTAAAGGAATTTAATTTACTAACTCATTAAACCTTTCCTCTTAAAACATTATAAAATGGGAGATTTATAAACAGGATATTAAAAATTTCCAGTTGAATTTCGAGGCTTTAGTAAAAAATATCATTTCGCAGTGTTTAATAAGTAGAATAAGGAAAAGAACAAAAACAAGTAACTATGCAAAGTCTTCTCTCTGCAAAGAAGACACTTTTATAGCATCCAAAAGTCAGAGTCCTGAGTCACTAACAGGAGACGGCCCATGCAGGTGTCTCTGTGCTGTGTGGGTGGGGACAGGATTGATGAGCCAGGACCCATCCTTGGAAAGTGGAAGAAAGAAACGAATTCAAGGAGCCAACAGGAGTCACCAGAGGGGGCGGGGGGTGACGGGGCTGGGGGTTACGGTAAGAGACACCATTGCAAGATGGAGGGCTGGGCTGGTTCCCCAACCCAAGGATGATGTAGAGTCGATACCCGGTTAAAACAAAGCAAAACAAAACCAAAAGGATAAACAAACGAACATTTTCCAGGATGTAGGATTCTAATTTGACTCAATCTATCTAGGGCCTCGGATGCAGCTCTCCTATTAAAAATGGCAAAAGAGGGACGCCTGGGTGGCTCAGTCGGTTGAGCCTCCGACCTCAGCTCAGGTCATGATCTCGCGGTCTGTGAGTTCGAGCCCTGCGTCGGGCTCTGTGCTGACAGCTCAGAGCCTAGAGCCTGTGTCTCCCTCTCTCTCTCTGCCCCTCCCCTGCTCATGCTCTGTCTCTCTCTCTGTCAAAAATAAATAAAACATTAAAAAATTTTCAAAAAAATGGCAAAAGAGTTGGTGTGTAAATCCTCAGAATCACCCAATTCAAAAGGAGATTGATGAGATTTCTGGGTGGCTCTGATTCTAGATGCAAGTACTTTCCTGGATCAGCATCTGATAAACACAGAGCCGTGGTGATAATTACCAGAAGGGACATGGGATTTCTTTGTTTTCTGATCTACATCTATAGATTTAATTTCTGTTTTAAAAATGTTATTGCTTACTCCACCCCCCCCCCCCACCAACCCCGAATAGCAGTCTAAAGTTGAATGAAAGACAGCAGGTATCCCCTCATTAACTTAAGCAATTAATTCTTTGATCCTCGTTCCCGTTTGTGCAAACCATTAAGGAATGTTAGCGTTTGATAAGGCTCAGGTCCTACAGGAATGCCTTTCACGTGGAGATTCTGGCAGATCTAACTTTCCTCCAGGGTGAGCCCCCATGTGGCAAATCTTGCCTCCGAAGTGAGATAGGGCCATGTTTGTCTAAGGAGACAACTCAGCAGTGAAACAGACCTGCCTCATGGAAGACACCTCTTTGGGACGAGGGAGCGTAATAAGCACTGGCTGGGAGAGCCGAGACCCCCCGCTCCAGGACCCTGGTCTGCAGCTGTGGCATAGACAATGGGTTCACCAACCCCCCTCCCTCTCCCCTAGTCCCACAGCAAGACCAGACCGTATCTCCAGCTTCCCGGTGCCCTTAGACCATATTTCCGTGTTGCAGCAACTGTCGATCTTATTCATGAAATTGTAAGACCCCCCCCCCCCACCATCCACCCCAGGCACATCAGCTCAGGGTCCCCCACCCACACCGCTATCTGTGGGTGTCGGAGTCACGGGACTGTAAATTGTTTTGGAGGCCACTTCCCATCATTCCTGACACAAATCAAAACCCGAGCCATCCACAGTGACAGCTGCTTGATACTGAAGCTTCGTGGTGCGTGGATTTGCTGTTTCGTTTCTTATCCCAGTGAAGTCCCTCTTGATAGGAAGGAAGCACAGGGGTTGGAGGTGTTTGTGTTAGAGAGAGGGGCTGGGGGCGGGGGGCACCGGTCGCTTACTTACCTTTTTTTTTTTTTTATGAAATTTATTGTCAAATTGGTTTGCATACAACACCCAGTGCTCCGACACCTGGCTGGGGACAGAGTTGCATGATGATTCCAGGGCTTCTGAGCTCCTCAGTGGGGACGCCCCAGTGCCCTCTGTCCTCCCTGTGTCCCTCCTGCCCCCACCGCCCCTGCTGTGCTGCTACATCTGGAGGACGAGCCTGCAGCCAGCAAGGACCCTGGCAGGGTGTGGGCTGGCCCCACCTGGAGAACTTGAACTGTGTCCAAATCACCAGGCTAGAAGTAAGACTCCCAGCTGAGAACATTCACAGCCCTCCAACCCCTCTTTCCCAGGCAGTCAAACATTCCTGGTTACAATATTTCAACTCCCACTGCTGGGATTCAGACTTTGAAGTCAGCTCTCTATAGAAACAATGCCTTCCTCATGAAATAAATCAATCTTGAGTAGACTTTTCATTACGCGTATGCGCGCATGTGCATACACGTGATTGCTTTTTAACGATGATTACTGAGACAGCCACTTTTACCGTGGATACAATTTTAGAACTCAAACCAGAAATGAATTCTTTCGCTGGTCCAGTTTCTATGCTTTTGCCACAAGGAGCTCAGAATGAGGGTGGTCGTCCTCCTCCAGACAGATGCGTGATCTGTTACGCCACTTCTTAAAGTGGAACACCTGTGTGCAGAAGCCATGGTTCCCATCCATGTCACTCCTTCTCACCATGAGACCTTGCCCTTTGACAACTGGGTTGTTAAAGGGGCCCTTCATGACAAAAGATACCTGCGCCCCCCCCCCCCCCCATTGCCAACACCTTCACAGGCATCCCTTCTGCCCCTCATGGGGCTTGTAATAATCAGCACAGATCGTGTTTGTGGTGGAGATGCAGGGAAAGGCCGTGTAGACCATCCGATGCATGGTGGCAGGTTCACCCCCTGCCGGAGACTGGCTGCAGCTGGCTACGTCTCCTGCAGGCTGCCCAGCCGGTCACCTGACCCTTGTATGCAGCCCGGAACACTCAGCAGCCAACGTCTCCTCGTGGGGTAGGCATGCATGGTGGGTGTAGTTAGTGATGCCGAACTTCTGGAGCCTCAGTATGGGGACGCCCTGAGCGGATCGTGGATGTGGGTCTTCTCTAGCAAGGAGATTCGGCACTATGCTCGTACCTGGTATGGCTTGTTTGCTAATGCATGCATGCATGGATAAATATAACACAGGAAAACTTTGGATTGCAAGCAACTTGTTCTACACGTGTTCCGCAAGACGAGCAAACATTTCTAATAAATTTTAACTTGAAAGATGTCTTGCAATATGAGTCGTACATGACATGATCACAAATGAGCCAATGGTTCTCTCTCTCTCTCTCTCTGCGGGATTGTGGGTGATCATCTCCCGTGCTCAGATGCTCAGTCTCAGGCCACAGTGTCTGGCAGAAATCAGTGATTTTTCAGAACTTTGGAAGGTGCCCAAAACTGGCACTGGTGTATTTTCTGTCACTTCAAAGCACCTGTGGACAGTCCTTTGCTTTTCCATCTAAGAGTGAGCTTAGAAATGCTTTGCTTCATTCCAGGTCAGGCTGCCTGCGGATATAGACCCGTTCCTCTGCCACCTTATTGCCAGTTACATTAAATACAGAATATGACAAGAGTTTATTAATAAAGTCAACATCCATGTGAGCATATATAATGGCCCCCATGCAGAAAAAGGTTCCATGGAGCCAGTAGATAGCAGTGATTCCGTGAGTGATTGTGAAAGTCGTCCTACACAATAACCCTCCACTCTCCTCTCCCTCACACCAGCCACAAAGGTTTTCAAAGGTAAGTGCAGGTTAATTTGTTTATTTTTTGTATTTTCTTTATTATTTTCTATTACAGTATTATAATCATTGTTATATGGATATGTTTGGGTTGTGGAACAAATCATCTGAGTTTCCATTATTTCTTATGGGGAAACTTGCTTGATAGACAAGTGCTTTGGATTACAAATGTGTTTCCAGAACGAATTATGGTTTTTGGTCATACTTAAGAATACTTCTGCTGCTGGGGCGCCTGGGTGGCTCAGTTGGTTGAGCGTCCAATTTTGGCTCAGGTCATGATCTCACAGTGTGTGAGTTCGAGCCCCGCGTCAGGCTCTGTGCTGACAGCTCAGAGCCTGGAGCCTGCTTAAGATTCTGTGTCTCCCTCTCTCTCTGCCCCTCTCCTGGTCACGCTCTGTCTGTCTGTCTCTCTCTCTGAAATAAATAAACATTAAAAAATTGTAAAAATAGGGGCACCTGGGTGGCTCAGTCAGTTAAGCGTCCGACTTTGGCTCAGGTCATGATCTCATGGTTCGTGGGTTGGAGCCCCATGTTGGGTTCTGTGCTGACAGCTCAGAGCCTGCAGCCTGCTTCAGATTCTGTGTCTCCGTTTCTCTGCCCCTCCCCTGATCACACTCTGTCTCTCTCTTCCTCAAAAATAAATAATAAAAACATTAAAAAATTTTTTTTAAAGAATACTCCTGTTATTCACTTAATGTGTTATGCTAATGCCCATTTTCAAATTTGAAAAAATGTTCAGGGTCCGAAATTCCAGGCGCCTCTGGTCTCAGGATTTCCAACTGTCTGGTGCACCCAGGGGGCTTCCAGTCTCCATCAGAAGGGAGGTGGGTGCCCAGCACGAACGGGCGGGGGTTGGGCAGAGCCATTTTCAGCCTGGGGTGGGGTGGGGGAGCTGGCCCTAAGAGCCCGGCCGCACAGGGGTGGTTATTTGTTTGCTGTCTTCTCTGAGGGTAGGCCCCCCCACACCTTCATCACTGATGTCAACATCTAAAATGCATCCTCCACATGTATGCATCTGGGGAGCCGTGACAGGGCGTTTCAGGCATTGGGCTAGAAGTGCCCGACCCACAGGGGATCCTTGCTAATGCAGAACAAAGACAGGTGCGTCCATGGCTCTGCCGTCCAAGGTTTATTCCCGTTCCTGCTTCCTGTATGGCTTATCACGCATTTGAGGGAAGTTCTCTCTTCTGGACCCAGTGGGGGTTCCCCTAGAGACGGACCGATCAGTGAGCCAGAGCCTTCACGATCCTGGAAGCCCCACGGCATAGAAACGTGTAATGTTCGCAGAGCGCCTAGAACAGGATCTGGGACAGGGGTGTAAACAGGTGTTAGTCACGTCTGTCACCCAGCTCCTCACGTGTTAGAATCTCCTGGCAAATAAGCTGAAAGCAATAAGCAAAGTAAGAGGAGAGAACTTCTGTCCCCAGCACCTGCCTTCTCCCCCCAGGCCCATTACATATTTCTCCTGCCGTGCTCACAGCATCCTGCAAGGAGGCCACCACCCCCCACATTTTTCAGATGTTGAAAGTAGAGACTTCACGTAGTTACGCTGCTTCGAAAGGGGACATTTCGGGGTGGGGGGGCGAGGCAGGGTCAGCTGCGCCCACGCTAGATCTCCAGCTCAGATGCCTGCTTTCCCCTCCCCCCCCATCTCAGCATTTTCTGATTCACGTTTTATTAAAGCCACATCTTATCTTTGAAATAAAGAGAATTGTAATAAACGCACTATGGTCTCGAGCACTGTGAACACTCCGTCTCAATACCAGGCGTCCAAGAGTTCTTTTTATTTTGCAAAATCAAAATGTTAATTTCCCTGCAAACATGATGTGATTTACAAATAAGGCCTTCTCGGCTTTTCACATTTTGGTGACTCTGAACTCTTCTATTGGGGGTTGAAAACTGTAATTAAAATAAAAAAAATAGTAACAACTGCATTTCACCTCTCAAATTTTTTTAAAAAAAATTTTTAACGTTTATTCATTTCTGAGAGACAGAGCATGAGTGGGGGAGGGGCAGAGAGAGGGAGACACAGAATCCGAAGCAGGCTCCAGGCTCTGAGCTGTCAGCACAGAGCCCGACGCGGGGATCGAACTCACAGACCGTGAGATCATGACCTGAGCCGAAGTCGGAGACTCAACAGACTGAGCCCCCCAGGTGCCCCTCACTTCTCAAATTTTAGGTGAATAAGACTGAGGAATGAAGACAGTAACAACTTTCCCTTACCTTAACCAGAGGGAGGTAAACTTTCATTACCTCATTCGGCTTCGTTCAGAATCTGCATACAGAGTGTCTGACCAGCATAACCTGATTATAGCCTCTTCTCTGTAATGTATGTGGGAAAACCAGCATCTTAAACCAGAACTTTCTGAAAAGACTCTATTAGATTTAGTTAATTGAGGAAATAAAGGATTTACTGGTGAGATATGGGGATGTGGATCACTCCTATATATATACTTCTGGGTTTTGTTTTTCCATCTGTGATTTTTATTAGGGAAACGATGCCTCTACGGGGAAAAGTTTGCACCACTTTCTTCCAAAGTGAAGATGCCCTGATAAACCAAGGGAAGCTCCACAAAAGAACTGAAAAGGAGGGGCTTCAGGGCGCCTGGTGACTCAGTTGGTTAAGCCTCCAACTCTTGGTTTCAGTTCAGGTCATGATTGGGTGGTTTTATGAGTTGGAGCCCCACATCAGGCTCTGTGCTGACAGCTGGGAGCCTGGAGCCTGCTTCGGATTCTGTGCCTCCCTCTCTCTCTGCCCCTCCCTTGGTTTACCTCTCCTCTCTCTCTCTCTAAGTAAATAAATAAATACACATTTTTTACAAACGGGTGGTTTCACCCAGGGCTGGGCTGCAGTGAGATGACCTCGTTATATGCCCCGCCCCCTTCTTTTATTCCCAGCCGTGCGACCTGGCGCCTATGCCTGGCAGCCTCCGGTTCCCCGCCTGCCAATGGGAGGCGCTACCAGCACAGTCCGGGGGCTCCTCTTGGAAGAACACATGATGTAACGACGAAGGAGGCTTGTCAGAGCTTCCGGCATGATGGAAACGTGGGCTTTGTGCCGGCGCCCTGCTCCCTCCTCCAGCCTGGAAGCAGGATGCTGCCGGGAAGGATTGGTTGCCGTGGCAACCACCACATGTAGAGCAGAGCTCTCTGTCTTGTGGCAGTGGCTGCCCTGGAAGCTGACAGCCTTCACACCGTCTCTAGGAATTTGTAATTTAAGTGGGAAATCGCTAGGTTCTGCGCGGTAATTAACAGTGCTCAGATGCGTGCACTGTACGTTCAAAGCCTACAATATCCACAGCACGATGAGCAATAAATTTGTATTCTCTGTGTCACACGTGCTGTTCTTAGGGGTACGTTTTGGGTGTGGCTCTCTCGGGAGCTACTGCCCCATCGCCCTGGCGATGCATGAAATTAACCAACTGAAGCCAACCCTGGAGGTTGGTGTCCAAAACCTGGATCGTTTCTCCAGGGGCTCTGGGTGGCACGCATGGTGGATGTCGGCACATGATCTACCGTCATTTTCTTTCTTTTTTTTTATTTATTTTTTTAACGTTTACTTATTTTTGACAGAGAGAGAAACAGAGCATGAGCGGGGCAGGGGAAGAAAGAGAGGGAGACACAGAATCGGAAGCGGGCTCCAGGCTCTGAGCTGTCAGCACAGAGCCCGACGCGGGGCTCAAACCCACAAACCCTGAGATCATGACCTGAGCCGAAGTCAGAGGCTCAACCGACTGAGCCACCCAGGCGCCCCTCCACCATCATTTCCTTAAAGACAAAATGCACGGGGTGAGTTTACTTGTCATGTCTTGATTGTGGGGTGGTGGGGGGTGGACCCCAAGTAGAAGATCCCAAATCTTTTCCCATGACTGACATCCCCCCCACCTCCATGCAGGTGATGGGATTTAGATCAGAAGGGAGGGGGTGGCCAGCCCTGCTCTCCAAGAGGCTTATCCCGAAAAGTCTAGTTTGGACTTAGAAGCTAGCCCACTTAAACTCACAGGATCCTAAGTACTCAGAAAGGACAGGCCTGATTCCATGAGAACAGAGACTGGGCGACCGGGTGTCATTTCTCAGCATTAGATGAGCACACCTCACCTACCGTTTCTCGCGCTCAGCGTTGGGCGCACGAGGGCAATCAGACAGGTGCCCCAAGGAGCTGTGAGGTATGGAGGTAGAGACTGGTTGGTTCACACTATTGAGAAATCCCAGGGCTTCAGAAACTGGTTCAAATTACATCATCAGGCTGTGGCTCCCTTGCCTCTTACTCCCCTCTGCTGCCGCCTGGATTAGCCTCACTTTCAGACACGTTGTCTCCACTGGGGACCCCATAGGCCCCCAATGGCCAGTGCCCTACAGATAGCACGGCCAGGAGAGAGAGAGTCCCTCGTGCCAACGATGCTAACACCGGAGGTCACACAGCCCAGCTTGGTTTCATCTACGCCCCTGGGCTGAGCCAGACAACAGCCAGAGAGATGGGATATTCTGATCGATTGGGCCAGAGTCTGGGTCTATGGTGGGGGCAGCTGTAACCAAACCATGTAAACAAGAGCTGGGATGAAATGCTTCCTTGAAGGTGGATTAAGGGGGTGTCCCAGGAGGGGGATGGGTGCTGGGTGGGAGGGCCACCCCAGCTCCCGGTACACCACTGTTGTGATGCCATCTCAAAGAGCCGGGACCTGGCAGCGGGCCCATGGGCTGTTAGTTACAGGAGAAGTGAGCCGGGTGGGGTGGAGGAAGCAGGTCAAATGCAAAGGGTGTTTTGTGCAGAGAGGCAGGATTTATAGCAATGGGGCCGAGGGAGAAACATCCAGCGATCGGTGGGCTGGAGATCGCGAGTTACGGTAGAGCCCAGACCTCTGGGAGCCGTTCCGGGACTGAGCTTTAACCAGAGGCTACCAAATGGGTGAGTTTTTATAATTTCCTCCCTGGGGAGCATATTTATATTCTAGAAATCTCCCTTCAGCACTTAGGAGGCGTTGAAATAATTAGGGTGAAAAATAAGCAGAGATAAACAGTGTGGTGTGTAGTTAGAAAGGAGTGCTGGTGGGACGATTGTAGGGTGGTCCAGTCGACCAGGCAATAGTGAGTGGCTGGAAGTTCACGGTCCAGAATGACTCATGGCCTCTCGGAAAGAAAGAGGGTTCTGGAAGCAGACACTCCGTATTCAGGTCCTAGTTCAGCCTGCTGGAAGCAGGGGGAGCGGAAGGTGGGAGACAGGTGCCCAGGGTCAGAGGGAGGAACCCGGGGTGGGCAGTGTGCAAGGCACCCCAGAAAGCCTCTCAAGCTGTTGCCAGCTCAAAGTGGGGAGGTGGGTGAGCGGGCCTCACGAGGAGGCCCGTGAGAGCAGGGCCAGTGTGCACGGAGCCACGGCGGAGTCTCAGCCAACAGGGAGAGCGTCCGCCCTCATGGAGGGATTGAACATAAGTTTTTGTTGATGTGAAATTCACAGAACAAAGTTAACCATATTTTTAAAATTGTTTTAAATGTTCATTTATTTTTGAGAGAGAGAGAGAGCAGGGGAGGGGCAGAGAGAGAGGGAGGCACAGAATCCGAAGCAGGCTTCAGTCTCTGAGCTGTCAGCACAGACCCTGAAGCAGGGCTCGAACCCACGAACCACAAGATCATGACCTGAGCCAAAGTTGGACACTCAACTGACCGAGCCACCCAGGGGCACCTGGGTGGCTCAGTCGGTTGAGTGTCTGTCTCTTGATTTCAGTTCAGATCATGATCTCACAGTTCCTGAGTTCGAGCCCTATGGTCAGGCTTGGCGATGACAGCTTGAAGCCTGGTTGGGACCTCTCTCTCCCCCTGTCTCTCTGTCCCTCCCCCACTCATGTGTGCGTGCGCTCTCTCTCTCTCAAAATAAATAAACTTAAAAAAAAATAAGGTTTATATTTTAATGTATTTTTATGATTTTTCTCCAGAATATTAAACTAGTTGAAAAAAATATTGACAGATTGAAAAGACAGTGTATTGAAACTCATATCATTACTTCTAAATGTTTTATTTATACCCTATTTAACATTTTGATATTTTGTTCACCGTGGATTTTTTTTTTTTGTTTTTGCATTCATTTTGACCTCTTAGCATACTGCTTTCGAATTATTCAATTATTTAAATTACTAAGTTACTTATTTTGATTGCTGAGTGCTTTGGCACACCTACATTTTAATTTAATTTTTTATTTTTTAATTTTAGAGAGAGAGAGTGGGAGAGTAGGGCAGAGGGACGGAGGAGAGAAAGAGAATCTTTTTTTATTTTTATTTATTTTTAAAAAAATTTTTTTTTCAACGTTTTTTATTTATTTTTGGGACAGAGAGAGACAGAGCATGAACGGGGGAGGGGCAGAGAGAGAGGGAGACACAGAATCGGAAACAGGCTCCAGGCTCCGAGCCATCAGCCCAGAGCCCGACGCGGGGCTCCAACTCACGGACTGCGAGATCGTGACCTGGCTGAAGTCGGACGCTTAACCGACTGCGCCACCCAGGCGCCCCGAGAAAGAGAATCTTAAGCAGGCTCCACGCTCAATGCAGACCACGCTCAATCCCACCACCCTGGGATCCTGACCTGAGCCGAAATCAAGAGTCGGGTGCTCAATGGACTGAGCCACCCAGGCTCCTGCCCCTACATTTTGTGCCCAGGATGAGTACCCACTCTCTGCCCACTGGTCCCAGCTGTGAGGGGGGCAAGGGGCCCCGAGAGCCAGGCGGCCGGTGGCTGGTGATATGCTCTGGTCCTGAGGATTGCTGAGAGGTCACCGAGTGCTAGGGACCTCTCCAAGCACGTCCCGTGCGTCAACGCGTTTGATCCCTCACAGCTGTACAGGGCAGGAGACACCCCGTCGTGTCTGATTCGAGGATCCTGCAGTTATTCCCAGAGGGGCTGACTGATGTATCAGGTCACCAGCTGGAAGGTGGAGGAACTGGGACTTGAACGCAGGCAGTCGGGGTCCAGAACCCACACGGTGAGCCACCCCATTGTCGTGTGGGATACAGCAACAAGTTCATGGCCCACGGGCTCGTACAAAACAAGGGCGACCAAACCCTCCGCATCCCGACCGGGGCGGGGGAACGTCTGCCTGCCTCCCGGAAAAGCCTCGGCCCCCGCAGGCCAGAGAGCCGGTGGCTCTGTCACCACTACACATGGCCCGCGGACGCCGTTCCAGTCCTCAGCTCTGCCGCTAAGTCACTGTGTGACTGCGGGCTCCTCATGGAGCGCCTCTGCGCCTCAGTTTCCATCTCCCTAAAAAAGGAAGAGCTGGCAAGACGCTTTTCATCCAAGTTAGTAATTCTCTTAATCCTGGTCCTGATGAAGAGTCAAAAAGGGGCAACACGGGAAAATTAACGTCATCGGAGCATCTTAGCGTAGAAAAGGGGAAAGCCCGGGGTCGCTGGCGGCGAAGCGGCTGCTGACTGGGGACAGACCAGCTTGATGGGCAGAGGTCAGGAGAGAAACCTGTGCTGTGATCACTGCCGATGCCGTGGCACGGGCCAGATCACCAGCGAGAGATTTTCCCGGGACCTGAACGGTGAGGATTCAATTGTACCAACGCAGACCCACGCATCTCCGGCCTCCGAGCCCCTCCTCAGGGCCAAGCCACCAAAAGGTGTTCAGCAACTGAACGTGCGGGACGCGTGACAGGGAGGCTGCAGGTGTTCACGTGACCACCCCGATCCCTGAGCACGGTGACACGCGGGTACGTGTTTGCATCTTGAAAGCTTCCTTTGATGCCCTTCTGGAAGCGGACATGAATGCCGCGAGGTCCTTAGTGTCGCCGTGCTGCAGCCAGCTTCCCTCCACCACCCGACCTGCTCTGCAGACCCCTCTCCCCTCGCCCTGTCCCCCAGTGCACTGTGCACCATCCAGGGCGCCTTCTCAAGTGCAAATCTCATGCCTCCGCTGCGATCGTTAGACCGCCCGCTGCCCTCCATGCTCTAGGGTAGCCTGTCACCTTCTTCGGGTCGCCGGCAAGCCCCCGGGCACCTGGGGCCCCCACCTGTGCTGCCCTGTGAAGCGAGTCCTATCCTCCTCCCTCTAAAGGCGCCCGCCCGACCTTCTCTACCTTCTGGAACCTTGCGATCTCCTTCGTGTCCACCTGGACGGCCTCTTATCACCCCTGCTTTTCTCCCTGCTTCATGTCTTAGGACCACCGTGGGGGCTGCCTCCTCTGCGAAAAGCCCCCTGAGCTTTCCCGAGACTGTTCTATGATCTGCCTGAGTTAAGAAAGCCTCCCCTCCTGCAGCCACCCCGCTGACCCTGCTCTGGGCTGGGTAATCTGGTTGCTTAAACGGGAATGAGACAAAGCTCCGGGACACCTCAGGGTGGAGCCTGGTCAAAGGTTTATACTCCACTCTATTCCTTATCAAATGCAGGGCCCAGACTGTCCCCCTCTGCTTGGAGATGAGCGAGGTCAGCTGTCAGGGTGGCCTTGAACGCTGGAGCTGGCATGTCTCAGTCCCGGGTAGGGACAAAAGACAGGGGAGACACCTGTGCCTTCACCCCAGCCTCTGCCGGCAATTTGTGGACCATGAGGGAGTAGAGGGCGTGCCCTTTTGTGTCCCTTTCTAGGGCAGACGTGTGGCCATTGCCACTCACGAAACGCAGCCCCGGTGTCTGGTGTGGCCTTGGGGCTCCAGGGTCATGCTCCTACCCAGTTTGTTCAGGCTCATTCCTTCGCACTCCTGCTGTGTGCGCATCTTTAAGTATTTTATTTATTTTTGACAGAGCACAAGCGGGGGAGGGGCAGAGAGAGAGAGGGACAGAGGATCCGAAGCAGGCTCTGCGTTGACAACCGGGAGCCCGATGTGGGGCTCGACCTGAGCCAAAGTCAGGGATCATGACCTGAGCCAAAGTCAGACGCTCAACTGACCGCACCACCCAGGTGCCCCTGTTGTGTGCACATTTTACAGGGATGAGTATCGTAACCGTGGCCACTCTGTGACCCCCATGTCCCTAAAGAGAACGACGTTAACTGAGGAATTTGGGACTCCAAGCCTACGTTGAGGACGGTCCTGGAGGTCTACCGTGAGATGCTCCCGTTGGCTCCATGGTACCGGCTCAGATCACAGGAGAGCATTGAATGCATTACAAACATCTCAGCACTGTCTTTATTCTCCAGTAGTTGGTGAACTAGAAACTAGACTAGTTGAACTAGAACATTCATCCCCAGGCCTGGTTCTCCCTAAATGCTCATCAAATGAATGAGCTCGTTTTGTTTTATTTACAGATTTAAAGAAGTCTTCTCGCTCCCTATGTCCAGAAGCCACCACGGATCGAGCAATCCTCAGATGCACGTTTTCCCCAAATGACACTCAAACGTCCTGTGCTTCAAGGCTTGAGGATCAGTGTCCCCCTCCCCGTGTCCCTCACCCAGAGCTGCCTTAGAGTCCAGCGGAAAGCCAACAATGCGCTAATTAATTTGTTCTCTGTGTTTATTGCCCGAACAACAGATTCAGGGCCCGTCATCTGCTGAAAGGCAATTAATCATAAACTCAGCAGTGTGGTCCAGGCTTGATAAGGTGGCCTCACAGCCACGGCTGGCTGGATTGACATCATGAAAGATGTTCAATATCTACCTTCAAGAACTATTCAAGATACTTAATGAAAACACTTTTTTTCCTCTGTATTTCTCTTGTAGAAAAACAAACAAACAAACAAACAAACATGTAGCCAACAGCTTTTACCTCCCAGTTGCAAGCAGTTTTTAAAAAATACTCCACCTCCTAAACAGAAGAAGGATTTCTATCTGGGCTCCTGTTTATTTGCAAGATGTAGGAAGCAGGTGTTCCGAGTATATGTACCAAACAGAACAAAACCATCTTGCAAAGTACAAAAAGTCCCATGTATAACAAAAGCTAAATCCACCCTTCCTTCCTCCCTAGTTAACTTTGGAAGCTTTTTGTAAAGGCAAAGAATTTGAACAAACAGCTCTTTAGAGAAAAGGAAAAAAAAAAAAAAAGGTTTCACGGATTTGGCAAGCAATTCCGAAGTCTGTTTGAATGTGCCTTCGTGCGCTGCACAGGGAGCCACAGCTGCCCAAGGCTGTCCTTAATTACATTTCTGAAGTTGAACTCCAAACAATTTGTTTCCATTATCTTTCTTCCAAGGTGGGTTCCGGAAAGGTCCGGGGAATCGATTTCGGAACGCAGCATAAACTTCCTCGCCCGAGCCCTGGTGACGTGTCATTTAACTGAATTTCACTTGCTAGATACTAATGGGAAATCTGGGTATGGGTCTGATATACGACGGGTTTCCTCCTGGCAGTGAATAAAGCCAGCTCTCCTGGGGATTTGGATGTGAAGACTGTGCTGTGTCCATCATGAGACACGCCTCCACTTAATCCACGGCATTCCCCTACCTGACATTGCAAAGGGACAGGGTTCCTCCTGGCCAAAACCATCACTTGAAGACAGGGAGAGAGAGTAAAGCTGGCATCTCCTTGGCGCCCAGGGACAAGGAGAAGTTTCTACGTGTTAAATGGAGAACACGTAGCCTGGCTTTGCGGAGGCGAGTCACGGTGAATCCGCCCAGGTCTGGAGATCCTCAGTAGGTGCACCAGCAGAAGCAGAACACGTCTCTTGATTTTAGGAACTCATTTATGCGACGTCTATCCCTGCATGTCTTTGAAACGCTCCAGTCTAGGGCATGCATTTCAAATATAAAACCCAATTAAATAAGTGCTTTAAAATTTTTAAATTTATGTTTATTTATTTTTGAGAGAGAGAGAGAAACAGAGCACAAGCAGGGGAGGGGCAGAGAGAGGGGAGGTCACAGAATCCGAAGCAGGCTCCAGGCTCCGAGCTGTCAGCACAGAGCCCGACGCGGGGCTCGAACTCACGGACCGCGAGATTGTGACCTGAGCCGAAGTTGGACGCTCAACCAACTGAGCCCCCCAGGTGCCCTTTAAATAAGTGCTTTTAAAGCTTATACATATTTTCACTTTTTCCTTCTAAAAGTAATATATAGTTATGCATAAATATACAGAAATGAAAATTATAGATGATCAGCCTCTCCAAATCCAGTCTCAAGAGGGGGCCACTGTTCATCGTTTCCAAAGTACTCTTCCAGATATCTCTGCTCGGTAACGACAAAACCACCTGTCCTTAACATATTTATTTTAAAAAAATATAGAATTTTGGGGGCGCCTGGGGGGCTCAGTCAGTTGAGCGTCCGACTTCGGCCCAGGTCACGATCTCGCAGTTTGTGAGTTCGAGCCACGCGTCGGGCTCTGTGCTGACAGCTCGGAGCCTGGAGCCTGCTTTGGATTCTCTGTCTCCCTCTCTCTCTGCCCCTCCCCTGCTTGCGCTCTGTCTGTCTGTCTCTCTCTCTCTCTCAAAAGTAAATAAACATCAAAAACATTAAATATATAATTTTTGATAATAATTGTATCTCACTTGATTTCCCAGCATGGCACCTTTAGGTATGAATCAGAAAAAGCCACTGCTTCCTGAAAGTCGCCATGACAAGTGTAGACCTGTATGATGACTGGGGCATGAATGACACTCCCTGTAGTTTTGTAGTATGCAACCTGCCCAACTGTGATGCTGGTCCTCTACCAGTCTTAGGGCCTGTGACTGTCCACAGCCTCTGGATCAGTGCTCCAAATTCCTGAGATCTCACCTCCTTGCGGCCACCCTTGCACAATTCTTACATTCCAGCGACCCCAGTGTCAACACTGATGCTAAACTGGACCTCTTCTGTCACTAAAGATTAACTCTCCTTCTCTGATGTTTCATGCAAACAGGGTCCCCTAGTGCGTGCTTGAGGCAGACCTCGAAATGCACTGCTTAGGTCTTCTGCCCACGTCCACCTGACCTCCCGTTGCCTCTGCCTTGAGGCCACACTTCCGCCAACCTCTCCCCTGCTCCGAAACGAGCATGATGGGGATTCTAGCGCCTGGATCACTTCCCCCCCTACCGGGGGTCCATCCCAGGATGTTTTGTCTTGAGACCCACCGTGACCACTTGGCTCAGCAGAATGTCGCTGAAATGGACCCGTGGTGCTTTTTGTCTGCCTGAAAATAAAAAGGACAACCACAATTTTGAAAAAAAGAAGAAAGGGTTGCGAAATTTATGATGATCGTCGTAGCTTGTCTCCACCTACCCTCAATTACTATCAGATCGTGTCACCTGTGTCTGAACAAGAGCATAGTCCCCCTTCTCCCCTCTCATCCTTTGAAGTATTCCTCATCAGATATTTTGATTTCTACCCATATTTTAAATCTCACAATACATGGGTCTTGTTTGCACTTGAACTTAAGAATGAGAAAACCATATCTTTTCTATTGAATCACATAATTGCTCTTTCTAGAACACTTAATTCTCCTATACAGACCTACCTGCCTTTGGAGGAGTTCAAATCTCCTGCTGATGGATGAGGTCATGCTTTGTTTGCCTGAAAAGTCACATTTCTGCCTTTATTTTTTGAAAAGAATTTTCACAGTACAATTCTAGGCTACTGGTTGTTTTATTTTGTTTTTTTGCCCCTAACAAATTGTTCAGCACTTTCAAGGCATTATGCTATGGTCTTCTGGGCTGTGTGATTTCAGATAAGAGATGTTTCTCAAATTGGTTCCATGCTACACAATGTGCGTTTCTTTGCCACTTTTGAGATTCATTCTTCGCTGCTTGTTTTCAGAACTTTTATCATAACAGGTGCCAATGGAAGCTTTCTTTCTGTTTCTCCTGCTTTGGATTTATGTGTCATTTGGGATCTGTGCTTGTGCAGTTTTCATAACGTTTGGAAATTTTTAAGCTATGATGTCTTCAATTACTTTTGGACCCCCATTTCTGTACCTTCTTTATGGACTCCAGTCACATTTAGAAATTAAATATATAATATCTATCTCCAAATAGTTCAATGGAGGACATTAACAGCTGTGTAGACGGTGAAGAAGAGGGTAATTTTTCATTAGTCATCAAAAATGACACCCCTGATCCAAAGAGGAAGTAAAAAAAAAATGGAGCACGAAGCAGAAACGTCTGATTTTTGACAAGTGCCGATCAGACAACAGCGAAAACAGAGCCTCCACGACCTTTGGGGCGGCATAAAGCAGTTCAGAATATATCTTTCATTTTTTTTCCTTCTCATTGCATTCATATTTGTCTTTAAATCCTTGAGTACACACAGCATATGGATAGCTATTTTAATGCTCTTAATGAAAATGCCATGATTTTATCATTTATGGGTCTATTTATACGATATTTTTTTTTCCGCAAAGTCATCTTACAACATCATCAACCAAAACCCGGCTCAGGGTTCGCTTTGGTGCCAGTGACCTGAGAAATCTTTCCTGATGCTCTCGGTGCTCACCACCCCACCTTGCCAGGGTGAGTCAGGCACCCGCAGCACCCGTACTCCTGTCACAGTCCGCACTCCCCTCTCCAGTGCTTCTCGCTGTCAGAAACGAAAGCCACTCTACTTTGTCTCTTCTCCATTAGGTCCGTCCTGTCTCCCTCCCTCCCGGTCTCTTTCCTCCAACCTTCCTCTTTCTTTTCTCTCTCTCTCTCTCTCTCTCTCTCTCTCTCTCTTTCTTTCTTTCTTTCTCTTTTTTCTTTTTCTTTCTTTCTCTTTTCTTTCTTTTTTCTTTCTCTTTCTTTTCTCTCTTCCTTTCTTTCTCTCTTTTCTCTCTTTTCTTTCTTTCTTTCTCTCTCTCTTTTCTTCCTTTCTCTCTTTCGTTCTCTCTTTCTTTCTCTCTTTTCTTTCTTTCTTTTTCTTTCTTTCTTTCTTTCTTTTCTTTGTTTCTTTCTCTCTTTTCTCTTTCTCTTCTTTCTTTCTTTCTTTCGTTCTTTCTCTCTCTCTCCCTCCCTTCCTTCCCTCCCTCCCTTCCTCCCTCCCTCCCTCCCCTCCATTGCCCAGCGTGATGCCAAGCAGACTGGCAGTTAACTCTTGTTGTACGAACTGACAACTGAATGAAGGAAAGGATGTGTCTTTATCACTACTACTCTCACCTCCATGAAACCAGGGTCACTGATCCTCATAAATGTAGCCTGAACAATGAGCATCTGCTACCACGTTGCCCTGGAACCCTGGGACTGCTTCCAGTGTCTAGCGTATACAAATGGTGTACCATCAATGCTCCCTGAATCCCTCTGGAGAGCAGTGGGAATCTCAAAACTGAATTGAGCAGGCTATTCCCTTTCTGTTCTAACTTCTGGTAAAATGAGGCGAATTGAGCTAAAAAGAGGCTCCTGACTCACAGTGTGTATCCATCCACCCATCCATCACTGCCCTGGCGCATCACAGCATGAATCGTCACCCAGGGTCGCACAGGGCACATACGCTGCCCCCCCCCCCCATTTTACAGAGGGTTTAACTGATACTCAGACTGTGACATCTTCCAACATCATCTGATCAGTTAATTGCAGAACCAGGAATGGAGCCCGTGTCCTCAGTGTTTCCCCACCACAAGCTGCCTCATCGTTCGTGCCCAAATGTTGTTCTCATTTCAACCGTTTCATGCATATAATTTGGTATCTTATCATTCATTCAAAAAAAAAAAAATATAAGCATAACATCCGTGCTTTGTGCTAGAAATACACCCAGATAATGAAGATACAGGCTTGACTGTCTTCTTTATGAAGGCTTCATTTAACATTGCTTCGATCACGTATTTATTACATCCACTTAGAATATATCAGAATCTATACAAAAGCTACCTCAAAATCAACCTGAATTTTATCTACGTTTATTAGCTTCTGATTGCTTTTTCTTTGGGCTGAATGACTGACATTCACTCTAAAACTTATTTTATTTAAAATGAATGCTTGATGGGGCACCTGGGTGGCTCAGTCGGTTAAGCGTCCAACTTCAGCTCAGGTCATGATCTCACGGCTTGTGAGTTCGAGCCCTGCATCGGGCTCTGTGCTGACAGCTCAGAGCCTGGAGCCGGCTTCAGATTCTCTCTCTGTGTCTCTCCCTCTCTCTCTCTGCCTCTCCCTTGCCCATGATCTCTCTCTCTGTCTCTCTCTCAAAAATAAATAAAAACATTAAAAAGTAAATAAATAAAATGAATGCTTGATTTCTAGCACTTAGAAAAGTATAAACTATATAAAATACCTCCTTGAATAACTGACTTGAGTTTTCTTCAAATTACAAAGATTGAATTCCTTTCAAGTCGCAGTTCTCATGTGCACACACAACACCACACGATGATATATATGAAGTTGGTCTCTTGAATGAATTATGAGAACATGTCCTACTCCCAGCATTTTTACATTGTACAGGGAGGCCATATTTTAACTTTGTATTTGATCGAGTGACCTCTGTGTTTTGAAAATGAATTCAGTATTATATATGGCCATATATGAATAAGAAATTCATATGATTGTTCTCCCCAAAGTGGACAGTGAAAATCAAGTTGTTTTACATGGTAGGACCTGTTCGTATGACATCTCCAAGATCAATGCCAAGGTAACAGCTCCAACCAACTATCCTGGGTTTAAATCAACAAGAACCTGAACATCATTTCAGATTTCACACTCCTGTTTTGTTTCTACATCTGAGAATCTCCTTGTCCCCACAGCGAAATAAGATTTTTTTAAATACAAAAACACAACATCTGATTCTGAGTCCAGTTATCCCCAGGCATTCAACTTCTGTTTTCTGGAGATCCCACTGGGACCTGCGGAAGGCTACATCCTACGAAAATTACCTTTACCGCTGTTGGCTTTGACCCCTGGGGTTAATACAGGTAACGCTCTACTTTAACCTCAAAGGACGTTTCAACATGATGACGGTGCGTTTTCAGTTCTCCCTTCATTAATTAATAATAGCATGATATCACTTTTATTTGAACACAGGGAAAATCTTCCTCATTAGCCTTGGTCCCTGGGACCATCTGATTTGCATTCCTCTCTGTAAAACCCTTTACGGAATTAATGCTACAGATTTTGCTGTTTGGTTAGGATTTGAGAAGGGCTTGGAGGTGGGGACAGGAGCTAACAGCTCTGTAAAATGGAGACTTGAACCTGGGAGCGGTAACGTCTTGCAGTTTTGGAACTCCCTTTAAGGTGGCAGATGTGTCGGGGCCTCACGGAGAGGACAATGAACGTATAGTGGCCCCTGCCTCATTTCAGCTGTGACTCTTAAGCACAAACCCTTTGAAGCCCAAAGCTCAAATGTCAACATTTACTGAAACTATCCGCGTTTCCCATTTTGAGAGGATCAGCCAACTGAGTAAATATCACCAAAACCACAGGTGAATCCGTGTGGGCTGGCCGTGGGAGGGGGGCTGGAGGGGGCAGGAAAGCAGGCCTGGAATGTCGGCAGCGAATGTAGGAGTAGAAAACATTTGTGGGCAGAGCTGACTTAAAGCACTCCTTCCCATCTGTGCAAATCAAGAGACAGAAATGCTCTGAGGGGTTCTAAGGATTGCAGTGGGCGTCTAAGCCTACCAGGAAGATGGAAAGTGAGCGTGAGTTGCAGAGGTCCTCGGGGCTCTCGGATTCTGCCCCCGGTTGGCTTTTGCACCTGGAGGTAGCCAGCGCGCCCCCGAGAACGCAACAGTTGCTACAGCAAATCTGTCTGTGCCTCTGGAAGTGTCACAGTGCCTTCCCGTGGGGCCTCGCAGTAACTTCGAGAAATCTGGAAGACAGTATCCTGATAATCCAGACCTTCTGGGTATGAGCTGTGCACGTGCAAACCTTGGTTGCAGGATATCATTCCAGCAGAAGAGCATCCGGGGTGAAATTGGCTTGCTTGGATCCACGATCCCCTGTCGCCTTCTGGGAACACACTTGTGAGTCGGTGTCTGCCGTGGGTTGATGGCATTGAAAGTGTCCTGTAAGGACAAATATAAGGTGAGGTTCCCCTAACCTTTCCCCCCAGAACGTATTTCTGATGATGGTTGAGGAGATGCACGGATCCAAAATGACTTCACTCAGTGGTATTTTTAGAACCTGCGTGGGTCAGCTGACCCTATCAGTGAAAAAGAAAGGCAGCCGCTCAATATGGATTTTGTGATTATTCCCGGGAGTTTGACCTCTTGAGAACAATCATTCAAGGTGAGATAAAATGTACTGTAATGAAGATGGGGATCTGTGGATGGGAACGATATTTCCAGAATAGAATTACACCAAGGGCTTTTCCACAAATTACCAAGGGCTGACAGTGGTATACTTTGAACACCTGATTTAGAGGAGTCCAAAAAAGTAATGAAAAAATATACGAATTTCAATGGCACTTGGAAAGAGTGTGCATGAAATTGGCTCATGAAACGTGAGTGAAAATACACAAGTGCTTACGTATATGTGGCTCTTAAAATAGACATGATGTTAAATGAATTGCACATGAACAACGACTCTTTTGTCTATATCTCTAAAATTTTACATACTGAAGTCGGTTCCCAAAATACCCTTTTTTAAAATGATTCTTGTAACTGTTTGCAAAGGGGCTGACCACCTGTTTGGGTATGCCCGATGGCGGTGGGTTCTGTAACGTCCCACCCGGGTCCCCTCATCAGGAGCTGGAAGGTGCATTTGTAGCTCAGAGCTCTCAGGTATTTGGTTTTTTGGTTGTGTGAGCGTACTCGAACATACGGAAAAGTTCTATATTTCTACAAGTCTATCGTCATAAAACACTCCCTGAACCCTGTGCAAGTGGGACTGGAGAGGAAGCAGGCAGTAACCTCTGGTCCGAACCCAGGACTGGGTCTTTCCCTTCCCGCCGTCCAGCTTCTCTGGCTACTGACTCAGCCCAGAAAAACCCTCCCTGCTTCCCACTGGTGAAGGATGCTTCTGTGTCGAGTATCGGATTGAAGGATGGTTTCCTCCCTGTCTTCCATCAACCAAACATGAACTTCATTTCCTTCTTGACAAGAACACCCTTCAAGACCAAACTCAAAACCCTCTGGCTCCAAAGCTCCAGATTCCCATTTTCCGCGGAAGAGCTGAGGCTCCCTCCCGTGGGCCAGGGCCCACCAGCAATTCCCTCCCACATCCCCGCGTTCCGTGTCTGCCTTGGACAATGCAGATTTCTTCACACGAATGTCCTTCCTCTCAGATGACGGAGAACCCAGAGGGCGGGGGCTGTGGTCTAGCCGTCTTCTGATTTCCACAGCTACAGCCTGGCGCAGGAATTGACCGCTGATGATCAGAGACGACTTACTGGGAGAGCAGAAGCCGCTTCCTCCTGCTGGAAACTGGGGTTCCACTCCCCCCCTCCCAGATTTGCCTGGTCCTCCTCACGATTGTGAATTCCTTTCTATGGCGCAATTGACTCCAGATACGCACACACGAGTGTGCACCAAGCAGATGCACGTCTGCTTAGAATACATGTTTGATCACTGGAAAAACCAAGGCTTATAGCCCATAAATGAATCTGAAATAAATGTCATACAGCCTTTTATCCCCTCTGTAGTAGGATTACCAAAGAAAGATAAAATAAACCCATGAGTACACTCTGAAAATAGCAACGTAACTCAACCCTGTGTCCTCAAAACAGTTTGACTTAAAATTGAAAGGAACTATTTTGTCTGCTGTTAAGAATATAAAAGTGGGCCAAGCTACAGGAGATCAATTTTAAACCATCTGAGGCTACAGGAAAGATTTTTCCTGAGGCTTCTTTTGAAATGGGATAATGCGTGTTCTGCCGTGGCCTTTTAATAAAGAAATCATGCATTATGCAAACATTAACATTTAAACCAATTATGAGCAATTGAAGTTAATTCTTTTAAGAATATAGAATTGAGTTATGACTTTCTTTTTATGGATATGATGCCTTTACTGGAATAAAACAATGAGAGCTATTATGTCTTATGCATTAGCCCACACCGTGGGAGAAAACACAATTTTCTGCTTTTCTCTTTTTGGATGAGAGCACATTATCAATTTTTTTTTATGTGTGAAATATGAATTCCCTGTTAGTGAATGTGGTGGCTTTGACAATAACATGCCACGGTGTCCCTTCTTGCCACCCTGCTGGGGGTAATTACACCATCCGTGTTCCACAGATGAAAACACATAAGCATCAATGGTAGGTTCTTGAGAGACTCACAACACATCCATGGCTGAGAGTTCTTGTTTCAAATGGTTAAATGACAGAACAGCAAAAGCTGGTAATACGTTTTAAATGCATGTATGAGAAAAATGATGTTTTAGCTCTATAAAATACATTGTAATATTATTATGCTGTTTTTTTAATTAAAAAAAAATTTTAATGTTTATTTATTTTTGAGAAAGAGAGAGAGACAGAGTGCAAGCAGGGGAGGAACAGAGAGAAAGGGAGACAGAGTTTCTGAAGCAGGCTCCAGGCACTGAGCTGTCAGCACAGAGCCCGACGTGGGGCCTGAACTTATGAACCTTGAGATCGTGACCTGAGCCGAATTCAGACGCTTAACCAACTGAGCCACCCAGGAGCCCCTATTATGCTATTTTTTTAACGTTTATTTATTTTTGAGAGAGAGACAGGGCATGAGCATAGGAGGGGCAGAGAGAGAGGGAGACACAGACTCCGAAGCAGGCTCCAGGCTCCGAGCCGTCAGCACAGAGCCTGACGCAGGGCTCGAACCCACGAACTGTGAGATCATGACCTGAGCTGAAGCTGGATGCTTGACCGACCGAGCCACCCAGACGCCCCCTTATTATGCTGTTAACAAAATAGATCCAAGGGGTGTGTGTGTGTGTGTGTGTGTGTGTATGGTTAACTTCAACAGTTAAACCCATGAGATATTTCATCATTGTGAGCACACAGTCTGCCCGCCATATAGGAATGAGTCTATTGATGTGCCTGGACCTCTTTCTTCTTTGGTTTTGGGGGAGTCCTGGGTGGAAAATGCTATTCTGTGTGAGCTTATTTTCAGTTGCCTCTGGGTAAGCCTTCCCCTCTCCGGACCGCCGGTCAGACGTGAACAACAAGGATGCTGGATGGACGATTTCTTGTCTAAGCGGTCTTGCCAAGTTGGACCTGCCGATGTGCAGATGCTCTGTTTGGGTCACAAGGTGTTTTCAACGTCTCCAGGTCAGCGCTCTCATCTTTGAAGGTTTCACATAAACATCCAGAATCTCTTCGAGCAGGTGAAGAGGCCTGACCTTCTTCACGGGCTCCATTGCTTGGAGCCAAGGGGCACCTACCCTCGTGTGCAGGGCGCACGCTGGCTGCTGTTTGCCAGAGTCTCTCCCTGCCCCATTCCTCTGTCTCGCTGAGACGTCATTGCCTGCTGCTCATCTCGCAGTAGAGAGGAAGGAAGATTCTTCATGCCGCCTGTGTCTTTCTCAAGACAGCACCAGGGATCAACTGCAAGGGACACACTCGGGGAGCCTGGGTTGCGGGGGGGGCTCGGTCAGTTAAGTGTCCGACTTCGACTCAGGTCACGATCTCACGGTCTGTGAGTTCGAGCCCCGCGTCGGGCTCTGTGCCGACAGCTCGGAGCCTGGAGCCTGCTTCAGATTCTGTGTCTCCCTCTCTCTCTGACCCTCCGCTCCTCATGCTCTGTCTCTCTGTCTCTCAATAATAAATAAATGTTTAAAATTTTTTTTTAAAAAAGGGACACACTCATTTGGGGCATTTCAATTTGTTGTGTCTTCCCCAAGAGTCGGAAAACATTCCTTCCCTCCGGGCTTCTTTCCTCCAGACCAGAATTCCATAGGACCAAGGCTCTTAGACTGGGTTCAGCCATCTTGCTTTCTTTCTTCTTCAGTTGTCTTTGTATTTTTTACCTAAATTTGTTGCCTGGATCCAGGCAGAAACATTCCTACGGGGATGAGAAGAGGCAGAAAGCAAAATAAACACCTGTGATTTTCTCAGGGCGTTGAACCTGTTTTCGAAAACCCCAAAACCCATGACAAACGAAGTTCTCTTACAGCACAAGCAATAATAATAATAATAATTATTATTATTATTAAATAATTTTAATTAAATTTAAATTATTAAATAATTATATAATTATAATTATAATAGATATGTTTTTTCACCCTTTCCTGGGAGCTGTTATTGTATTTTCTCTTAAAAAACTGTTGGGGCGTGGGAGTGTTTTGCATTGGGTGAATATATAACATAAAATTTACCATCGTGGCCTTTAAAAATTTTTTTTAACTTAAATTCAAGTTAGCTACCATACAGTGTGGTGTTGGCTTCAATGACTCATCTCCTACCTATGACACCCAGTGCTCATCCCAACAAGGGCCCTCCTAATGCCCACCCCCCTCCTCCAGCCCCAGTTTGTTCCCTGTATCATCTTGGCCATTTGTTAACGTACAGTTCAATACTGTGAACTGTCACCCACGTGGTTTGTGTAAAAAGTCTACAGTTTTACATCTCGCAAAACTGAATGTCTACACCCGTGCAAGCCTTCCTGTTTGCCCTCCCCCAGCCGCCGACAGAGGCTTCTGCTCCGTGTCTATGAATGTGGCTGCTCGACGTGTGCCATCTGAGTGACGTCGTATGCTAGCTGCCCCTCCGGGGTTGGCTCAGTTCACTTAGCACAGCGTCCTGAAGGTCCATCCATTGTACTGTCCCATTCACTTCGTAAAACAATCCTAAGGGGCCGGATCTTATTTACAGACGAGCAAACTGAGGCTCAGATATGCGTCCAGGGCCACCTAACAATACACGATGGGACAGGGCTCAAAGCCCATTTTATTATTTTTTATTTTTTAATTTTTAATGTTTATTTATTTTTGAGAGAGACACAGACAGAGTGCTCGCAGGGGAGGGGCAGAGAGAGAGACACACACACACACACACACACAGAATTGGAAGTAGGCTCCGGACTCTGAGCTGCCAGCACGGAGCCCGACACGGGGCTCGAACTCACGGACCATGAGATCATGACCTGAGCCGTAGTCGACGCTCAACCTACTGAGCCACCCAGGTGCCCCTCAAAGCCCATTTTAAATTATTCCCCAGCTCTTACCTGTCAGGCCAGAGCCTGTAAAACCAGGATCTGCTGGGGGGTCCACAGCATTTTCCGGGGGCCCTGCCGTTGTCTACAAAGTGCTTGAATTTTCATTTTATTTCAGCGACAATTTTCCTTCTTTCCCTCTTTTATTTGGGGGGCACTGGAGGACAGGCACAAAAACCTGCTCCCACTCCTGGTCTAAGGGTGCAGTCCTTTCCCTGGTCTGCAGGAACTCCTACCGGTAACGTATTTCCTTTTCCTCCCACATCAGTTGATTGTGTGCTTGTGGGCTTATTTCTGGGCTCTCGGTCCTGTTTGACGGGTCTGTAGTGTCCCGCATTGCTTTATGAATTTCTCACGTACAACGTGTTATGGAGAAAATGAAAGCCACCCGGGTTCCAAGTTCCTTTTCTGGTGTGGATAAAGACCCCTGAGTCATGATGCTCGGGACGCACTTTGGGTGCAAACCATCGATAGGACTGCGGACAAAGAGCACAGATCTGGGTCATCTAGCTAATTAACCTCCTTCCACTAATTCGCTCTCCAAAAGAGCCAAACCTGACTGACTGATCCCAGCCTGGTGTGAGCCCCCAAGTGTGGGCCCCCGGGCATCCCCGGTGTGATCCTTTCCGTCCTTGCTGACCCGCGGTGCTAATCCACCTGGCTCGTGTCTGTCCACCGACGGGGGTACGGCTGTGTCTCGTTGTTCTCTTCTACCTTCTCGGTTGAGCAGCCAGCTCCAGAATTTCTGTCTCCCTAGAATTTTCCTTCGGTAAGCATGTTAGGGTTTCCCTAATGACTACCACTATCTCTCCATTTCAGCATTTTCATTACAAGATGTGGACGCATTGGGAAGAATGCTGCACCCTCTGGGTCTGGGGAATCTGCCCTCTCCCACACATGCCGTCGAAGCCATCTGGGTACCTCGGTTACCAGAAGGTTCGAGGCGAGGTGGCAGTGGGAGAAGCGGTTTTCTGGGGGAGGTGGGGTTTCGGTGGAGGCTGAAGGATGCAGAGGAGTCCTTGCTGTTTCTGACCAAGACTCCATCAGGGGGAACGTATTTGGTGAATGAAGCCAAGAGGACAGAACGCATCCCTCCGACCCCCCATTAGACATTACTAAGCAGAGTTGAGCACAAGGAAATAGTTTGCAGACCAGGAGATAAATCAGAACAGGAAAGCATGTATGCAAAGTCACTTAAACACCAAACAAGCATAAATGCCTTCCCTCTGCTTCTCCAAGACCGTTTTTGCAACCACAGTTTGACATTTTTACTGTGATCTTTCACACTTTGTAAAAAATAACCATCTGTATTTATGGCCTGCTATTACGTGCATATTCCACATTTACTGTTGTCTCTACTATTCAGCCTCAGTAGAAATTAATCCGTAACAGCCATGCAGTGCATGAAGTTCTTTAACATCTCTGATGCTGTGCCCTTCTTATGGCTAATGAAAAAAAAAAAAAGTCTCTTTTACGAAAAGAAACCAAAGACTCTTAGAAAAACATTTCCTTTTTATGCTGAGCAGTCTTTTCTATAAATGTCGTCATTCTTTTCCTTTTTGTCCAATCACCAAACTAACTTTTATAACAGAAAATAGTGGCGAGGGCCTGCCCGCTCTACGTTTTGCTCCAGGGTAATGGAAAATTTATATCCGTGCAGGATCAATGACCTGAGTCACGGGGCTCAGCCACAGAGACCGGCATCACTCATGCTGGCTGTGTCGCGTTGCATCGGTGTTGAAGAGGAGGAGGGCCCAGAGTCGGAGAAAACAGACACATCTGGTCCTTAATGTTCACAAACACACACCTAATGTCAATGATGCGTGTCTACATTTGGCATCATCAACAACGAAGTGTGCTTCCCACCCGTCTGATTGTCCTGTAGCAGATCGGCCTTGGGAACCTGTCTCTTTTAGGGGGGAGACACTCGAGAAAACTAGCACATGTTAACTCATCACAATTACAGGTTCTCTCTGCTTGCAGTGGGATATATAAGACATTCCGAGGTATCCACTGCTGCTAAAATGCAGGCCGGGGAGGGAGGCGACACAAACTTCAGAGAACGGCTATCACAGGTGCTGCGGGTGAATGTGGTCGCGAGTTATGCTATTTTATTAGAATCTCCTTTTCCTCGGCATTTATTCTAGAAGAGGCTATACTCCATAATTCGTAGTCAAATATAGAGAACCTTTGGTGTTTATGGACAGCTGCCCGTGTGGTGGGGCATGACTCTGCTCACTCATTTGCTCTGCTGTGGGGCACCCATCACACGACACCATCAACATGCATTTACCCACCTTACTGTTGACAGACCCTTGACTTGTTTCCAGTTTGGGATCTCTCAAACAACACTGCTATGCATATTTTGGGGGACGGCACGTATGTAAGGGTGAAACTGCTTGGCCACGGAGCGTAGAAAGCTTCCACTTGAGTAGATAACACAAAACTAGTTTTCCAAAGGGGTTAAAATAATCCCACGGGCAACTCACCGGTGCTCATTTGTCAATATCTTTTACTGACACACAGTGAAGCTTTACCGACACATTGCCACAGTTTAGATTTTCAGCCACTTTAGATTTTCAGCGTGTGGAATAAGTCACTGTGGTTTTAATTTTCCTGTCCTGGTAATGAAGGCTGATGAGCACAGTGTGACACATTTATAGGACATTTGGATGTCTTTTGTGAGGCGACAATTCACATGTATTGCTTTTTTCTGTCCTATTGGGTCTTCTATAATTTCCGTATTGATTTTAGAGTTCTTATCACATCCTGGATGTGAGCCATTTGATGAATATATGTATTGAAAATAATTTCTCCTATTCTGTGGCTTCCTTTTAGAGTCTACATTTAACACGGTCTGGTTTATAAATTTTAACTTTGTAGTGACTGCTTTTGTATCCTGTTGAAGAATCCCTCTGCTTATTCAAGGTCATGCAGATATTCTCCTATGTTTTCTTCTAGCAATTTTGTGGGCTTAATATTCCCTTCAGGTCCACAACCTGGGTATAATTAATTATTATGTATGAAATTAATTTTCCTCATATTATATCTAATGGATCCCATGCCATTTACTGAAAAGATATTCTGTTCTCGCTTCTCCACGTTGACAGGCACATCATGACTGCAGTGGCCACGTCTGTGTAGATGGACTTCTGGGTTCTTTGTTTGGTTTCATTAGTCCTTTGTCCCTTTTTACACTGATATCATACTGTCTAAATTACCATAATATTAACTCAGCCTTGATACTTAAGAAAGGGTTTCTTCTGACTTAGTACTTCTTCAAGATATCTTTTTCTTTTCTTAGCCTTTCACATTTTAATTTACAGTTTTGAAACAGTATGTAATTTTTTTACCAAAAATATCCATTGAGATCTTGATTGGATGTGCACTAACTCTATAGACCATCTCAGGGCGGGGCGGGGGGCGGGGCGGAATCTACAGCTTTGCAATATCAGTTATTCCGGTACATGAACCTCAGATAGCCATTTATGTATTTGTAGAATTTATCACAGTCATGTTTGATCGCTTCCTTTGTCAAGGTCTAACATATCCTTCTTTGCATTCATTCCTGGGTATTTCATTCTCGTGCTGTTGTAAAAGGCATTTAAAAACCATTTTCTAACACTTTGTTGCTGTGGCAAATTACCAGTATATAGAAATACAATTGATTTTTATATATTGACTTGGTAACCAGCAGCCTTGCCAAATTTACTCCTTAACTTTAATAGATTTTCCACAGATTCTTGTAGATGGTGTGTGTGTGTGTGTGTGTGTGTGTGTGTGCGTGTGTATTCCTGTTATATATTAAAATAATGATTTTTTTTACATTCCTCCTATAATTTTTTAATTAAAAATATTTCTTGCCTTGTGGACTGGCTAGATCTTCAGTTTAAAGTTGAATAGAGGTGCTGGTCTTTCCTAGATTCAGAAGGGTAGATTTCAACATGTGACCCTTAGGTGTGACATTGGATGTAGGTCTTATAGGTGTCTTTATCACAGAGATGAGCACATTTTTCTTAAAGGGCCAGTGAGTAAATATTCTAGATTTGGGGCCAGATACAATTTCTATCACACCTTTCTCCTCCTCCTCTTATAACTCTTTGAGCAATTATAAGCATTTTTAGTTTGCTGGCCATACAGATACCAGCCATGGGTACTTGAAACAATGGAGGTGATCTAAAAACCCCTTTCAGACTAAGAAACTTCTCTGACATCCTCATTGCCCAGGTCTTTTGCAAATCATCTACAATGTAGGATACTACTATCCTAGGATCTTAACAGAAATTAAGAATTTTATTTTTCCCCTAAATCTATCGAGAAGAGTATAAGATCTTATCCCTTTTTGTGCATAAAAGTTGGCATCCCGTCCTTTTGCGTTAATATTATGTCTAAAACCTTTTTCTTTTTGGTGCAATTTTAGACTAGCCATAACACTTCAACTTAAGGATTCTGGATATCGAAATAAAACTTTGAAAATATGTGAGGAGCACCTGGGTGGCTCAGTCAGTTAAGCGTCCAACTCTTTTTTTTTTTTTTTTTTTAATATATGAAATTTACTGTCAAATTGGTTTCCATACAACACCCAGTGCTCATCCCAAAAGGTGCCCTCCTCAATACCCATCACCCACCCTGCCCTCCCTCCCACCCCCCATCAACCCTCAGTTTGTTCTCAGTTTTTAACAGTCTCTTATGCTTTGGCTCTCTCCCACTCTGACCTCTTTTTTTTTTTTTTTTTTTTTTTTTTTTAAGCGTCCAACTCTTGATTGCAACTCAGGTGATGATCTTGTGGTTTGTGAGATCGAGCCTCGCATTGCGCTCTGTGCTGAGCTCGGGACCGGCTTGGGATTCTCTCTCTCTCTCTCTCAAAATAAATAAATAAATTTTAAAAAATAAAGAAAAGAAAAGAGAAGAAAAGAAAAGAAAAGAAAAGAGAAAATTAACCTGCTCATACAAGCTACCCTCAGAAGCATCTACTATTCGTAGTTTGTTGTTTCGCCTTCCTGATTTTTTTTTTAAGAATTCACTTACCAGGAAAATAATTTAATTATAGGACCCACCTTCTCTCTGATTTTTTTTATTGAAAAGTAAAGTTGATTTCCTAAAAAGGAAACCATTTTCTTAGAGTATGAATATCGATGTTAAATGAAGAAGTAATGGTATATAATCACCTAGCAAAAATCAGCTGGGTTCTTGAATGCATTCTTCAAATTCATTAAAGTCCCATGTAGCTGAACCTAGAAAATGCAATGATATATTCCTTTTAGAGTCATGACTGGAAATGATACAACACAAATGTAAAATCCAGAAAGAGTCATTCAGTTGACGGGAGGGGAGATGTAGCACAGAGGGATGGATTTGGGATCTCGTATCGACCGAGTAGCTGGATGATGCCCTGGGAGCATGGGCATTGGCGCTGTGTGTGGTGGTGAGCAGGCTGGCCATCTCCGTCCTCACAGAGCTCACCTCCTGTGGGAAGTCAGACGATGACACGGATCACAGAACAAGAAGTGGTGTGCATTCTGTAAGGACGATCTGGAGGCATGCGGCAAAGGGGTCTCAGTATCCCAGAGTTAGGTTAGGAGCCCAGTGGTGGTGACTTCTCAGCATAGATGAGGTCAAGAGAAGAGCCGTGTGTGTAGTCAGGGGGGGGGCACCCTGTGCAGAGGAGACAGAGCAGGAAATTCAAAGTGTAGTGTTGAGACAATGACTCCTGTAATGAAACTGCTAAGCTAATGGACACTTTTAGCCGTATTAATCCTCGGGTGGGAGAGGCTACTGAAGATCTGTCTACCATCTGTCTATGTATGTATGCATGTATCTATCTATCTATCTATCTATTCATCCATCCACCTGCCTATCTACCATCTATCCATATCTTTTGATCCATATCTACCATCAGTCTGTCCATCTATCCACCTATCATCTATCTATCTATCTATCTATCTATCTATCTATCTATCCATCTATCTGTGTATCCATCCATCCATCCATCCATCCATCCATCCATGTATCTACCCACCTATCCACATATCTATCTATCTATCTATCTATCTATCTATGTATCTATCTATCTATCTATCTACCCATCCATAGCCATTTGTCTCTCTATCTTTCTACCTATCTATCATCTATCTATATCTTTTGATCCATATCTAACATCAGTCTGTCCATCTATCCACCTATCATCTATCTATCTATCTATCTGTCTATCTATCCATCCGTAGCTATCTGTCTCTTTATCTGTCTACCTGCCTATCTATCATCTATCCATATCTATTTATCCATATCTATCTATCAATCATCTATCTGATAAAATTTGATTCAGCCAAAAAAAGAAGGAAATCTTGTCGTTTGCAACAACATGGATGGACCCGGAGGGCATCATGCTGACTGAGATCAGCCAGGCACAGAAAGACAAACACTGATAGATCTCACTTACATGTGGAATCTTGTAGAAGCAGAGAGTGGAACAGTGGTTACCGGGGGTTAAGGGGAAGGGTAAATGGGGAGATGTGGTAAGTGGTGACTCTGAGAGGTCACGGATGTGTTCATTAACTTGATTGTGAGTCATATCACAATGTGTGCGTATATTATATCACATGGCACACACCTGAAGTATATGCGATTTTTACTTGTCAGTCATACAAATACCTCAGTTAAGCCGGAAAAAAATGAAGAAGCAAGGTAGTAAAAAGAAACAAAAATAGAGGGCGTAACACAGTGAGATGTGTTTTACACCCTGCACGTGGAGAGAAGATTGGAATGTTCCAGAAAGCAAGCAGGAGGCTGTTGCAGTAGTTGAGGAAGGGGAGGCTGCCTCTTGAATTAATGCTGGAAACACTGGCATGGGGACTAAGGAAGGAGTGGACCGCAGAGGTCACTAGGGAGATGGGATTAGTAAGACCTGGAGACTGTACTCACAGGTGCAGAGCAGAGGACTGCCTTCCCAGGGCCCTTGGCGGTTCCTGCCTTAGCGATCCCATGGGTTTCAAACTGGCAATGTTGGAACAGGACCTTTGTGAGTCCTGGTGACCAATGTGAATTTCCTGTCCCCTGTGCTCTGCTCAGGGCAGGCTTCCTCCCTGAGAGTCCCTGCCTCTCCCCACGCCTGGGTGCATCCGGGCATCCCCGGGGCAGAGTGTGGGTCTCTCTCCTGTGATACAGAGTACACGTGTGCTGACCCTGGTTCCCCACATTGTCTTTTCTCCTTCACGTCTGGAAGCTAGTTTTAATAGGCTTCACAAGGCTAGCAATCATTTCTTATGCCTCCAGTTTGAAGTTTGAAGCTTTGAAACTCAATTTGCAACGACATGGACGGACCTCGAGGACATGCCTTTGATAACCACACAGGTGATAGAAACGTGTGAGGCTGTGGGATGAAGCCCGTGATTGCTAACGTTGCCTTCTTGTTTCTAAATTCTAAATTCGAATTCGTCAATTATACATGTTAAGAAATGCTATGAGGAGGGGCGCCTGGGTGGCTCAGTCGCTTAAGCGGCCGACTCTTGACTTCGGCTCAGGTCACCATCTCACGGTTCGTGATTTCCAGCCCCACAATGGGCTCTGTGCTGACAGCACGGAGCCTGCTTGGGATTCTCTCTCTCCCTGTCTCCGCTCCTCCCCTGCTCTCTCTCTCACTCTCAAAATAAAAAAAAATAAACATTAAAAAACAAAAGAAATGCTATGAGGAGATCGGCTAGCGGTTGATAGTTACCAACGATAAATGGTACTTTGGAGGCTGTTGTCCTCTTTTCTCTAAATTGAATATAAATGAAATTTTCTGTAATAAAAAGTGAAAAAATGTGCCTGTACCAGATGACACGCATCTCCCCTGGAGGCCTTGCAAGTGGCCTCTACAAAGGATCTAAGTGACAAGGGGTAGAAGAAAGATGGCCCCAGGCTCATGCGAAGCCTTAAGGAAGTCAAGTTATTTCTGAGCGTCTCCCAGTCGGGCTCTCCCCCGGACCCCCCTTCTGAACATGCTACGTGCGTGTGTGCACCGTGGGCTGGGCAGCTGATGGGGTGGGTGTGCAGTCTTTACAGCAGAAAAGCTGGCCATGAGCTCTGCATATATCACTACTGTCTACACGTCAAGGTCTTGGACCCCAGGGTGGCTGGTCTGTGAAGTGGGGAATTTGCAGGTGGCCGTAATGACACAGGAGTTTCAACTACACCTCACAGACGCTCAGCTATGCCAACGTGATCGCGATCCTACAGACGCTGGCACCGATGGGGCGTGTAAGGGACCGACCTGGGGCTGAGGACAGCATGCTCTGCACCGGCACTAGCAAGGGGAAACGGTTACTGGAGAAATCCCAGCAAGAAAGTGCGGGATCAGTGGGGTGCACTCCCTGAGCACAGACACCACGGCCAGGATGGAATGGCCGCTGGTCCCTCGCCAAAGCCCCTGCTCTCCCTGCTCCTGCACGGGTGTATGGGGACTGACCCCAGGGCACACCATCATTTCATTTTAAACCAAACTCTGAGCCCCCAGACAGGCTCCACCTACAGGATTCACCCTCTAGTTTAGCCAAGTTCAGAGAAAAGAAGCTCCCTGTGTCTTTCAGCCCCGCAAGCATGGCCTTTCTGTTTCTATCCTGTCGGGTTGATGGGGAGGCTGGTGCGTCAGTGGTGAAGCTGGCCGAGCCCTTCCCTCTGCCCCCCATCTTCTCTCCCAGCCGTGCTGGCTGTATGCAGTGCTGGGGTGCCTGCAGACAGCACCCACAAAACACACAAGGACAAAGCATGGGATCCGGGCTGGACTTTTCAGACTTAAAATTCTGGGTGAGCTCAACTTTCCATCATCAACTCTCGACAGTCCCGGGAGCAGTTATCAGTATTTGGCTTCTTTTAGGGCCTCTACGTTTGCATACCCTTGCAACTGTGTCTTTCTATACATGCGAAAATCACAGGCTAATGGGCCCAAAGAGGCCGATTCATGGAGATTTGGAAAGAACCAATGGGATGTCGAATACGGTCTCTGTGCATTCTCATAGTGGGTGCCTGAAAACATGCCATGCAGATACCTTGCTTGCTCAAAGAATGACTTCATATTTCTTTGAGCTTAAATACCTTTTACCTCTGCAGTTCAGTTGAAAGAATAAGCATGACAACAACAACAACAACAACAACAACAACAACAACAACAAAAAGCCAAACGTGGAGCCGTAGATCCCACTAAATGGAAAATTAATGGAGGCAAATGAATGGGATGTTACTATCGATGTTGAATAGCCTTCCGCACCTGCCTACGAACTCCAGCGTTGACTTCCCATGTTTCAAAGCGTGTGGTGCTAAAAACTGGGCAGAGAAGACTGCTTTTGGCCATTGGCCTGGGACGCACAAGTGTTATTTTCATTTGTTAAAATGCTTTCTTTGGGGCACCTGGGTGGCTCAGTCGGTTCAGCATCCGACTTCGGCTCAGGTCAGGATCTCACGGTCCCTGCGAGTTCAGGCCCCAAATTGGGCTCTGTGCTTACAGCTCAGATTTGGAACCTACTTCGGATTCTCTCTCTCTCTCTCTCTCTCTGTCCCTCCCCCACTCATGCTCTGTCTCTCAAAAAATGAATAAATGTTAAAATTTTTTGAAAAAAAAAACACTTTCTTTAATTATATGAGCATTATAGTATTTGTAACAATAGGAGAGCACAGAATATATGACATAAACGGGAGCCGTGAGCTGTCGGGTACATCATCTTTGTGGAAAAGGAGTTCCAAAGATGTTTATGATGCAGTAATGCTCATGGTTCCAATCCTAAATGCAGCTAATTCTGGCATTAGCCTCTGTCTTTCTAGGTTCTTGGTGTTAACAAAGTCATAGAGACATTGTAGGTATTAATGTAGGACACACAATTATTGTTTTCAAAAACTTTTTCCCCCTTTGGACAAAGCAAATACTATGCCTTTGTGAAAGAAAAGTATAGAAATATATATATAAAGTAAATAAGAATTTAGGGGCAGCTGGGTGGCTCAGCTGGTTAAGCGTCCGACTTCGGCTCAGGCCATGATCTCATGGTTTGTGAGTTCGAGCCCCACATCAAGCTCCCTGCTGTCAGTGTGGAGCCTGCTTCAGATCCTCTGTCTCCCTCTCTTTGCCCCCTCCTAAAAATAAATAAACATGAAAAAAAGGAATTTAAAGTCATTTTTTTTTTTTTTTGCCAGCTTGTCTGTCTTCCTGCCTGCAAATCTCACTCTCCAGATGATTTCCTGGACTTGCCTGGAATGTTTTCTGTGTCTTTACAAACAGGCGCACACACAGACACACACACACACACACAGACTCCTCAGACAGCCCAAGAAAGGCGGTGGTCCCCACACTGGGAGAGCCAGAAAGAGGGAGAGTTGTGCCTGTGGAATAATCAAGGTGTTGCTACTTGGCAAATGGCTTCTTGCAAACAGTCCTTCCACAAAATTCTTCCAGTTTTGGATGCAAAGGGGTGGAAAGTGATTTTCAAGTTCTGTTGTGGGAAGGATGGTGGGGAACCACACAATTTCCCAGGAACGCGGCTCCTTCATGATGGGACCTTTAGAAATGGAGGGCACAGGGCGTCCTCGGGGTGAGGCAGGCTGGGTCTGCAGAGGGACAAGCATGAATGACTTCGAGAAGATTGCCTTTCATGGGGGAGCCTGTCTGGCGTGTTAAGGAGAGGCTGAAGGGGGTTCGTGGAGGCGAAGAATAAAAATGAGCCTTCACGTTTTATGACATTTGGGAGCTCAGGCTGAAATGGATCAGAAATGACACATTCTTTTTTGTGACATCTGAGTGGATCATTTCTTTCTAACCCCAATCCTCTTGTCACTCAAGAGTCAGACCTGACCTTCTGCACATGGCCCTGTGGGCTCCATAAACATCCCAGAGGCCACTGCGACTGTGTAAGTACTAGGCCGTGTCTTACAAGCACCCAGTGTGTGTGTGCAGATGTGTGTGAGCGTTGGTTACGCCCCGTTAAGTGCCTTCTATCGTGCTTTTCTTGTTTCTTTTTGGAAATCTGCACAAATACCCAGAATCAGTAAGTTCAACTATTCTTTTCATTTGACCCATGCACGAACAGGCTCAAAGAGGCGAGAGACGTGTTCGAGGTCACCCAGCTTGCAAGTGATCGAGCTAGAGTCCTAATTCCTTTTAGGCCCTGATCCGCTGGGGATGTGTGCAGAGTGTTGAGTGGGGTGTGAAACACGAGTGTTGGGTTACATTCTGCGGCCTGTTGGGAGAGTTTCAGCCTCTCGAGCCCTCCGTTCTGTGGCATTACTGGCTTTTTTTGCCCCTGGCCACCGCCCCCCATCTCTTGGCGTTAGCTAGCACACTGGGGGCCCTGCAGACAGCTGGTTTTGTAAAGCTGCCCCTGCTGTCCCTAACTCTGGGACCCTAAACAAGTAATTTTTCTTCTCTGAGTTTCCGTGGACTCATCTATGATAAGAAGACAATGGCCTGTGTCCCACACGGGTTGAACACACACACATCCGCAAAGTGCCTCACACGGAGGGAGTGCTTGTGAGTAGTGCCTGCAGGGGGCATCCACAAGGACCATCAGCTGTGCAATCTCACCACTGTGCTGTTAGCTAGCACGGAGCCCGAAGAGGAGTGAAGACAGTTAGGGCGGGAAGAACGTACAGGCAGCAAATAGAGAGATGCAAAGAGCCAAGAAACATACAGATAGGATTTTAAAAATCATTGACTTTCAATAAAAAGCAAATGAAAATCAAGCGTGGGAAGAGGGGCGCCTGGGTGGCTCAGTCGGCTGAGTGTCTGACTTCAGCTCAGGTCATGATCTCAGGGTCTGTGAGTTCGAGCCCCGTGTCGGGCTCTGTGCTGACAGCTCAGAGGCTGGAGCCTGCTTCAGATTCTGCATCTCCCTCTCTCTCTGCCCCTCCCCTGCTCATGCTCTATCTCTCTGTCTCAAAAAATAAATAGACATTAAAACAATTTTTCTAAAAAAAATCATGTATGTGAGGTAATCTGGTAATACCTGCTTCTGGCCAGCTGTGAGACATGGGAGAGGATTATTGGTGGCTGGTGAAGGATGGACGGGCATGGCTGCAGAGCAGGGCTCTTTCACAGTATCTGTGAAATTTTAGAATGGGTGAGTCCTCTGGTCCTACAAGTCAACTTGTTCTAATATCTCAAGAAACATGCACATACATGCGTTTCCAAGAATGCCCACTGCAACACATTGTATTGAAGGGAAAAGCTGTAAATAGCCTACGTGTCCATCAGGAACAGGAGGGACCCAATAAACTCTTACAAATCTTCATGGAATAGCTTGAAGAAATAAAAATGAGTAGAACAGCTACAAATACTGGTGTAAGCAAACCCATAAAACTCCCAAGACATATATTGTAGCCCTAAACACATTACTGAGTAGCTCAGGAAATATGAGAGGTTATAGGCAAATACTTATCCAGGTGAATGTGTGTATATATGCAGAGATTTGTCTCCTCGAAAAGGTGTCAACACCTGACCTCAGTTATCCTGTCTGTACAATGGGAGTCTGGACGGATGGATTTGGCCTGTGGTTCTACTGTCTGGTCATTCATCTCATGGGAGTGAGACTGGTCCATGAAGGGTATGACAGTTGCTTCCCAGTACTGGTCAATTAAACTTTCTTGCTCATGGTTAAAAAAAAGAGAAAGAAAGAAAGAAAGAAAGAAAGAAAGAGAGAAAGAGAGAAAGAAAGAAAGAAAGAAAGAAAGAAAGAATAAAAAGGAAAGAAAGAAAGAAAGAAAGAGGAATAGGGAGGGAGGGAGGGAGGAAGGAAGGAAGGAGGAAGGAAAAGAGAGAAAGAAAGAAAGAAAGAAAGAGGAATAGTGAGGGAGGGAGGAATGAAGGAAGGAGGGAGGGAGGGAGGAAGGAAAAGAGAGAAAGAGAAAGAAAGAAAGAAAGAAAGAGGAATAGGGAGGGAGGGAGGGAGGAAAAGAGAGAAAGAGAAAGAAAGAAAGAAAAAGAAAGAAAGAAAGAAAATAAGAAAGAAAGAAAGAAAGAAAGAAAGAAAGAAAGAGGAATAAGGAGGGAGGGAGGAAGGAAAAGAAAGAGAAAGAAAGAAAGAAAGAAAGAAAGAAAGAAAGAGGAATAGGGAGGGAGGGAGGAAAAGAGAGAAAGAGAAAGAAAGAAAGAAGAACAAAAGAAGGAAAGAAAGAAAGAAAGAAAGAGAGAAAGAAAGAGAGAGAGAAAGAAAGAAAAGGGGGTATGCTTTTAATGTTTAAAGTTAACACTCATTGAAATATATATTTTATGAGCTTATTGTACTGATGCGTAATTAATTTAGGAAGATGTACTCTCTTCGAAATATGTGTTTTTAATCACAACTTTTGTGAACAAAAGAGCTCTTATGACAGTTTCAAATTCATTAAACTTTGGAGAATTGTAGAAAAATCTAATTATTTCCATTGCCCTTCCTTTTATGATGCGAAAGAACGGACCTATTTTATAATGCTTAACCTGAGTTGTAGGAAATCCAATTAGTCTGAATTTTAGCTGAGATGCTGATCACGTTGGATGCTCCGGGCTCTCCCAGGAAACCTACCTGTTTTTCATTTAAGCGGAAGGAATCGACGTTTCCAACAGCGAGCCGTATGCTGCAAAGTTAACGCCAAATACGATGAGTTAGGCCCCTTTGTCCTCCTCATATTTCAAAACCAGACTCTGAGGCAGTCTCTGTTCATCGTCTCAACTGTGAAAAACTGAGGATTCCGCCCCCCACCTGAAAGACAGCCTTTCTCTCTTTTTCCTGCAGAAAACCTCGCAAAACCACGGCCAGCAAGCGTATTTGTCATCTTGGACATTGGCCACCGTCGCAAAGCGTGTCTCGTTTGAAAATGATGGTAAGTGGTGCCCAGTGGACAGCGGGACGCCTAATTAGATGCGTGTGATTCAGGTAGCATTTCAGCAAAGACATGCTGGGTGGGGGAAGAATGTTTCTTTTTCCCCAGCCTCCCTCTAGACGCGGGCTTGACTTCAGGACCCGCCCTCCCATGGCATCAGGTCTCGTGAGAACAGAATGAGCCGTGCAATCGTAAGTACCTTTGTGGTGGGTTCTTCAGCCGAGTCCTTCTTCGTCAACCTGGGCTGCACTCCACAGCTGTATCTTCGGCGAGGGAGACGTTTAAAGGCACACAATTCCTGCAACGTCGCTGCTTCCCCTCGATTTCTCACGTCGGAGGCTCTTAATTTTCCCAAGCCAAGTGAGTTTTCTAATGCAAAACCGGATTTTCCCCATGACTGTACATCTAGCCAAAAAGTGCTGGAAACGTAACAACTTCAAGGGGGGGGAAAGCGGTTTTGTTCTCGCTGGTGACACAATAAAGCTAAAGAGGGGAGGCGTTGAGACTCCATTGCCCTTCCTTTTATGACCTTCTGTGTGACAGGTGGCGGTGGGCATTCTTCCGATCCCAGAGGATGCACGACACCAAGAGGGAGCCCATCACGGGCGCTGGGTGACGATGATGTATTAAGTGAAGGTTCCCTGGTTGTGGCCAATGTCCCACCTGGAGGCTGGGAGTCTGAGACCAGGGTGCCAGCCTGCTCTGGTTCTTGGGGAGGGGCGCCCTTTCCTGGATTGCGGACTGCTGACTTCTCCGTGCATCTTTGCAGGGCAGGGAGCGCAGGGAGGAAGCCAGCTGTGTCGTGACTCTGCAGGGGCAGAGCCCCCGCGACGTCAGGTGATTGCAATTGCCCCCAAAGGCCCCACCTCCTGAGAGCATCACACCGAGGGCTGCCGCGTCCGCACAGGGCCTCGGGGGGAGCACAGGCTTTCGCTCCAAAACGTGCACAGGTCCAAGTTTTTGTTTGCATGTCTGATTTCATTGCTTGTGTGGGCACCTAGAAGCAGAGTGGCTGGGTCATATGGTAATTCGGCGTTTGCCCCCCGCCCCCCCCCCCCCCGTCAGAGACAAACAAGCTGGACGTTAAAGTATAAAGACAGATTTTAACGGGTAATAATCATTGTAATAGTGGAGAGAGTCCAGCAAGAACTGAGCTCATCATGGATTTGCACAGGAGGGACTGAGCGTTTCAAAGATGGAATGAGGACAGAAGGGTCAGGGAAGTAGGGATTTTACAAGGGAGGTTTGGTCCACGAGCAGCCCACCTGGGGGTGTTAACAGCACTTAAAGTTTGGTGGCTCCTTGGGGCGCCTGGGGGGCTCAGTCGGTTGAGCGTCCAACTTCGGCTCAGGTCACGATCTCACGGTTCGTGAGTTCGAGCCCCGCGTCGGGCTCTGTGCTGACAGCTCAGAGCCTGGAGCCTGTTTAGGATTCTGTGTCTCCCTCTGTCTCTGACCCTCCCCCGTTCATGCTCTGTCAAAAATAAATAAACATTAAAGAAAAAGAAAAAGTAGGGGTGCCTGGGTGGCTCAGTCAGTTAAGCATCTGACTTTGGCTCAGGTCATGATCTCGCGGTTTGTGAGTTTGAGCCCCACATCGGGCTCTGTGCTGACAGCTCAGAGCCTGGATCCTGCTTTGGATTCTGTGTCTCCCTCTCTCTCTGCCCCTCCCCCGCTCATGTTCTATCTCTCTCTCTCTCTCAAAAATAAATAAAAACATTAAAAAATATTTTTTAAATAGATAAATAAAAGGCATTTAATCCAAAATGACACACTGTAAACCAAGATTACTAAATATGTATCATTTGAAACAATGTCATCCCACTGGACAAGAGTTGACTGCCATGGTCCCCACTGTGATGGGTAAAAATGAAACGTGGCCACGCGGGGGTCCACGGGGCTTCTCGGATTTGTGGGTTTATAGTTTTCGTTAAGATTGGACCATTTTTGGCCATTATTTCTTCAAAAAAAAATTTTTTTTTGCCTCTCTCCCCTCATGTTAAGCTGCCTGATATTGACTCAGCATTGACGGATGCTCTCTACGTTTGGGGGGGTTGTTTTTCTCTCGGCGTCTTATCTGGGGGTATTTTCTACTGGGATGCGTTCACGCCCCCATGATCACTTCTCTTGCTGCGTCGCATCACGCGAATCCCTTCTGGTGTGTTTTTCATCCCAAACACCGTAGTTGTCAACTCTGGAACTCTGGACGTTCTGTTTGGGTCCTTCTAAAGACCTGCCATGTTCGTGCTTAACTTCCGGGCACACGGGCTCCTGTGAGCGGCTCTCTTCTGCTAACTCAGGCGTCCGTCCAGGTCTGTTCTGATTCTCATCGTTGAGGGCTGTTTTTCTGCCTGGTAATCTTTTATTTATTTATTTTTTTGGATGCCAGATATTGGCACCTCACCGTGTTGAGTGCCTTGCCTTGAGTTTTGTTCTGGGATGAGATTAAGTTATTTGGAAATACTTAGATCCTTTTGGGTCTTGCTTTTGTGCTCGGGTGGGTGGGACAGACTCAGTGTTTCCTGGGGACCCTGTGCAGATAAGCCAGGCTCCCTTTATGCAGCTCTGGGTTCTCTCTTCTGCTTTTCCCCATGGCTTCTGGCTGCCTTAGTCTCACTGGGCTAGCACCTCTGTCTCCTCTGCTCAGGGACTCTGCCAGGCTCTGCCTCAGTTTCCCCTCATGTGCTGCAGACTGAAGACACTCGAGGCTCAGGCCGGAGCAGCCACACAGAGCCACACGGCTCAGCCTGGCTGGTTGTTTCCCGTCTGTCAAGAATCACCATGTTCACTTCTGATGCTCAGTGTCTTTCCAGTGACGCTCCCATGAATTTTACGTTTCTTGGCTTGTTTCCTTTTGTTTTTGCCTGTTATGGATGAGAGATTAACTTGGTCCCTCCTGCACCTTCCCGGCAGGAAGCAGAACGTCCTTCACTTGTTTTTAAATGGAGAGAAAGGCCAAAGACTGGGGGATGAGAACAGGTGTTCTTTCTTATCTTATCTCACCTTGTCACGTCTGGGTAGCAAGCTGATATGAACCACCGTTCCTTCAACTTGGCCTTCTGCCTATAACCAAGCCATTTTAATAGATAACATCTCTTCAAATATGATTGCACACCCTTTTTTTTTTAATGACGGCTGATGGAAATGGTAGAAAAATTCATTTGTTAAAATCAAAGTTCAAGATAGATTCTACACCTAGTTAAAATCAAATTCCACCCAGGGAAAAACGTGGGATTTGTGTGCACTGTCTTAAGATGCTAGAGGCATCCTTTATTTCACAGTCGGGTTCAATACACACGGGAGATATCCGGCTGGGCCGCCCCTTTCTCCATTCTCCGCCATTTTCTTGCTTGTCTTTTGAAAAGCAAAACGTGTTTCCCACATGCCCTTGTAATGTTGTGTCATTATAGGGTCCATTTTGAGCCAGTGACCCTGATGGCAGGGAAGTGGAAATCCTTAGAACAAATATTCCACCCTACTTACCCACCCTGTCTACAAAGCGAAGCACGTTGAGAATTTTGCAAGTCCCTCCTTTGTCTTCCCTGCAACCTAGCTGTGATGCCTGGAGATCCAGCAGCCATCTCGTGACCATGAGGACAAATGTTACACGCTGTTGCTATTGGCTGAGAGCAGGAGACAGCCTCCGACGGCAACGTTTAGTCACCACACCAGCCATAAAGCACCTATATCTGTGTGAAAACCGAATTCCTTCACACATCTGTGCCGCTGTAGTAGAGATCAGTGTTATTTTCAACCAAACACAAGCCTGAAGAGATCTTGTCCACACTCGTAAATGCACAGATGATATCTGTGGGCTTCATTCTCAACAAAGAAACTCCTAAAATTCTCATTTCTTCTCTACAAACCTTTCTAGTTTTTCATAGAAGGACTCCACTACCCGTCTCTAAAAATAGAAACAGTGGTGCATACTAGAAGGACAGTGAGTTTTCCAGTCTGATGGACAGAGGCTGAGTCCTGGCTCGTCTGCTGTCAGGTGAAACAGGGTTTCTTCTCTGGGGTTCCTTTGCCGCGTATGTCAACCCTGTGTTGTTAATTTATTTCTCCTTTGGTTTCCTTCTGTGGAGACACAATCATTAGGGGGATCGAGAATCACGAAAGATCCTAACCCAACATCGTATGATCTCGTCGTCTTCAGGGATCCCAGTAAGAGAAGCTGTGCACTGTGCGACTCAGCTCAGCGGAGGAGAGTTTACAGGTGGGGACTCACCCCCAGGGACGCTCTGGCCGTTGTCCATCGCAGCCCATCTCCTCCTTACCCTCAAAACGTCCTGGTGAAAAGTGGACTCAGTGGGATTATGAAGTGAGAACCAGTAGCTGTCTGTGCCTGCGAATCACTGATGTGTGGACACTGTTCCCAGAGATGGTCTGTGACTAAGAAGTTAAGCAAACCATTGAGTGAACTTGGCTCGTCCGAGCCTCCGCAAAATTATGGTTTTGCAAACTAGCATTAAGTTGTCATAGCCCGATTGTTCCCCATGATTATGTAAAATAATTGAGTTATGTTGGCTCGAGCTAGCAAAATTAACTTCTTATGCAAAATGTATTGATTAATAAAACATGAGCATTTTGAACTCAGGTGCCCTGGCCCATCTACATCCTAATAATTTTTATTTGTTTCGTTCACACAAAGCTGTTTCAAGTTTGGTTTAAAAATTGTAATGATGGGTTAGCACGCTCATGGACAGTTGCCGGACCGCAATGCTGATCACGTTTTTCCCCCCGTTTTGATTTTCAAACAGCATTTCATTAAAATGAGTTTTGCACCAGGGTTCGCCCACTGAATTGAATCGTTGGCAACAGCATAATATACCACCTGCTTATCACGTAGTTTAAAAGAATCTCTTTACATATTATCAGTCGCTGTGTCTGAAAAACATCATTGTCCCTCAGGGTTGGGAGGTAGGGATCGGGGAGCCATGACTGCAGAAAGAACCTCAGGATGAACCCAGCCAGTAAGCACGGCTCTCTTTAAACAGCTCTTTCAACTTTCTGATTTTTCTTGGAAAAAAAAAATAACAATGAAGCCCTCGGCATCACAGAAATAGCTTGGGTGAGAGAAAATGGCTTCTGAAGAACACTTCTGTGAGATTCTTTTGAACCTGCAGCCACTTTGGCCAAGATGCAATGTTCCTAAACACCCACCTGCACCAGTGTTTCCTGGTGACCTCTGAGAAGGAGCCCCTGGGACCCCCCTCCCCCCGTCCCCCATCCCCGGGGCTCAGGGCAGTGCGAGTTACAGAAAGATCACTTAAAGAATTAAAGCCCGTGTGGACGTGGACGGTTCATCTGTGGCATCTTTCAGTACTCGTGGCATACACAAAACCGGAGTAAGGGAACCATGGTAAAACATTCGGTTTCCCTCTGGTTAAAAAATCGTCTCCAATAAACTCCATCTCAGGCTCTCTCCGGCTTTATAATTCCTGGCCCAATGCTTGGTGCAAAGGGCTCTCCAAAGCACCCTGGCCACGGTTCAAGTTTGGAAGTTTCCTTCCTTCTATCATGGTTCCCCTGTGACCACAGGTCCCGGGGGGTGGCAGTGGCTGATGGGAACTCACAGGTAGAGGACTGAGTTGTCTTCTCTGTGTAAAGAGGACAGTGGGGGAAACAGGCATCGTTTTGCTTTTTTGGAAATGAGTCGGCTCTTGTCCAATCTCAAGTCCACACAAGGAGTCCTTCGTCTTCGGGGCCGGCAGGTGACACGGCCAGGTAGCTTCTACAGTTTTGAGGTTGCAGGTAAGCTCAGGACAGCACAGGCTGCCAGCTAACGATCACGTGGTGGGAGTTAAATAGTCTCCCACCGAGGGCAGCTTGCTGCTAAACACCAGACGTATTTTCCTGCGACAAACATCGCCTCCCGCAGCAAATACTCATCGTCTGGATGTTCGGAGTCTGTGGTCCTGCCACTATTAAATAAACAAACCTTTCAATATCTAGGACACCTCTTTGCCCTTCTCTATACATGATTTAGATCAGCTTCAGTTTTTAGGATGGTGACACGTACACACAGCAGGTGAAATACCCACTCTGATTTTGTGGTAAGCGGCGTATAAATTTTCACCGGCAACGTCCTTTGGGTCCACGGTCTGGTGCAAAGGCAGCCCGGCCATGTGCACCTGAGGCCTCAGGGCGCCTTCGTGATCTGGCAACTGGACCTTTCGGCTGCTGGCTTTCACGATGACGTCTAGCCAACAGGGAATTCGAGGAACAGAGCAGGTTTGCAATTTGTAGTTTTCCCAAAAAGTCCCTCAAAGTGACACTAAACAAAACATCCAGTCTTCTCTCTCTGGGAAGGTCACTCACACCCTTGCGTGATGCTTGGTGCTGGTGTCACCTGGGGAGGTGCCTCCATCTCCATAATGGGGTGCTGAAAACATAGACTGGAGTGTCACAGAGGCCCCTGCCCCCACCCGGTCCCTGCCACCCACCGCGTGACCCTGGCCAGTAACCAAACATCTTTAATGCTCAGTTGCCTCATCCGTAAAGTAATCCTAGTCTAACCGCCGGGACAGAAGGTTGAGGGGGTCTAGTAAGGGCCTCAGCGGGGCACCTGTCACTTGACTGTGTTTAACCCACACGACGGACAGTGTCAACCTCTGTCTCGTCCTCAGAGCTCACGGACGGCACTTGGCCGAGTTCAACTATCTGGGTGAGCTGAGGGCCTGGGACTTCTCAGACATGTGCTGGAAGTAAGAGGAAAAGAACAGGTCTGCCTTTTGAGGACCACAGATAGATTCGATGTGACTATTTAAATATAGATTCTTAAAAAAAACACAAACAATATTTTCTTTTATCCCCTATGTTGCGGTGGGCGCACTAACACGACATCCTCTTAACAGAGTTTCGAGTGCACATGACAGCACCTCTACCTGTAGGCACAATGTTTCACCGCAGACCTCCAGGGCGTACGCATCCTGCATGACTGAGATAGGGTCTTGGAGAGACATTACCACGGCCAAGGACTATTAGCAACCCAAGAAATGGAAACAAAGTAAATAGCCACAGACCGATGAATGGATACAGGACGTGTTGAAATATTATTCAGCTTCGAAAAGGAGGATGTCCTGTGACAGGTGCCTGTGCTGAAATGGATGTGCCTGGGGGACCCTATGCCCGGTGAAAAAGCCCCATCACAGAAGGAAAATATGGCGTGATGCCACTTACATGAGGTTTCTTAAAGAACCAGACTCATAGAAGCAAAGAGCGAATGACGATGGCCAGGAGCTGGGGGGCAGTGAAAATGGGGAGACGCTAATCGATAGACACGTAAAGGTATTTTCTAGTTGGCAGTTCATGACTTTTTCCAGGGATTCAGTTTGGAAGATGGCAGAAAATGCTCAGAAAAACAGGGATATGAGTAAAGCCCGAACGGTAGCGTCAGGTCTGAGTAAGACCATGAAACTGTCCCAGCCTTCTGCAGCGAGCTCGAGGACACAGGTGTCACCAAGAGTGGAGACAGACAGAAAGCACTCACCCGAACTTACAAATACTGTGTTTTTTGTTAATTTATATAGAGAGGAAAGCCTATAAGAGACTTGTGTACCCAACGCGGCGGCAGGAATCGGCTTTCGTTATCTGGGGTTCATATTTCTCAACTGGAAGAAAGGAGGAAAAGTAGGAGAAATTATTCCTACCTAGAAAGATTGGTCACAACTGAGCGCGATGGCAACGTGCTAACATTAAAACACGGGGTTAATGACATCCACTGCTTTCTGGCTTCAGCACGGCCCTCACCCCGGCGATCACACTCTGTCCCGAGAAGGAGGGTGGCCTTGGAGATGGGACCCCCCATCTCTTTTCCTTTTTTTTATTAAAATTTTTTAAAAAATGTTTATTTATTTTTGAGAGAGACTGAGCGCAAGCAGGGGAGAGGCAGAGAGAGAGAGAGAGACACAGAATCCCAAGCAGGCTCCAGGCTCCGAGCTGTCAGCACAGCGCCCGACGCGGGGCTCAAACCCACAAACCATGAGATCATGACCTGAGCTGAGGTCGGACGCTTAACCGACTAAGCCACCCAGGTGCCCCTCTTTTCCCTTTTAGTCTCATGAGACATGTCGTCTGCTGCCCTGGAACCCTTTCTTTTCCAAATCTCTGCTTATTCACTGGTCCCAGGGTTCTGAGGTCACTAAGTCTCACGCAGACACACGGCAGGGATGTGGGTCCCAGAAGTGAGATTTTCGTTGTTCTGCAGACGATGTCCTAAAAGCAAGGGATTGGTCACTCTCCTCTGCAGATTGGAGATCTTCCAAGGTGGGGCTCAGCCCCAGGTGGCCCTTCTGACCCCCCCCCCACCGTGGACCACAATCCCCACTATTCTCTATCGCCTTAGACACCCCACCGCCCACGCACATTGCTTTCCTCGGCACCAAATGGCATTTTCATTTGCTACCTGTCACTTTCAGTGTGTGCCTGTTTGTCACCTTGCTGGGAGGGCTTTCCACTGCGTTTTTTATCATTCTCAGGACAAGTAAGGAAGAAATATCCTTTTAAGAGGGGAAAACCCGATTTACATTTGCCTCTCATCTTGTCGACTGACATTTATCCCTGAGAATTATCTCACAGTTGGAGAAATCATAGCTGAATGGGATCAGAATGATGATCTTCTAATTTTTAATCACGTTAATATTCTAAAAAGAATTGTGGCTCGTGCTTCAAAGGTCTGTTTTTTAATAGCTGACTTTGATTCAGCTAAAAGCTTTTTTAAGGGTTGGGTGTGAAATGTATTCCCTTAATATATTTATGAACGCAGTAAAAAAGACAAAAACCAGAATTGATGTGCCATTTCAAAAGCCATTAGAGAAAGCTGATACTCACCCAGTTGTATCTGTAACCAGCTCCAGGCTTGCAAACCCACCTGTGACTGTCCAGCAACATCACGCCGAGCTTTTCATCACAGGCCTGCGAAAATCCCATCATTGCCTCTCACCTCCACCACTCCAGAGACGCTGGGAGTTTAAAATGGGTTTGGATAGGAGTGACCTTCCGATTTCTGTGATCTCTTGGGCTTTCTCCAGGACCTGACTTAAAGTGTGCCCTGTTGCAAACACAGGGTTTAAACACTGTTTTCATTTTGGTTAAGGATCCGTGCGTTTTAATTTTTTTTTAACGTTTATTCATTTTTGACAGAGAGAGGGCATGAGCAGGGGAGGGGCAGAGAGAGAGAGAGAGAGAGCAAGAGAGGGAGAGGGAGACACAGAATCTGAAGCAGCTCCAGGCTCTGAGCTGTCAGCACAGAGCCCGAGGCAGGGCTCGAACCCAAGGACCGCGAGAGTGTGATGTGAGCTGAAGCCAGACGCTTAACCACTCAACCTACTGAGCCACAAGGCTCTGGTCCTTTATAAACCACGAGTCCCTTTAGTTGAGGAACTGGATCCATGAAGGGAAACAGCAACCAGAGATTGAGCATAAAGAATATTGCCCCTGGGCGCCTGGGTGGCTCAGTCGGTGAAGCATCCAACTTCAGCTCAGGTCATGATCTCACGGTCCATGAGTTCGAGCCCCACGTCAGACTCTGTGCTGACAGCTGGGAGCCTGGAGGCCGCTTTGGATTCTGTGTCTCCCTCTCTCTCTTCCCTTTCCCCTCTCACACTCTGTCTCTGTCTCTCCCTCTCTCAAAAATGAGTAAATATTACAAAATTTAAAAAAAAAGCATTGCCCCACTGAGATGTGGAACAAAGATAGAGAAATAAAAGTTGTTCCTTGTTACTCAATAAGGACGGGGATTCGAGAGGCTGAGTGAAGGGGATACAATAATGGGGTAAGGAGTATGGATGATCTACATGTAGGAACTAAGGAAGTTTGGGGGCACAGGTGGTTTGCCAATTAGGAGTTCTGTTCAGCTGCGGACAGCATAGATCTCCTCAAAAACAGTTTATTTTCCACTCACATATGCTGAAGTCCAGAGGTAAGTGGCATCTAACTGTCACCAATAGCCACACGCATCCTGTCCTTCTCTCTCTTTCCGGCCACCAGTAGTCCCTGGCTTGTATTATCCAGATCACCTCAATATCACAAAATGGCTTCTGTACCCCAGCCATCGCTCCGGTGTTCCAGACAGGACAAGGGAGAAGGAGGGAAAGGCAAAAGGACGTCTGCCACTCGAGCCAGCTCTTTTCCTTCGTTTTCCTTGGACATCCCTTCCAACAACTTCGCATTGACTCCCAGCTTATTGGCCCAAACTGAGTCACATGGCAGCGTCTCCCTGCGAGACAGATTGCTTCACGCGGATTTTGTTTGAGTGTTGGCTTAGACACTTTTCCTCACCCCCCAGAAGTTAGGACACTTCCAGTAAGGAACAAAGGGTGACTAGATATGAGACAGAGGGACCCGAGTTTGGCACCAGAGGGGCTGGAGGGACCAGCATGCAGTTCTTGAGCATCAGTGTTTCAAGTACCACCTGCCAACACGGCCACGCCCGAGGTCTTCTTAGTCTGTCTTAGCATTTGTCTGTAAGTTGATACATTATTGTACTCACATTTATCTATTTAAAAAGGGACCTTTCATTGAATTCTAAGTGGAAAAATTGCCATGTCTTTCCGTAAGAAGAAACACAGTGAACACGACCACGTTCGTAAAACTCTAGCTGCACGGTCATACTGCTCGAGTTCTGAGCATTGAGCGGGTCTCCAGTTGTTAAACAGGAGCTCGGGAAGCGTTAAAAAGACGCTGTCACCAAAAGGAACCGTTCTTCCACGTCACAAGAAGGCTCGAGGAGGCTGCCAGTGGAGAGTAAGTCCCCCCAGCTTTATGACTGTTGCCACCTGAAGTCACTTCCGTTCCCGTGAAGCACATTCCCCTGTCTTGATTAGTGTTGTCCCACAGTGTAGTTTGCAGATGAGAAAGGCGGCCCGCGCGCGGTCCGTAGTTTGTCTAAGACGGGTGTCACCAATCTCCAAACCCACGATCATGCCGGTGGATCTCCTCGCTTTATCAAGGGCGATATCTTGAAGACTTCTGAGGTCCCGGAACACAGACAACACGGCACCGTGCGGGTTTGAGCACCAGGTGTGTGCCCAGCCCTCTGAAGGGTGTGAGCAATTCTTAGGACAAGTATGGTATCTGCCATAATGGCTGATTTGTTAGAAAATAGAACTAGACAAAATGAATTCCAATGTAAAGAAAATGCCTGTGATTTACTCCAGACGCAATAAAAGCCCGCAGATTTCCGAGAATGGGTCTCTGGCTTGATTCTCGGATCTCATCCATTGAAGAGACCCTATCTGTCCGTGGGACCCAGGCCCGCCATCACGAAAACACATTATTTCTCTTCTCTGTACACGATAGCATCTAGCTGAACTGGCAGAGAATAGTGACACAAGTAGGTAAAAGAAATGCTCAGTTTCTCCGTTGCTGCCTACAGAAAAAAAATCGATGCATCTTTAAGTCAGACCTGACTATCATTTTGTTACATTGTGAAACACATTTCTGAGAGTCTAGTTAGTGCTTCGAGACAGCCAATGAAATATTAAAATGTGGCCAGACTGTGATCTTCCAGCGTGGATCCTGTGACTCCATTTGTACGGAAATTCTCGTTAACTTAACGGGAACGATGGCCGCATGGCAGGGAGGATGCCTGGCCTCCAGTTAGGAAGAATTCTTGAATTCACAAATCAAAGCTGAGGTTTAAAAAACCTTACAAAGGGGCGTCTGGGTGGCTCAGTTTGTTGAGCCTCTGATCTGACCTTGATTTCAGCTCATGTCATGATCTCGTGGTCCGTTAGTTTGAGCCCCGCATGGGGCTCTGCACTGATAACACAGAGTTTGCTTGGGATCCTCTATCTCTCTCCCTCTCTGCCCCTCCCCAGCTCTTTCCCTCTCTCTCTCTGAAAATAAAAAAATAAACTTAAAAAAATAAAATCTTACAAAGCCAAGATGTCTTGTAAGACATGTCTTACAATGTCTTACAAAGACATTGGTAAAAGTTGGAAATAGTTCTGCTTCTTGGATGACTAACGGGCACGGATCCTTTGTGTGCTGTGGCTTAGAGTCAATCACTCCCATGTATCCTTCCAGGCCTCTGGACACAGACAAGAGTCCGTGCCTTGAGTAGAGAAAGATGGTCCCTCTGACTTGTGTGAGGAGGATTGTTAAAAAAAATTCAGAACCAACATTTGCCAGCCCTATCAGGTGGAACAGCAAATCTAAAACCACCCCCCCCCCAAATCTAGAAGTCCTAATATGCTATCTAAAGATTGGATTTGCCCCAAGACCTGTGACTTATCTACTTTGCTTCATGCAACATGGACCTGAAAAATACTAGAAAAAGTGAGTTGCTGGACACATTTTAGAATCAGGATATTTAGAGGCACCCGGGAGCCTCAGTCGGTCTGATGTCCAACTTCAGCTCAGGTCATGATCTCACGGTTCGTGAGTTTGAGCCCTGTGTCAGGCTCTGTGCTGACAGCTTGGAGCCTGGAGCCTGCTTCGGATTCTGGGTCTCCCTCTCTCTCTGTTCCTCCCATGCTCATACTCTCTCTCTGTCTCTCTGTCTCTCTGTTTCTCTGTCTCTCTGTCTCTCTCAAAAATAAATAAACGTTAAAAATTTTTTAAAAAGAAAAGAAATTGATTCTCAGTTCTGGAGGCCAGAAATCTGAAATCAAGGTGTCTACAGGACTGAACTCCCTCCAGAGGCTCTAGGAGTGAATGCTTCATCACCTCTTCCAGCTCCCGGTGGCCCCAGCCGTCCCTGGACTTGTGGCCGTGTCCCTCCAGTCTTCACCTTGGTCTTCACATACCCTGTTTCCCATGTCTCTGTGTCTCAGTTCTGCTCTCCAATTGAATGGACACCAACTATTGGATATGGGGACCATCCACTCTGAATCCAAAATGATCTCATCCTGGGATCCTTAACATAATTATACCTACTATGATCCTATTTCCAAATAAGCTTCACAGGTACCAGGGCTTAGGAGTTGGTCATATCTTTTGGGGGACACCATTCAACCCCCATTTCTTGCTGTCTTATCTCTGACTAAATTTGCCTTCTGACCTGGTCCATGCACGAATCAGAGTTCTCAGACCTAATTCTAACCTATCTTACAGTACGTGGTTTTAAACTGTGGAAACATGTTTTTTTCATTCCAGACAAAGTTACACAGGCAAGGAAGATGTTATTTGAGTTTCTTACAATAAGGTAGAGAGACCAGAACCCAGTCAGTGCTCAACTGCACCGCGGTATAAGGTACAAAGAGTTCGTAAGAACAGGGTGAAGCGATCTGCTGTCATCCGCATTTGCTAACTGACTTCACGCAAGGACATGTGAATGTTTCCATGTCTTCACGGGAGAATAGAGTTTTAGAGCTCAGAGCAAGACTCCCACTGGAGCTGGGCTCCTTCCCTCCCACAGAGACTGGGGGGCCGGGGGTGCATTCTTCCTTGAAGGTCACCTTGCAGAGGGATGGCTCCCAGGTCCTTGAAGAAGACATTTCTGGGGCCAAAACTGCAAAGAGGCTTTTGGGAAGATTTACATCTCCAAGGAACAAAGACAGATTTCACAATTACAGGTTTTCTAAAGTAAAGGCTCTAAGAAAAGAGAAGTCAGGGGCTAAGGGTTGGAGGAAGCCGGGTTGTGTTTAGTTGGGCAGATGACAGTGGTTATGGTGGAGACCATCTCGGTCAGTGCCCAGTCCTACCTGAGACCCCAAATGACATCCATTTGGTGAGATGATTTCCACCCCCTAACTGCACGTTCCAGGACTTCCTGAGTCTCTGGCTCCTCATCTGCAAACAGAAGAATAAAGAATAAAGTTTGGGGAGATTAATAAGGTCATATAGCTAAAGCACCAGGGACATGAGAACATGAACGTGTGGAGCCCAGATTCGCACCCCCCACCAACATCGTCCCAGCGTGATGGCTGGTTCTGTTCCCTGGTTCTGACTCAGCCTCCTCTGAAGACAGGAGTGGCCATTTGACCCAACTCAGAGCCATAGAACCTAAGCATGGACCTCTGCGGGGCATCTCTTAGCAGGCATGTGTTTGGGGAAAGAAGGAGGTACGGGACTGGCAGCCTCTTTTCCAGAGCTTTCTGCCTTCATTAGGACGTGATGGCTGGAGAGGCGACAGAAAACAAGAGAATCAAAGCCAAGGGGTTGCAAAAACATTCCCCTTCATTTCTTTTCACTGCTGAGCTAATCCTAACAATCTCTAGACATCTTATTATATGAGAAAAATGAATCCCTAATTTTAAAGCCACTGCGATTAGTCTAGCTGTTACTTGCAGACAAACTCAATTCTGTTTGATAGAAGATATTGCAGTGGTTTTCACAGTTTGCTGTGGATTATACCTTGTTACAGGCACTCTGTCTCTTCTACTAGATTTAAAGACCTTGGAGAGAGTCTTAGTCACTTCTGTATTCTTCGAAGTACAAAGAAGAAAGCGTTGCCTTAGCATATTTGAAGAGACAGCTTTACAAATACTGAAAGTTTTAATTAAGTATAAAATTTAACTGAGAAAGAAAATATTCATAAGCACTCACTGCGCCAGGTTCTGAGCATTAAAGAATAAACACAAACACGACAAAACAAACCCAAAACAGTCTCCGCCCTCATGAAAATCACAGCCTTCCTGGGGAGAAGATGAATTTCTCTAATACAATGAGTCTGTTGTAATAGAGACATAGCAGAGGGTAGCATAGAGCACAGCCATTTACAAAGATGCTGCACCACTGAATGCTTCCAGCTGTGGATACCAAACATTTTGACTTGTCAGGCTTCTACGGTAAGGGGTCTTATCATCTCTCTTAAAAAGCCCAGAGCTCCAGTGGTGGGGAGTCGGATTCATCTTCCGCTCAGCCATCCTCAACATGGCTTCCTTTTTCAACCAGGACCAAGATGGCACCAGAAGTTCCAGGTCCCACGAACAGACGTGAAAATCTCATAAAGAAAACAGGATGTATCTCTTCTTGGATAGCCAGTCACCCCAAGGGCCTAGAATAAGGATGTATCTCTTCTTAGAGCTCTTCTTTAGGAAAGCAAACACTTATTTTTTTCTGGAAGCCCCCCTCAGACTTTCCCATATATCTGGTTAGACTAGAGTCACATATGCACACACAGTTTCAAGCCAGTCACCCCAAGGGCCTAGAATACTCCAGTACCAAGCATGTCTGTCTGCCCAAAGCTGTAATGGTAAACAACCATTGCCGGACAATCTCAGGACTCATCGCGGAATGAGTACAGAGGCAGTAGATTCTGGGTTATACAACCAAAACTTTTTGCTGGAGATACCAGCAATTCCGTTCTATATTCAGAATGGAATTAGGCAGTTCTTGAAAATTCCAGAATATCTGAGCACATATTAGATCACTACAGACATCATGAAACATTCTTGTACTTAATGCATCAGAGATTTCTTTCTAAGGCTAACCTTCCGATTCTCAGTACGTATGTGTGTATGTGAGAGAGACATAATGAGGAAATGAAGGATATTTCACATGTTTTGATAGATAAAGCCCTTGAAACGAAAACAGGGATTCTGTCAGGGAAATTCAGCTCCCTTCTGCAGGTCTGTGAACCTTTTCCCACATATTCACTCAACAACATCTTACTGATTTCTCTCTGTTCGCCAGGCATCTTCATTTAAAAACAGAAACGTAAAGGATCACATTGCAAGCCATTTCCTCTACAGGCGAAATTTGAAAAATCTGTGCCAACTGAAAACACCAGCTCATTAAATCCACAGCTATTTGCTATATCCATCCCCGTCATTATTTGCGTTGGGTAGAAGACACAAATTTGAGAAATATACTTTACTATGAACAAATATGAATGGTAAAAAAAAAAAGGAGAAGAAGAAGCATTTGCTCTGAGGGAGGAAGTCTTCGTAACTAAGGACTGTGTTATAGAAGACCCAGTTGATGGAGGAAACACGGACGGCTTGATTAAACAGACCGGAAGGAAGGCTGAAGAAGCGTGTTGGCTCATACCGGTCCTTCAAGACAAAAGACCGGATGAGTCAATCAGCACCAGGCTGCACAGGGGCCCTCACCCTCACCTTGTACACCTCCAGAAGGCTTCATTTGTATAGAGCCCGATGTGAATGGACCTCTAGAGATGGCGGTGAGGCTGTCCTGACCCTTCCTGTGCCATCTGCACACACCCGAAGGCTCATCGTTTACATCCCTGGGCTGGAAGCTCCAGGACCCATTAGATTTGCTGTGTGTCCCAGTCAGACCTGCTGTAGCCATTTCAGAGGGTGGGCTCCAGGATCTCAGCCCTGACCTGGACTTCTTCAGTTTCTGTCTTGTGCTTAGCCAGACACCATAACCCTCGTCCCCTCAAGGAAAGTCGTCTTCTTCTGTCGCTCCCAGTTGCTCCTGTATCTTCTGCCAGCAGGTGATGAGAGTGGCCTCAGTGTCCCAGGACAGGAGCAAGGAGGAGGCATTTTGTAAATGGCTTCAGCCACAGGTTGAACTGTTGATTCTTGTCATGTTCTGTCTCCAGCTCCCTGTCTCTTGAATTTAATTAGATCCAGATTTCACTCTCTTTTTTTTTTTTTTTAACCATAATGTGAGGGGGATTTTATTATTATTTTTTATTTTTTTAATATGAAATTTATTGTCAAATTGGTTTCCATACAACACCCAGTGCTCATCCTAACAGGTGCCCTCCTCAATACCCATCACCCACCTACCCCTCCCTCCCACCCCCCATAAACCCTCAGTTTGTTTTCAGTTTTTAGGAGTCTCTTACATTTTGGCTCCCTCCCTCTCTAACCATTTTTTTTTCCTTCCCCTCCCCCATGGTCTTCTGTTAAGTTTCTCAGGATCCACATATGAAATATGGCCTTTTGTAGCAACGTGGATGGAACTGGAGAGTGTTATGCTAAGTGAAATAAGTCATACAGATTTTACTCTCTTCTAACGGAGGGTATTTCTAGAAAGCTGAGAAACTCTAGAAAACATACGGGGCCATCTTCAGTAGTGGTTTGAATAAGTAAGGGAAGGGAAAGCTCTCTAAGCCATTTAATCATGGAGTAGATTTGATGGAACAGGTAATATCTCGGGGGTGGGTTGCCAGGTCCTTTCGTGGGTGCCCAGCATCCCGCTTTCATAGCCGGAGCACTCACAATAACATAGGCCATTCCTTTAACATCTGCCAAAGAGGAACAATCCAGGCAAAGGCTGTGATTGGTCCCATTTGTTTTTGCTAAAATATTTATGCGGGTTTAATTTATATGCAAATAAACCCCTTCCCTCTTGGCCCCTAGGCATCTGTGAAAGCCGCCATATTGCCTCTGGTGCCTGGACTTTCTGGCTGGAAAATGAATTATTCCATAATTAAACACGGTCTATTCAAAGGTTCCTCTTCCCACAGGACTGAGTCCTCCCCTCCCACTCTCAAAGGTCCCAACGATGGAGCATCCGAACACAGTGGCATCTGGATGATAGCTCTGTGCTCAATGACAAACCACCAAAGCCAAGGTATGTCTATTTTACTTAAGCCCATGATTGTATACTGGAGACTTCCTGAGTTATGCTTCTGAGCACATCAGGGAAACCATTCCTTCCATAGCTAACTATTCCAGTTAGGTCATTCCAACCATTGGTTGTTTTCTACTCTTCAGGTGACAAAACAGTCATAGGTAGGAGCAGCTTTGAAGAAGTGGACTTTTCTGAGTGACCCATAAGGAGGCTTGAACCTGCTTGAATGAGCTTTTCTGTGACTATTTAGCAGAGGAGAGCATCAAGTGTGTGTATTCAAATGTAGTTACATTCAGTATCCTTCCCAGCAGACCTACCAGGATATAAATGTCTTTATCTCTTATTTAATTTTCCAGAAGTATTAGTTTAACAACAGAAAAGGTGAAAAATTGGGACACCTGGGTGGCTCAGCCAGTTAAGTGTCTGACTCTTGATTTCAGCTCAGGTCATGATCTCACAGTTCCTGAGACCGAGCCCTGTGTCAGCCTCTGTGCTGACACCACAGGGCCTGCTTGAGATTCTCTCTCCCCCTTCCTCTCTGCCCCTCCCCCCACTTTTACACACACACACACACACACTCTCTCTCTCTCTCTCTCTCTGTCTCTCTCAAAATAAACATTAAAAAAAGAAAATGTGAAAAATAAATGTTTGTAAAAATATGATACTACAAATACAACACGTGGAGGTTTAAGAGATATTGTAGGAGACCTGCCTGCCCATAGGAAAACCTTATTTCTGATGACTCCACTTTCTGAAATCAGCAATCAAGTGCTTTCAATGGCTTCAAGTGTTCCCCAATCAGACAACAGTTAGCCAAATAATAGCAGAAAGTACTTTTATCTTATTTTTATGAATAATGGAGGCAAATAAAAGTAACAAAGCTTACAATTTACTGAGCTCTTTCCTTGTGCCCTCGTATTTACTTGCATCGTTTTATAAAATCGTTGAATGAACTGCCCTATGAAATATGTTCAATGCTTCTTAAACAGATAGGGAATTGGTGTAATGAATAGGCGACAGGAATTGTTTGAAGTTTGGTTAATCATAATTTCTGGAGCCAAGGTTTAAACCCAGGCCGACGTTGACACCAGAAGCTGTCATCTTAGTGGCCATGCTCTAATGAAGTCCCTACATGCAAGATGGGCCCTTGGTGAAACCATTGGTGTCCCCTGGTGACCCCAGCTAAAGACCTCTAGTTCATTCGGCAGCAAGTTGGGTGAGGAGAGGAGACCAACCATTGGCTTTTCACCCTCCTAATCAAAGAGCCTCTCAAGGTGCAGTTTGATGAAACTCTACTATATTTGTTCTTATTTTGTTTCAGATAGGTTTCCAGTGAGTCAATTTCCAAAGGAAGGTCAGGGGTGGGGGGAGGGCAAATCTTCAGCACTGCTTTCCATTGATGACTGTCTTTTTTTTTCATTCTTACTGTGTTCTCTGGCCATAGTCCCAGGAATTGTGATCAATCATTCCACACAACAAGGTGCTCATTAGTATCTGCAAACAAGATACAGTTCATGCTGGAGTGCCTAAACCCTCTGCAACCAGAGGGCCCTCCAAGCCACCTCATTGTCATTATTAATATAAAGAACTGTAATTCAGAGGAATCGGAAGAATGTATTCTTCTTAAGTAATACTTATATTTTATTGAAAATCATAATTTAGTATTTTGAATGTTTTTCTAGAAGTAGTAATTTAAGTGGAGTGAGATTCAAGAATTTAAAAGATTTGAGAAGAGAGGAAGAAAATTGACCCGAATTGGGTTATCCGCGAAGACAAACCCGCTATTATTTCTATTTTGTTCCCTCCGAAGACAGATGGTTTTCTTGCATTCTTATCCCAACTCCTACCCATTCCCGTCCCCCTAAAAAGACGAGGAACCAACAGGGTGATCTGTAGAGTGTAGGAGGTGAACACTGGATTGGGGGACATGGTAGCCTGGTATCATTTTCAAGGATAGTGGGAGGACTGAGAAAGGCAGATATGGCCAGAAAAGCTTAGCTTTGGAGCAGTCTGGACTTACGGATTTTCCCAAGGCAAGAGACGCCTGGCTGTGCTAACTGTAAGCAAGATGAGTGATACAAATAACAAAACCATTAACACCAAAGTTGAATGGACGTCAATTTCCAGCATCGGCTAATAATACAAAAGAAAATGGAGAGCTCATGAAAATGATACTCACTTTTCTTGGGACATCAAGTGGGTGAGAACATCAGAAGGAACATGTATAGGCCATTAAGTCGTTTTCCTGCAGGATTTCTAATATTCTCCATAAATCTTAATTCCTTCTATTCACCCTCAACAAAAGTAACTTTACTTTAGAGGAAGTATTAGGTTTAGAGATAAGTGTGTGTGCATGTGTGTGTGTGTGTGTGTGTGTGAATACACATATTCACCCTTCCTGTAAATGCTTCCACAAAGATTCAACCAAAACCCAAATTCCCAGCAGAACACCCAAAGTGGTAGGTCATCTAAAAATTCTAACTCAGTTATTAAATTCTGGGGAAAATATAATATATGACATTTACCATCGGTTACAAGTCTGATTATCTCACTAGATTAAAATCTCAGGAATTAGAGAGTTTGACGGAACATTTTAAAAAGAGTTTTGTTGCTGTATATTTCATGTAACATACGATCACCCGTTTAAAGTGTACAAATGCAATGTGCTTGTTGTGTTCACATAGTTGTACCTCCATTCCCACAATAAATTTAAGAACATTTTCATTATCCTAAAAATCACCCCACACCCCTTAGTTGTCATCCCTCAATCTCCCCATCTACTAGTCTCCCTAACTCCTAAGTGATCATGGCTCCTTTTTCTGCCTCCCTGTCTATTCTAGACCTTCATAAAAATGCAATCATTTTTGCGATTGGCTCCTTTCACTTGGATTAATGTTTTCCAAATGGATTCCTGTGATATGTATCACCACTTCAACTCTTCTTAATGCCCAATTACATGTCATTGTATGGATATACTACATTTTGTTTATCTATCAGTCAATGGGCAATTGGGTTGTTTCCACTTTGGGGTTACCATGAATAATTTTGCTGTGAACATTCAGATCCAAGTTTGTTGATGTTCTTGGCTACTTCATTGAGGTAGAACTGATATACTAAGAACTGCACATACTTAATGTGTACTGTTTTATAAGTTTGATAATATGTGGCCCCCAGGATACCATCACCACAATCAAGGTAATAAATATATCCAATTTCTCCCAGGATATCCTTGGGTTCCTATTTTTGTGGTATGAACATTTAACATGAGATCACCTTCTTTTGAGTTTTATAAAAAATATTAAAAAATTTATTTTTTATATTTATTTATTTTTGAGATACAGAGAGAGAGAGAGGAGGGGGGGTGGAGGGGCATAGCTGCCTCTACTGTACTCTCTGCTTCTATGAGTTTGACTCTTTTAGATACCTGTTCTAAGTGGACTGGTGCCATATTTGTCCTTCTATGTTTGGTTTATTTCACTCAATATCATATCCTCAAGGTGTATCCATGCTGTCCCAAATGGCAGAATTTCCTTCATTTTAAAAGCTGAATAAAATTCAGTTGTATGAATACACCACATCTTCTTTATTCGTTCGTCTATAAATGAACACTTAGGGTTATTTACGTATTTTGGTTATTGTAAATATTGCTGCTATGAACATGACAATGAAGATATCTCTTGAAATCCTGATTTCAGTTCTTTTGGATGTTTCCCAAGAGTGGAACTGTTGGATCATATGCTAGTTCCATTTTTTGATTTTTGATGAATCTCCACACTATCTGCATGGCCGCTGCACCATTTTATACTCCTGTCAATAGTGTATCAGCGTTCCAGTTCTTCCACAATCCTGCCAGACCTTCCTCCCTTCCTTCCTTCCTTCCTTCCTCCCTCCCTCCCTCCCTCCCTCCCTCCCTCCCTTCCTTCCTCCCACCCTTCCTTCCTTCCTTCCTTCCTTCTTTCCTTCCTTCCTTCCTTTTTTCTGCATGTGAATATCAAGTTTTCCCAAAAACACTTGTTGAAGAGATTATCCTTCTCCCATCGTGTGTTCTTGGCACCCTTGTCAAAGATCAGTTGACTATATGTATCTGGTTCATTTCTGGGCTCTCTTTTCTAGTCCACTGGTTTATCCCTCTGTCTCTACACCAGCTCCATACTGTTTTAATTACTGTAGTTTTGAAATCAGGAAGTGTGATTTTTCCAGCTTATTCTTTCTCAAGACCACTGTAGCCATTCTGAATCTTCTGTGGCTCCATAAGAATTTTAAGATTGTTCTTTTTTCTATTTCTGTAAAAAATGCCACTGGAGTTTTGACAGAGATAGCATTGGGTCTGTAGATGGCTTTGGGTGGTATTGGCAGTTTATAATACCAAGTTTCCTAATCCATGAAAACAAGGTAACTTTCCACTTACTTGTGTCTCCTTTAACTTATTAAACCAGTTTTTATAATTATCAGACTACACGTTTGCACCTTCTTGGTTAAGTTTATTAATATTTTATTCTTTCTGAGGCACCTGGGTGGCTCAGTCGGTGAAGCATCCGACTTCGACTCAGGTCATGATCTCACAGTTCATGGGTTCGAGCCCTGCATCAGGCTGTGTGCTGACAGCTCAGAGCCTGGAGCCTGCTTCGGATTCTGTGTCTCCCTCTCTCTCTGCTCCTCCCCCACTCATACTCTGTCTCTCTCTCTCTGTCAAAACTGAACATTGAAATATTTGTTTTAACATGTTATTCTTTCCGATAATATTGTAAATGGAATTGTTTTCTAAATTTCCTTTTCAGATGGTTGGTTGTTAGTGCAGAAAAACACAGCTGATTTTTGTATATTGATCTTGTATCCTACAACCTTGCTGAATCATTTATTACACGAATCTGGTATTGAATTCTGAACATATGTTCTCGTTTTGGCTGTGACTGCTGAGTCATACGGTAACTCTTAGAACTGAGAACTCTCTTATAACTTCTCAAGGACTTCATACTCCTTCTCAAAGCAACCACAACTCAAGGGCAGGTGGACCTTCATTTTGGCCTTCATGGGGTCCACACGACTTGGGGCGGGACTTGATATGCCACAGTCTCTCACAACTTATTAGTTGAACAAAACAAGCCCCTAAATGAATTCCACGTTGTGTACTTTTAAGCTCTCTGCTCTATTGTCAACATTTCTCCATAGTTTGTCTAAGAAACTGAAGCCAGAATGGCACAGTGGCCAAATAAACTCTTCCTCTTCGAGTTCCTTATTGCTGAAATGGGAATCAATATCTACCTTACAACAAATTCACTACGAGGCTGGTATATGATTAAGTATATGAAAGCAATTTGCAATTATTAAGTATTACAGAAATGCCAGATACTCTTACTGTTTCTGTTCAGATTGTTTTTGCTGGGATTACCAGGCTTCCCCACTCCGGCCCAGAAACAGAATGAAAAGGCACTAAGTAATTCCCACGGAACTGGAAGAAGAGGAGAGGTTATGTCACTCGTATTTGTGTCTTAAGCATTTCTTGGCAGTCGGGTATGTGGCTATATGGGAATATTTGCTCTGTTTATCTATACCACTTGTCTTCATGATATAGGAAGTCCTAAAGCTATCGACCCTGGGTGCTAGATGATTTCCAATCACCCCCAGACCCACTCTTTGCCCCTGTGCACCCTGGACAATTCTGAAACCTGACTCTGAAGGCTGACCCCCTCATAGTAGAGCCACTTGGCATCTTTGCCTTCTGGCTTCTGGTTAGATTTTCTACTGGGAGGCACTGGAATTTGGGGGTTCAGAAGAGAGAGAAAAGTCAAGGGATTTATGGCTTTCGTTCTCTTCCTACCTTTCCATGACTTAGCATCCTCTCTGTTCCTTTAACAGGTCCCACTGCCCTGTTGGATGACTCCTTCTCGCGGCCATGGCTCTCCCTGCTCCTGGTAACTGCTCCCTTCTCTCGCCCCTTCTTCCCTTCCTTTGGGGGAGGTGGGGGCAGGGTAATGGTTTCCCCCTGTTGCTAACGGCTGGTGCAGGGCCCTTCCCTATTTACTTCATCCTGCCCAATCCATTTACACACTGTTTTGATTAAATCCTATCTCACTCTGAGTGTGCCATGCATTTCCCACGAGGACCAATCATCATAACAGTAACGTAATGATAACACCTAAATCTTCCCTCGTGTTCTTTACACGCCAGGCCCGTTCTGGGTGCATTCTCACGGGCTGACTCGCTCCAACCTCAAGGCAGCCTATGCGATAGGCACTATTCTACATCATTCCCATTCTGCGAATGAAGGAGCTGAGGCAGAGAGGAGATGGCCGTCTTCCTGAAGGTCACACAGCTAGCAGGTGGCAGATTTAACCTTCCAAGGATTTAAGCCTCGAGGGCCCCGTCAGAGGATCTGCTGTGCGCCCCAGCCATGTTGCTTCCTTGTTCTGGACGGAGGGCGGCTCAGGCTGGTGACTCTTTACCCCGATGTGGGCCTGGAACGGCCTTACCTCCCTAGTCCCCATGAGTCACCATCAGTTGTGAGAGTGTGTTCAGTGTCACTGGCTGACATCCTCCAACTCACACAGTGAGACCAGCTATTTATCCACCAGAGAAAGCAACTCGCGCCACAACTGGGGTGTGCTTGTTAGTGTGTGATTACCGCACCGGGGCCAGCGTTCGCTCTCCCAGGCAGCGTGAGACCAGGCGGACCGGGGATGATTTAGACCCGATCGCAGTGCCTTACGCAAGCTCATTTTCACGTTAATAGGAACAATAAGAGACTTCGCAGCCATATTTACACCCAAGCCTTCACATGTTCTAGAATAAAGGCAGGGGATAAAAGCAGTTGGTATAGATAGCACGTTAATCATTTCTCAAAACTATCTGCAGCTGCCTGCAGTGCTGTGGGCTCTGGTGGGGGGTGGGGGGTGGATAAAGACACAGAAAACGGAAATACTGGCTGCCATGAGTTAGGAATTTTGTTTTGTAAATGTGAGATATATATTATATTGTGCAGGAACTCAGATTGATTAAAGGGCTCTTTCGGGTTGTATGTACTCACACTTTTTGAGTTAATAATAGCTCTTGTACACTAAGGAATTACTACGTGCAAGGAGTTGTTCTAATATTGTGTGGTTCTTAACTCTTTGCATCCCTTCGGAACCCACCTTACGGACAAGGAAGCAGCACCCCGAGGGGTCATTAAACCTGAATACAGTCAGGCCAGGGGAGCCGAACGTGGATTTAGGTGACACGCTCCGAAACCCGGGCTCACAGCCTCTGTGCTAACCTGCCATCAATTGCCTGCTCAGTGTTTCAGTTTCCTCGCTTTTCGCATTTGGCTTCCACGGACCCTTCTGGGCTTCCCAGCTCTAGAGCTGAATCTGTGAACCTTATCAAGCCCAACGTAGAGCCTCATGCTGGCAGGGGTGTGGCCACCAGCTGGATCTCAACCTGCAGTGAAGCGACCCAGAGCGGAATGGCCAGCAGGTGTCAGGATTGGCTCATGGACGTTGGTCCTGGGCTTTTCCCCCAAGGGCTTCAAAGGCAGCAGACAGGTAACTCCCAACCAGTCCCCGGAAGCCTCTCTCCTCGTGGCCAGGTCTCCCACCGGTGACGCCGGGCTATGATAGTGTGGCCACACTTCTGGCAGGAACAGAGTTGAGTCTCCAGCGCCGACCGTGTGGCCTCCGTGAATAATGGAAATAAATTAAAGATAATGTGCTACTGCTAACAATGATTATATAAGCAATTTTGCATGGTTGTTAATACACGGGCTCTGGAGCCAGACTGACTGAGCCTTACTATAATAACAATTGTATTGGTATTATTATTTAAATTTTATCAAGGGGCAACTACATGTAGGACATTGTACATATGCCCAATTTCCCCCTAAAACAACCTTTGAGGCCAGTTCCATTGCCATGTTTATTTTACAATATTTAAAAAAAAATTTTAATGTTTATTTTTGAGAGAGACAGATGCATGTGGGGGAGGGGCAGAGAGAGAGAGAGAGAGAGAGAGAGGGAGGGAGACACAATCTGAAACAGGCTCCAGGCTCCGAGCCCAATGCGGGGCTTGAACTCGGGAACAGCGAGATCATGACCTGAGCTGAAGTCAGATGCTTAAGCGACCAAACCACCCAGGCGCCCCTGCCATGTTTATTTTACAGGGGAGACAGTTGAGGCAGAAGTAAAGGGTACAGAAGTTGGCTTGGCTCACCCCGGTGGTCCATGGCAGAGCCTACACTCCAGGGTCCTGTGCCCAGAAGACCATCACCGAATGCCATCACCAAATGCTGGCTTGATTAGAGAAAGGGTGGCTGAGTGATTGATAATTACCTCTGCCATTTTCTGGGAGCCATGAACGTATAGGGGTTCAGGTGAATGGTTATAAACTCCCACCGCTACTGGCAGATAGGTTCACCCCCTTATGTAGACAAGGAAATGGAGGTTTGGGGCAGAGCATGGCCACAGCCAGGCATCGGCAGAATCAGACTTTGGAGCCCAGATTTTCCTGAAGAAGAGAGAAGAGAGAGGCCACTTCGGAGACCCATTCGCCCCACTTGACCACCACCAATGGAGTTTCTTCTGGAATACTTGTGACGGATGAGATCTGCAGACATTCGAGTCTAGGGTGACAGACTAAAATCGCGGCAGAGTGATGGTGTGAACAATGAAATAAGGCACAGGAGGCAACCACATATCAGCAAACATCAGGGAATGTGCCAGAATGGGCCCGGATGACAGGTGCAGCTCTCTCTACCCAAGGACTCTGGAAGGGGCAGTGGGATTATCTTCTATGAAGCGAAAAGCATGTGCAATGATGTTAAGGGGAGGAAGGAAGGAGGCGTAAAGCACAGGAAACAAGTCCAGAAAAGAGCTTGCTTCCATCAGATCCTCTCTGGGCAAGAAGAGTTAACGTACTGATACGCAGACCCCTGTTTCCGTGACCTGTGTGTGTGTGTGCGTGCACGCGCATGATCCCCTCACACTGAACCGTTCTCTCTTTCCGAGGGATAAAGAAGGTCTAATGGAGCTAAAGCGCTGGCCTTGGCAGTGGATGAAAGAGGATGATATTGATGATTCTCTTATTAGCCCAACATCATCTTGGTACAGATTTCAATTCACGGGGCGCTTATCCTAGAGACCCAAGCCCCACAAAAGAAAAGCTTCCCAGTGAAAGTCTTAGCTAAGAGATGACGCTAAAATCGGCCAGTGAGCTCTTTGCCGCTAGATCCTTAAAACCGTAAAGACTGACAATGAACTCTGAAATGGTGCATTCTCCACTTGTACAGTTTCCGAGAGCATCCTTCCCCCGCCGGTAATGCATTCTGCCTGCAAACCGCAAGCGTGTGCCTCATTTTGTATAATGATAAGAAATCAAAGACGTGCTTAAGACAGCTTAGAAATAAGGATGCTATTTCAGGAGGCCCTAAGTGTCCAGAGATAAATGCAGTGGATATTTCTCACACTTTTTGCCCAAGGAGGGTAAAGAACATATGTTATTCCTTGTCTGAAGATATTAATAATTTATGCAGAGGTTTTCAGGCTGCTAAAAGCACACATTTAACACATATATGTCGAGCGTCTTCTATGCCCCAGGTGTTACGCCAGGGTGTGCGAGGCAAAAGGGAGCATAATCTGATTTCCCGTTGGGACCAGTGTCGTCCAGGGAAATGACACTCAAGCAGAGATTGTTCCTCTCCAAAGTGTCAGACCAGGGGACAAAGCTGTGTTGGACTGGCAGAGTGTTTTCCTTCCCGTTGAATTCATGATCGTGTTAGTGCCTTCTGCCCCTGGAACAAATTACCATAAATTTAATTTGAAGGCAACACACACACAAAAAACTTGTTTTGTCTTTTGGCTCTGCAAGTCAGAAGTCTAAGATGAATCTCATTAGGTTAAAATCACAGTGTTGTCAGGCTGTGTTTCTCGGGGAGGCTCTAGGGGACGATCTGTTTCCTTGCCTTTCCCAGCTTCTAGAAGCTGCCTGCAGCCCGAGGCTCCTGGCCCTACCACTCTGACCTCTGCATCCGTCACAGCTTCTTCTCTGACTCTGCTTTCCTGCCTCCCCCCATAACGACCCTTGTGATAACACAGGGCCAGCTGGATAATCCAGGACCATCTGCCCATCTCAAGATCCTTAACTGAGTCACATCCACAAAGCCCCCTTTTCCAGGTAAGGTGACCTACTCACAGTTTCTGGGGATTAAGACGTGGACGTCTTTGGTGGGGACTAATTATCCTGCCTTCCACAACGCTCAACAGTTAAATACCAGCATGTTGACCTTATAAACCATATCTCCTTCTAATTAAAGTATGGAATTTAGTTAGGTGCATTAATATTGGTTCATAAACTGTGATAAATGTACCATATGAATGTAAGATGTCAATAACAGGGGACAAGGGTATGTGGAACGCTCTCTGCTATCTTCAAGGGAACTCTGTAAATGGAAAACTCTTCTTAAAATTTGTATTAAAAATGGTAATTTCTGGTGCCCTTGAAAATGTAGAGAATCAATAAACGGTCACCCTGGCATGGAAGCAGTTGATTGTAGGTGTGTCCAGGCTGATCCCTTTCCTGGGGCAGGAGCCCTGTGGTTAATTAGAGCTCCCGGGTGACTCCATGCATCTCCATCACCGCTCCGATGGCTTTGGAATTCGAGATCGTGACTCTGAAAAAAGTAATTACGCAGGTAGCTCTGTGATAACTCTGTGGTCTGCACCAGGGAGGGGGTCAGAAAGACTGAGAACCTCTCCGAAGGAGGCCCTAGCCTGGTCTCAGGCTCCGGGCCCTCGGGGTACCCTCAGATCAGGAGAGTCGGCAACTCGGGGCAGGAAGGTGAAGCTTCTTTTCTTCTCTGTGCTTTACAGATTGAGGTGATTTCGAGCTCTATTAAAGAAAGATTCTTCTTTTCTGGTTGACGTGCATGTCTTTCTGGCTAAGTGCACCTGTTTCCAGGAGCTGGCATGCTTCAAGAATTGTCACGTAAGAGCTGGGCAAGACATTCTAGTCATGGTATGGGGGGCAAGGGGAAGGAGGTGAGTTGTTAAAAGCTGGGCGGAAATGTGCCTGTGGCTAAGAATAATGTAAATCCTGGTATTATAGCTAAGCAAGGTGCTGAGCCATCGCAGTGTTCAATTATTTTGAAGCTGCAAGGCAGGTGTCTCCCGGTCTGATATACGAGTGTATTTGACGTTTGACAAATGCTGTATTTTTCGAGTGACGTCCATCTGCCCTGCCTGCCCGGAGCACCTCCCCGAACACACTGAGTACCAATGTTAGCGGTCCTATTTAATGTGTCATAAGGGGGAGGGGATCGGCAGCCTTCCGGACAGGTGTCACAGGGTCGAGGAAGGCCGTGTACAAAGAAAACCTATTTTTCTTCGTATTCCATCTCGAGCTATGAATCTAGGATCTGAAACAACGTTCCCTCATTCCCTTCATCTTTATTGCAATAGCTACGTGTTCTTTTAACCTTCATCAACAAAAATTAAGAACAAGGACAGAGGATCCAATGGTCTGTCTTCATAAAGTCACATATGATCTTTACAGGTTATGTATACAAACGTCTGCCTTGAAATCGTGGCTGCAATTTTTACTCCCATGTGCCAGGCACTGAGCCCGGTTCTTCACGTGGACCCTGTCATTTACCCCCATCACCATGGACTCGTAATGACAACTCACACGTACCTAGAGCAGAGATCGGCAAACAATACCCCTCAGGTCAAACTGGCTCGCTCCCTGTTTTGTAAATAAAGTTTTATCGGAACGGAAGCATGCTCACTGAATTTATGTACTCTCTACAGCTGTTTTCCTGCCAAAAAGGCAGAGTTTAGTGGTAGCCGCTCTGTCCTTGTGGCCCGCAGAGTTGAAAATATTGTAGTAGCTGGCCCTTCACAGAAAGGAGTTTGCTGACTCCTGATTTAGGGCCCGGTCTTAAGAACTACATGAAGATTAATTTATTTTCTCCTCCCCATACCTCAGCAAGGTAGATATTATGGTGCTCCCAGTTTACAGATACGGAAATGAGGGTTATAAGAAGTTAATACTCACAGGATCCAAGAAATGACTGACAAACAGTAGAGTCAAGTATCAAACCTAGATCTGTGTACCTCACAATCATCTGTAGTTGTCAACTGGCAATCTGTCTTCTCAAATGCATATGCTTATTCTCTCCCAAAGAGATCGGAGGCGCCCACAAAACCATTGTCACTGAGGTTATGAGATACACGGACAGACACCGGGTATGTGCTGTGTAATAGAGGGATAACATAGTCTTAGGACCTCTGCTTCTGTTATTTTGGTCCATCCGAAAAGTTCCTTTTTTAAAATGTTTTTATTTATTTTCGAGAAAGAGAGACAGAGTGCAAGCAGGGGAGGGGCAGAGAGAGAGAGGGAGAGAGAGAATCCCAAGCAGGCTCCGTGCTGTCAGCGCAGATGCTGATGTGGGACTCAAACCTACAAACTGTGAGATCAGGAGCTGAGCCAAAGTCAGACGCTTACCCGACTGAGCCACCCAGGCGCCCCTGCTTTATTCCTACTCTTAGTGGTTCAAACTGGTTTACTCCTGCTCTTAGTGGTTCAAACTGGTATGCTTTTGGAGTTCTTGTGTTTGCTTTTTATGCACAATTTTCTGGTGTCTCCCTTTATTATCAATCATTTTCAATTTCATCCGCCCATAACTCTGTGTCCTTTTCTAATTTGCTATTTCTGAGCTGTTGTGGGTTGATAAACCAAATACCCAAACCCAGAATGTTCATGTTTAAAATAAGTTCACGTATGGGCGCATGAGTTTTAGAGTGTAAGGTAGGTGTTCTGACTTCAAAGATTTTTTTTTTTTTCAATTTTCTGGACAGGTGAGGGACCAGACATTTTTCTAGGCTCATAAAAGGCATAAATATTCTCCGGAGCCTGGACATCCAGTACAGAACATGGGGAAATTTGACTCAGAGTCTCTAGGTGATGGAAACATTCAGATTGTCATCTTTTTACGGTCGCCCACAGAGGTCGCCCACAGAGGCCGCCCTCCCAGTAACTGGCCGTGCCGCTGACCAAGAAAATCCGCAGCTGACAATCCTCGCTCCAGCCAGGGAGCTTGGGCCGGATTCTTCACAACCCGGCATGTTTCATTTCTGACATCCAATGATTAATCTAACCGCTTCACTGTGAACGCTATCATTGCCAAATTATACCATACATGGAGATCTAATTAAATTCATTGATTCAATTTTAGCATGACCGAGTTATTGACATGGATGTGAATTAACCTACTTGTCTGCGGCCGAAGGCCCATAATAGGATTTGGAGAGAAATTATGTCTGGGTACCACTCAGCCTGGGCGAGAGTATGTCTAATTCAGACACTTGCTCACAAGAAGGGAGATCTCTGGGGGCAGATCGGTGGAGTCTGTCTGCCTTATTAACCTCACCTGTGATCAATCTCGACGATGTGCCTCTGTCGGGGTATCATTCGACTACGAAATGGGAAACAAAGGGAGTATGTGAAATCTTTCCACGCAGGGTGCAGTTTGGATTCTAGGGGAGGAATAGGCTTTCTGTTATCAAGTCCAAACCTCTGTTCTATTCCTTAGGCCAAGAATCTATACATTAAACATAATAAATTGAAAAACAGTTGGTTCGGGCATCGCACCAAGTGAGATAAGCCAGTCTCAAAAAGCCAGTACTATGCAATTCTACTTCTGTGACGTGCCCCAAAGAGTCCGTTCATAGAGGCGAAAACTAGGATGGGGGTTGCCAGGGACTGGAGGAGGGCTGATGGGGAGCTGGTGTTTGACGAGGGTGGACTTTCGAGATTCGCAAGATGAGAGCCGTTCTGGAGGTTGGTCGCACAACCGCGTGAGGGCATTCAGCACTACAGAACTGCGCACTTAGAAATATCGAAGATCGGGGCGCCTGGGTGGCTCAGTCGGTTAAGCAGCCGACTTTGGCTCAGGTCACGATCTCACGGTCCGTGAGTTCGAGCCCCGCGTCGGGCTCTGTGCTGACAGCTCAGAGCCTGGAGCCCGTTTCAGGTTCTGTGTCTCCCTCTCTCTCTGCCCCTCCCCTGTTCATGCTCTGTCTCTCTCTGTCTCAAAAATAAATAAATGTTAAAAAAATTAAAAAAAAAAGAAATATCGAAGCTGGTAGATTTCGTATGTATTTTACTACAATTAAAAAGAAACTGTAGTGGCTTATAGCGAACAAAATACTGGCTCGGCCAACAAATCTGAAGCATCTAGGAACTTTCAAGAAGAATGAAGGGTCTACCCAACAATGGGAAGGACTAGGTGAGCCACGTCATGTGTCAGCTGCCCACAGCCTCCAGGTGGCTGTTTCTCAGGAGGAGACTAAACGAATGTGAACCTCATGGTCACCATCCCCCAATGCCCGCCTGTTGTCCAAGAGTAATGCCTTCCCTTCTTCACTGCCTTCCAAATCGCAGCAGGAGCCTCTCTTGGCAGTCACTAACAGGACCTCTCTATGGGCAAGGAAGTCTAGCCCATTTCAGATAATGTTTTAGGCATAGAGATGATATTAAGGGTTAGCTGCCGGGTGCCATGTCCTACTGGAGTATTTCAAATATGAAAATTAAGGTGTAAATCGACATGTTTTTTAAATCACTGGCAAATTTGGAGAAAATAGAACAGGTGAAGTTGAAAGGAAGCCAAATGAGATGGAGAAGACAAGAATTTCACCAGACCCACGGGGGTGTTGACCTGGGGGTGGGCACCCTAGGCCATCTGGAATCAGCCGCTCCCCAAGGCCGTGCACAGAGATGCTCAAACCTGGGCAGGTGCCTGATCAGACATTTCCTGACCCGGTGCTGATTGCGCCGGGAGTGAGGAAAGGCCTTAAGATTAGGGTGCCTTAGGGAAGGTGCCCTTTGAAGTGAACAGGACATTTCGGTCTGCAGTGTGCATAAAACCACTCAAGAGAAAGAAGACGTTCAGGAAACAGGGCTATGAAAAAATAGGAATCCATTTAAATAAGTGCTAGAGAGTGCATAATTAGTACAAAACGCTCTGGTTTCAGAGATACAGATAGTGATGAAGTACCTTCCTCGGGCAGGGTGGCTTTTGTCCCAGGACGCAAGCAGGAAATACACACACGCTTGGAACAGGGGAGGAAAGACTGGGGAAACCTGGACTCAGGTACCTGATTTCTCTCTATTTGCAAGCATTTTTTGTTACTTCTGTCATCCTTCCTCCTTTTTTTTTTTTTTTAACAGAAACAGTGGTAAAGAAATTGTGAGCTCCTATCTAAACAGCTTTATTAAGGCATCATTGACATACAATAAACCCCTTACTTCCAAAGCATACAATTTGCTGTGTTTTGATATTCGTACGCCCCAAGGCAGCAACCTCACAATGAAAACTTCTGTCACCTACAAAAGCCACCTCAGGTCACTTTGTAAACCCCCCCGCCCCCCTTCTGTCAACCACCCATCCGCCTTTTGCCACAATACGTTAGCCTGCATTTTCCTCGAATATCACGTAAAGGAATCATTCAGGGCATGCTCTTTTTTGGTCTGGATCATTTCACTTAGCACAGTTATTTTGGTTCTGTCCATGTTGTCGCGTGTAATAATATTTCACTCGCTTTATTGTTTTTTTTTTTTTTTTTAATTTTTTTTTTTTTTTTTAACGTTTATTTATTTTTGAGACAGAGATAGAGCATGAACGGGGGAGGGGCAGAGAGAGGGAGACACAGAATCGGAAGCAGGCTCCAGGCTCCGAGCCATCAGCCCAGAGCCCGACGCGGGGCTCGAACTCACGGACCGCGAGATCGTGACCTGAGCTGAAGTCGGACGCTTAACCGACTGAGCCACCCAGGCGCCCCACTCGCTTTATTGTTGATTAGCACCCCTCATTCTCATCCAACACAGAGTGTTTATCCACTAACCTGTTGATGAACATTTGGGTTGCTCCCAAATCCTGGCGACCTCAAATAAATTCGCAATAGATATTCATGTGCAGGCGGCTGTATATGGATATAGTCTCACTTAGTTCGGGTAAAGACCTAAATTTTGGATTGTTGGGTCACATGGTAAAGGTGTGTTTAACTTTTTAAGAACTTGCCAAAGTGTATTTTGAGATTATTGTAACATTTGACACTTTAACTTGCGATGCCCGAGACTTCTGGATCCCCTGCCTCCCCACATCATTACGGCCAGGATTTAATTTCAGCCATTTGCATAGGTTTCTAGTAGCATCTTGCGGTTCTAGCTTTCATTTCCCTAATGACTGACGATGCTGAATATCTATCTTTTCTCATTCTCACTGTCCATACATCTTTGTTGGCAAATCAGCTGTTCAAATGTTTTCCTATTTTTTAATTGGGTTGTTTATTTTCCTACTGGATCTTAGGAGTTCTTTATATTCCAGTTGCAAATCCTTTGTCAGATAGACGATCTGCAAATCGCTTTCATTCCATCCATGGCTTGTGTTCTCCTTTTCTGAACAGTGTCTTATAATTCCTTTATTTTTTTAATGTTTATTTATTTTTGACACACACACAGAGACAGACAGAGAGAGAGAGAGAGAGAGCATGAGCAGGGGAGGGGCAGAGAGAGAGGGAGACACAAAATCCGAAGCAGGCTCCAGGCTCTGAGCTGTCAGCACACAGCCTGACGCGGGGCTCGAACTCACAGACTGCGAGATCATGACCTGAGCCGAAGTCAGACGCTCAACTGACTGAGCCACCCAGGCGCCCTGACAGTGTCTTATAAAAAGCAGAGGTTTATTCTTTTAATGGGGCACACATTAATTTGTTTTTTATGCATTATGATTTGCATGTCATACCTATGAACATTGTCTCGCCCAGGCCCGTGAAGGTTTTCGCCCATTTTCTCCCGCTGTTATGCTAATTCACTTTACATCTAGGTCTCTGGTCCAGTTTTAAGTTAGTTTTTCACATATGTTATGAGAGATGGACCAAAGTTCCTTTTTTTTTTTTTTACATATAAATATCCAATTCCTCCAGTGCTGTGTGTTGTAGACACGATCATTTTGCCACTGAATTGTCTTTGCCATTTGATAAACATTCAAAGTGTGTTTGAAATGGTTGTGGTATTTTATAAACCCACCAAAACTGTATTAAAGGGTGGGCTCTTCTCAAAGTTCTGCAGTGAGACCAGACAAAGTTTGGTATATTTTCTTATCATTTCCATTCAGTTCGAAATTCTTTTTAATTTCTGGTTTGATTTTTTTTCCCCACCCTTCACCCTCAGGTATTTTAGAAGGGGTTATTTTATTACTAAATATTTGGGAATTTTCCAAAGTCTTTCTGTTACTGATTACAAATTAAATTCCATTTTGTTCATAGCATATATTTTGTATGTCATTAATACTTTCCCCGTTTATTGAAACTCATGTTGTGGCCCCAGGTATGAAGTAACTTGGTAAATATTCAATGTGCACTTGAATGTGTATTCTGGTGTTTTTGAATGCACTGTTCTATAAATGTCAACCGGGTCAAGGTGATTGTTAGTGTTGTTCAGGCCTACTATTCTTGCTGATTTTCCGTCTCCTTGTTCAGTCAGTTATTGAAAAGGGGACTGTAATCTCTGATTATAACTGTGGACTTGTCCAATTCTCTTACTAGTCCTTTCAGATTTTGCTTTATGCATTTTGAAATGCTGTTATTAGATACGTAATATTGAGGGTTGTGATGTCCTGTTCATGTATTGATCCTTTTATCATTATAAAATAAAATTCTTGGGGTGCCTGGGTGGCTCAGTCGGTTTCAGCTCAGGTCATGATCTCACAGTTTGTGAATCTGAGCCCTGCATTGGGCTCTGTGCTGACAGTGCAGAGCCTGCTTGGGATTCTCTCTCTCTCCTCTCTCTGCCCCTTTCCCACTCTCTCTCTCTCTCTCTCTCTCTCTCTCTCAAAGTAAATAAATAAATTTAAATAAAATAAAAAAAGAAAATTCTTTATCCATGATTATAACCTCTGCCCTAAAATTACTTTGTGAATTATTTTGTTTTAGTGTTTTATTTTGTTTTAGTGTTTTATTTTGTTTTAGTGTTTTATTTTGTTTTAGTGTTAGCAGAATTGTTTACAATTCTTTTGCATTTAACCTCTTGTTTTTAAGTATTAAGCCAGGTTTCTCGCAGGTAGTACAAAGCTAGGCTTTTGCTTTATTATCCAGTGTAAAACTATCTGCCTTTTAATTGGAGTGAGCGAGTCATAGTCACTGATCACAGATCACCATAACAAATACAATAACTAGGCAGTAAGTTTGCAATATTGTTAGAATTACCAAAATGTGACACAGAGACATGAAGTGAGCAAATGCAGTTGGAAAAATGGCACCAACGGACCTATTCGACACAGGACTGCCAGAAACCACCCATCTGTAAAAAACGCTGTCTCTGCAAAGCACGGTGCAGTGAGATGTAATCAAATGAAATACACCTGTCCTTTCAAGTGATACTATAAACACTCACCTACAGTGTAAGAACCTAAATTTGTATGCTTCCATTTCCCTCTCCTAACCTTTCTGCAATTATTGCCCTGCATCTTACTTTTGCATATGTCCTAATGCCCAGACTACAGTGTCCTTCTATTTGTTTCAACAGTTGATTCTTGTTCACTGAAAAGAGATTTAAATAATTTGAAAATCTCTAATATGTTTACCCATGTAGTAACCATTTCTAATCCCCGTTGTCCCTTAGTGTGCATCCATATTTCCTTCCAGTGTCATCTTGTTTCTGCCTTTAACATCCCTTGTAACGCAGGGCCGAAGGGTAATGGCTTCTTTTAGAAACGTTACGTCTACAGAAGTCTTTATCTCATCTTTGCTTTTACGATATTTTCCTGGGGATCGAATTCTAGTGTTAAAAAGCAAAACTCACTAAGTAAGTTTTAAGGATCTTATTGGCTTCGTTCAACGGTTTCCCGTCAGGCAACCTCCCATCCAGCCGATGGAAAGGAGCTCTGAGTTGCTGTACGATGTGGAAGATGTATAGGCAGAAGGCTGCAGGACAAGGACGCTATTAGGCTGCGTTGTTTCTGGCAAGGTCGCCTTCCTTCGCGGGATGCCAAGGGTCTATCCGGAGGTTCACCTCCCTAATGCTGACCAGGTAAATCCAGACTGTCTGGCTAAAATTACATTCCTGGGAAAGGCTAAAACAGCAATCAGATTAGGTATTAAATCTTGGTTTGGTGACGTGGGCCTAGCACAAATGACTCTATTTTGGGTACCAGTGTCCTTTCTTTAACACAAGGTTGACATTTTTTTTTCTGTCAGTCTTTTAAGGATGTTATTCCACTATTTTCTTGCTTGGCTTGTTTCTGACAAGAAATCTGTCCTCATCCTTATTTTATTTATTTTTTATTTTTTTACTCTACTTAATGTGGCTTTTTTCACTAGCTGCTTTTAAGATTTCCTCTTTAGCTCTGGGTTTGAGAAGTTTGATCCGTATGTGCCTCCAGATAGTTTTCTTAATGCTTTTTGTTGCTTTTTCAACTGCAGATAAAAGCATGTTCACACGCCTCGAGAAGAGCCTCAGATTACCAGTTTCATTTCTCTGTTTCCCTTTCTCCTTTGAATCCAGCCTTCAAGAGTCTAGCTACCTCGATGGCCATGAACTTCAATCTTTGTCTCCCCACCCTCATGGCGCTGCTGAAGTTGCTCCCTGGCCTCTGTTTTGTGCTAGAATTTCTGTGGGGCCCCTCAGCCTCCTCCCACCCCCAACACACTCATAACTAGTAAATCCTGACAGGGAAAAGGTGAACACAGTACCTTAGCTGAAATTATTTGTGGTAACTCCATCATACCCTACTGGGTGTAAGTCCTTATTGAATCCACTGTTGGGTAATGAACAGATGTGCCTTAATTGTCTCATCCAGCAGGAATAATGCTCCAGGAAAATAGCTGTGTTTTTCCAGCGTCCTGGTTGAATGATCAGTGTCAAGGGTTTTTTGTTTGTTTTTTTTTAATGTCTTCTCAAAGGTAACAATAAAGTGAAATAGCAGAGACTTGAAACCAGAAAGGAACAACATTCAAGGTGATTGCTTCAATATCAATTTTACTGCGAGAAGAAACGTCACAATAGTTCTGTTATCCAATTAGCAATCTCTCTAGATCCTTCTGCATTTCCAAACCACCCTTCCATCCAGCGTTTTCAACTATCGCAGACTGTGATGACTGATCTCTCCAAAGAGTTCGTGCACCCGGGGTCCCTTCTGGGCATGGTGAGAAGAGAAAACAAGGCAGTCCGACCGTGGTTCTCAGGTTGACGTGGGAGCTGACACCTCAGGCGTTCCTCTCTCTAGAGGACGCTCTCCGGCACATTCTTCAAGTGTGATGGATGAGGCAGTCAGCACCTGCAGATCCCTGCTTGTTAGTTGTGCCTCAGCAGTTTCATTCCCTGCGTGTCCTTTTCCCTCACCCTGACCTTGAAACATCTGCACAGCCACAGAATTTGCATGCATGCATCCACCGGTCTCCATAGCAACCGCATCAGACAATCAGAGTGGAGCAAAGGGATTCAGTGCCCATTTGTTCCTGATACTTTACCTAACTGTGGGTTTCTCAGTCTTGGCTCCGATGACATTAACTCCCAGACGACTCTCTGTTGCAAGGCCGCCTTGTGCAGCACAGGATGTTTGCAGCATCCCGGGCCTTTACCCACTAGAGCCCAGTAGTGCCTTCTAATTGTGACATCATCAACCATCCCCTACCTTCCTGAATGTCCTCTGGGGGTAGAAATCACTCCCACTTGGGAAACTCTGCCCCAGATCATAGGCACATTCGACCAGATTGGATGGGGTTTCATATAACCTAACTTCTTTTCATCTTGAATATGAACTCCTTCTGAACGTCATCTGGTAGCCACAGGGAAGCTAGCACATCTCAGCTTGGCCAGCGCTCTATGAATACTTAGGAGGAGCTCAAAACTCTTGCCTCGGTGTGCTATCCATTGAGAGAGTGCACATACCATCTATAAAGCATTTTAATGCATTAAAAAAAATAAAAGTAGTACCTGCCTCTCATAAATGATTGCAAGAAAACCTTGAGGTGGACGAAGCAGAGAATGAACGTACCCAAGGTTCGTGTTCCCACCATCCTTCCGAACTCTTGTGTACACCTTAAACCTACAAATAAGATGGCTGGGAGGCACAGGACAGGGCTTGGCTTTTCCCTGAAGTGTGTTCCTTCTGCTGTTCCATCCACCTACAATGCTGGTCCCTCGGGTAGCTGCTGGATAACTCCCTCCTTTGTCCTGCCTATGAAACTAGCCCTTCATCAGTGACCCCTCCCCTGCTACCTTCCATGTCCTCGGGCCAGCTCCGGGCCAGCTCTCTCATGCACGGCTTTCCTTCCTTCCCGGCACCCGGCGTCACGACCCAAAACTTTACCGTGGGTTTCGCTGTCCATTTCGTTATTGACCTTGAATGTCTTCCTTGCAGGGGAAAGCTCCTTTGGTCTTTTTCGTTCACTGCCGCATCTTTAAGACCTGGAATGGCGCCAGCCACAAGCCAGGCCCTCGATAGACGTTGCTTTGGTGAAAGAATAAAGGGCACATCCTTGGCGGCTTGCGTATCTCTGCCCTCTCATCCTGAGTCTGTGGCAGACGTTACCAGTCACTATCAGCACGCTTCTGCTAAGTTCCCAGGTGACACCTGGGTTCTTCTCACCGGTGCCCGTGGCACTTTGGAGCAGCTGCACAGTATGAACATGACAACATCCTCCTTTCTTTCCCCAAGTCCTGGTGCCTATCTCGTTAGAGACGAATTGACGTCATGGTGGTGAAATTATTAAGCATATTCCCTTATGTTCCCTTTCATCTCCTTTCTCCTTATTTACAGGGTGAGTCACGAAGCTTTGCTGAGGGAGCCAGCGTGACCAGGGTTATTAACATAGGCTCAGGGCGCCTGGGTGGCTCAGTCGGTTAAGTGTCATGATCTCACATGTTCATGAGTTCAAGCCCCGCGTCCGGCTCTGTGCTGACAGCATGAAGCCTGCTTGGGATTCTCTGTCTCCCTCTTTCTCTCTCTCTGCCCCTCCTCTGCATGCTCTCTCTCTCTCTCTTTGAAAATAAATTATCTTTTAAAAAGTTGTAAACAATAAAAAAGAACTAGGTTCTCTGCCTGTTTGGGATTCCAGCTCCACACTTTCCTACCTACTAGACCTTCAGAAAAATCACTTTACCTTCCTGTGCCTCAGTTTCCTTATCTGCAAAGTGAGGACAATATGGGTGCCAGCTCCATGGGCTTGGTGACGACAGAATGTGACCAGGGATAGTGAATTCATAATGGAAGCTCTCGGAGTGTGGCCTAGCTCATTATATGTGGTGTGTGTGTGTGTGTGTTACAGCTATTATCTTTACCATTAAAAAAAATTATTTTACTGCCGAATACCAAGGAGCAGTGTTCCTTTTCTTTTTAAAAAAAATTTTTTTTAATGTTTATTTATTTCTGAGACAGAGAGAGTCAGAGCGTGAGTGGGGGAGGGGAAGAGAGAGAGGGAGACACAGAATCTGATGCAGGTTCCAGGCTCTGAGCTGTCAGCACAGAGCCCGACACGGGGCTTGAACTCACAAACCGTGAGATCATAACCTGAGCCGAAGTCGGACGCTCAACCGGCTGAGCCACCCAGGCGCCCCAGTGTTCCTTTTCAAATAACATCACCCGTATCACCCATACCTGGCCGTTCTCTGCTTTAAAGTTCAAACACCGGCAATTTCACGGTGTCAGCCCTGGAGACGTGAGTGTCAAAATTTGTTTTACCACGACCCAGACCACATCTTACACCGTGACTCAGTCCATTGTTGTGCGCTCTCACGCGAAAGCAGAAGGTTCGCAGATGCGGGCACACCTTTGCCACCTGCAAGGGCTCCGACATCTCCTACCCCAGATGGGATGCTCTTCTGTGATGCTCTATTCTATTTGTTAAGCATTGGTGCCAACCCTTTTAAACTTATTTTGTGTCAGTGATCCCTTGTGACCAGCCGTTTGCAGGGCAGGGTTGTGGAGAGCAGACCAGCTGTGGGGCAACGAGGCTCATTTTCTGTGCGCATCACTATAAGCAGACCTTGGGCGAAGGGCTGTCCGCTGAGCCCCACGTCGCACTCTTCCCAAAGGTAATGCCAGTGTGACGCCATGGGAACTAGAACGGGGCTCTGTATTCCTCTTCCGGATGCAAATCCGAACAGAAAATACTACCAGCCCCCAGTAGCTGCCCACTGTCACCTCTAACGTGTGTGAGCCATCCGTGGGCCTATTCGTCACATTCATTAAGCCTCGGTGTCCTCGTAAGTCCATGGCGATGATAATCCAGCCTGCCTCCACTCTCTTTGCAGCCCCCTGGGCAATAACCCGCATGAACCACTTAACAAAGCCCCTGACACGGGCAAGCGTCCCATAATGTGGCGTATTTCTTCTGTTGGGCATGACAGCAAGTCATCAAAACCTATCCAAAGCCCCCCAAGTAGGGGGCTACATAATTACATCAAAACCCTAGATTAATAAAAAATAGCATCAATAATAGGTTTGTGAAGAACTTGTAATAATGCTGAAAATGTTTGTGTTTAATATGGAGCGAGGGGAACAGAATCCGAAACATGTCGCTGTGAGCACAATGCAGTTAAAATGCTCAGCGAAGATTGAGGAAATGGGCTAATATATTCCCAAGGAATACACTTGGTCGACTACTTTGTCCTATCTTTTACTTTTACCGCATCTTTACGTTTTTCGATGCAGAGATTTATTTTATAATAACAAAGGGTTTCTTATTTTAAAAAAAGATATGTACTCTCTTAAATTTCCATTGCTGATCTGTTAGCTATACTGGGAGAAAAAAACACGGCCCCTCTGAGAAAACACTCTTCCCCCAGGAGTGGGAAAAGGGAGGAAACCCATTAGTTACACCAGCTCCATACAAGCTCTCTGCCAACGTTCCAGGCCAGACAAGAAGGCAGACAGTTAGAACTGGGGAATAAATAGGACGAGCCCTTTCCCTAGAGAGCCAGCGACAAAGTACCTACATCCATTTCCGGGCATGAAACTAAGGATTCCATAATTACACCCCTGAAAGGGGTTTAGAGGGGAGTGCGTCGAAATAATCCCTGAAGTAAGCACCTGCAGAGGAGAAGAGGCAAATATTATCAAGAGAATGGAGAGGCGTGGGTGAGGGTTAGCTCTGCCTCAATCCCCACCTGGCACATTTCCTTCCTGGTGTGGCTGACACCTTCGTTCCAATGAGCTTAGTGGATGGAGAAAGCAGATAATGGACCCACAGCGATAAAGTCGGGGAGGCAGACAGAGGGGGGTTTCCCTTACCATGTATTTTCCTAAAGGAGCCAGTTCCCGTCAGTCCTGAGGCTATAAAGGGCTGTGTAGTTTCGACTTGCGCGTATAGCGTCAAAACCACCAAACACACACGCCCCTTCCAGAGAGTCACAAAGCAGGACGCATGATGCGTGCGTGAGAATGGGGGCCAGTCGGGGGCGCCTGGGCAGCTCAGTCGGCTAAGCGTCTGACTTAGGCTCAGGTCATGATCTCCAGGTTTGTGGATTCGAGTCCCGCATTGGGCTCTGTGCTGACAACTCGGAGCCTGGAGCCCGCTTCGGATTCTGTGTCTCCCTCTCTCCCTGCCTCTCCCCCCCCTTGTGCTCTGTCTCTCTGTCTCTCCCTCTCTCAAAAATAAATAAACATTAAAAAAAAAATCCAGGGCCAGCTGGACCTGCCCTCCATTGGACTCTGACGAAGTTCACATTTCTGAGCAGTCAACCCAGCTTCATTTGCTATCAAAAGTAGTTTTGCTCACAATCCAATCTCAGCTGAACAAAGGATGAATTCTCGAGCCAAATTAAGGGTTTCACTGGCTGCTATTGAACAATGAGAAAGATGCCATTTACAAAGGACTTCACTAGGTTTGGCTCGTGATGATAAGGATGTAACCTGCAGTACTGATGAGTTTCCCAAGAGCCCGGTGTGTGTGTGTGTGTGTGTCTGTGTGTGTGTGTGTGTATTTGTGTGTGCATATATGTGTAGGTGTGCACGTATACATGGATTTGTGTGTGTATATGTGTTTGCACATATGTAAATGTAAGTGTGTTTGTAGGTATATGTGTATTTACGTGTGTTTGCACATGTGTACGTGTGTCTGTGTATGAGTATATGTATATTTGTGTGTATGTATGTGTAGGTCTGTGTGTGTAAGTATATGCGTATGTGCATTTGTATGTAAATATATGTGCATTTGTGTGTGTGTAGGTCTACTGGTACGTGTGTCTGTTTGTGTAAGTGTGTGTGTGCGTGTTTGCATGTGTGTAATTATATGTGTGTGTTTGTATATCAGTACATGGGTGTGTGTGTATTTGTGTACCCGCGTGGGTAAGCATATGTGTAAGTGTGTGGGTGTGCGTGTGTGTAAGCATCTCTTTCGCACGAAGTACTGAGGTGTAGAGAGGTCGATCCAGGAACAGAAGCTAGAACACGACAGAGTCTTGCACGTACGTCCATGTAGCTGTTGCAGCCAGAAGTCTTGTCTCAGTAAAGACCTCACTGTGGCCAAACAGCCCATTTGGAAGCTTCTGTTGAATATGGGGTTCAAACCGGCTATGCCAGGTGCGTGGTAGGTTCAGAAGAAAACTGTGGGTCAAGTGTCTAAAAGTTGGCAAATCGCTGAAGGAAATGAGTCCAAGTCTTTGGAAATGAACCACCGTGGCCGTGACCTTGCTCTGCGGGTGTGGAATATTGAGTTGAATTCCAGATCTCGTGATGGCCAGGTCAGCATACTCCTCCCAAGAAGAAACAAAGGACGAAAACAGAATTTGCAAAGAAAGTGTGATCCGAAATTTTTCCAGGGATTGAAAAATCCCTTCTGAATTGTTTTGCTTTGTTTATGGACCATTCATAAAGATTTATGTGTAATAAAAACAGGTCTCTTTTTGAAAATATGACTGCAACACCACTATCATTCTTTTTTTTTTAAGTTTATTTATTTCGAGAGAGAGAGTGCAAGAGTGAGTGCGAGCAAGGGAGGGGCAGAGAGGGGGGTGGGGAGAGAGAGAATCCCAATCCTTACTGTCAGCATGGAGCCCGACGTGGGGCTTGATCTCACGACCCTGAGACCATCACCTGAGCCAAAATCAAAACTCAGACACTTAATAGGCTGAGCCACCCAGGTGCCTCACCATTATCTTTCTTAAATAAAATAAAAAATACATCATTAATATCATCAACTACGTAGCCAATATTCAAATACCCTTCAAACAAAATAAAAAATACATCTTAATATCATCATCTATGTAGTCAATACTCAAATTCCCTTCAAACCTGAACCATTCTTAAGCCCCCAATATATCCTACGCAGATGTGATATTTTTCTTTCCGTGGATGCGTGTGGCAGCTTTTCAGCCCACTTTCTCTTCCACCGACCTTAGCAAATCCCGTAATGACATTAATCTTTTGCTGTGCTCTCCATGGCTGCTCACTCCCCTGTGACAGGGGAGCTTGGTTTCCTGTAGAAGTCAAGCTAAGTAACTAGATTGCTGAGACAAAACTGAGCTTAGCTTGGTTTAAAAAGTGAATTATGTTATCTGCCCCCTGGAACGTTCCAGCGCTGGGCTGAAAGAAACGAAATCAGCATTTCAAGGAAAGGAAGTGAGCATCAGGCTCACAGCTATGGTAGCAGAGGTGGGCCGCCCACCCCCACCGGGGCGAGGGAGTGGACGTCAGCATCTTCTTACCCTGTAGTAGTTTCAGGGCCATACGGGCTTGCTTTGTGTCTGCCTACTACCTAATAGATGAAGCCATTGATCTCAGATAGGGCAGCCACTGCCAGCCAGGATGGCTTCTGTTGCTTTTAGGAGCAAATGTCCAACAAAAGACATACTTGGGGAAGTCCTTGGCAGAGTTAACAATTACAGGAGCTCCCGCATTGCCTGTGAGAGGCCCGTCGGCCCACACGATGCCCCAGCAAACATTCTTACCTTCCTACCTTGGCCCAAGCGAAAGCCTCTTAGAAATAAAAACATACGCAAAGACGTTTTCCAGCCCTCTCTCTATTCTTCGACTATTTTGGAATTGAAGTGCTTTGAACCTGCCTCAGAGGCTGTCCTGTTGACACGTGGTCAGGCGGTCACCACGCGCACGCTCTGGCCACTCTGTTTCTGTTTCTGTTTCTGGAACAAGCTGAGCCCGTTCCGGCCCCAGCCTCTGCTCCTTCTTCTCCTCTGCCTGGTGCTCCTGACCATGCTTTCCGTGGCAACTCCATCCAGAAAGCCAAGCGACAACCTTGGTGAGAGTTGACCTTGGATATCCCGAACTTGATTAATTGTCAGCTTCCCTCGTTTTGCCCCCACTTCCTACTTGGAGAAAGGTAGCCTTGCCCTCTGAAGCAGTCACAGTGAGTGCCCTACCTTCACTGCACCTGCTCGTGGCTTCCACCCTGGGCCAACAGCCCCCACTCAGGGCACACCTGATGCCTTCCCTTCGCTCACTAGAAGCTTCCGACTCATCTGCCTGCTTTTGAGCCTCTGCCAAATCCAGGTGATGGTGGCTGGCTCCCTGCTGTAGCGAGCTCTGGATAAATAGCTTCTGCCTGTTCTCATTTACGTGGTCTTCAATTGTTTGAGCAGTTGTGTGGGCACGCGATTCAGGGAGAAGTGGGTGGGAAGGAGAAAGTCAGGGGGTTACGAAAAGGAAGGAAAGCATGACACTTCAATGTACATCTATGAGCCCACTTTATCCATTAGGGTGTGTGTATTTCCTTCAAGGTGAGGCATCCATCAAGTTTTTAGTTAATTTCCCTCTTTGCCAAAGTATTACATCTATAGTCAACTTGTCCTAAGGATTACAATGTGCACCTTCAGTTTATGAGAATCCAAATTCAGGTTTGGAAAATTAAGGATAACTTGATCGTTCTGTCATTTGTGAACAAAGTAAGCCTCTTCAAATCCTTTCATTGAATTTTCCAGTCTCCTTATCGTTTGCTTTTTGTAATCACGCATTTTAATGTAACGTATATTCGAAACCCACAAGACCTTGTTATTGTTATTGGTTTATACCGTAAAATTAATTTAGATTTACCCCCCTACTCTATTTTATGTTCTTTATTTCTGACTTCATTCCTCTTGCCGTCTGTAATCAAATGAAAATACTTTTTTTGGTTTTAATCTTAGTATGAGTCTGCTAGCAACTGATTTTATCAGTTTTCGTTTTTCAGTAAATGTATTCTGCCTCTTCTGTGTAACCATATTTTTGCTGAGAATAGAATTCTAGGTTAACAATCACTCTTTCAGCAACTTAAAGATGCTCTTCCATTGTCTTATGGCTTCCATATTTTAAATTTGGATTGGACCATTTCTCTAACTGTTGTTCCTAGTCTCTGGGATTTGTAGTCTTACTGTTATGTACCTACATACAGTCTTTGTGGTATTTATCCTACTCGGACTTATAGAGCTTTTCCAATCTGTGTCTTAAGGCCAGTCATCAAGTTTTGACTCTCATCAAATACTTCTGTCTCACCTTCCCTCTCCTCCCCCTTCTGGCACTCGAAGACATATTCTTTGATCATTTTTTTCCATACTGTGGATAACGACTGTTTTTTCTCTCCCCTTTGTTTTCTCTCCATGCCTCAGTTTCTAATGTGCAGCCGACCCGGCTCCCAAGTTAATCATCCCTTCTTTAGCCGTGTCCAATATAGTGTTAAATTTCGTTTGCCCTTGGGGCACCCGGGTGGCTCAGTTGGTTGAGCGACCGAGTTCGGCTCAGGTCATGATCTCGTGGTTTGTGAGTTCGAGCCCCATGTCGGGCTCTGTGTTGACAGCTCGGACTGTCAGCTCAGACTGGCAGCTTTGGACTGTCTGCTTTGGACTCTGTGTCTCCCTCTCTCTCTGCCCCTCCCCTGCTCATGCTCTGTCTCTCTCTGTCTCAAAAATAAATAAAAACATTAAAAAATTAAAAAAAATAAATTTCACTTGCTCTTAATTTAGTGTTCAGTTCTAGAATTTTTATTTGATTATGGTTGAAAAATTCCTTTATCTCAGGTACGAGAACATCACTTTGTCATCTATTTAATTGAATAGATTTATCACAGTTGCAAACACTGTGCATCTAATATCTTCAATGTCTAGTTCATCCTGGGGTCTATGCCGTCTGTTTCTGTTGCCTTTGCCCTTTTGTGCACCTGTCGTGTCAGCTCCTGGAAGGTAGGGGAGGGTCACATTACCTTTCTTCGGCTTATAACTGAGAGTGTCACAGGCGGGGGCCCTTCTGGTTTGCCTTTACCTCTAGGGTGCTTCAGGGGACCCAGACGAAAAGTTCGAGTTACTTACCAGCCTTTCTTCCTAGCTGTTCCCCAAACTCCACCTTACCTGCCCATGATGCAAGCCTCCTGAAATCCCTGGTCTATCCCTCAGTGTCCTGGGAGCTACTTTATGTTTGACTCTTCTGTCTCTTGGCCCCCGTTGCTTACAAATCAGTGACTGTCTTGGGGCACCTAGGTGGCTCGGTCGGTTGAGCGTCCAACTTTGGCTCAGGTCACGATCTGACCGTTCATGAATTTGAGCCCTGAGTCAGGGTCTCTGCTCTCAGCACAGAGCCCGCTCCAGATCCTCTCTCTCTCTCCCCTCTCCCTTCTCTCTATCTCAAAAATAAATAAATAAACCTAAAAAAATCAGTGACTGTCTTATGTGGAAGAACACGTGGCCCCAAGTGTTGTGTTCATTCTGAAGTCTTCGGGACGTTGGCCCCAAAGCCCTAACAGCCTCCACAGCCGTGAAGCTCCTTCTCGTTGTCCTCGACTCTGCGCCGTGCCCGAACAGTCGGCCCAGCTCCTCGCTCTTCTGGCCGCTGCGCCTAGCTCACCTCTCCCTCTCTCCCCCCTGCTGTGCTAGCAGATTGCATTTGCGATCTCCTCCATCCCGCATGCTTTTCTTCCAATGTGACCTCGAGACTCCTTCTTCTGCATGGTGGCATCTGTGTCCTTCCTCTGAACGTGGGTAGGCTTTCCTGTCTGCTTCTACTGAGGAATGGGGGGCAGAAGAATGGCCAGCGTGTGGTTTCAGAGGCTCGATCACAGAAGTTTCATGGACTTCTGGCTGTTCTCTATTGTGTGTGTGTGTGTGTGTGTGTGTGCCTGCATGTGTGTGTGTGTGTGTGTGTGTGTGTGCCTGCATGTGTGTGTGTGTGTGTGTGTGTGTGTGTGTGTATATATATATAGTACTATATGCATCTGTAGAAATAGAATACACACATCTGAGTCAGACTTGCCAAGGAACAGTTTATATACAACACAGGACACTCATGTTAAGTGCACATTTCAATAATTGGACCCAGCTTGGCCTTGGAGCTCGTCCCCTTTTCTCAGGTTTCCAGGCCCCCCCTTTTCCATCAATTCCCTATCCCCCACCCCTGAAGACCCAACCCTAAAGATCCCCTGCAAAGGCTGGAGGGTGTGGCCCCCAGGAGGGATCCAGAAGGGCAGAGTAAGAGGACAAGGCCACGTGATGTGGCTTTGGTGGAGGGGTGCGCCCCAGAAGTTCTAGCCCTAGAGGGTACACATTATCTTTGCTGTTATTTGTGGCAGAAAAAGGACTCCTGGGGGTGCAGGGACCAGCTCCTTCCTGGAGACTATGCCGATGGAGCAGAGTTGACCCGCGTGTGTGGAGACCTCACATGAACCACCACTTGCTCCTGGAAAGAGTGACCACGCTGGGAGGAAGTCTAAGCAGCCTGTGTCAACACCTCCTGGAGAACAAGTGGGGCCCCCACACACAGTCAGGTCAGGTGACAACCCTTATGAGCGCACCAGCCTTGCGACCTCTCCTCCTGACCATGGATCCCCCTTCCTCCTGTCCCTGGAAGGGCAAAGATGAGCCATCTCAGCCAAGCCCAAGGTGAGGATTCATGAACAAAATAAATGACTGATGTTATTTTACACAACCGTGTCTCGGGGGAGTGGGTGTTTCTTTTTTTTAAGTTTATTTATTTATTTTGAGAGAGACAGAGAGAGTGCAAGTGGGGGAGGGGCAGAGAGGGAGGGAGGGAGAGAATCCCAAGCAGGCTCCACGCTGTCAGTGCAGAGCCCGATGCGGGGCTCAAACCTATGATCCATGAGATCATGACCTGGGCCAAAGTCAAGAGTCGGATGCTTAACCAACGGAGCCCCCTGGGTGCCCCTGGGGAGTGGCCGTCAGGCAGTAACAGGTGACCGAGTCGGCCGGTGCCTTGAGAAGAAAGGCAGCTACAGTGCTGTGCTGCCTAACTGGGTCTTCCCTTCATGCTCTCTGTCTCTCAAATCCTGGGTCAGGGGGCAGCTCTTTGATATCTTAAAACAGATGTTGTTTTTCGTGTATATTAAATAAGCCCCTAGTTGTTCTCAATGGAAGAGTTGGAAATCCATAAGCCGACTCATCTCGGCTGGGAATGGAAGCATTGAGCATTGGTGTTTTCTAAAAACGCCCCACATTGGGCACTGGGGCAGCTCAGTTGGTTAAGCGTCTGCCTCTTGATTTTGAGTCAGGTCGTGATCTCACAGTTCATGAGTTCAGGCCCCGTGTCGGGGTCTGTATTGACAGCATGGAGGCTGCTTGAGATTCTCTCTCTGCCTCTCTCCCGCTCATGGATGTTCGCTCTCTCTCTCTCTCTCAAAATAAATAAATAAACTTTAAAATAAAAATAAAAAAATCCCCCCCCCCACTCTTACCGAAGAGTTGGCCTCTTAGGGTTTTAGGATGAATTATCTTGAAAGCATTTATTTCACTATTGTTTTTTCTCTCGGGTCTTTTTTTTTTTTTTACCAATACCCATTAAATTTATTTCATTTAAAATTATTATTTTTTTAATTTTGGGTTTGGCCACATGGGACAGCTGAGAACAGAAGGGAGATTATAAACAACGGGTAAAATCTATTTCTGATTCTCAGGGTATTTCCATTCCGGCTGCAGAGAGAAAGATAACCCACGTGCATGAAGCAGAGACTAATCCAAAACAATTACATTTGATTTAGTGCACTATTATACTGAATGCAGAAACATGTGCCCAAAACAATAAGTACCACATCTACCATGGCACTCTATGAAATTAGTCAAAATATAATTGACAGCAACATTAGCAATTGCAGATAAAATTACTGGGAAAACTGAAATAAAAATACATCTACAGGCAACTTAATTTCACTCCTATAACTTTGTTAATGGAGCACATTTGCATCTGCTAAACACCCTTGTGACTCTTGTATGTAGAAAGGTAAGCTTCAGACCCTGATTATTTTGGCAGAAATATAAGGTTTGCATGTGCTTTAGTTCATCCTAGCTTCAGCTCTTGGAATCACTTTTGAGGAGAAGAGTTTCTCTTTCCGTTGTAAGTATCTTGGCTCTTTGGGCTGGCCCTTCCTCTGGCCCTGGTGAATATGGTAGCTCCCAAGATCCAGCCCCTTGTGTGCTCCAAACCCACGTGCGATCTTCTCTCCTTGGATATGAGCTGCCTTCACTGACTCTCTTCCAGTTAAGAGTGTGGCCAGAGTGAGGAGCTATCTCTTTTGAGATTAGGGTACAAGAAGATAGCAGCTTTCATTCGGGGGGTGATTTCTTGCCCCCTCGGGAGGAAATCAGCTGTCTCGATGCATTCCTGTGGGGGAGTTTAAGTGGAGGAGAACTGAGACATGTCAATCGCCATGAGAGGAAGCTTGTGGCTTGAGTTTGAGGTCACTCCAGCCTTGTCTGATACCTTGAATGCAAGCTCACAAGATTCCTTAGCCAGAATCAGCCCAAATAAGAAACTCCCAGACTCTTGACTTATGGAAAATGCAAGATATTAAATGGTTGTTGTTTTCAGTTACTAAATTTTGGGATATTTAGTTACACTACAATAAATACCAAAGAGAGTGAAATAGCTGCTTGGAACAATTGTCCTATGCTTTATTTCCAGCAATTTCTAGTTTTATAGAGCAGAATGTTGACTTTAATATCAGCAGGAAGGATTTGGGGAAGGCTGAAATTTCACAAATACCAAGATACATGGGGGGAATAAAATTCCAATTTCTACCCGGAAAAGACAGCCTGCTGTAATCTTGACCCGTGGTCCACCACTCTGGCTGGGCGTCCAAATTATAGGAGGAGCCTGTTCAAAGTACACATTTTCCTGTGATTCAGGTTCATTAGACTTCAGACGGGACCCAAGAATCTATATGTTAAACATTTCCCCCAGATAATGAAGACATGGGAGCCACTTGATTGACAATTGCCCCTGGTGATTTTGCCCAAAAGTTCTCTTGACATGTGAAAACTGTGGGCTGTAGGCTCAAGTCCACAGTGACAGATCCTGTAACTCCTGGCAAAGCCAGATTCACTCCCTTTATGTTAGGGGGCGTTCTTGCACTTACCTAAGGACTTGATGCTTCCGCTTGTGCTGTTCAGAAAACACAATAATGTTCATCGCCCTCAATTAGTGATCGCTGTGAACACTTGAAAGATCATCTGACATCATTCATTAAGGAAGAAAAAAGAGAAGAAGAGGGTGGAGAAAATGAGACAATGACCCGGAAGAAGATGAAATGGCCCAGAAGAGGAGGAGGAGGAGGAGGAGGAGGAGGAGGAGGAGGAGGAGGAAGGAAGGAAAGAATAAAGAAGGGAAGGGAGGGAGGGAGGATGGAAGGAAGGAAGGAAGGAGGGAAGGAAGGAAGGAAGGAAGGAAGGAAGGAAGGAAGAAGGGAGGGAGGGAGGAAGGAAGAGAGGAGGGAAGGGAGGGAGGGAGGGAGGGAGGGAGGAAGGAAGGAAGAAGGGAGGGAGGGAGGGAGGGAGGAAGGTGGTAGGAAGAGAGGGAGGGAAGGAGGAAGGAAGGAAAGAACAAAGAAGGGAAGGGAGAGAGGGAGGATGGAAGGAAGGAAGGAAAGAGGGAAGGAAGGAAGGAAGGAAGGAAGGAAGAAGGGAGGGAGGGAGGGAGGGAGGAAGGAAGGAAGGAAGGAAGGAAGAAGGGAGGGAGGGAGGGAGGGAGGAAGGAAGGAAGAAAGGAAGGAAGAAGAGAGGGAGGGAGGAAGGAAGAGAGGAGGGAAGGGAGGGAGGGAGGGAGGAAGGAAGGAAGGAAGGAAGGAAGAAGGGAGGGAGGGAGGGAGGAAGGTGGTAGGAAGGAAGGAAGGAAGGAAGGAAGGAAGAAGGGAGGGAGGGAGGGAGGGAGGAAGGAAGGAAGGAAGGAAGAAGGGAGGGAGGGAGGGAGGAAGGAAGGAAGGAAGAAGGGAGGGAGGGAGGGAGGGAGGAAGGAAGGAAGGAAGGAAGGAAGAAGGGAGGGAGGGAGGAAGGAAGAGAGGAGGGAAGGGAGGGAGGGAGGGAGGGAGGAAGGAAGGAAGGAAGAAGGGAGGGAGGGAGGGAGGAAGGTGGTAGGAAGGAAGGAAGGAAGGAAGGAAGGAAGAAGGGAGGGAGGGAGGGAGGGAGGAAGGAAGGAAGAAAGGAAGGAAGAAGGGAGGGAGGGAGGGAGGAAGGTGGTAGGAAGAGAGGGAGGGAAGGAGGAAGGAAGGAAACAATCACAAGACTCTCAAAAACAAACCTAGTGGCAATTTCTTGTGTCTGACTCCAAAGCTGTGAGCACATATATTGTAAATAAGTCTTCTAGAAAAACTCCTTAATGAGACAACATTGAGGTTATTGGATGGGGACGTGGTAAACCCACAGGACAAGGGGATAACATATGTGTCTGGAGGTTAAGCAAATGGACAGTGTTGTCTTGGGATAACACTTCCAGTCAAAACACGTTCCAACTGAGCTCTAGAAACTTACAGAATGTACTCCAGAGAACTGCATTAGACACGCGTTCCTGGTGGCAAAGTTGCTCATGTCAAAAATCTATGTGATTGATTGATTGATTTCAAACATTTTTTTAATGTTTATTTATTTTAGAGAGCGAGACAGAACGTGAGCGGGGGAGGGGCAGAGAGAGAGGGAGACACAGGATCCGAAGCAGGCTCCAGGCTCCGAGCTGTCAGCACAGAGACCGACGGGGGGCTCGAACCCAAGAACCGTGAGATCATGACCTGAGCTGAAGTCGGACGCTCAACCTACTGAGCCCCCAGGCGCCCCTCCTCTTACTCTCATTGACAATGTGCCCACACACATAGAAATATTCCTCGTGGAGTGGTCAGTCTCTGCTGGTGAGACTTTGGGACTCAAATGCTACAGCAGATTGGAAAATGAGTTGGAGTCCCGGTGCAGAGGAGCCCCTGAGGTCTGGGCTTTTTGTGTAAGGACCCACACGGGCACTGGAGGTGGCCCGTGGAATCCCTGCCTCACGTTGTCCAAATCCCTCTGCCCACCTGCGTTTTATTTTTATTTTGTGTATGTTTACGGTAATGCCAGTTGGAAGAGGTGTGTCAGTAATGATGACTTCATTCCCATCACAAGTGGTTGAAAGGCGATTGTGTCCAGCCGCTGTCAGCATGTGAACAGAGGACAGGTTCCCTCCATGGGGACCGTGCCCTCAGGCTGATCCCTGGGTAACCTGATCCTCCCAAAAGCATCTGATTTCACGCATGCAGACTGTGCCGCCGTCTGGTGAATGGAAATCTTCGCTTTGCGTTTTCTCCTTCCCACTTGGATGCGTGCGGAGTATAAACTTCAGCCTTGGAGACTGGCTGCTCTAACTCCCGCTTGATGCACACATTTCTGACCAAAGAAGGTCAGCTTTAAAAAAGGTCTTTCTAGGGGCGCCTGGGTGGCTCAGTCGGTTAAGCATCCAACGTTGGCTCAGGTCCTGATCTCGCGGTTCGCGGGTTCGAGCCCCGCGTCGGGCTCTGTGCCGACAGCTCGGAGCCTGGAGCCTGCTTCGGATTCTGCGTCTCCCTCTGTCTCTCTCTGCCCCTTCCCCAGCTCCTGCTCCGTCTCTCTCTCAAAAATAAATGCAAAATTTAAAAAGAGAGAGGGATTCCTGTTTCATGTACACCAGAGTCAAAGGTGGGGGATTAATTTTAACTAGCGGGTTTCCACAATGGATACCGGGTTGCGAGCATGCGTCACTTGATTGAAGCAGAAAGCGTCTAAGAGATCATTTCAGGAATGAAGGAGAAGGGGACGTTACTTTCTCAGAAGTAAGACATTAAAAGGTACCTATTTAGTGGGTTAGGCTGTTCCCCAGAAAGATATGTTGGTTCTGAGTCAATAATAAAAATGAGTTTTCACTCTCGTGTGGTTCTTCTTTAACGACACCGTATTGTTCGTTTAACTGACAAAGATGAAAAAAAGCACAGAGCTAGCAAGGACAGTCCTTTTGAAGTAAATCGAGACTGTGTCCTGCTTATGGAAGCCTTTGCTCCCTTTAAATTAGGAACTTTTAGGGGCACCTGGGTGGCTCGATCGGTTAACCGTCCAACTCTTGATTTACGCTCAGGCCGCGGTCTCCCAGTTGGTGAGCTCAAGCCCTGCGTGGGGCTCTGGGCTGACAGCGCGGAGCCTGCTTGGGATTCTCTCTCTCCCCCTCCCCCAGCCATGTGTGCGCTCTCTCTCTCAAACTAAATAACCTCTTTTTTTTTTTTTAAATAAAAGATACTGGTAACAAGTACATTGGAAACGCTATTTGTTGTTCTGAAGCCGCTCTTGGACTCCCTTTGAGTCTGTGGACTCTAGAGGGTTGCGTTTCTTTTGTTTGTCAGAACAAATTGATGCTACTGAGTTGTGAAGTTAGTATCAGACACACCTTAATACAATTTAGAACACAAGAGTTTGTTATTTTTGTCCCAGTTATAGAAGAAAAGTATAAATGGACAAGCCTGAAATAAGAACATAATTTTATATATATAATGTTTTTCTATACTACACACACAAATATATATGTATACACACACTCATATATCCCTATATATGTATAAATATATGTATACCCAAACACACACACACAGAAATTAGAACAGATGGAAAATCCTACTTTCAATATATTATTAAAGAAATGGTATTTTGCGTGGTGATACATATTCTGCCTAATTTCACATATTGCTAAAAACAAAGGCTGCTTTTCACTTTTAAATATTTCTAAGTTTTGGAAGAGCAAGATCGTTGAGTTTATTGGACAATATTGAATCCTAATCAGTCATATATATAGTCTTACATATTATAGACTTTTTATTTTAAAACTATTTCCTTGCTGTGTAAAACAAACACCCCAAACTGAGTGGCTGAAAACGATAAGATTTATTTTCCCCCTGGATATTCGTTCCATCTGTGTGAGTTAGAAGGAACATAGTTATCTCTGCTCTACCCAGCTATTAGCCAGGCCAGTGGAAGCCTGGGAAGGAAGCCCACTCAGCTGCAGAGAAAGAGGCAAAAAAAAAAAAAAAAAAAAAAAATCCAAATTTTGGGAATGTCATGGCCATTTTTAGTCAATACAATCCACCAGCCACCACAAAAGCAAAAATGCTCCGTGTTTTAACAGCGTTGTATAATTTGTCCGCCACGGTGGTCGTATAAGGGAGATCTTATTATTGTGCCCATTTCACAGATGAAGAAAGTGAGGTTTGAAGGGGTAAACGGCATGTCTGTCTTACACAGGAAGCAAGTGTCAGGGCTGACATTGATGCCAGATATGTGCATGGGAAATTATTTTATTCGGGTCAGGCCTGCAGAGGAGAGAGTGGGACAGCTGCACTGCCCCCTGCTTCGTGTTGAGAGTTATTTCTTGTTTGTTCAAGAAAAGTCTGCTGAATTCCCATGCAGACAATCTCGGAATTTGTGACCCTAATTTCCACAAGGACTTTCTCCTGACTCCACCAGTGAACCTCCCAGGCAGAGAAGCACAATGCCTTTGTGGACTCTATGACCAACTGAGACTTCAGACTTAATGCGTCCAAACGGCCATCTCTTCCTCTCCGGGTCATGGGACAGGCCGTGTTGGCAGGTGAAGCCTTTCAGGTGCCTGGTACAGGGCCACATTCTCCTCTCCCGTATATCTCTGTGCCCTGAGTTTCAAGGATGTGAAAAGGTGAGTGCGTCTTACGCCTTCAGAGGATGTGCAAGGTGGACAGAGGCATCACCTCCTGCCTCGTTGAATGGGTCACGTGACCCTTTGTATTAGCGCGATGCGCTTCTGAAAGTCTGTTTGCGGATGCTTAGGCATCTGGGGTCTTGCTGGCTGGGGAGGAGCTGCTCCTCTCTGGGGGCGGGGCTAATTCCTGGAGACAGCAGAGGGCATCACACCTTCCGGATGTAAACTAAGGAATCCACAGCCACACCCTGTCCCCTCCTCTATGGTTCATGCTCTAGGTCACCAGTCCCCGGCCCTAAACACCTGACGACCAGGTACCAGACCATGAGGGCAGCCCCTAGATGCCAGACCCCACCGAGATGATTCAAACTATCCAATCCTACCCTTGCTTACCTGGTATTGCCTGTTCCTCCCCACAGAATCCACACAAAGCTCTCGCCGTGAATAACAGACTATCTTTCAATGGCAGCCAGGTTTCTCTTTTGACCTCATCCATCCCTCGATAATAATAAAACCCACACCTTACAGCGTCCGTTGAATAGAAGCCTCAAGTTAGCGGAGATGTTCCTGGAATTACCTACTTACTTTCTACAATGGAAAAAAAATACAGCCATTGAGCCCCAAGCATAGGAGAGTGTAACACTGAATGGCCATGATGTTCCAGGTTGTTTTCTTGTCCTTTCTTTCGAATCTGGGGGTCAGAATTTCAGGTGTGATATGTTCATTTATTTTCCACCTGCCCTGCTGTGAAAATTGCCAACCAGCTTGCCGTCAGCCTAGAGGACCCCCCCCCCCACTCCATTCGCCCTTTTGAAGAGGTCCCAGATTTCAGAAAGGCAATGACCTTGGAGATCAGGCTAACAGGAAGAAATCCCAAGGGCAGTAAATGACCCTTGATTCCTCCAGTGGCCTGACAGAGGGGGCCCTGAGTCTTGATTTAATAGCCATGGTTTGCATGTGATGATACCACAACCGGACTCACAGATGACTCAGGATTAAAAAAAAAAAAAAGAATTATTATTAAGAGTGATCTATCCACTGACCTAATTGTCCTTTTTTTCCCCTAGCCAAAAAAAAATAATAATAATAATAATTTCAAACTATTTCCATTAGGCAGCATGTGACGTAATAAACCGTGACAAATTTATTTTTCATTTGTGGAGAAAATAAATTAAAACACTGAGTGCCAGTTGCATGACCAGAATTAAGACAATTTCTCCGTGTGAGCCCCGGGGCAGGTAAATCGGTTCCTGAAAGATACAATAAATCCACACTGGCCTCCGAATTCCAGGGTAAACACGACTGCTTTTCTTCAGAAATCTCACCTCCGAAATTCCACCCGCAAATGACTTTTGCTTCACCTGCCGGCTGGAAAATTACGGGTCTCAGGACTGTCCCCATTTCTGCAATGATTTACAGCCACTACGTCAGGTTGCTCTAACTTGCGTCTTCCTTCAGTCAGATGCTGGTTGGGTTAAAATCATATTGATCCCAGGTACTAACAGAATAGAAATAGAATTGGTATGGCATGAGCGCTTGCCTAGTGTTCTAGAATTCTCTAGAATAGCTTCTCAGAAGTGGAATTTCCGAGTTGGAGATGTTGCAGATCTTTAAGGCTCTTGGACCTTTTCTCGCAAGGACTCTGCACTTGCTTGCTCCGTGAATCAATCCCTAGCCTGCTTCTCCACCTGGACAGAAGATTCTTTTTGTTCCTACCTGCATGTTATAACCCCAGAAAACGGCCAACCCAGGTCTCTGTGAGGGGAAGCCCCAGGCAGTGGTTCCCAGCCAGCCATCAGCTGCAGACAAGGGCCTGGACCAACCCCCCCTCCCCACCCCAGGCTGGAGGCTGCAGGGGGCAGTGCTGTGGCACTCGGTCGGTCGACTGACCCGGAGAATGTGAGAAGATTCTCATGTGCTTCCTTCCATTCTACCTGAGTTCTTTCCTTTTACCCCACCTCCAGCCAAGTTCAGTTTAACGAAAGGGGAAATTGTAATCCCCAGAGGCGTATTTATTTATCATGGCAAGAAAATGTCTTTTTAAGGTAGAGCACAAAACAAAATAAAACATAGACACTTTTGAATACCATAGGTTTGCCAAGTGGGCAAAGAAGAAAGAATGCAGGTAAACCCGAAGAAGAGCAGGTAAGAGCGAAGGTCCAATAATCTATGTCCCTAAAAACGTTGCAGTTAAAGTATAACACCCAGATAGACGTGTACCTGTATCACCGTTGCACACTGAACAAATTTTCACAACTGAATATGCCTATATGACTTGCACCTGTATCAAGAAACAACACACAAGCAGCCAGAATCCCTTCCCTGGACACCCTTCCTCTAACTACACCCACTTAACTCCCTGGGGCGGCTGCTCTGTAGGAGACTAGCTTTGCCTGTGTCTGTATATAGACGGATCTATGCAGTGTGCATGGACGGGTGTGGCTCTGGCTTCTCTGACTTAACATCCTATCTCTTATTTTTATCCATGTTTTACATGCAATTTTAGATTCTCCATTCTCATTGGTTTTTTTTTTTTTTTTTTTTATGTTTATTCCTTTTCTGAGAGGGACAGAGTGTGAGCGGGGGAGGGGCAGAGAGAGAGGGAGACACAGAATCCGAAGCAGGTTCCAGGCTCTGAGCTGTCAGCACAGGGCCCAACGCGGGGCTCGAACTCATGGACTGTGAGATCACGACCTGAGCTGAAGTCAGACGATTAACCGACCGAGCCACCCAGGCGCCCTTCCATTCTCATTGTTGAATGGTTTATTTTTATTTCACAGGAAGTATATATTATCTTATATAATATACATTGTTATTTCTATAATACGTAAACGTCTATTTGTATCTAGACATGACAATGACTTTTGTTTCACCTGCCTACTGGGAAATTACAGGTCTGGACCTTTGTATCTAGACATTTGTATCTAGATACAAATAGACATTTGTATATTATATAAATATGCAACAACCTACCTTACTAATTGAGTATCTGCTTAGGCTCTAGTTTCTGGTAATTACAAATACAGCGGTTTTAAGCAATTGGGTGCATGAGTTTTGGCAAAAACTAGGCACAAAAGTCTCTCGGGCGTCTATTTAGGGGTGTGATTGCTGAGTAATGGGGTTTGTGTCTATTTAGCTTTGGTGGACACCAGCTGCAGAAGAGCGTATTGAGCAATTTTACCAAGTGGCTGAAACAATTTCAATTCATCTTTTTAATTTTCTTTTTTCAATCATTTGCCTGGATACACTTATTGTCTATTAGATTTTATCACTCTGTCTTGGGTGTATGGATTCTCTATAATACATGGATTTTCCTTTCTTTTCTTTTTTTAAATCTCATTGGGCACTGAACTCTCTTCTTAAAGGAAAGGCGATATTCTTTTTTTTTTTAATTTTTTACAACATTTATTTATTTTTAAGAGACAGAGACAGAGTGCGAGCGGGGGAGGGGCAGAGAGTGAGGAAGACAGAGATTCCAAAGCGCAGAGCCCCGTGCAGGGGTCAGACTCACGAACCATGAGATCATGACCTGAGCTGAAGTCTACGCTTAACCCACTGAGCCACCCAGGTGTCCCTGCTTCTGTTATTTCTTAAATCAGGAGTCTGAACTGAAATGTTCTAAATGCAAAGGCAAGGTTTTTGAAGAGTCGGAAAAAAGTGAAAAAAGCAGATGATTTTTTTTTTTTTTTTACTTTTACAATGCACTTTGAAAATATTTTTCTGTACAGGCCCAGAGGTAGCGTGGTGTTAGGGGAAGGATCTGGGGGTGGAGGGAAGATTTCCACGGCCAGGCTCATCTGTCTGGATGGACTTAGACAAGCCACTTCTCCTGGACAATTCTCCTCACTTGTCCCGTACGAGCATTGACAGGTGTCCAGGGAGCAGTGAGTCTGAGATGCTGCACACGGCCTCGGTGTCCCCATCAAGAGCCTTCTTTGGAGGTGAGGAAGCCCTTCTCCCCACCCCCCCACCACCCCCCGCCCCCCGGGCTGTGGACATTGTTAGGTGCTTAACCAAGTCTTTCCCTTTTTTTCTTGCTTTCAGTTAAGCATCAGGATGAGTGTCCTCCTGTCCGAGAAGGTGGCCCCAGCCTCGTGCAGGTCAATTCCCCCCTGGATACCGAGGAGCTTGCAGGATGGTGGCTGATGCTTGGCTTTTTAACTGCCTTTTAAGTGTTTTACCCTGTTGAGACTTCGCCGTTTCCAGGCATCAGAGAAAGAGAAAACAAAAGCAGGTGTGCACCTGAGCTGGGAAATGGTGGCGTCCCACCAGCTTAGACACAGGGGACAAGGCTGGCAGTGCTGTGTGGGCAGGTGGCTCTAGGGAGCCGTGGGCACAGGTGAGGGAAAGGCTGTCCTCATCACCGGTGACAGCACCAGCCCCCTGGGCTCACACTCCACGGGGGAGGCGCTTTCTAGATTACCAGTCCCGTGGGGGTGGTTTGCATCAAAATTAACCGAGCCTCAAAGCGATCAATCCAAGGTGTGTTTTTAAGGCTTCAAATACAAGGAGGGGCGGCCAGCCTGGGATGCAGAACAGGGTCAGCAATCCGTGCATCTCGCCGTGAATTATTTGTATCCAGATCTGATCCTATCAGCTCATTTCAGATGCTTGTTTAGTTTTCCCAGTGATGAAAATAAAGCATCCCCTGGGGAAGCGCTAAGAGTCAGCTTGGAATCATGGGCATTTGCTTAGGGGTCGTCGCCGGCGGTCAGATGCGTAGTCCTGAATATTTATGGAGGTATTAATAAACCAATCTCGATTTGCTACTGGCACAGGATGTTAGGGCCCAGAGCTGCGGCAGACATTTTCCTTGGCCGTCATCACCCCAAAGAAAAACTCCCCCTTCTGTCACCTCCCTAGAACAAGAAGCACAATTCATTAGGGGAAAATGCCTCTGACCCTCCCCTTGCCCTTGGAGCCCTTCCGCGGGAAGTTTCTAAACAAGGAGGATTGCTACCACAACTCCGGACATCTCCAGCTTACTTTTCTTCTTCCTGGGTCTTCCTAAGTCTTCCAATCTGTGAATAGTCTGCCTTTGGGTGATGCCCCCACACCACACCCCATCCCCTGCGGGAGCTCCCAACCCCTAAACGCAGGACACACGGTTGAATGTGACTTTCAGATAAACAGCAAATAGAATTTCAGTGTGAGTAAGTCCCAGATAGTTAGTTCATAGGACCTATTTATGCTAAGTATTTACAATCATTATAAATATCAATATATATGTAAATTATATATAAATATATATTTAGTATATATAAAAGTATATGTAATTATATAACATAATGTAATATAACAACATAATATATAATACATATATAATTATGTTTTTATGTTAAAGTATATATAATTATGTCATATAATTAGATTAATATTATACACAAATAGCTACTAAACTTAGTATATATCAACTTAAAACTATATACTGTATAGCTTTATTACATTCATTATTATATTTATTATAATATATAGTGCTATAATGAATTACATTAATTATATGAATAGTTATACTATTATTACTTATTAATGGTTGATTAAATACGTTAAATTTAAGATGCATACTATATATATATATATATATATATATACACACACACACACACACACACACACACACACACACACTTTCCATATAAGTAAATCCCGTGAAATGTCTGGGACCTACTTGTACTAAATTTTTATTGATTCTACGTGTGTTTATATGCCACCAGGCCTGGCAACCCTGCACCCTTCACCCCTGCACCCTGCACCTGTCCTGCATCCCCCTGCAGGGAGCAGACCCCGGGCAGCGGGTCCACTGTGAGAGAGGGGAGCTGGGGTGTAAGAGTGCGTGGCCCAGACCTGCCGAGGGTTCCATCCGTGTCTGCCGGCTGCTTCATTGGCACCTGGGAAACAGAGAGGAGGGACGGTCCCCTGGCTTGCTGTCCCACTCACCTGCTCTCTCCGGGGTCCTCTACTCAACACCCTGCAATAGAGAGCGGCCAGAGGCAGTATTTACAGCCAATCCGGACGGCTGCCTCGGTGACAAGAGTCGCAGCTCCTGTCTCCCATCTGCAGGCAGGCCAGCCTTACTGGTGGGCCCCCAGCAGGTGCCGTCTAAAACTCATGTATTTTCCTTTCCGTGAAACCTTATTCAAAGTCTGCTTTTCCTCTCTGGGAAAGCGAAAGTCCCCTCCCTCTCCTGCTGTTTGTCTCCTGTCTTTTCCTGTCCCTCAAGGTCCTAGCGTCTCCTTCAGATAAAATGAGGCTTCCTGCACACCAGCACCTGGGGGGTCGGGTCGGAGGCTTCGCGGGAGCTCAGGGCTCGGCTCTGGGACCCCCACCCTGACGCTTCTGCCAAATGGTGCTCCAACCGGGTCTTCTGATCTCGGTCTGAACCAGAGCTTGTTTCGGGTGCCTGTATTTGAAACAGGGTCTTCACCAAGGATCCTCAAGATTGTTCCTGCGTGAGGTCTCCTCTCTCAGAGGTGACGGGATATTTTTGAGAATATTTGGACTCACATCATTTGCTTTGAATTTCCCTTAGTCAACACAACCCAGCATCCTCGGAGGCAGGGAAACCAGAACACGAAACCAAGGAGCGCCAGACTTTTTGTGTTTGCCGTGTATTTCTCGGTGTGGACTTTCTGAGGCCGGTACAGGGTCCGAGCTCCAGACCCCAGGTCCTCTGGCTTGAAGTCAAGCGGAGGGGGAGGGTGGGGGGGTGGGGGGGCTTGCGATAGCACAGCTGTGATACAAACACAAAAACCTCACGGGTCGATCCTATCACCTTCCACATAGTTTCCCACTTGGTTTCCCACATGTTACGAGCCAGCAATCACATGCCTGGACATTGTTTTTCCGCGGAGGAAAGGGTCCCCACAAAAACCTGCACACCGTGGTTTACAACCATTGTTTTGGTAGCAGGCACAGAGTGGAGACGACCAAGTCCCTCCAACGGGTGGATGGTTGAACACACCCTGGTGGGTGCAGACTGTGGATTACTACTCAGCGGTAAAAAAAAGAACATGCTGTCAGGGCGCTGGGGGGCTCAGTCGGTTAAACCTCCCACTTCGGCTCAGGTCATGATCTCGCGGTCCGTGAGTTCGAGCCCCGTGTCGGGCTCTGGGCTGACAGCTCGGAGCCTGGAGCCTCCTTCGGAGTCTGTGTCTCCCTCTCTCTGACCCTCCCCTCCTCTCTCTCAGTCTCTCCTCCCTCTCTCCCTCTCTCTCTCTCAAAAATAAATAAACGTTAAAAAAGGAGCCTGGCAGTTCTGTGCCTTTCTCAGCTGTAGGGGACACCCAGAAATGCCAGCAGAAGTCACGAATTTACAAACACCCAGGCCTGTCCGCCTACGGTCTCTTCAGGTGAGTCAGCGGCACAGAACCCTCCACGGGATGGGTCGCTCCCCTGGGGGGAGTGCCTGGAAGGGAGTTTTCTCTGTCTTCAGCCCCAGAGAACAGCATGGGCTCTTCCCTTCCGACCGGGAGTGGCCGTGCTCTCATTGCCTAAGTCTACCTTGGACCAGACGAACAGCATCCGTTCTATAAGGTCTGGCAGAAACGTCACCGCTCTCCCATCGGTATTCTAAGATTGGCTCGAGTATAGCGAAAGACAAAAATAAAAAGAACTTGGACATTACAAGCCAAAAGACAGCCAGAGGGGTTAGCCAGAGGGGTTAGTCCCCTGCGAACGCCAGGTGGTGCTGGTCCGCAAGGTGGACACACGGGTTCTGGCAGACCGAAAAAACATGTTATTTTTATTCTTGCCCTCGAATTTGTTTTCAGCATCAGCGCAGGAGGCGTTGTATACGGAATTCTGGGTTTCTGGCTTCGTTTGAAATCTTTCGAGGATCTGTCGATACAGAGCCTGACTTTCCGCCAATTGTAAGAGCCACATAGCTGGTTGCCCTTGGGGTGCAGTATGCACTCCAGGTCCCAGGTCTTTACGGGCCCCTCGTCTTGCATCCAGGCCAGTTAGCTCTGCTGCTGTCCCTGCCCAATGCCAACAGCACAGGCAGACTGATCATATAAACGCTCGCCCAGTCCACATTACCTGTCACACGATTAGAATAATTAAAAAAAAAAATCCTTTCCTTCGAAGAAAAACACCGATTTTCCCCAAGTTTCTGAAAATCAACAGCTTCGTGGCAGTGACTACTTGTGAAAGAAAGCAAATCAACAAATGTCGCTCAAGTCAACACGTGCGGGGCTGGAAGTGGGCCATTCACACACGTGCTCACCCGGGAAGGTGAGCGGTCCCCTCGCCCTCTGACCCGGCCCCTCTCTGCTCTGCTCCGGGGGGGCTGTGTCTGGGCAGCACAGCTCTCTGCTGCTTAAGACGGCAGTAAAGTACGCTTTGTTTCGGTGACCCGTTCCTTCAACAGAACTACGGGGATTTACAAGATTAATCAGACATAGTTAACGACCTCCAACAGCAAACAGGGCAATCGGAAAGACATCGGAAAACATGCTGCTGGGTGAACACTGATGATAAACCTAGAAGAGGTAGGGAGAAAAATATTTGCAGGTGTTCACATAGCGTTATTTCCAAGCGGGCAAATCAGAGAAAGTTTCACTCAGCCTGCACAGGTTCCTAAGCCCACACAGAACGGAGGTGCAGTGAAGGGGGGCTTTGTAAACGACACAGAGGGTACGAGGTCACTCCAAGGTCTGAGACAGCTGCCGAAGCCCCAGCTCTTACGTATGGATTCCAGGCAGCAGAATAGAAAGGGGGAGGAGTCAGGGGGCGTGACTCCTGGCTGAGTTATCTCCCTTTGAGCGGCCTTTCTGGAAGTCGCGGGCAGCACCCCCACTTGTGCGCCCGCCCCCTGCAGAGCGCCGAGTGACCTCCGGGACTTCTGTCAAGCCCGTGCACACGGGTCCAGCCCACCGAGTGCTAACGTAGTGGAGTGACTATTTGCTCTGCACTTTCCGAGAGACCTGACTCTGCAGGACGCCTTTCGTAAACAGTCCCCTTTCTGGGTTTGTCAGTTTGCTCTCGCCAAAACGTGTCTAATTCATGGTCCGATCTTTTCGCCTTCCTTGGTTTCCATTTCCCCACATGTCAAGGGGGTCTAGACATGCCCAGATGTAATCGTGGAAGGCGGAGTGCTTAGCACGGCCTGCACAGCTGTGCGGGATGGCAGAGGGGACGATGTGCAGACGCCCGTGACCATCTGGGGCGGTTGGATGATTCTGGGCTTGGGGGTTGGGTATCCACGTGCCGCTGTGGGGGTCCCCTCTGTGAATGTTTGGGACGTGAACCCTATCTCCACATCCAATGGCCACTGTGGCCGGAGGGTTTCTGGTTGAGAAGGCCTGTTTCTAAGGCCTGGCATTGAGATCCTTGGGGTCCTACGTCCCTTATCAGCTACACCGCTGTAGCGGGAATAGTCTGGGCTGTGTTCTGGTCCCTCTCTGCCTCACTGCAGACGCTTGCGCCTCCCCTCTGCGCGCCCCCACTGGGCACGGGCGAGAGGGCTGAGTGCCACGTTGGCCCCACACTCCAGGGCCCAGGCTGTCACAACAGCACCATCTAGGGCATCACGTGCCAAGAGGAAGACAGCGGGCAGAATGCGACCCCACCGACAACCACACTCAAATCCTGGCTTCCAGGGGCCTGTGCTGCCTGGAGCCTCCCCTCCCCATGCCTCCCCTGGCCCGAGAGGGAGGGGCCAGCTTGGGATGGGTACATGATATCTCAGGACCTCAGGACGGGGACGCTGCCCTGACGAGGTCGTACACAGAAAGACGACTTCCTGGGTTTGTTTCCAGTGCCCCGGTTGTCTCCACGCTGGGCGGCTGTATTTGGCACTCATTGTCACGTTGACCTTCCGCTTAACGAGGGCGCCAGAAGCTGTCTCCTGGACAGTGGTCTTCAAAGGCCACAGCTGTAAAGGCCAGAAGCAAAGGTGGCCAGGAGCCCGGGGCAAGGCCCTCGGATCAAAGAATGTAGATTGGGGACTTTCATCGTGTGGTTGTGAAACAGCGGCTGGAAAGAGCCCATCGCAGCCGTGAGTGTTTGCAAGCGAGCACGTGAGATGCGTCTCACAAAGGAGGAAGACAAAGCGGGATTTCTGCTAAATGAAACCATCTCTCTGGAAACCAGCCCCATTGTGGGTCCAGGAGCCCTGCCCCCCTTTTTGCCCAGCACCTGGCTCCCACGCATCAGCAGGCAGTGGTGAGAGCGCATAACTCAGGCCTGATACCCTGCCCTGAAATTAAATAGAACACAAAGGAACTGGAAGATGTGATCATTTCACCAGTGGGAGGAAAAGGCGTGCCTCATTGTAGCGTGGCTGTTCTCCAGGGAGGCTCCCTTCCAGAGCTCTCGGAATGGCCTGTGGCCTCAGCATGAGATGGTGGACCCAAATACAGCCAGTGATAGAACTCACTCGGACTTCCATTTTGCAATCTCCAAGTCCACGTGACATGGCCCAAGCTACAGGCTACAGGCCGCAGGCTCTTAGACCGTAAGATCCCTTTCCAGCTCTCCAGAAGCCTTCCTTCACCCTGTGTCACGGCATTGTTGGTCTGGGGTAGACCAGTTGTCTGTCAGTCAGGTTCTTTGCATCTGTCGTTGCCTTGGTGCTGTTTCTCCGGATTTAAAATGTCTCATCCTTTTTAAAAACCCTGAAGCTCGGTGGCGTCTGGGGGGGCTCAGTCATTTAAGCATCCAACTTCGGCTCAAGTCGTGATCTCACAGTTTGTGAGTTCGAGCCCCACATCGGGCTCTGTGCTGACAGCTCAGAGCCCAGAGCCTGCTTCGGATTCTGTGTCTCCCTCTGTCTCTGCCCTTCCCCTGCTTGGGCTCTCTCTCTCTCTCTCTCTCAAAAATCAATAAATAAATATTTAAAAAAACATAAAAATAAAAACCCTGAGGCACATTAGATATCATCATGCATTAAACTTCTCTTCTCAGAGATAATGATTTAAGATCGAACGGGCAGTTTGAAGTCTTGAAATCAAAGTTGGATTCAAAATAAGTAAGAGATTTTGTACAGAAATTGAGAAAGTCCCATTTAACTTGGCTGCCCTTTTTTTTGGCGACCTTCTCTTGAGGTCTGAAGCACTTCCTTGTTTTTGTTTTTTTTTTTTTTTCTTTTAAAGAGAGAGTCTTTTTTTTTTTCCTTATGAAGAGCTATGGTCACAACCCCACATAACCCTGACCAACCCAAGTGAGTCATTTCCTCTTTCCTCGGCTCCTGTGCCCTCTTTGAAGATCATCAAACGGTATTTGGAAAACAGATGGATTTCTGTTTTAATGTATCCTTTGCTCTGCTCTCATCCTCAATCTATTTTCAAATTAGAGAAAGATGCTTTTCTTGTCCCACGCTTTGAAAATTTGATTTTAGGGCTTCTGTAGGCACCCGTCTTAGAAAGCCACCTGCCTCCATTTCTACAAAGTAAAACTTTTACTAGGTGCTTCTGCACAGTGACCCAAAACTTGCAACAAGCAACCCTCGATGTCACAGGTAACCAAGTCCCACTCTTGTTCAGCAAGAGTCGTGGACAAAGTGTGCAGGACTTTCAGCAGATAATGACTATTTTCTTGGATGAGTATTTACAAGCAGAACGCAATTTATCAAAATCTCCATGCCCCCAGAGGCTGAATATGCATATAGTTGAACAAAATCTACTTTGCATTGAGACGAGATGGAAAAAGTGCTGTTTTATACTTTACAGGGTTTTCTTAAATTTTTCATGGCGATCAAAACACTGTGAACGTCTGTTGTTTTTTTTTTTTTGAAGCAAACTATCTAAGAGCTAGAAGGAGCACGTTCTTGTGGTTGTTGTCATTGCTTACATCGCTTGACGTAGTCTAAAAAGCATGGTCCTTGGTAAGAACTGCTCGAATGGACTCTACGGGGAAGGGGACCCCTGTTTGTTTGCCCAGAGGACGTTTCACTTACAGCTGCTAAAGTAGGAAATGTAGCTTTGCTCAGTCTCCTAGAGCAAGCGAGGGAATGGCATGTTGTGTGTGTGTGTGCACACATGTGTGTGTGCACACGTGATATGCCAACCTAACTCACCGGTCTCCATTTGCACATGAACATTGGTGCCTCTCTGGGAGGCGGAGATGCTTTTGTTGCTTCAGAGGTATTTCCTGGATGTGTGAGATTTACTCTCCGTGTACGTTTTCACGAACACCTCTCTACCTTGCCCAACCCCAAATTATTTCCATTTGGCACCAAGAACGAGGCTGCCGTCAGCCCCTATTTTAAGGTGCCCTTATGGCACTTTATGGGTTCTAGACCTCCCCCCACCTTCCACACTGGTCACCAAAAAGTAGGACTTTTTGTGTCCCGGGGAAGAATTTTTGCAATGTAGGTTTTGGGGCCCTAACACGGGGACGAACCTGGGTGACCTGGGATGTGGGTCACCGCAGGAGCCACAAGACGGAAAAGAGCTGCCCAACTCACATCGGACCTGGTTGAGAAGTACGTCTTTATTGTGCCGAGCCATCGAGAGCTCAGGGGCGGTGCTGGGAAGGTGGGTGTTGTCCCCCCGGCTAATGCTGCACACCTCTTCCCGCGGCCTGTCTCCAAGCCCAGCAGCCTGTGTAGACACACTGTGATCCAGACAGCACAACCCAGTAACGGACTCCGTGCCCACGCAAAGGAAGAGTGCAGGTTCCCGACTGCAAGTCTGCGTACCTTCTGAGCCGCTCCCCGGGCTAGCTGAGCTGGATTATGCGCACAGAAGATAAGCAGGTTTAATAAATCACGAAGAACTTTTACCACAGGTGCCTGGGCCGTGAATTACCGTGAAACCAGCAGCCCGACATCTCCCACATCTTAAATTAGGGATGATGGCTGTTCTTTGGTCATCTACACAATAGATAATATGAAATATTAGGCCTGAAATGGGTTTTAGACATGACCTAATTCTAATTTCTGTAATTTAGTTCAAACATTTATTGAATGGCTTCTGTGTTCCAGAGACACAGGAGAGGGTTTTAGAAATAAATCGAGCACTGTCCCTTGCCTCAAGCCATGCGTGCGTGTGCGCATGTGCGTGTGTGAGGGTAACATTCACATGATGTAAAGTTAACTGCTAACTACTTTCAAATGAGCAATCCAGTGGCTTTTACTCCATTCACAATGTGGTACATCTGTCGCCTCTATCTGGTTCCCAGACATTTTCTTTTTACAGTTCTTTAAAAAAAATTTTTTTTAATGTTTGTTTATTTTTGAGAGAGAGAAAGAGAGAGCAGGGGAGGGGCAGAGAGAGAAGGAGACGCAGAATCTGAAGGAGGCTCCAGGCACCGAGCTGTCAGCACAGAGCCCGACGCGGGGCTGGAACTCACAGACCCGCGAGATCATGACCCGAGCCGAAGTCAGGCGCTCAACCGACTGAGCCACCCAGGCGCCCCATCCCAGACATTTTCTTGAGCCCAAAGGCAACCCCCTTCCCATTCAGGAAGCGCTCACCCCCCCCCCCCCACTAATCCACTTTCTGTCTTTATAGATTTCCCTATTCTGGATGTTTCATATAAATGGAATCATAAAGTATGTGACCCTCTTTGCATAGCGTTTGTGAGGTTTATCCCTATTGTACAATGCATTCAAACAAAAATTTGTACCCGAATATCCATGGCAGCACCCTTCACACAAGCCAGAAGGTAGAGACAACCCAAATGTCCATCAACTGATGAATGGTCAAACAGAATGGAGTACATTCATAGTATGCATATTCTGATATACTAATATTATTAACCTATAAAGAGCTTTAACAAATGAAAAAGCTATATATATATATATATCTCAATGTGACTATACTTAATAGGAATGTATTGCATGTTTAAAACTTTCCAAGAGGACAGATCTTCAGCGTTCTTACCGCCAAATAAAAAGGAAAAGAAAACGGTAACTATATGAGGTTGATGGAGGTGTTCCCTAGCTTGACTGCGGGCATTTCCATCACGATGTGCACGCATATCAACACATTAAGTTGCACGCTTTTGACATACATACTTTTGATTTGTCAATTTTATGCCGATTAAACTAGAAAAGAAAACAATAAAACGAGGAAGTGAATGCCTATTGTTTTAAAAAAGGAAAGCCACCCTAAGTTTTCCGTTTTCTGTATACGCGTTCGTTTTTATTGGTAGCCTTTAGTGCTAACTCAAGTTAGGGTTTTCTCAGCCTGCCCACTGACCCGCGCTGTCGTGCAGGGCATGGTCCGCTCGGAGCTGGGAGCGGCCCCAGGTCCCTGGTGCCCTCATCTAGCTTCTGAAATCTCTAGGCCCAGCTGCTGTGCCCGCACCGCCCTCTTCCACCGGCATCGAGGGCGCAGAAGATGTGCAGAGGCTCCAGGCACCACGCAGGCGAGAGAGGAGTCCGCGAGCCGCCTCGGGGGCGCCCCCCAGTGAACCGCGCAGGCCTCTGCACCCCACTGCCCCTCAGCTGTGCTGGGCCCGCACCCCTGAGCCCGGCCCTGTCCCCACGTCCCCGGGCACACAGCACAGCAGCCCTTTGCTCCTGGACGAGCACACTAGCTGACACTGCTAACGTGTCCCGCTGTCTCCCCTGGATGCTCGAAGCCAGCCAAGCAGGACAGGTGGGGACACAGCGAGCCTCGAGCAGGCTTTCCCCAGGGACACACAGGGCAGACTCTCTTCGTCCATTATTTCCCCATTTGTGCCACCTTACTTCTCCTGGGGCAGCCAGTGCCTCCTGTTCCGGCTTACGTGCGAGAAAACCCATGTGCTGGGCTAGAAAAATAAATTACCGGGAACGAACAGAAATAAATAAGTTACTACATCACCGTGTAATCCCATTTTAATAAACATAAAAAATGGAGGGTGTATGGTTATCTAATAGTGTTTTCTATCCTAAGAGAAAACTAATAAGCCATAAAGGACAGCCTACATACGTGAGTCTATGACATTTTCAAACTTCTGTTTATTCAAATGCATTATAAATAAACTAAAACGGGGGGGGAAACCTGGGGAAATACTTGTAATAGAGAAGACAAGGCATTTGCATCCCTAATATAGAACGAACATTTATAAATCAACCCATATAAATGCAAACGCTTTAATAAAAACTGGATGAAGGGCAAGAACAAGAAAATCAGAAATGAAAATAAGACGATATGGGAAATACATACTTGAGAAAATACGTGTTTGAGAAAATTTATTAATAATGAAAATTCAACTTTATGATTAATAAAAAGAGAGAAAAAAAAAAGCTGCCAGAGGTTATGTCTTGCCCATCCGTCTAGCAAATGACTTTTAAACACAATCTCCTTTGTTGGTAGAACATGTTGAAAAGGGTACAGTAGACACACTTTAAAGAAAGATTTGGGGATGTGGATTCAAAGTCTTATAATGGAACATCCTGTTTGACCCCAACTTCACTCCCTGATATTTATTTCAAGCCGGTAATCAGATATGTAAAAACCATGAGGGCTTCTATATGATGCAAAGCACTCCCCATTTCCGAAAAGCTTTCAGCAGTGATGGCATGCCCATTGTGAGGCATACTAATGGCATTTTTATAGAGAGGGAAAGAGCTGTTATGGATGAGCCGAGGATCGCTACAAGCCCCAAATTTTATTCGACTACTCTGTCATCGGAACAGAAGCAGATGAAACCTTAAAAAAAAGTAGCGTTGGGGCGCCTGGGTGGCGCAGTCGGTTAAGCGTCCGACTTCAGCCAGGTCACGATCTCGCGGTCCGTGAGTTCGAGCCCCGCGTCAGGCTCTGGGCTGATGGCTCGGAGCCTGGAGCCTGTTTCCGATTCTGTGTCTCCCTCTCTCTCTGACCCTCCCCCGTTCATGCTCTGTCTCTCTCTGTCCCAAAAATAAATAAAAAACGTTGAAAAAAAAAAAAAAAAGTAGCGATGGTGAAAAAAATAGTGATGACGAGGGCGGTGACAATGGTGATGATGGGGATGGTGAGGACAGCGACTTGAATTCGCTGAATCCTGACTCTTTGCCGGACAACGCTCATATGAACATTTTATGCGGACCAACCCTCATATAACCCTCATCGCAGCCTGGTGGGTGGGTTTCATCACTACACATGCTGCAGAAAAGCACAGAGGGTTGAGGTATCTCTGACTTCGGAAGGGAAAGATGGGTCCCTGATGGCCCTACGAGCCACACACCGGCTCCGGCTGCTGAGCGCTGGCTGGGTCACGGCGAGCCACGTGCCTCCAAAACAGTCCCGCCATGTTGTTTTGAAGTTGTGATGTTTGCAGCGGACTCCGATTCCTTACTTATCGGGAAGATTTTAAACGTGGTGAAACGTCCACCGTGCATTGGATTGAGGGTCCGTCGAAGACACCACTTCCCTAGACCATCGTCCCTCCAGGGACCCACAGCCCCCCTCCTGTGCCAGGGAGCTTGGAGTCAACTCTTCTGGGGCTCCTATGGAAATACTGGAAACAACCCGAGTGTTCAACCATAAGGGCTGGTGAAATAAATGCAAGGATAATTTTAACGACGACTGCGATTATCCAGCACTTACCGTGGTAGGTAGGCACTGTGGAAAGCACTTACCATGTTTTATGGGAATGTGTCGTTATTCCCCAAACGCAGGCGACAATCCACATCTTTGAAAAGCACTACAGAAGTCTTTTAATCGACGTGGTGAGATGCTTTATGACCAGCTCTCGCTGCCAAAATGCCGTGTAAGGTGCAACCCGCAAAGGTCAGCACCTGCAGCCACGAGCACTCCCTTCCCTCGCTCGCTGCGTGTGAACAGCGGCCGTGTCAGCTGTTGCACACCCACACGCTGCCTGTGTTCTTGGGGCCAGAAGCCGTGCAGGACGTGGTTTTTCCCCTGGCGGATAGCAGAGGCCCACAGAGGCTGGTCACGCCGAACAGCACATTTTCAGTTGTTTCCCCCGTCGGCATCGCTAACGTCTCATCGCTAAGAGCGTTGTGTCACGAAGCCCCAAATCAACGGGTCAAGATTAGCTGGAGGAACCCCAAAGTCACATGGAGTGGGGGCCGTGACGTTTGTTTTCACGTGTGGAAGGAAGAGGGTGAGGAATCGAGACCAACAAGGTGATCCAGGCGTTCATGACATCATCACGAGGAAAATACACGCGTGTTGGGCTTAATGCCTTTTGCATAAACGATCTGTCAGACGCGTGTACGTATATGCATGTACTGGGAGAAGGCTTAAAGTAGCAATATAGGAGCGCTAAGCTTCATCTCAGGAAGCGTGAGTGTTTCCATTCTGCTTTGAGCTACCCCAGATCTTCAGATTTTTTGGGGGGGCCGGATGAACTACATTCCATCGTTCACAGAGGACTGTGTCACTGGTGGCATTTCAGACTCAGGGCCCTGGACAGCATAGCAAAGCCTCTCCTCTGCTACTGAGGACCCAAGCGTCCCCAGGGCTGGAAGGTGGGCTCCTGGACCCTCGTCTCCCCATCTAGCCTTGGAGGAGGCCCCCTCTGCGGGGCCGTCCCCGGCCTGCCCAGCCCTCAGTTTCTTGGTGCGCTCAGCACAGAGTGGAGCCCTGCATCCCAGGACCCGGCCTGGTCCCGAGGCCCCCACATTCAGGCAGGCGGGCCCCTGAGGCTTTCGTGGCCCTGTTCCGGAGCAGAGACAGTCAACATCAGGCTTGTCCTTACTTCCCAAGTGTGGTAACCTCTTGAATTTCTCTGCTTTGTTTAAATGAAAGTATTAACCAGATGAGTTATTGAAGGCTCCCGAATGGAGCATCGGGAAGTCACAGCACACGCGGGACCCAAGAGCAGTGGTTTCAAATCCAGCGCGGTATCCCCTCAGGCGGAGGCAAGTGCCCGAGGGGGTCAGAGGTCAGGGACACCATCCTCAAGCCCCTTCTCACTCCTTGTCTAACAGGGCGGGACACGCTGTCCTCAGCCCTGTAGCAGCATCAGAGCCCCCACCGGTGGTATCTCCATGTCCCTAAAGATAACAGGGGCTTCAAGGTTGGGGCTCAAGGACGGGGGGGTCGTGTGGCATCACAGGTAGAAGAGACACAGGTGTGCAGGTCGGGGGGAGGAGAGAGCTGTGCTGAAGCCCCCAAGGTTATTTCTAGGGGCCATGCGTCCAGAGGCCCCAGGGAGGGATTCTTTCTTTAGGAAGTTCTGTCTTTAGAGGAGCTGCATTTGAAGTTAGAGCGGTAACCGGACATTGGGTATATTCAAACTCACTGCTCAAAAAGTCGGCTTTGGGGGTTTGCTTTTCCCAGGGACGAAGTGGTGTATTGCTTTTCTTTATTTCAGTTGGGGGTGCTGGCCGCAGAAGCAGGGCTCTTACACGGAGGCCCCTGAATATCAGGGCAGGTCTTATCTGTATGCACAAGTCACGTGCGGCACTGTGGGGTAAGGGCACGGGGGCCAGCCATGGGAGTAGGACCCCTGTCTGCTTTCCCTTTATTTTTTTTAATGTATATTTATTTTTGAGGGGGGGGGGGAGACAGAGCGAGTGGGGGAGGGGCAAGAGAGAGGGAGACCCAGAATCAGAAACAGGTTCCAGGCTCTGAGCCATCAGCACAGAGCCCAACGCGGGGATCGATCCCACGAACTGTGAGATCGTGACCTTAGCCGAAGTTGGACGCTTAACCGACTGAGGCACCCGGGCGCCCCTCTGCTGTCCCTTTAGACAGCCTAGCTCTGTGTGAATGGGGTCCAGAGGAGAGCAAACCGAGGTGAGGTGGCCCCCGCCACTGGGGCCTCAGGGACGCCTATGGGGCAGGCTCTTCCCTCGGTCAGAATCTACGCTGAGTGCAGGGCTCTGCTCTTGCTGTTGTCCTCGTCTGCAACTCTCACGGCCACTGGACAGGACCCTACATTCAGGTTCATCTTCCCCTTGTGGATCAGTTGCTCAAGAGGAAAAGTGAGGTTATTTGCCAAAAGAGAAGCAGGACTGGGGGCTACCACTCGGCATCCTCTCCCCGCACCTCCCTGGGCTGCCCCCAGATCCCTGCAGGAGGGTCGGGGCAGCGGCCACTGGGCAGGGACAGCGTGCAGGGACAGCATGCAAAGACACCGTGCAGGGACAGCGGCTGTCTGGGGCCTTGGCCGCGGGGGTTTCTGAGAGGTGATTACTGAAGAGGACGCTTGGCCAGCTGCTGGCTTCAGACGTTTGGTCTCAATTACATGGGACCCGGGGGGAGAAAAGAAGATAGTTTCCTCTCTGTTGTCTGGTCTCAGTGTGCTCGATGAGTTCCAGAAACAACACGGTCACAGTCCAAGTCAGTTAATGACCTCCGGCCCCTGTCCGATGCGGCTCCAGGGCCCGTCCTCCACAGACACCCCTTGCCCTGGGGAGTCCGGGCCCTGGGGGGACAGGAGAAGTGTTGTTACCATTTTTTTCCCTAAGCCTGGGAAGTAAATGAAACGATTTGGGTATAAGTGTGATTGTTTTGTCTTTCCAAACTGAAACAAAGAAACACAGTTCGAAGAGTGAATGTGTGGGCTCCTCGCGCAGCAGGAACAAACCTGTCCCGGGACAGGCGGCCGTGTCTCTACTCCTCTCCATCACCCTCCAGAGACACGCCCGGATCTCCCCACCACAGGCTCCTCGTCTTGCTGTCTCAGCTTCCCTCTGACGTCTTCAGAGAGGTCGCTTCTGGACCCTCAGAGAACCTGCCCGCAGCCGCCTGGACCACCGTGCTCAACATCCCGCGTCTGGCCTTCCCGGCACGCATCGTAACGTGAATTTTTTGCACCCACCATCTGCATTTTCCACCCTGGATGATATCCCGGGCTCCAGGAACAGACTTGGTCCTATCCTTCTCTGTGGCCCCGATGCCCAGTAAGCACCGGGCAGAGAAGAGACTCAGCAAATACCCATTGAATTTGTGAACGAGTAAAAAAGCCCGCACTTGAACGTGATTATACTTCGACCTCCACGACCCCAGGAGAGATCTCCATTACTCGTCATTTTTGCCGGTTGCTTAGACTTTCTCTCTTTTTCCAGCTCCTTTTCATTTTTCTGTCCTTTCTTATTCTTCTTTCCAATGTCCAGATCCTCACCTCCTCTGTCTGCAAAACAGTTTCGTTTCCCCTCCTTCCTTAGCTCTTTTTACGGCACACCTTTGAGGTCGTATTTTCTCCACCCAAAGTGATCAATCAAGGAATTTTGAAAGCAAATGAAGTTCCTTCCCTAATAGCTCTTCAGTCAGAAAAATGTTTCAGTGGATCAGCAGAAGGAGCAAAATCAATGAAAAAGGAATAGCAGGGTGCCTCCCTGACTTCTGTTTGTCTGGTCCACTGATATAACTCAAAGTCAAGGTTACCCAAAACGGCTGTCGGTGCTCCAGTCATTACATCCACATTCCAGGTGGCCAGAAAGGGCTGGAGGCAGGAGAACCAAACGGGCTACACCTGTCACCTTCAACTACTCCATTTAGGGAGGCTTTCTAGGGCGTCTTCCAGAACACTTACCTTCTCCATCACTTAATAACAGGGTACATTTGATTACAGGAGATGTTGGGCATAGGGTACCTGAATAAGACAGGTTTTGATTTTGAAGAAACAGAGAACGGGCATCAGGTAAACGGCATTCTCCACCTCTCTTCTCTCTTTCCTGCACATGAAAGAGCTTTCTTGCCCTGGGATTTATCCCCGGTATGTGGCACACACGTGTGGGCAGACACGGAGATGCACCGGAAACTCGCTCAATCATCCTTCCTGGCTTCCTTCTATTTGCATCAGCTGAGGCGATGTGCTCCTACGTGGGCCGATGACAGTTGCCATGGGAATCTGACAAACCTTATCCAACTAAGGATGTGAGTCTGGGGCTGGGGCTGGAGTCGGCTGCCTCTACCCGCTGTGGCCGTGTGGGAGAGGAGAAGGCACCTTAACAACATGAGGGCTCTCTCAAGAAGGAAAAGGGGGCTCACGGAGGGAGGGCAGGCACCTGACAGCGGCCACCGCGGATCCCAAGCCCCGTGCGGTGCCTGGTATTCAGAGGGTGCCCCTCAGGTGGAGGGTGGGAGCATTAACTCGCCATCGCCTCTTACCTCTTAGTGCCACGTTTCCCTTCCACATCCACTCTGCCTTCCCTGCGCTGCCCGCCGTGTAGCCCATCACTCAGGAGCCACGGCCTCCTGGCTGCCCACTGGCATGGGCCTGAGGCTTCACCGTGAAGAGCTCACAGTGGCCCATCCGGCCGGAGGGAAACGCATTTCTGGCGCAGGACAGGGGGTGGGACTGGGGGCACGGGTCTGCCATTCCAGAAAACACCCAGGGCCCGGCTCCTGGGCCAGTTCCGGTTGTTCCCCGTCTGGAGCAGAAGAATGACGAGTTTCCAGGATGGTGAAGGGCTGGATTCTGTCCTGACTCTGAAATCCGCTCCAGCCCCCCAGAACCACCTCCCATGGGCACGTAAATACAGCTTTCCCTTGACCCAAAGGAACGCCAAGAGCAGCGGGAATCATTCGCTAATGAAAGGCAAACACGACCTGGTCCGTTAAACCCGCAGCGACGATTAACCAGAAACAAACAACATTGATGTAGTTTCTTCATAACACGTATTCGAATGACTGTGTGTGTGTGTGTGTGTGTGTGTGTGTGTGTGTCTGTGTAAGAACACACACGACTCGACGTCGAGAACCGTCACACTTGCCAGTTTAACCCACTGTAAAATTTCGGAGGCAAGTTCAGTCTATAGGAATCATACGCTTTAATTACCAATATTCTTGCAAGCTAATATTCATGGTCTCGTGGTCAAGTATTATAAATATATTCTGAAGCTGGAGGAAAAACCCCTTTATGGTATATGTTCTCGTAACTAGAAAGCACTGTTTTCTTTTTTCTTCTTTTGATGAGGAAAAAAAAATGCCCTCAGTGGTATTTCTTTTCCGATACGGCATCATTTTTCTGCACCATTTGTTAGAAATATCTGTTCCTATCATCAAAGATCTTTCTGGAAGTGGTTGTGCTCCAACCTCAAATATTTATAGTTTTCAGGCTTGAGATGACTTATTTCTATTTGCTTTTAATTTCCTCATGCAATGTTTCAAACGGCATCGCAAGTTGTTATGAATGGTTTCGAGTTAAATTATATAGAGGTGCCACATTGCTTCAGATTGCCTGCATTTGATGAGGTTATTAAAACAGTGGAAATAAAAATTACCATAGCAACAAAGGCATAAATTCATAGCCTGTTTCATAATCTTGGGCCTGAAGGAAATTTTACGGCTCTTAACAGCTCGGGCATGATGCAACATGAACACTGAGTCATGTGGGCTCAAAAATCCATCAAGGTCGACAAGTACTGAATCTGCGGGATAGTCCGTACTGACTAGCCCGGGTCATTTCTTTCTAACTTTCCACCTGTTGGAGAGCCTGAGGGTGTGCAGAGTAAATTCCCCTCCATGGCACGTCCACCTGCCCACCATCAGCAAGCCCTTCCTGAGACAGGATTGTGTGCTTGAGAAGAGTCGCCCCCTCAGAAAAGCATGCCCCCCCCCCCACTTGTGGCTTCCAAATGCTTGTCCCAGAAGCAACGACATCTTTGTCTCTCAAGTAGCATATCCATATCAAAGACGGGGGGAAATGTAGGAAAAGGAGAAAGGGAGACCGGAATGTTACAAGTCCCACAAACGTATGCCTAGAAAATGTTCAAGCCATCGGTATAGTGTGGGTCATCCTGTCTTTGATTGACAGGGCACGAAACTTGCTTGCTGTTTCACTTGATAATAAGCCCAAGATAAAAGCCGCAAGGTGGCACCTGTATCCGTACGTGGCGTTTTGTAAGCTTGGATGCTGTCAAGAGGGTAAGTGGATCTTCGATAGGCGTTCTGTGCTGCCCCTTGAGGAAGCAGGAAAGCAGAAGATGAGATTGATTTCGTCCTGATTCTCTCTCTCTCTTTTTTATTCCTGGCTCTTGAGAACTTTTCTGGAGTCGCCTCTGATTTTGGACTCTGTTGGTGTTTCTGGACAAAGTGAATGTTCATGTTTGGACATGAAGACAAACATGTCTTCTGTAGAATGTTGCTGCATTAGTATTTAAGAGGATTGTGTTGCATCTGGTGCCTGGGGACTGGCAGACTGGTACTCACCACGGGAGAAGCTGAGGACCCTAAAATGCATAAAGTGTCTTGAATCTTCATGGCAGGACTTTTGGAAAGCTAAAGGATGATGACCATATCCTTCATAACCTTTAGAAGAAAAATTATAAAATGGCCTGCTGTGTGAACGGTTAAATCATTCATCCAGTAGATCTCGATCGAGCTCCTAGTAAATGACAGCCTGGTTCCAGACACAGGTGCCCGACCATAGCCAAATGCACCAGGGCCTTGACCCCAAGGTGTTGGCTTCCTGATGGGGGCAGGGGTGGGGACAGGGAGGGACGGCAGAAGCCTCCAGAAGGGAGGTCAGTGAGGAGGCTACGGCAATAATCCTGGCAAGAGATGTGAAGGTGTCTTAGACGAGAATATTCGTTGAGGACGTAGGCAGTTCACTTCTAGATATATTTAGAAGACAACCCAATGGTCTTTCCCAGTGGAAAGTTAGAGGAGCCAAGGACCAACCAAAGGACTTTAGCCCGACTCACTGAACGACTCAGTGTCCTGGGTGAAGTGTGGAAAGCGTTTTGAGGAACACACGAGAGAATGGGCATTTGGTCTGGGGCCATGTGTAACTTCAGACACACGTTAGGGCTGTGAGCACAGATGCCCGGTCCCCTTCTGCAGGCTCCCTATGTATGTCTTTGCGAAACGGCCTTCTCTAGCACAAGCCAGCATTTACTGAGTGCTTTGTAAACGTCACACGGTGTACCAAGCACTTCAGATTTCTTGTCTCAATTGTCCCAAGCCACTGTAAGCACATCCGTATCATCATCCCCGTTTTATATGTGAGACACCTGGAATTTACAGAGGCCGGAAACACCCCGGCCAGGGGTGGCAATGGAATGCCTTCTTGAAGACGCTTCCTGCTACAGCGCATGTTCGTCTGTCGAGAGGACTCAGACTTGAGAGCCTATCACCCCCGATCTGAGCCGCTCCTTGCTGCAACCTCTAAGCTTCGCGGGAGGCCCCACTCCATCCCTCTCCAGAATCCCAGGGAAGGCTAAGCCTGGCCACAGCACTGAGCCTAAATACTTGGTTATTTGGTACAGGTCCATCTGCTGGAAAATTGCAGGGCAGAGAGTGGGTTTGGAAGCCCACTTGGAAGGAGGGGATAGTCTGTAGGAACAGGTGCCTTCTTATTAACAAATTAAGCATCCCTCCTCCCACCCCGAGTCAGGAGGTAAATGTGTCATTTACGTCACCTCTACACCAGGAGAGGAGCTGCACACATTGGGACATCACATGCTGTCTGGTGGAACACAGTCCGGGAGCCCAGACCCAGAGGGGGATTGGTCTCACACCTCGGAGACTTTAAACAATCAGTTCACGCCGTGTTAAAGCAGAAGAGAAACGGATCTTTCCATATCGAATCAGGAACCTATGCTTTTACCCATAATATGACTCTGAACCCTGGAAGAGTTCAGAAGAGCAAGAAGGGTCTAGAAGGGTCTTCACCAGTGAAGAAAAGAGGACAATGACTTATTTTATGACTTTCTGGATCAGTCTGCAAATCAACCCTGTATTGAGCTAGAGAGAATCAAATCTCCTTCAGGAACATCTCGCATTGCCTGTCGGTCAATCCTGACCTGAACATCTAACCCTCAGGCTCTTGGGCAAACGTGAGTTGGGCATGTCCCAAGGAAGCTGGATGCCACGTCTTCATGCAGGGGCCCTGCCTATGCAGACGACCTCTTCCATCCAGTCAAGGGCCCACACAACAGTGAGACACGGCCAGAGCCAGGAAGCCATCTCACTCAGAGACTTTGCTTCCCTACTGTGAGACATAGGGCTTTTTGGCTTTTCATTTCATGGGGCGCCTGAGTGGCTCAGTCAGGTAAGCGTCCAACTTTGGCTCAGGTCATGATCTCGTGGTTCGTGGGTTCAAGCCCCGTGTTGGGCTCTGTGCTGACAGCTCAGATTCTCTCTCTCCGCCCCTCCTCCACTCATGCTCTGTCTCTCTGTCTTTTAAAACTAAATAAAAATGTTTTAAAAAGTTTTTAAAAAGATTTGCATTTTGGGGTGCCCGGGTGGCTCAGTTGGTTAAGCGTCTAACTTTGGCTCAGGTCATGATCTCACAGTTCATGCATCGGGCTCTGTGCTGACAGTGCAGAGCCTGCTTCGGCTTCTCTCTCCCTCCCTCTCTCTCTGTCCCTCCCCCACGTGTGCTTTCTCTCTCTCTCAAAATAAATAAACTTTAATAAATAGATAAATCTGCATTTCTCCTTCCCTCGACCTCTGGGGGCTTACCATGACTCTGTACCTGAACTGAATCCCTGCTGGGTAGAAAATGGTTTTCCCTCAGCACTGAAGATTTAGCTTCTCATGGTTATTTCTTCTGTAACATCATCCGCTTCTATGAATTAAAGCAGAATCGGGAGTCGGGGTTGACTGGAGAGAGGACATAACTTTGAGGCCAAGAGAGGTGGTGTAGTGGTTAAGAACACAGAGGCTCATTTGTAAATTTGGAATAATACTAATAACAGCACATCTCACAGGGTTATTGTCATCATCAAATTGAGCAGTAAATGGAAAGTGGTCCGCATCGGGCAGGACTTCAAATAGCACTCCGTAAATGGCATCATCATCATCATCGTCGTCATCATCACTGTCATCATCATCCTCATCATCATCCTCATCATTGTCATCGTCGCCATCATCATCGTCATTGTCACCATCATCGTCATCACTGTCATGGTCATCATCGTCATTGTCATCACTGTCATCATCGTCATCATTGTCATCACCTTCATCCTCATCCTCATCCTCATCATCACTGTCGTCATCATCATCACCATCCTCATCATCATTGTCATTGTCATCATCATCATCGTCATCACTGTCATGGTCATCGTCGTTATCGTCATCACCGTCATCATCACCATCATTGTCATCATCGTCATTGTCATCGTCATTGTCATCACTGTCATCGTCATCATTGTCATCGTCATCACTGTCATCATCATCATCACCATCATTGTCGTCATTGTCATTGTCATCATCATCATCATCATCATCACCATCATTGTCATCATTGTCATTGTCATCACTATCATCATCATCATCATTACCATCATTGTCATCACTGTCATCGTCATCATCACCTTCATCGTCATCACTGTCATCATCACTGTCCTCGTCATCATCATCGTCATTGTTGTCACCGTCATCATCATCATCGTCATCCAGAAAGGACCCATAATAAATAAAAGAATTGGCCACACCAACAGTACCAAGTTTCTGGCCTAGCATGGCACTTTTAGGGAGGCAAGTGAAATGACCATCTCAAAGAAGATCCTGGAATGTGAGCTTGACTTCCAGAACCAGTGACCCAGTGCAATCCAAAGCTTCCCCGGGTAGGGAAGGTAATGTAGAACATGTTGTTTCTATTTGGCCCATTTGTCTACCCTCTTCTCCCAGGAGATCCTCCTGATTTCCTGGGGAGCCACCTCTGCTCTACTTTGAATCTTTGCTGTTAGAAAGGAGCCCAGAACCAAGTTCCATTCCCCTGCCCCACACCATGGTCCTGGATTAGCCATGCAAACCAAGACAGGCCAATGAGTCTCAACCCTGGGATTTTGCTTGAGCTACCAAACTGATATGGCAGTGTCTCCTACATAAAACGTGTGAGGAGAGAAATCAGGTGCCCACATCTCTCTTAAGTTGCCCCCCAGAGTTTCTTTCATGCACCTGCTCTTGGTATTTGTGGTGTCTGAGTATCAATCATCTAATTCCAAGGACACTCACAGACCCCTCTCTTAACGACTCACACTCTTATTTGTCTTTTATGGGTACCTGGCGTATCAATTGCTCCTGCTTAGGATTTTTTTTTTTTACCAAACACTTTACATTATTTATCAGATTCAATGAAAAAGATACCATTTTCACTAAGTAGTTTCTGTTCGACATGCTGTTTGCCTTGCATTACATATGGGTGAGCTTCAGATTTAGGTGCCCACCACAGATGACCTGGGTAGGAGGACCATTTTTCCCATGAAGGAGAAACCATTCGATAACAGTAAATACAGAGTGGCAGATAAGCTCCCACAAATGAAGTCGTTCTTAAATTACCGAGCCTGAGACCACGGCAGCTGGTATTACTCACTCTGGAGTGTCGACTGGGTGTGAAGATGCTCAAATCTTTTGTTCCAAGGAAGAGGATTTTCAGGGTATTTGAGCACTTGTTGTGTGAAAGCAGACCGCTTTTCAGAGAAAATGCACGGTACGATGTGTCCTGCCTCCGACAAGAGTCCCCGGAATCAGGCCCTCATGGGGCTGTTCAGTGAGGAAGGGGGCATTTAGAACCCCATGGCCACACGAATAAGTTTCAAATCCCTCAGAACATGGGAGAAACGGTTTCGTGCATCGGCAATGAGCGATTTAATGCAGGGAGCAGGCTCCCGTGGGTTTCCATCTTGGCTCTGTCTTCTATTTTTCGTGTCACCTTGTGCTCACTTCCTCATCTGGAAAATGGGGTGATAATGCCACCTCCCTTGGGGGGGCTCAGGTGAGGATTAGATGGCCTAATACTGCAAAGTGCTTGAAACGGTACGCACGTGTTTGGGTGCCAGCTGTCACCAGCCTCACCCCACATGATGCAGTGGCTCACAGTGCCTGTGCCCATCACCCCCACACACACACAAAGCCCCGATCTCTGGGGTCAGCAGCTGTGTCAGGTTTCTGGCTCTGTCCACTGCACCAGGGGCGCTGTTTAGACCAGAAGTGATCCTCAGAAAATGTCTGTCCCATTCATAAGTTTTAGAATGCAGACGGCCTTGGTACACATAACACTTTGTCACACTGGACAGTTGATCTCGGAAAGAGGATGTGATGCACTTAGAAGGCTCCTGACCTGGGAGTCACCACCTAGCCTCATGGTCTTGGTCAACTCAATCTCCTCTCCTCTCGGGACGTATTTCTCCCGCGTGAAGTACAAGGATTGGATTGGGTTATCTTGAAAATCCTTTCACGTAAGTTAATACACGGTTACCCCATGCAAGGGTCTAGCGATTTCCACACTGCTGCCCACAACAGTTTCCTGGAGACCTTCTAAAGATCAGACCCCCGCCACCACAGCTTCCTGTGTGGTTCTGACTGTGCAACATTTGGGGAAAGGCAAAACTATGGAAATTGTGATGAGATCAGTGGTTTCCCGGGCCTCTGGGGGGGAGGGAGAGATGAACAGGTGCAGCTGAGGTAATTTCCAGATGATCCTGTCATGATGGATACCGGACGGACGGACGGGATGTATCTGTCAGCACCCCTACAACTTTGCAGCACAAACAGTGAACTCTAATGGAAACCGTGGACTTTAGTTGATAATAATGTCTCCATATCAACTCATCGATCACAACAAATGGATCACATGACGGCAAGATGTTAATAACAGGGGCGATTGTGTAGGGGAGGAGATACATATGAGAACTTTCTGTACTTTCCGCTGAATTCTTCCCCCAGCCCAAAACTGCTCTCAAATTACATCTGTTAATTTTAAAAATATTCACTCCCTCTCCCCACCTGCAGGTATCCTGACGTGATTGGTCTGGGCTGATCCTGGACATCCGTATTTTAACGTTTCTCACGCGATCCCAATGGGCAGCAGGGGTGAAGGACGATGTCTCTAGAGTGAAGGGTCTGCGGGATTGGTGGATGCGGACAGGAGGGGGATGGGACACAGGACAACCATCCCTGGACACCCCACGTCTCAAAGCCCCACCTTGTCCCTACTTGCTCGTGGAGCTGTTTGGCAGCCGGTATATTACTCACAGCTGAACGCACCCCAGGCCCTAACCCTTATTTCTCTGATTTCCACGGTGAAGTCCTTGTAAGCCAGCAGGGTGACTTCCTGGCCTCCTGTGGCCCCTGTGATGTCCGGCATGTGCTGGGAGAGGGCAGGTCAAAGTCCTGACCTGTTGCTTCATTTGGTGGATCTGGTTGACGTGTGGGAGAAGACTGACTTTACCCCAGCATGTCCCCAGGCACAGCAGCCACTGTCCCCAACATCATCCGGGCACCTTGATTCTAGGAAACTATGCTCTCCTTCTCGTCAAGGCCCCACGATATGGCTTTAGTTCTCCTTTTTAAGATTCACAACACCCACCGAACTTCTGTCTTTCAAGTACTATTCCTTTCACACCTCCCGGGGGGCAAAGGGGAAAAATTCAGCACCAGAGTTCTGCACCTTTCCCTTATCTGATATTTCCAGAGAAGCGTGCCCCAGTCTAATTTGCAGGAGGAAATTGAAAATGCATCCTCCTACCTCAAGGGATGATATTCGGGAGCTTTGGAGAATCTTTAACTAATTAAAGAGATAGAAGCAGATTAATGGGTCCGGAAAACAAAACCTCTGTCCCACCTCGAACGGCCCTTCCCAGGGTGTGCAAATTGATAGTTGTTGAATACAGCTGGGGAAAGAGGTACCCGACTACCTTGCCATTTCTGGAACCAAGTACGGAGAGGAGGGTGATATTCCAGAGGGTCTGCCACCTTTTCTTGCCAATGGAGACACGTCACAATCCCTCCTGGCAACTGCAGGGTCCGATGGGAATTGACCATGACACGGACGAGTGAACAGGACATCTTATCGAGAGACTCACATATACACATAAGAGAGAAAGGTGCCTTCACTCTAGAAATGCAAATCTCCTTTTCACTGTGCACAGACAAATGCGGGGGTCACACACTTCTAGGAATGACGTGCTCTTTAGGGGGGATGAGAGGCAAACACACCCACGTGACCGACACCACTCGTGCTCAGAAGCAGCCAGGGGCTGCGGACGGTAGAAGTCCCCACTTGTGTTCCTGGCCACGAAGGGACGCTCTGCTCAACCTCATACAGGGGAGTGAAAAATTACAGAACAAGACATCCTGGGATGTGGGGCTTGGCCACCTGCACCATTTGGAGGGGACAAAAAATCCAACTCTAATCTCTGAGTTTCCCTGGCCGAATGCACTGCTGGTAAAAATGATCGCATAAGTGAGTAAATCGAAGTGTGTGTCCCAAATGCGTCTGAAGTGAAATGTTCACGTTTGCTCTGGGGGAGGCATAGCGTTTAACCGCAGGCATGTCCGCCTGAGAAGCAAGGAGATCTGCGTTTAGGTTTATTGATACACTTATGAGCAAATAATGAATCTGAATGATCGATGCTTTAGATCCGCATTTCGCAGAAGGGCAAGCCTGCATTTAGAGACCATGTCATGGGGCGTTAAGATACGCGTCTCACGTCTAAGGGGAATGGTGGGAGCCGAGAAAGAGGCAAGAACGCAGGCAAAGAAAAGTCTTAGAATGACGGGAAATGTCTTTTCAGCTGTTTCTGCCCGCGGAATAATCTGGCTAGGGTTTTGCAAGCAGCTTGGAGTTGTGGAGAGTGTGATCTTTAAGAACTAGGTAAAGGCTCCAACGGGCTCTTCTGTTTTCCATCTTTGGAACGGGCCTGTGCCTAGTCCTTCTGGATGTAGTTGATTTCGAGGTTCTTACGCACACACAAGCACGCGCACACCCACGTGCAAACGTGTGTGTGTGTTCTTGAGGCGCAAAATAATAGGTGTGTGTTATAGAAAATGTGGGACCCATAAACAAAGACAAAGGGCAATGGGTCCCTCTCACTGGTAAAGAGGGACGTTCCTGCCTGGCGTGGGGCATATGGCACCCCCACTCGGAGACCGTGGCCAGGATGGGAATCCAGCTTCGCACGTCATCATCCAGTGGTCTGAAAATTAAATTACAAGACGTGTGCAGAAACAGAGCTGCCCCCGGCACATAACACGTGCTCAATAAATAGCATCTAAGGAAACGCGCACAATGAACTTACATACAAAGACGTTCGTTACCGGGTAAGAGTGAAATTTTAGAAACAACCAAGTATCCACCCATCAAGGAAGTACATAATCTTATGGTACAGCTGTACCAGAAACTCTAAACAATGAACTAGGCCTATGTATACTCATGTTAAGTCACAAAGGTATACATTGTGAGAAAACCTATGGATTAATATAAGTTCTGACATTAAAGACCACGGACCCTAATCATCTATTTTGGCACATACATTTACGTGATAATATAAGCATACAGATTCATATTGACTTAAAAAATTCTTTTAATGTTTATTTATTTTTGAGAGAGAGCGAGAGAGAACATGAGCAGGGGAGGGGCAGAGAGAGAAGGAAACACAGAATCTGAAGCAGGTTCCAGGCCCTGAGCCATCAGCACAGAGCCCAACGTGGGGCTCGAACTCACAGAGTGCGAGATCATGACCTGAGCCGAGGTCAGACGCCTAACTGACTGAGCCACCCAGGCGCCCCTCATATTGACGTTTTATAGGTAAATTTACATGCCTATAAGTTTTGGGAGGTCACATGCCAAACTGAGCACCGTGATGATTAACTGAGAATAATTATAGGACAACATGAGGTTAAAGAGGACTTCCGAGTGTGTGTGTGTGTGTGTGTGTGTGTGTGTGTGTGTGTGTTAATTTTCACAAATAGACTTCCATCCCTGTTGCTTGTTTACTTAAAAGAGAGACTCTGTGTCCGGCTCTGGCACCCACTAGTTGGAAGACTTTGGAAAAATGACAGAATTCTGACCTTCACAGGGGTGTGAAGATCAATGCAAATGAGAATGCAGGAATCAAGAAGGACCCCAGGCCACCACCGCCGTGGAAAGAAGCCACGCAAAGTCACCACGGAGCAGGTGTCACCACGGAGCAGGTGCATTTGGAGGGAGCGGAGCACCACACTGTTCCCTGTGTTGGCTTGCTTGCCTGATTTCAACATTGCATGAAGTTTGTGCCCCCGTCTTAAAACGTTGACAATTACAGGGATGTTAACGGAGGGTCTGACACAGTATGTAAAGACCCACCCATGTAAGCTACTGCAACACTCCTTGTTGTTTTGAACTTGGTGACAATAGATGCCCTGTAGCCCGTCCGGGGAGAACGCGTACTTACTTCGAAGACATGTTTTGCAAGGTCACTTAAGGATATTAATATTTAAAAGGAAATTAGTCATCTTGATATTGACATTAATATTTAAAATGTCTGCCGACGAACCTTCGCAGCTTTGGAAACACCAACCCTGAAACAAGGCTAGGGTATCACCGCCTGCAGCTGCTCGAAATGTGAGGCTTCGTTTCTTATTGCCATCTATGAGTTTATATTTATTATTTGCTTGTTTGTGTCTTGATTTGACCATGTTACAAATGCTAGGCGGCGGTGCGTCTCATCGTACGTTTTGCACACCCCAAAGGAACTCGCAGGTGAAAGAAAACAGTACAATCATTCATCACCACCATAACCATGAATAATAAATACATCAGCGGTGATGGCTCATTGAAACACGGACATAATGTGAACTGTTGAATTCATAGCTGCGATTCAATTTGTTTCTCTCCTCTTAAGGAAACACTTTAGAATGATATTATTGACCAAGAGGGGCAGTGTTGTCCCCAAAGGGACTTTTGATAATGTCTCCAAGTTCCCAAGACCTGTCTTCACTGTCACGGTGCGTTAAGGGCTGTTACTGGCATCTAGAGGCTGGAGGTCAGGCATGCTGCTAAATGCCCCACATGGCACAGAATGATCTGTCCCCAAACACTCAAACAGAAGTTGACAGTCCCCAGCCTGCGGTGTGAGAAAGTCTGCTTTTCAGGTGTGGTGAGACGACAGACCAGAGAAAGCACTAGAGAATCTCAGCTTCTGCTCTGAGGACCTGGGGGTCAGAGCCTTTTGTGGACAGAAAGGATGAGCCCACAAAGGGGCAGCCTGTCCCCTGAGGGTCTGCCCCCAGCTGGTGCCTCGGCCTGAGGGGTACTCAGCACCGTGCCCCTCCCCTGTACCTGCTTACAGGTCTATTCTCTAGCTCAGCCGGCCTTTTAGAGGGAGTTGGTCCAGAAGGAGGCCCCGCCCAGGACCTCGCCCGGCAGCTGCACAATTTCGGTATGTTTTTCTTATAGGGGCTTCTGGGAAACACGTTTTTGGGGTGGATGCCGGAAACAGGCTTGGGAAACACCACTGCAGGGAAGGGCCACGCTGGGTTCGAATCCCACACTAACACTTACCAGCAAGGATAAGGGGGTCTCCGTCCCCCCTGTCTACAGAGCCAGACGGTCCTATATATGACGGGGAGGCCTCTCCGGATGGGAAAAACGGGCAGATTCAGGCCTCCCCCCCGGTCAGGAACCTCTCGTTCCGGCCTATACGCGGTCCTGGAGGGTGGGGTGCTGGCCCCCTGATGAGGGAGGCAAAGGCAGGGAAAATGTACTTGAAATTAAACCTCCTTACAGCTCGCAGCCCACTGGTAGGAGGCAGAGCCCCGCAGCCTGCAACATCCTCAAGGCGTTTCTGGTGCCTGAATGTTTACAGGTCAGTAAAAATGAAAAGCAGCCTTATCTTGACAATAGCTACATCTTCAGGGTCCTGTAAGACCCTGCTTTCAGCATCCAGAAGTTCCTTAGAAACTGTCTCTCTATCCGCCTCCCTCCACACACTTAAAAGTCTGTGGCCCCAGTGCAGCTCTTTCTGCCCACGGGTCCTGTCCCCGTGAGGTAATAAAACCACCTGCTTGCACCAGAGACGTCTCAATAATTCCTTCTTAGGGGTTTGCTCGAGAACCCTGGTGGGGTTTTGGGGTGGTGGGGGTCCGGAGCCGATGGCCAAGACAGTGGGGGTTCCTGGAGAAATATTATGCTCTGGATTTGCCTCAAGTATTTGTCAATGGGCTGCAGGTGATAAGGAAAGTTAACTTTACCTGCCATTTCCTTCTTGTCTTTGTCCCCACATCACTATGGAGGGGAGGGTGATATTGGGGCTCCGGGAAACTGAGTCTACCGGTTTCTAGAGATTAGGCTGCTGATAGGATTGCCTTTTTGTAATTTACTAAGATGTTTATCAACTGATGGAGACTCGGGTCTTGGTGATGTGATCTCCATCAGTTACGTTCTCTTAGCTTTCGGCAGCCGGGGTGCCTGAGGGATGTCACGTTTAACTGGGGAGGGACGTCGCTAGCTTGTGCTTGGCCCTCAGCACGTCTTATGCTCCCTTATCAACCCCCACTTTATTTTTTTTAATTTTTTTTTAACATTTATTTATTTTTGAGACAGAGAGAGACAGAGCATGAACAGGGGAGGAGCAGAGAGAGAGGGAGACACAGAATCGGAAACAGGCTCCAGGCTCTGAGCGGTCAGCACAGAGCCCGATGCGGGGCTCGAACCCATGAACTGTGAGATCGTGACCTGAGCCGAAGTCGGACGCTCAACCGACCAAGCCACCCAGGCGCCCCTCAACCCCCCACTTTAAATTTCCATCACCCCCACGCCCTCTGTGTTCTCCATCGTTAGCGAGAATCCAAGACTCTGAGTTTTACGATGTGGAACCTGTTGCCTCTTCATGTTTAACAGCAAACCCAAACGTTTTCGGAACCACTTCTAAGAATCAAAGACAACAAAAGTACACATGATGACAAATAAAATAAGGTGGGCAAGCAAGCAAATGAAGCCCCCCCCCCCCCCCCCCCCCCCCCCCCCCCCCCCCCCCCGCCACAACACACACAAGTGGCCACGGGCGGCCAGCTTCACAGAGTCCGGGCCTCGCTCGTTGCCAACCTGGACGAATTGCTGAGAAAACGTGGGGGTCCCCGGCTCTCGGTGCCCGGCACTGGCAAAGGCCACTGGTCCCGCCCGGGACCCACGTGCGTCTTCCGGAACCCGCCACCAACCGACGTCCCCCCCGGATTCGGCTTTCTCCTCCGAGTCTATCAGCGACGCCCAGCAAGTCCGTGTGCCCTGCGGGGGTCTCAGACCTCATCACCCGGGGGCGTCTGAACACGAGATCCCCTTTCTTGGAGGTGGGAAGTGGCTTTGCATCCGATAAACAGCCTCAGTGACTGTGCACAGGGAGGAAGGGGGGTGGGGCACCGCTGAAGGGCGAGGGAAGCTGGGTGGCGGGGGAGGGGGCACCCAGGGCCTCAGGGCCACTCTGGGGATTCTTTTTTTTTTTTTTTTTTCTTTTTTTTAATAATCACCACACTCAACGCAGGGCTCAAACTCATGACCCCGAGATCAAGACTAACATTCTCTTCTGACTAAACCAGCCAGGCCCCCTTGGGATTCTTTTTCAAGAGTGATGGGAATGTGATGCAATATTACTCCGCAAACTTTGCCATTTGCAACAACGCGGATGGAACTCGAGGGTGTTATGCCAAAGGAAATAAGTCAGAGAAAGACAAATGTCATACGATATCACTCGTAGGTGGAATTTAAGAAACACAACAGATGAACATGGGGGGAAGGGAAGGGAAAATAAGATAAAAACAGATTTGTTTGTTTGTTTCTTTTTGTTTGTTTTCATGAAGTCCGGCTTTCTTTCAGGGATCGTGCCTTTGGCTTGTCTCTCAAAAGCCATCCCCGAAGCGCAGGTCACCTAGAGGTCCTTCTTCTAGAAGGGGCTTCCTGCTTGCTTCCGGTTTGGTAGATCACAGCCCTGTTCATCTGTCATCAACTCCCCCTTCCAAACACACCCTGATTCTGGAAACCGCTCACTGTCTCGGCTGCTGGACCCTGTGCAGGTCCTTGCCACCATCCCGTACGGTGACCCCACGGTTCATCTGGGCCCTTCGGTCACCTCCACTCAACAGAGAGGTGAGGACACTTTCAAAAATGTTGGTCTTTTGCTCGATGTCCTGCAAAGGCTTCTGAAGACACTTGGAATCAAATGCAGAGTTTTTGGTTTTGCCTACAGGCCCCTCGGGATGGGTACCACTGCCTCTCTGAACTCCTCTCCTGCTGCCCTTCCCCACCCTCGGTTCCACGGCCACACCGGCCTCCGGTTCCCCACGACTCCCATCCCAGCCCCAGGCCTTCATGCCTGCTTATCTCTGCTTATCTCCCCCGACCCCATCCTCCCTTCCTTCCCCTCCTCTCTTTCTCCTCTCTACCTCTCCCTCTATCCCCCTGTCTCTTTCTCTTTCTTTGTTCCCCTCCTTCTCTTTCTCTCCCCCGGGGGTGCACGCATCCCTTCAAAAAATGGTCACGACGTTCTTTTAGAAATAAACAAAGACACAAGGCTTCCCTTCTTTCTTGGCCTCAAGGACGTTATTTGGCATCACTCCCAGCTGATAATGAAGCCGGGAGGAGTGTTGGAGTTTGTAGTCATTTCCCTGAGGCTGGAAGAATCGGAACATAGAACTAGAATTTGGGAGAAGGCTGCACTATGCTGAATAAGAATTAATAAGGAGTTCTGTGGGAACCGGCTTTAACGGGGGTTGACACAGGAGAGATCGGGGCCAGCCAGGCGATGGCCTCGTGTGGTGGGAAGTGGAGACCATACCTGAACTTGGGCTCTGAGCTCTGTTCCGTGGTGCACGGCGCTCAGTCTGCCATTGCTCATGTCTGAGCCTCAGTTTCCTCATCTGCACAATGGGTGACAATGCAGAATTCTTCATAAGGCTGTTGCGATGATTGAATGGGATAATGACCACAGATGTCTTAGCATCTTGTCCCGTACATGACAGACCTTAAGTCAGCTATCACGGTTACTCCTATAATTATTAAAAAAACCTCACACAGTAAATGTGCCAAATTGAGGGTGAACTCAGATTCTCTTATTCGAAGCCCACTTTCTCTCCCGCTGTATGACTGAAAATCAAACAAACAAGTGAAATCAGCATTCTTCGAATTTCCAATCGTGCATTTACAAGCCATCTTGTGTGGCCGAGGACAAGAATGAACAAATGAATAATTTGGGGGCGCCTGGGTGGCTTAGTTGGTTGAGCAGTCGCCTTTTGATCTTGGCTCAGGTCATGATCCTAGGGTCATGAGACCAAGCCCCGCATCGGGCTCCGTGCGGAGTGTGGGCTGAGCCACCCGGGCGCCCCATAGAGAGAGAGAGAATCTCAAGCAGGCTCCAGGCCCAACCCGACACAGGGCTTGATCTCACAACCCCGGGACCAGGGCCCGAGCCAATATCAAGAGTCAGATGCCTAACCGATGAACCACCCGGGTGCCCAGCAACGCAGACATTTTCACAGAAGCCTGGCCTCAGAGAGACCCGCTGCGTGTCTGGGACGGACCAGGACGAGATTAGTCCAGCCTGAGATGGGACACAGACTCTCACCAAGGCCCGGATCCCGGATATCCCCGTGTCCCGCTCACCGAGCCACTGCAGCTTGGTTCCCAGCTACAGACTCAGCCTGTGCCCGCTCGTCTGCCCCCATCGCGGGTGTAAGGAAGATGCCCAGTTGTGAAGTCCTTCCTAGGCCGTGACTGCGTCCCCAGACAGACCCCCTCTTCTGTGAGCTCCTCTCAGATCACCGGCACCAGCCCCAATCCTTCAGCAGGCTCTTCCCGACACCCTCCCGAGATGCCCTCTGTTCCCAGGACGTGCAGATTAATAAATGCGCCTGGCTCAGCTCCAGGCGTGTGCCTAGCGGCCTGGGGCCGCAGGGACGCCCCATCATGTCTGGCGCTTGGTAAACATTTGCCCGTGGATTCGTTAGATCAAAGGATAATTGCATTAAGTGTTTTTGCCACGATCTGGCCTTTGGGATAAATGAACATGAAAAAGCAAATTGATTTTAAAAACTCACATCTTGTCAAATACCACACATTCTTCCACAACCTCCGTTGTAACTTAAAAATACGTGATTAAAAACGAGAAAACTCGAAATAATGGAAATTTCAGTTCCTGGCGAGGTTTTCTAAATGAAAAGTCCAGCGTCGTGACTGCCATTGGAATAGGACCTCCTACTGCCTAAACGTGCTTTTAGGAGAATTTCCTCATCCCTCCTGGCCTGGCTCCCGCTGCTTTCTCCTCCTCCAGGCAGCCTTCCCTGACCACTGCGTACCCCATCGCCCCCTCCTTTCTCTCACCGCCATGCTGGTCCTGGACGGGCTCGGAGGATGCCAGCACCACGGCGTCCATGGGCACACAGAGAATGAAAACAACACGAAGGGGCTTCTCGGTGCCAGGCAGTCCTGCGTTGACGGGTCTCAGATGTCTCAGAAGAATTCAGAGATCTCTGAATCGTCGTGTCTGGTGGCACAGCTCAGAGGCACCAGCAACAGCAGCAGGAGAACCGAGTGGGTGGGGAAGGTCGGGGGACGGAGGGGTGTCCATGTGGTGCCCTCCGGGGCCTTGGTAGGAAGGGTGGCCCGACCTCTGAGGAGGCGTCAGGCCACGGCAGCAGGCCAGGCTTAGAGTCTGGGATCTGAGTTACATCATCATAGCAGTACTGACTCCCCCGGCCCCACAGCTCTGCGATGGCCAGGGCGTCACTGGCTTTTCGTGGCCCCACCTGCACTCTTGTTTTTCTGGGTCCGGGCCCACACCGTCCGCTCACATCCCCTGCCTGGCTCGGCAGCCCCAGGGCCAGTGCCAAAGGGTGGGTGTGCAAGAGGCAGTGCTCTCTGGGAGCGAAGGGAGGCCCGTTACCCGTGGGTGGTCACTCCAGAGAGCCCCCCTTTCCCCCCCGCATCTGTGCGCTTTTCCAACGCGGGAGACGTTAGCGCTCCGTTCCAACTTCGATGTTACGACTTTAAAAGGAAATACGGGACCAACCAAACAGAAAGGTCAGGCGCAAAAGGCAAGCATTTTTATTTGCTTTGGCCTCGAGCCACGGGGACGTCAACCCAGGGACCTTAAAGAAACAGGTAACAGACCCACCGTGGACCGTCCCGGCCCCACCGCAGATATAAGCTGAAGCCGTACTGATAGTGCTTTCTGGAAAAAGCTGCCTGCCAGCCGCTCCCGCCTTGCCCTCCAGCACCGACCTGGGCTTTGCAACCCCCCTCGGTGGCCGTGTTCCTTAAAGCTTAACAGAGCTGCTGAGAGCCAGCTCATCAGGGCTGTCCGCCCAGCATCCCGCGTGTGCCAGGCTCTGAGCGCAGAGACTATTTCCTGCTAAGCAGTGCGGGGGGCGGGACCCTCTCCGGAGGTTTGCACAGGCCACTCGGTGGTGACGATTGTGACTTCTTCTGGCCCTCTCCCCATCCGAGGCCCCCAGCTTGGGAGGCTCGCCTAATGTGACCAGACCGAATCCCTACCCCTGTATATTGTTGTCTGGCTTTTTATTACTTTTCTTACCCCTGAGATTGACCCCGGCAGCCTCTCGCTCTATGTGGTCCAGCCGCGCCGGCCTTGCCCCGACCTTCCAACGGGCCTGCCCCTCCCTGCCTTGCAAACCCCTCGGATGCAGCCTGGACGTGCCTCACACATCCACCGAGTAAGGACCAAGGTCCCAAGGACTTGGGAACACGCTCGTGGATGGGGTGGCATCTGCTCATTGAATGACACCGAACAAGCAGTTCCGGTTTGCCCCTCCCCCCCACCCCGTCTGGCTTGAGCACTGAAATCCCCCCGCTCGGTCTGAGTTACCTGGGGCAGACGGTCAACTCTGCATTCAATGCTTGCACCGCCTCAGCAGGTGCGAGCCAGCCGTGCCCCATTTTACAGATGAGGACTACTGAGGTTATGGAAGTTACAGGATTCACCCAATGCCCCTGCCTCGCCCCGGCTACAGAGGGATGCGCCACGGCCCCAGAGTCCTTCTCCTACACCATCCGCCCCAGGCAGATTTTCTCGACTGGTCGTTCAGAACTTAGCTCGGGCAGAGATGATTTTTGAACGCGTCCCGAGTGGCGCTTGTGTGTAACCAACGACCTGAGGCGCAGCGGCAGGCTTCCGGGACACGCCCCTTCTGGGCCATAGACACTTGGGCGACTCACTCAACATCTCTGTGCCTCTGTTTCTGTGTCAGGACAAGGGTCACTATAGCACCGCTCTGCAGGGTTTTTCAGAGAATTCTCCACGCAGGCATTCGCAAAAGTCTTCAAGCAGTGCTTGGCAAATAGTAAGTGATCCATAAGGGTACCTATTATAAGACAATCATCTTCAAAATGAAAGAAAAGGAATGTCATCTCAAGACTCGAATCATAGAAGGGACCGTATGACTCATTTTCAAACAAAATGTTATTAAAGTTTAAAACATTGCCATGAGCTCAAATCGCACTTTTCTCCCCTGGCACTTTGGACAGGGCACTCATGCTGCCTGGAAGAAATTGAAGCTCGTGGCTTGGGCTGCGGCTCTCATTAATTTTAATACAGACACGACTACCTTCCTATCCAAAATGCGACACATAGATTTTAATTTCATTCCACGGGTTCCTGCAGGACTGAGGTGACATACTGGAAAATGTATCAATTAGGTTTATTTGCCAGGAAGAATGACTGAGCTCCCGCACACGGTCCGGGGGAGAGGAGGCTGGGCTTTGAAGGTGACCGAGGACGGGCGGCAGTGTTCGACTCATGTTCCTGCCCCGGGGGGTGCAGCCAGAGCTGCAGAAACGCGTCCTACAAGGTGAGAGAAGATGGGCTCAGAGGGGCTGGTAATTTTCCCTCCAGAGGCACGTGGCATCCTAGACCTGACTCCTTCAAAGGGAGAATGCCTCCTGCCTCAGTGCCGGGCCATTGGACCACGATGATCTTTTCTTTCCTTTTCTTTTTTTAATGTTTCTTTATTTTTTTTTTTTAATTTTTTTATTTATTTTTGGGACAGAGAGAGACAGAGCATGAACGGGGGAGGGACAGAGAAAGAGGGAGACACAGAATCGGAAACAGGCTCCAGGCTCTGAGCCATCAGCCCAGAGCCCGACGCGGGGCTCGAACTCACGGACCGTGAGATCGTGACCTGGCTGAAGTCGGACGCTCAACCGACTGCGCCACCCAGGCGCCCCTAACGTTTCTTTATTTTTGAGAGAGACAGAGCGCGAGCAGGGGAGGGGCAGAGAGAGAGGGAGACACAGGATCCGAAGCAGGCTCCAGGCTCCGAGCGGTCAGCACAGAGCCCGACGCGGGGCTCGAACTCACAGACTCTGAGATCGTGACCTGAGCTGAAGTCGGACGCTTAACCGACTGAGCCCCCCAGGCGCCCCTGATGATCTTTGGGTGGCTCTGCCCACAATAAAACTGCCTGCATTTACTTCCTGCTTACGGTCTTTCTGTGTAAGTTCCTCAGCAGTGGGAATCTGGCTATTTATGAAGGTTTTCTGCACAGGTTCACCTTCAAATGCATTGAAAAAGAGGCAGTGCCGGGGAATATACTGAATTTATTAAAGTCATCGTGTTTTAAGAGAGACACGACTGGTCCGGCTGTGAAAGTTTTGCTCTCTCTTATCGTTGGATTTGGGGTTTTGTGTGTGTATTTTTTGTTTCCTTTCCTTTTGCTTTTCATTCCTAAGTGAGTCCTCTGTTGGGTTAGGGGCTGAGTGGCTTAGACACTGGAGGCTGGGGAGTCGAAAGATTCCAAATTCAGGCATTTCTGGAAACGAGTTGAGGTATTTCAGTGTGTGGCTGGGGGGTCTCATGCACGGTGCCCACTGTGGCCATCCTGCACCAAATGACCTCAGCACTCATTGCTGTCCTGCCCCAGAACCACATTGACATCAAGGCTCACGATGCTGACTTTTGCATTATAGTATTTTTTTCTGCATAATTAGCTAGAATTTTCCCCCAAAGAAATGAAACCCTCCCTTGGTTTTTTTTTTTTTTTTTTAATCTGTAAATTAAGACTATTAATGGGGCAGTGGAATTGCATCTGATGATTATGTCTTGAATTCACTGCTAAGGCACACATAACAAGAATAACAAAAGTGACTCCTGGAGACCATGTCAATGGTCCCTCCTGCTGTCATCAAGACATGGCCCTTACAGACTCAAGTTCAAGATGTAACACAAGGCTGTGCTCTCGCTTTCATCACTGCAGCTGAGGATCGGGGCTGAGGGGTGGGAGTGAGGAAAATTTCAGGGGTCTGTCTTTGCCTCTCCGAGAAAATATACGAAAATCTGTGTACGTTGACTGTGTATATATGCGATGCCACTTTTCTACCCCAGAGGATTCTTAAAAGGACCGCAAGAAAGCACGCACGAATCAGTGCCTTAGAAATACAAGCTGTCAGTACTGTTTGATCCCCCGGCCCACCCCTCTCCACCAGGGACCCCGACTACTGTAGACACATTTCCTCGCCCTCCCTGGCACAGCCCCATCTGTCTCAAGTCTCAGTATCTTTGAACTTCCCTTCCATTTTCCTTCCCACCCAGCCTCATCTCAGGGACCCATGGAGATCCTCCCCGGAAGGACGCCTCTCCCCTACTCAGCTGCCCGGGTACCCCCTCGCTTCTCCCAGTTCTGCACGGACTCGTGCCTTATCTCCTCTCCTAGGAGGCATAGGCTATGGCTCCTTTATGTTGTGGTGTCCCCAGGTGTCCAGTGTCATTTGGGGGTACACTGTAAGGGTTAAAAGTCCTGGCTAATCGTATGATTGATTAACTACCTCTTTGCCAAGTTTACGGGAACTGTTTCCCTTCCTGAGAATATTGCTGATGGAAGATACTGCCTATATTTCTCCTTTCTACCCAACAGATTAAGTATCTGTGAAGTATCTCAAGTGTGTCTGTGGTTCCCATTTATGAGGACGATGAGGAGGGCAGTGGTGACCACGTGTGTCTATGTTTTGTTTACCAAGCGACGCTTCATACATTTTTACGTATTTGCATGTGACGCCAAAGCCTGTTGGAACACGTCTTTCAAAGCAGCCCCAAGACTAGAGAAAACACGCCATGGAGCTCACATGTAGTGGGCACTTTCCCGTAAAACCCACCACCTGCAGCCCCAGAACTAACTCAGCTGCACCTGCGATTGGGACGCGTCTCCTAAGGTTAAAGCAATTGTGGGGTTCATATTTTAAAGACCGCCTGGTCACAGTTTTGCTAACAAATGGCAGCCTCTGGGAGTCTGAGTATTTGCCGAGGCTGAGCTGGTGCCAGAGGCCTGATCTGCCTCCAAGATACTGCCATTTTTCTTCATTTTCTTGGAAACAAGCACAGTACGTTGGTGCTTTGTTGAAACAGGCAATATTACCGAATCCATCACCATCACAACACGCCTGAGTGGCTTTGGTAAACCAGGGGTTGTTAGCAGGAGCAACGGATAAACACTGATATTTTCTAATTAAGGGTGTCAGTCTTGTCCAGAGGACCTCTTGGGTTTAGACGCTATGCTCGGCTCCTGGTTTTCACAGACCTGTTTCTGAAAACAAATAACTCAGTTATTTAGACAATGCTGCTGACATTGAGCTTTTGGGGAGCCGGTTCCATACACCGCGGCCAGACCGGCTGTGGCAGAGCGGAGGAAGTGGCCTCATCAGTTTCCTCATGAATGTCCTCTGTGCGTGCGTTCGTGGGCATGGTGGCTGCTTGGGTGGTCACCCGGCTGAAGGAATCAATATGGCGTCTTCCTTGGCCTCTCAATAGCATGAACTCACTCCTTCTTGAAAAACTTCCACCAGTTGGTTTCTGGACACCAGTCACTCGTTCCTATTCCAACTCACTGCTCACTTCTCAGACCCCCACACTGGTTCTTCCCCATCCTCTGTTCCAGCCATATTGGAAAGCTTCAGATCTCCATCTTTGGACCATCCTTGTCTCTGCCTACACTCATTCCCTGGAGGGTCCCTCCCAGTCTCAGGGCTTCAAAGAACCTTTTCTGGCAGGTGAGAAATACATTATTTCCAGCTAATGTCTTTACTATGCATTCCAAACTCTAAGTTCATTGTTTGTTGGCTATCTCATCTGCGGTGTTAGCAGACGTCTCACTCTTAACGTCCAAAACTGAGTTCAAGGTTTCCCCCCAGAACCACCCCAACACTGATTTTCCCCACGTCAGTAAATGTTGACTTCATTTATCTTATGACTCAGGACGGGGCCGGGGCGGGGAAACAACCTCAGGCTCTTCCTCGACCTCTCTCTTTCTCCCCCATTTCATACACAATCCATGAGCAAATTCTACTGGATCTTTCCCCCAAAATATACTCAGAACCTAAACGTCGGACCACCTCCACCCACTTACCACCTCCTGCCTTCGCCACCACATGTCTCTTCTGGATGATGACAGTCTTGTATCTGGCCCCCCACCTACCACCTTTTTAAAAACCCTTGCCCCAGCTTCAGCCCTTTATTAATATAGCAACTGGATCAACGTTTTGGCTCATCTACTCAAAATCCTGCAATGGCTGAAATTTTATTTTTATTTTATTTTAAAGTCTATTTATTTATTGGTGGGGGGGGGGGAGAGAGAGGGAACACGGGCAGGACAGGGGCCGAGAGAGAGGAAGAGAGAGAATCCCGAGCAGACTCAGCGCTGTCAGCATGGAACCCAAAGTGGGGCTTGAACTCACAAACCGTGAGACCATGACCTGAGCTGAAACCAAGAGTCAGACTCTCAAACAAATGAACCACTGGGGTGCCCCTCGAAATCCTGCAATGGCTGTAATTTTATTGTGAGTGAAAGGCAAATCCTTACAGTGACCCGTGAGGCTGGGAAACCTGTCTGCTACCTCTCCGAGCCCAAGCCTTACTGGCCCCCTGGGCTCCCCGGGCACCAATCATACTTGTCAGTGCCTGGATGCGTGGACTCTTGGCCGCTTTAAGTAAACCGCCCACGGATTTACTTTCTATTTACTGTATTTTTTAGTTTATTGATTTTATTTTATTTAGAGTGGATTCCTGTGTTCTGGCATTCTACTCCCATGAAGCCAGAAGCGAGAGTTAGAGGCATTTACAGACTTGACAAGTCACGGACGTGCAAATAGATACGCAAAGCTCAATGACTCATCGATTTCTCTCGCAGATCATGGCAACCACCGGTGTTTCTGCACCTCACCCCTGCGCAAGGTCAGAGGGCTGAGCCAGGCGAGATCGACACGTCGGGAATAGCAGGCCTTCCTGCAAAGCTTCTCATGTGCCTTATTCTTGCCGGGGTGAAACTTAGCCCAGAGCCATAACTCACACTGCCATGGCCGTGTCTTAGAACCATTCTCCATCATTGCTAGCAGAACCCCCCGGCTCCCAGCTGTGAAGGACGCGAGGACTGGCCCCATGAAAGCCACTTATCACACACAGGTGGGATGTTGGCCAACGGCTTTGACAAATGGCCCCCGCACAGCACACCTTGAGGCTTGTCTGCTTCCTTCCTTCCTAAAGATTTCTGTCACTGTCAACACACTTCGTCATGGGACCAAGTCTTGATAGCTTGTTGAGGCATGAGGTTACCCTGACCTGTAGTCTCATCGAAACAAAGAATCTCGTACTGCAAACATTTCTACGGTTGGGGTGTGGTTCCCATCCCGGGCTCCATGCTGGAATCATCTGAGAAGAGTTTGTTAGCTGACGTTGTTTTCATAATCCATTCGGCCAGGTCTCCATCCAGAAAGAGTGGGTCCGGGTTTCTAGGGTGGGTCCTGGGTATCAGGGTTTCTTAACTGAACAGCACTGAACAGACCGAATCAACAGAAAGCAAACACACAGACAAAGAGCCCCGAGTTAAGGTGGATTCGGCTGGTAGGCACCACACCTGTTTCAGAGCTCACTCTTCTGTCGCACGTCAGTGGCACTCACTGGCTGTATTACCACAAACGCAAGTAATTGTGCGAAGCAAGCCTACACCCACGAATCCCTGGGGCCTGTGCCCCTCCCAGAATTACAGAGGAGGCCGGCCTGTCCCCTCCACGGAGTGTTGTCCAGGTTACCAGGTTAGCAGAAGTCCCAGCTGCACGCGGTCCCATCTGTGCGAGCAGGGCAGACGCAGGCGCTAAGCTGATGCCCTGCTTTTATTTTTTTTTAATATTTATTTTGAGACAGAGACAGCGCAAGTCCGGGAGGGGCAGAGAGAGAGAGAGAGAGAGAGGAAGACAGAGAATCCCAAGCAGGCTCTGCACTCTCAGCACGGAGCCCGATGCGGAGCTCGGACCCACAAACTGACCTCACCCAGGACCTGAGCGGACACCAAGAGTTGGAAGCTTAAGTGACTGAGCCACCCAGGGGCCCCAGCTGCTTCCCTGCTTTTAAACAACAAAAGGTCTCTGACCACAGGGCAGTAGATTTTCTTCAGAGAAAGCTCCCTTCCCCTGGGGGAGGCTATCATTTCTTCGATCCACTCCGGCACGAAAGCCAACTGTGCTTTGTGAATAATCAGCCCAAATTTGGCCAGATATGTGGGTTGTTGCTGCAGTGAGCTAGGGGGCAAATACAAGAGAACTTTCCTCTTCACCTCTGGCTGAGCACAGACCCCGTAACCCACACACGTTGTTGAACACATTAGATCTATGCACTTTGATTTTTTTTAAAAAAAGGGATCCATCTCTGGCTACCTCAGTCAGTCGAGCAACTTTTGATCTTAGGATCATGAGTTCAAGTCCCACATTGGGGGTAGAGTTTGCTTAAAAAAAAAAAAAATAAATAAATAAATAAATAATTTTTTAAATGTAACATTTTACAGGTTAAAAAAGAGAGGCGAGGGGATACCTATCTACAAGTAACACTCAGCTTCCTGTAAACAATTCTTCAAAAAGAAAGAAAGAAAGAAAGAAAGAAAGAAAGAAAGAAAGAAAATGAAAGAAAGACAGAGAGAAAGCAAGAAAGAAAAGGAGGAAGGAAAGAAAGAGACAAAAGAAAAGAAAGAGAAAAAGAAAAAGAAAAAAAGGAGAAGAAAAAGGAAAAGGAAAAGAAAAAGGAAAAGAAAAAGAAAAAAAGAAAAAGAAAAAGAAAAAGAAAAAGAAAAAGAAAAACAAACATGATGAAGACAGTTTATGGGGAAAGACCCCTTCTCTAGGAAGCTAAAAATAGGAATCGCCAAAGAAAGTAACTTTTTGGCAGGACAAAAACTGTGAGTTTGGAATCCACGTCCCCTGAGTCTTAGGTCACCTTCCGTACTCAGTGCCTTTCAAATGACTTTCAGAATAAAATTATTTTGGCACAGGCATTTATTTAGAAAAAACAACAACAAACAAATCTCATTTCACTTCGCACAATGTCGTTCAGGTCCATGCATGGTGTCACCAATGGGCTTTCCTTCTTTTCAAGGTTGAGTAATATTCCATTGTACACACACGCCAATAGCCAAGACGCGGAAACAACCCAAATGCCCACCGACAGCCGGAAGCATCTTAGGTATTTTGCGGCCCCACCGAGACCCGGGAGCTCTGCAGGAACTAGGCGCTGACAGTGACGCGGAGAAAGGGTAGGGACTTCGTCACCGGGCAGACTTGAGCTCACGCCCTGAATCGCCGTGGGAGAGCGGGAAGTTTCTCACACAACACCTTCCACAAAGTCAGTGCTCAGTTCCCATACGCAGGTGCACATGTCCTTATGGACATCAGGCGAAGCGGGGCGGAAATGCCAGCCAAGCAAAGAGGTGTCATCCAAATACATCCAGTCACTGGAGTGACATCTACCAAGCGTACCTCCCGGTGCCTGCATTTCCAGGTTAGTGACTACCCCACCCAGGAAAGGCCCAGAACACACACATCCAGCTGCCCGCCCCCCGTGTTATGTTGACTGATGGGACAGATGGCACCATTTAACAAAGTGAGCTTTGCTTTTAGTCAATATCACAAGCAAACTGTTCATTTGTTCCAGGAAAAAAAAAAGCATGTAGAAAATATAGAGTGAGTGTAGCCAATTATTTTAGCTTTTACTCAAAAACCCTCTGACAATGATCGACACTCAAACATGCTTCATTCATTAACAATCTTGCGATCGGGAACAACATTTTGTCAGCGGGAAAAAATTCACTTTTTGGCAGAGAGCAAACGAGTGCTAAATTATCCTGAAAAGGAGAATTACAAACGGACATGTGTCTCTGGATTAGTGTTATTTAGCATTTTACAGTAAGTGTTCTGGAGAAGGAGAGATTTTTTTTTTTTCAATGAAATGTTTAAGCCTGCAGATGACGCTTAGCTTAGCGGTCCCCAGCTGAAAATACCAAGGAAAAGTAAGAAACCAAAGGGTGCTCTCACAATAAGGAGAGGGAGGAAATGGAAAGGAGATTTTGCTTTTTAGAAGTGTGTATTGTTTCCCTTTAAATCAATGAATGATTCTCCCCCTCCCTTCCCCTTCTCCCTCCCTCCCCTTCTTCCTTCCTTCCTTCCTTCCTTCCTTCCTTCCTTCCTTTGAATTATCAAATAAATACCCTTATATTGACACCAACAGGATCCCTCCAGCAACGTACCTTTGAAAGGCATCCATATGGTTTTCCAGTGCTGAGAGCCGAGTGCATAGGGGCCAAATAACCTATTAGATGTTGACTGTCACTTATTCACCCCCTTTTCTGCACTAGAGCTCAACGCCACGCTTATTTCTTCCTGGGTCTCTGAGCCGGTGCCGCTGAAGACCCACCTGAGTCAGGCTCCCAACACCTCCCACCGCTCACCGGGTTGGAAGGCGGACTCCCAGGCAGCAAGGAGGGATATGGGCCCCGTCTGTCCCGGTCCAGATTTCAAAACCCATTATCCTGCTCAACTCTGCGTCTGCCTACCTGTCAAGGTACCGGCTCTCTACTTCTGGGTCTTTCCGAGCCTCTGGTGCAAAAGAGTTCCCCGGGGCCACCCTCCCTGCAGGCCCAGACTTTCTTTCCTTGGACCAAAGCCCAGTTACTGTTCGTCCTTACCTCCTCTGACAAATCTGTGGCCATATGTCCACTCTCTGTCAGTTTCTCCCTTCCTCTGGGGAAGGAGTGAAAATCCATGTGTCTGTTAAGCCTTCCACGTTCAGCTGGAATCCGCTTGACTTAATCTTCATAAAAACCCGGTAAATTACCATACACAGGAGAGGTAAGCCTCCCAGCAAATGAGCAACTTGCTCTGAGTCAGACAGGCCATCCGAGGCGGGGGCAGGGTGGCGGTCCAGGCCCTCCTGGCGGTCCCCATGGCACCTCCCACCTTCCTTTCCTTTCCCAGAAGGGAAAAAACGACACATCAGGAGAAAGTCCCAGAAAGCGCAAGAAAATAACACCAGCGCATTGAAGGTACCACGTAGACCACAACCTGAGTGAAGAAACAGACTCGGAGAAGGGCGAGGGTAGCAGATGGAGGAGAGAAGAAGGGGGAGCAGAGCAGTGGCCCATGTGCGGAGAAAGACCAAGTTGTGTAGCAGGCACAGAAGGATCAAGAGTGTCGGCGATGTTTCCACGAGTAAACACGGATGACCGGTTTGCGGATCACGTAATAGTCAGGGGGAAGGGTTCATATTTGAATCATGGGCTGACTGAGCAAACCTGAAAAGCAAGATTCGGGAGGAGAAGGCGGGTTTGCAAGGGCTCAGGGTCTGCAACAGGGTCTCCAGGGAGGCGCTGGGCGCTGAAGACACTCACCCTGCCCCAGAAACAGCCTCCGACTCTTTGCTTTCCCTCGCCGGCAGTGATAACCTTTGTTTCAGTAATTTACAGACACACCCTTTATAGCTTCAACACACTTTCCTCTCTTACAAATAATGATTTTGCCCCTTCAGGGGTATTCGAAATGATTACAAAACGTCGTTGCTTTGACGCAGAACTCCTGAAAGTATTCAGATGGTTTTTCCCGTCTCTCTAAAGCTGATTTGTTGACATGCAAAAAAAAAAAAAAAAAAAAAAGGACTTAGAATCCTCTGCACAAGGTGGAGGAAGAATTTGCACCTGACTTTCTCAAGGCCACGTTCACAGGAAAGCAGAATGGCAGGATGGCTTCCCACCGGTGTTTACCTCTCTGCTGTGGCAAAGATGGGGGAGCGGAAAATCCAAAGTCCAACGTGATTGTTTTTTTTCCAGCGAGAACAGGAAATCTCCGGTACACATTAGGAGAATTTGAAGATGGTGCAGTAAGGAGGTGACTTATAAGGGGTTCAGAGAGTGTAGACAAACCATTAGGGTTTGAGCAAGACACTGGTCCCAGCTGGAGTGGGGCTGTGGAATTGGGGACAGGAGGGGACAGGAGGAGTACAGGAGGGCAGTGGAGAGACTTTAAAGGATCGGATCCCAAATTCCAGTGTGGGGTGAGGCGGTCCCCTCACATCCAAGCGACATCCCGACACCAGCTGGTGTCCTACAGTGTGACTCAGTCTTGACCTGTCCAGCTGCAGGTGGCATCAGATCCCACAGGTGAGGGGCTGGGTCCCACAGGGTGCCCCTCTCCCTGCTGCTGGACCAGATGGTCACCTGTGCCTCTAACGGACTCTCCACAAAGTTCGGGATGGAGTAATTCACCGGAGCGGCTCCAGAACTCAGGAAATCGGTTTGTTCACTTACTACAATTCGTTACAAAGGACGGTACAGGGTAGCAAGCAATAGCGAGGCGAGGAGAAACCTAGGGTGAGGCCCCCAGACAAAGGAGCTTCTGTCCCCGTGGAGCCTGGGGCCGCACCGGGTAACAGTGGAAATATTCTGGTTCCCCCACCCGGAGGGTCTCCAAACCCCCTCCTTTTGGGTTTCTGTGGGGGGGTCCGTGCCACAAGCACCACTGATTAAGTCCCTGGTCACTGGCGGCTGACTCAGTCTCCAGCCCCTCTGCCCTCCTGGAAATCAGTGGATGGGGATGGCGGTTCCCACCCTCCACTCAGGTCCAGGTCTCCTGGCAACCGGCCCTCATCCACCTTTAGGGCATTTCCAGGGGGTCCCGGATGTGGAGGGAAGGGGCTGGTTTAGAGGAGCAAGACCCCCATTTCAGCTTCCAGCTCCACAGCGATTGCAGGAACAGAGGACAGGGAACCATAGTTCCGTTGCTCTCGTGGCCCGAGGGCTCTGGGGCCAAGGAGCCAGGCACAGGGATGAGGACCACACAGACCTCGGTCATCCGAAAGAGCACACGGACGTTCCTGACGAGGCACAAGACTGCCGTCACGCTATAGGGGCTGAGATGCTCCGGACTCCCTCCTCTTACCTGGGTCCTGCAGACCCAGCGAGAGACCAGAAAGTGGGGGTGGGGTCTGCCGGGGAGCCCTCACTGGTCAGCTCCCTGGGCACCACTGATACACAGATAGGCTCTGTACATTCTGAAAATTGGCCATATTTGTCTCAAAGACTTGTCTGATTTTGTTAATGTCTCTGCAATATCTGGGAATATCTCAGCCTCCCCAAGAACTTTGGCAATGACGGGCACCACAGGGAAACCGGACGAGAGCTCTCGTGTCTGTGCATTTCCTACTTTTTGCTCATTTTCATAGTTTATTCTTTTTTTTTTAATTTTTAATGTTTATTTATTTTTGAGAGATAGACACAGTGTGAGCGGAGGAGGGGCTGAGAGAGAGGGAGACACAGAATCCGAAGCAGGCTCCAGGCTCCGAGCTGTCAGCACAGAGCGCGACGCGGCGCTCGAACTCACGACCTGAGACGAAATTGGACGCTCAACCGACACAGCCACCCAGGTGCCCCTATTTTCACAGTTGAATGTTGGAATGCAAAAACTATATTTATGAAAAAAAAACTATAATTCTATTGTTTGATTTCATGAAGCTTGATTGGCCAGGGGGTTCTGGAGTCTATCGTTTCTTCCTGACATCAGAAGGGAGCCGTGAGAGGTGCCTGAGTGGCTCAGTCTGTTAAGCATCCGACTCTTGGTTTCAGCTCAGGTCATGATCACGATCTCACAATTTGTGGGTTCAAGCCCCGCACTGGGCTCTGTGCTGAAAGCTTAGAGACTGCTTGGGATTCTCTTTTTCTCTCTCTGCCCCACTCCCATTCATACTCTCTCTCTCTCAAAAATAAACTTTTTTTAAAAATCCTTAAAAAGAAAAAAGAAATGGGCTGTGACATATGGTTTTCCAACAGCTTCCTTACCTCTTTGAGTCTCTGAGAACCCTACGTCCTTCTCCTGTGAATTCTCCGAAGAGGGGAAGAGAAATCAGAGTATTGAACAACCTGGGGCAAAGGGTTTTCTTTCGTGGAAACAGCTTTCACAGAGACCCAGGCAACAGCGGCGTGTGCAAAGGCTGTTCCCCCACAGTCGGACATCAGGACACACAGCCACCCCGCTCGCCACACCGGAGGAGTGGCTTCATAACCGTGGCCGCCCTTTCTGGCGTGACAGCAAGTCAGTAGTTTGTTTAGAGCTGATTCCCGGGCTGTATGAAGACATTGCCCTGGTCCGCCATTCGTCAGCTGTGTCTTAAGCTTTGGGAGTGTTGCTAATTCTGTGCATTAAGTATTTTCTGCCCGAAACCTGCTCCAGGGTTACGTAAGATTGCAAGCAATCCGTTTGGGGATAGTGGGGGAGACTGGTTCTTTCCAAGGGTGTTTGGGTACGGAAGGCAGGTACCGCCATGGGACAAACACGTATTTGCTAGTTTGAAGACTTCTGAGGTCAGACCCCCGTATGCAATATGTATACACAACATACAATGTGTACAGGGCAGGTAAGCCATCTTCAGAGAGAAGAGTAGTCAGTAAAAAATCCCCACTCGGAATTGCAAACAGAATTTCTTACTGGATTGAATGAGTGGATAGTCGTTTTGTTTCAGGTGATAGAAACATCAACATCTATGCCCCAAAAGCTGTATTTATCAAATGGGCCCTTAAAGAAAATTTGGCTTAAAGAAACCCACTAATATAATCCCAAATTTAACTGAGTAAAGTTGCGGTGTTAAAAACAATGAATTGTCTGTTCAAATCTTTCCATCAAGTTAATAGGGCAACTACATGTAATACTTTTAATTTTCCAAAATTAATTTAAACCAAATTATCTCCACTTAACTAGGCATAATAACAGAATAAAGCTAATAGAGTTATTTTGGAAATTAAATGAGTATTTATTCAACTGCCTGCAGTTTATAAGTGCTTTATAAGTGACGACTATTATTAAAAAGTTATTTTAATTTTTGTTGTAAAGTTAAGAATCAAGTTGCTTTTTTTTACTGTTTATTTATTTATTTTGAGAGAGAAAGAGCAGGGGAGGGGCAGAGAGAGAGGATCCCAAGCAAACACCCTACTATCAGCACAAAGCCCGATGGGGGGTGGGGGCTCCATCCCACGAACCATGAGATGATGACCTGAGCCGAAATCAAGAGTTGGATGCTCAACCGAATGAGCCACCCAGGCATCCCAGAATCAAATCACTCTTAACTCTTGGGACGTTCTCATGGCTGGGTTATTTTTAGGAGAACCTAGCAATAGTTCACTGACGCTGTGACATTAGCACTCGGGCGTTAGCACCTGTAGAGATCTGTATTCCTTATTTTCAGTCCATGAAGGTTAAGTCCATTGTGATGCCGATATCAAAGCCATAGAAAACATGCAATAGGTAAGAAGTATTATCTTTATGTGTGTTGAGCCACCAAGACTTCACTGAAATGTATCTCCTGATAGTGTTTTCATCAAGGGAATCCTTGCCAAAGAGGAGAAATGAAATATATCTCTATCTATCTATCTATCTATCTATCTAATCCATCCATCCATCCATCCATCTATCCATCCATCCATCCATCTTACCTATCTATCTTATCCATCCATCCATCTTATCTATCTATCTAATCCATTCATCTATCTTATCTATCTTATCCATCGACCCATCCATCCATCCATCTTATCTATCTACCTATCTATCCATCCATCCATCCATCTTTTCTATCTCTCTCTATATATCTATATCTATAGATATATATAGATATAGATATAGATATAGATATAGATATAGATATAGAGAAAGTGAAACACATACCAACAGTACCAAATACACCAGTAATTAAGGCTTTATTTAATTTTGAATATAAAGAAAGAAATATGATTGGATTTGTTTTTTACTAAAAAAAAGTAAATATGGTAATGAGTTTTTCTAAAGTTGTATGTGACCTTGGGGTAACCATGATTATTACATTGCTTTCCACACAATTTTAAATGGCTTTCTTGAGATATAAGGCAATTACCACAAAATTCACCCGATGAAAAGAAAAGTCAATGTTTTCTGGGGTTTTTTTTGTTTTTAGTAAAGGTACCAAGTTGTGCAACCAAGACCACAACCTTTAGAATATTTCCATCACCTTGGAAAAAAAACATTAGACTCACCCTCATAACCATGAGCGGTCACTCTTGAATCCCTCCTGGCCCCATTTCCTGGCAACCGCTAACCTATTTTCCAATCTATGGATTTGCCTAGTGTGGACATATTATGGAAGTAGGGTCACACACCCCACGAGGTCTTCTGTGACTGGCTTCTTTCCCTGAACACGATGTTTCCGGGGCCCAATAATACCGTTGCAGGTGCCGGAGTTTTGCTCCTTTATAGCGTCAAACTATGTCCATCATGTGGACATACGCCCTGCTTCCTTTGATGGACATTTGAGTTGTTTCTACTTTTCAGCTGTTGTGAGAGATGCGGTGAACACCTGTGTGCAGATTTTGTGTCGTTATCTTCCCTTTCGGATTTTAAGCAACGTTTTCCCCTCCCATGATTGGAATGATTGTACGTAGCCACCGTGGTTAGGTTTTTTTACCTAGAATTTTCGTCGTTTAATACTTTTAATCGACGGCCAACAATGAATTTTGAACTGATTACAATAAGGTGAGTGAAAAGCGAACGAATTGTTCTCAGAATCACATCAATAGGGTGAATTGCATTTTTATCTCAATGGCACTTTTAATGTCAAAAGTAGGAGATATTGTTAGACATAATTGAAATCTCTGCCCGTTTGTGTCTCCAAATAATGAAAATCCTCTCAAGTGTCTCCACATGGTAATATTTAATTAAAAATATTGTGATGATTCATTCATTTGGTTTAGTGCCTTCTAATTATCCTCAAACGTTGCAAGAAAAGGGTGAATTTTCTATGTACATGAAGCCTCAAATTCAATAAAGATAAATAGTTGAGCCGCGAAATATGAGGTTCATCTTCATTGAAATGAGAGATGGGACCTTTCCAGTGGGGCTGTGATGCCGCCCCCATGAGTAAACTCTGGGTGCCCTTAATGCTTATCCCCATCCCCTTCCTGGCACCCTCATGAGCTGAGGATGGCAGGAAGGGGAATCGGGTGCTCCAGGAAGGGGAATCGGGTGCTCCAGGAAGGGGACACATGTGCTCTAGGAAGGGACACAGGTCCTCCAGGAAGGGGACACAGGTGCCCCAGGAAGGGACGCAGCTACTCCAGGAAGGGACACAGGTGCTCCAGGAAGGAATTCAGGTACTCCAGGAAGGGGACACAGGGACTACAGGAAGGGACACAGGTACTGCAGAAAGGGACACAGGTGCTCCAGGAAGGGACACAGGTGCTCCAGGAAGGGGACACTGGTGCTCCAGGAAGGGACATACGTGCTCCAGGAAGGGGACACAGGTGCTCTAGGAAGGGACACAGGTGTTGCACAGGAAATGGGGGTATGGTTGGAACAGGGATGGATTTGCTTCTCCCAGCTCAGCAAGGTGCAGAGGACCCAATCCACCATCTTGAAATGTAAATTTGGACCAAGCAGATAGGGGACTCTGCAGTCACGTTTACCTTCTCAGAGCTCTGATCCATGAGGGGACATCCAGGAAGCTCCATGTGGTAGGTGCCCCTCTTCAGCACCCAAGACATTGGGGGCTTTGTGCTACTTTGTGGAGGGAGATCCGGTCAGGTACTCTGGCCAGGAAATAAGATCTAGGAAAATCAACATGATAGCCACAGGGGTTGGAGAAACACAGAACTCCCCCGAATCACCTTGCAGCAATCCTGTACGAATACATGCTATTTTCCCAACAACAAATAGAGGGGAGTTGGTGGTAAGTATTGGGGTCTGCACTGAGGTGAAAATGACTCGGTCTTGTGGGGTCCAGGCAGGCGACTCCTCATGCACCCTGCAGGCTTCAAGGGACTGAACAAAAGCAAAGGTAGAACCATCCGTGCCCACGTGATGTGACCCTTTGCACTTGGCCACAGTCCTGTTTAGCGAGAGCCCACAAGGATGTTCATTTAAACCCCGTCCCACCCCCTGGCGATTCAGGCCGACGAGTCGAGATAGCAAACGCGTTTTCAAAGTCTGTTGGTTTAAAAATGCTTTCAGGGTGTGTCCCTCCCCTAAATCTGTAACTCTTGAGTTATTTTCTGGGGCTCTGAACAAAGGCGACCTCTGCCCTCATTTGTTACCTTCTAGAATGCAAGCGGGGTTGCGGTTTGCTTTTCTTTTTTTTTCCCCCTGAGCCCAATTAATTTAGCTTGAGGCTTTTATATTTTATTTAAAGTGGCAGTTTTCATAAATATTCATCAAACATAAGTAAGTTGCCAGGGTCAGCAGGCCATGTGCCAGGAAACAAAGACACGGATGTTTTCTCTTCCCGGGAGCGAGTTCACGAATGCGTAAGCACCTAGGAGTCACGTGTTCCTGGGTTTGCTGCAGAATTTGTTGGGGGGCAAGAGGTGTAAGTGTGGATGGGGCCCGAGAAGACAGACCGAGCAAGGCATCCCCAACTACCTACATACCTTTCTGTGTAGCTGCCCACCTGCTTCTAGCCCAGCTACAACTCCCTTTATGTCCATAGCCGTACCTCTCCCTCCGCATGTAGCCTGGATTTACACACACACACACACACACACGCACGCACACACACGCACCCACACATTCATAAAGCCACGCAAGACGTGACACAGGTTGTGGATGAATCTGTGAAATACGCATTGTCTAGTTTATCTCAAACATACACCAGCCGCTTGTGTATTAAGAGATAAGGAAAATTAATATTAGGAAGAGCGCATTGTGAACTACCCGAGCCATAGGTCCCTAGGGCACGGGGGGTGTGCCAGACTGATGGCCCCGAACCCAGCATCCAGCAAGCAGAGAGCTCACCAAGAAACAGATGTAATCACTTGTGGAAAAGGGAAGAAAGAAAAGAAGAAAGGGAGGGAGGGAGGGAAGGAGGGGAAGAAGGCAGAGAGAGGTTGAGAAATCCCCCTGGCATCTCTGAAGCATCAGACAAGACAAATCAGAGTCACATCAGACAGTCTCCATCCACTGATCTCTCCCGTGCCCAGCGTGGAACAAGAGGGAATATCAACAGTTCGCCCCGTCTTATTCCTGGCCTTTCTAAAGTACCACTTTGAAGTTAACGCTCGTCTTCCTTCTGGATCCTCAAAGATCTTGCACTGGGGCCCCGCTGAAAAACCCAAGCAGAATCACTTTGGCACGGCTGATTAGAAAGGACGGCGTGTCCGTGTGAGTTGGCCACCTCGCTGTTAATAATCAAGGGAAGCCGGGAAACCAAACGGCAGAGAAACCTACACCTTGGTTGAGAGGAAATGCTTATATTCACCAACGTCGCTAGTTTGAAAGGTGCCGAAATGTAAGAAGGAAACAATTGCCACTCGGTGGGGGTTAGCATTTTCCCCCAGTGGATACTCTCAGCGCTGTTTACTGGTAAGTTGCAAGCATTCGATTTGCTACAACTGGTGATCAACAACATGCACAGGCAGGGGCGCCTGGGTGGCTCAGTCCGTCAAGTGTCCCACTTCAGCTGGGGTCACGATCTCGTGGCCCGTGGGTTCGGGCTCCCTGCTGACAGCTCGGAGCCTGGAGCCTGCTTCGGATTCTGTGTCTCCCTCTCCCTCTGCCCCTCCCCTGCTTGGGCTCTGTTTGTCTGTCTGTATCTCTGTGTCTCAAAAATAAACATTTAAAAAAAAAACGAAATGCAAGCATCTAAAAGGACAGGGCCCCTGTGGCCCAGTCCCTGTGGGAGGGGAGGAGCGTCACCCCCAGAGCCACTTAGCAAACGCAGGCGGCCCCGTCACCTCTCATTGGAGCAGACCCAGTGCTTAGAACCACCCCCCCACCCCCAAAGCCACCTTTTGCTCCGGGACGGTTGAGCTCGGTTTATGCTGAAATCTGTCTCCCCTCCTGCGGTAACCTGAGTATGGACCGCCTTACCATTTTTAACAAACGTCCGGTGTCAGATCTCTTTGGCATTTGACACGGAGCAGGACTCAAGAGACGCGGTGTTCTCCGACTTGATGAGACTTTAGGACCCGCAGCTCTGATCAGTGATCGTGTTTAGAATATTTGGGTTGGAACCTTCAGCCCAGGGAGGGCAGAGGAGAGAATCAATCAATGACCAATGGCTTAATCAATCATTCATACATAAGGAAGCCTCCATAAAACCCCCAAAGGAAGGGTTTGGAGAGCTTGTGGATTGGCAAGAGGTGGAGATGGGGGGAGAGGGGTGGACCCCGAGAGCGTGGAACTTCGGGGCCCCGGGCCCCACACCTCGCCCGGCCATTTTTTCCATCCGGAGGCCCCTGGGTTGTGTCCTTTTACAAGAAACCAGTAATCTAGTAACTAACCTGTTTTCCTGAGTTCTGTGAGCCAGAATGCTCAGTGGGTGTCCTTGCTCGAGGAGGAGAAAACGCACACACGTTTGGGGACCGCGAGCATCAGAGTTGGGGTAGAGGTTTGTGTGAGCAAAGATGGGAAGAGAGTTTTCCCAAGCACGGTGACCCCCCAGCCACTATCTGGGTGGTTACACGACCCACCGCACTGTCTCCCCCTCCTGCTCCAAGGCAAACAAAGCCTCAGCCCTGCAAGGCCTTGGGGCCTTTGAATTAATTGACCATCTAGGCCTTTCATTTGTGAGCCACATGTTTCCAGCAGCTTCACTCTGCTTCCTAGCAGCCCCATTTAACATGTGGGAGAATAAACAAATGAAACTAATAAGTCCGTTATTTACGGCTTGTGTACTTTCCTCGAGGCCTGGAGGAACCCTTAAGCTTTTCCAAGAATTAGTCAAATGGCAAGTTACGGAAGAGATTCTGGTTTGCAGATGGAACACAGAACGTGGCCCACCTTCTGAAGGCGCACGCATCGGATCGAGGACAGGGTTCCAGAACCTCTGGCACAGCTCTGTCTCGGGACACACGGATGCAGGCTGCAATAACTCCAGTCCATCACGAAACTCGGGCCCGGGGGTCACCTCGTGAGCCCCTCGATGTCTCTGTCTCCACGATGCCCGAGACATTGGATTCTGGGAAAGCCACCAGCTCATGGCCTCAGAGTTGTCATCGATAGAATGCGGGTAGAAAACCATCTATGCGGAGCGTTGGGTACATGGGAGCCATCACCTGTGTGTGGTCCAGCACCCATACTCAGTGTCAGACCATTTCCAGGATTCTCAGGCTGGAAGGTCATAGGAAGTGAAGACATCAGTGTTTTAGTAACAGCATCTCAGGAGTATGGACGTTCTACCATTTTTTTTTTGAGACAGAGAGAAGTGGGGGGTGCAGAGAGAGAGGGAGAGAGAGATAGAGTCCCAGCACAGGCTCCACCTCAGTGCAGACCCTGAGGAGGGACTCGATCCCGTGACCCTGGGATCCTGACCTGAGCTGAAATCAAAAGTCCAACGCTCAACCCACTGAGCCACCCAGGCGCCCCAGGAAGTCCTACTCTATAAAAGGTTACTCTCCTTACTTATGGTGGCTGTCTATTTATTCCTGGAGAAGTGCTGCTAAATGGTCATGAACGTATGGGCAGTTTAGAGGCGGGGAAATATGCCTCCTTCTAGTCTCCGTCTGTTCACTGCCACGGCCATTCTTCCAAGCTCTAATCCTTAGGATCCGGTGTGGGAGGTAAGTGAGCATGTCTAGAGGCAGGGAAAATGTCCAGAAAACTGATCACTGTAGAAACACTGACCGAACCACTGAGTCTGGCGGTTAGGGTCTCGCCAGCAATGACTCCCGAGAGCCCAACGTTAACGACATGTAAGAATTTGGAGTCGTGGAGGCAGGAGAAAAATAAATATGTTTTCAGAAAGAGAACACAGAGATCCGCAGTGATTAATGCTTGGGTTTGGTCTTTGAATGCTTGGCTCTCCCAGCCCTCGAGTGGAGATAAACGCTGGCCATTGCTAATTCCTGACATAAAATCCCATCTGAGCAGAGGCAGGTGACAGCTTTGTTCACTTAAGATTCTCTTTTATTACGATACTATAATTATAACAAACAGGGCACTTGGGCTGGCTTTATGGAGGCAGCAATCATAACAAAAATGCAGTTACAGAGGCTGCATTCGACCCTACCTTGGAGGGGTGCTGGGGGCTGGGGCTGAGGCCACCAGCAAGGTTCTTAACATTTAGGATTTTTTAAAGTTGATTGAGTTATTTTTTGAGAAAGAGAGAGAGAGAGGGAGAACGAGTGTGAGAGGGGCAGAGAGAGGGGGAGAGAGAGAATCCCGAGCAGGCTCCGCCCTGTCACCTTGGAAGGTTCTTACCAGCCGATCCAGCAGACAAAGGGGCTGGTGAAAGGAAGGACTCAGTTCTACACAAGCGTTCTTTTTCAGGTAGTTGACAGTGGGAGACGCCAATGGCAGAGCAACAAACAACAGGTTAATTCTGCTGCTTAAGAAAACTAGGATCTTCAAGCCCATCGGGACCTCAGGTGCCATTTCAAGGCCACACCTGTAGGGTGGGTTTGGATCTCACTTTATAATCTCAGGTTTAGGAGAATTTTCCAAAATGATAACTTGATCTTTTGTTCTGCATCTCTACGCTGTTTCTTTTCCGAGCCCCATCCGACCAAGGATGGCAGGGAGTCCTTCTCAGCCCCTCGAGGGTCACCCGCCTGCTTTTCTACATCCGGCATCAGAGACAGAAGGAGGGCTAAGACACTGGGTCCTCAAGTTGGTCCAAAGAAGCAGGTGTTCTCCACGCCACAGCCCGGCTTTAAGTCCTCGCCTGCTTCCTAAATTTTCTCTACTGTCTCTACCCCTCCTCTGCATATGTGGGTAGTTTGATTGGAACCACGTAGGAAAAGTAACTCCTACCAAGTGGAAACTGGTCCTGTTGCCTTTTCCCGCCGTTCGAGCCCTGGGATTCCGTGTCTCTGCCCTCGTGAGGTCCTGTGATCTACTTACACATCGATGTTTCTCTGCATGTGTCAAAGCAAAGAAAATTGTGTATGTGCGTTTTAGCCACTCAGCTGTGTCTGTTTTCCTAATCAAAGAGTGCCTTTACATCACGTATCTCAGGGTCTTCTCTTAATAATATTGTGAAATGGATTCAACAGAAACGTTCGTTTACAAACCAGCCAACCACCGAGTCCCCGGGATTTTCAGGGTTTGCATTTGTTAAGTGCAAAGCAGAGTTACAGCTAGAGTTTTCCCAGCTCTTAGGTGTGGCCAGTGCAGTCCGAACGGAAACATACCATCGTTTTTTCTCTCCAGTTCCTTCCCCGCCAGTTTGTTTCCACTGACCTTGGGAATGATCCATATTGTAAATGTGAGTTTTTATTTTATTCCCTTTTCAAATCGTCCTGGGTCATGCCATAGCACTACATCATCGGTGCCTCCTCTCTTTAGAAACTCAACATGTCTGCCCCAAATGCCACTCTGCCCTCGTCGAGGACCCGCACGTGGGCAAGAGCTTTCCAGGGCAGTTACATGGAAGAAACTTCAAGAATTTTGCAACCATCCACCCCGGCTGGGAAGCACTCTTAGGCTACACTTAACAGGACAATTCTGGTATAAGGGGGGAGTGGGGTGTGAATCTTACTGCTGGTTGACCTTGGATGAGTTAAGGAACTTTAGTTTCCTTACTCTCCTGTTTGTGAATTAGAGAGACTGTGGTGTGCACACGGTTATCGTGAGGACTGGAGAAAAATAGCGTTCACTTTCTCTGAAAGAGAAAAAGCCATGAAAGCAGCTCTACATGTATGGATATGGAACAGCCTTTAAGATTTATAATCGACGGGGGGCGCCTGGGTGTCTCAGTCAGTTAAGCGTCCGACTGTGGCTCAGGTCATGATCTCACGGTTCGTGAGTTCCAGCCCCTCGTCGGACTCTGTGCTGACAGCTCGGAGCCTGGAGCCTGTTTCAGATTCTGTGTCTCCCTCTCTCTCTGCCCCTCCCCCACTCACGCTCTATCAAAAAATGAATAAACGTTAAAAAATATATTAAAAAAAAGATTTATAATCGAGGGGCACCTGGGTGGCTCAGTCGGTTAAGCATCTGACTTCCAGCTCAGGTCATGATGTCACAGTCCCTGAGTTCGAACCCCGCGTCGGGCTCTGTGCTGACAGCTCAGAGCCCGGAGCCTGCTTTGGATTCTGTGTCTCCCTCTCTCGCTGCCCCTCCACTGCTCCCTCCCTCTCTCTCTCAGAAATAAATAAACATTAAAAGAAAATTAAAAAAAAAAAAGATTTATAATTGAGTAAGACAAAGTGAGGACCAGGACCGAGGGTAGGGTCTGCTCCATACGTATTTTTTTAAGGGTGATAAATACTTGGGTATTGTACTGTGTAGTCTGGAAGATTATGCACTCACAATTTAATAATGACTCTCTGTGGAGACCAGATAGTCTCCGGAGAAGCCACAAGATGAAGTGAAGAAAATTAAAAAATGTAATTTCTCCCTGCATGCTCCTTTGTACTGTTTAATTTACTCTTATCATGGACATTATATTTTTATCACATGCAAACGTTGGTTTATTTTATTGTCCTCTGCTTAAATAACAGTAGCAATGTTTATATTATAAAACGACTCTCTCTTTTGTGCCTTGCGTTAGCCTAAAGACTTATTCTATGTCGTTTCGTTTCATCTTTAGGACATTTCCCCAGAGAAGGTACCTATTCAATAGTCCCATTTCACAGATGGAGAAATGGAGGCTGGGGGCTTAAATAATCACCTGTGGTTACACAGATACACAGATGTCACATGGCGTGCTATCTGTCCACACTCAGCCTGCTGACTGCTGGACCCTGAACTCTTTCCATTTCAAACAGGCTGGGGGCTCCGTCTCGCGCACATACGTTCCTGACCCAGGAGCCCACATCTCTAGTGTTTTAAAGGTTGTTTCAAGGAAAACGGGGCTATCAATTTAGGATAATTTCCAGGAGGAAAGTTTTTACTGGGGCTTACGTACCTCAGGCTTATTTTGTGTTTTAACTTTTTTCAAGATCAATAACCAAAGAAGGAAACCTTATTCGTTTTTCCAAACTGCTGAAATTAATCTTTAAAAAAAACCCAGCGGTTTTGTTTTTCACCGCAGCTAATTTCTGGAGTCATGTTCCCACTTTTGACTGAATTGCCTGATGACAATTTGCATGTCATTAAATAATTGCTTGCAAATTTCACTAGTAAAGTTCAGCTTGAAGCAGTGACATTTTCCTCCAGTAAGTCATTCAGTGAAGCCAGGTTGCATTTATTGATCTAAAACTAAGTAAATATTTGACAAAATCCACTGTGTATCTGATTTGGGGGAACAAAGGAACTCAGTCTCCAGGGTGGGGTATAAACTTCCCAGAGCTGTCATGTTTCACTCATGTGGTTTCCTTAGGATCGCTCACTACAAGAAAAGAAAGGGATAGGGCTCATAAGTAAAACAATACCAATTTAGCGTAGCCTTAGAGAAACACAAAATTTGCTGCTTACGTACTTAGGGACAAGAAATATGATGCTATTTACTAACAATAAATAATTTTCTTCTCCGTTCTATATCACGGCCGTTTAAGGATGAGAGCTAAGGGAGACAGAAGCAGCCCACAGAAAGAGGACAGACCGACAGCCACAGGCGAGAATCGTGAGCCCCAGTCTGTGTGGTCTGGGCTCCATCCGAGGAGGTACATTTACTCCTGCTGTAAAGGCAGACGGATGAGCTGTGTGGTCTCATCCTGCTTCACCCGTGAATCGGTCAGAGACAGGACAACCGGGGGCTAAGAAAACAGAAGAGAGAGACCCACAGAAGCTCACCTGGGGAAGGCGCCTGGAGGGGGGAAGGGGAGTTCCAACTTGCGGAAGGGATCTATCGAGCTCACAGAATTGTTTTTCTCTTATTTGAAAAAAAAAAAATTTAATGTTTATTCATCTTCGAGAGACAGAGAGAGACAGAGTGTGAGCAGGGAAGGGGCAGAGAGAGGGAGACGCAGAATCGGAAGCAGGCTCCAGTCTCCGAGCTGTCAACACAGAGCCTGACGTGGGGCTCGAACTCAGGGACTGTGACATCATGACCTGAGCCGAAGTCCCACGCTCAACCGACTGAGCCGCCCGGGTGCCCCTGCAGAACTGTTTCTCAAATACTTTGGATTAGTGCCTTTTTAAAATTCTTCCTTGGTGGATGTGTTTGCTGTTGAGGTAATTTAAAATTTATGTAAGAAGTAATACAGAGAAATGCTCTCTGCTCGGTACCCAGTGTCTCCCAAGGGTAACATTTGGCAAAACTAAAGCGATATGGCGGCAAAGTTCCGTACGTCTGTTCAATCCACCCATCTCATTCAGAGTCCCTGGTTTTTCCGTGTCTGTGTGCATGCGTGTGCATGTGTGTTTGTGTGGTATAGCACGTGTATAGATTCACGTAGCCGCCCCCACAGCGGGGGCACTGCGCTGTCCATCTCACGTAGGTGTGGACGACCACACATGCACCCCCGTCACCCCCTGCCGGCCACCGCTCATCCCTGACCGCCATTCCTCTGTTCTCCCAAGTTCACAATTCTGCCCTCGCAAAGTACTCTACGAATGAAATCAGACACCGCGTAGCCTCTCGGGATCGGCTCCTGTCACGCAGCATCACACCCTGGAGATTCTTCCAAAGCCGTGTGCGTATCCGTACTTTGCTCTGTCTTATTGCCGAGCGTTCCTCCCAAGGCCTGGATATACCACCGACGGCGAGCCCTTCACTCTCTTAAGGACGTCTAGGCTGGTTCCAGTTGGGGGGCTATTACTCCAAAAAGCTGCTATGAACCCGTGTGTGCAGGTGTTTGTGTGAACACGTTTTCATTTCTCAGGGATGCATGACCTGGAGGATGCTGGCTGGTCCGTGTGGCTGTTGACTAGTTTTAGAAGAATCTGTTTTCACGGGTGCTACCATTTTCCCCTCCCCCCAGCAAGGTATGAGTGACAGTGTCTCTGCCTCTGCACCAGCATGTGGTGTTTGCGCTTTTATTGTTTTATTTTCCATCCGAATGGATGTCTCTTAATATCTCCCTGTAGTTTTAGTTCCTGTTCTTCTAACGGCTAACGATGTTATGCATATGGTCACGTGTTTATTTGCCGTCCATAGATCCGCATTAGGGGCATGTCTGTCCATGTATTTAGGCTGGTTTTAAATTGGATTGTTTTTATTTTATTTTATTTTATTTTATTTTATTTTATTTTATTTTTATTTTATTTTATTTTTATTTTATTTTTATTTTATTTTTATTTTATTTTATTTTATTCTATTTTATTTTTATTTTATTTTATTTTATTCTATTTTATTTTTATTTTATTTTATTTTATTCTATTTTATTTTTATTTTATTTTATTTTTATTTTATTTTATTTTATTTTATTCTATTTTATTTTTATTTTATTTTATTTTATTCTATTTTATTTTTATTTTATTTTATTTTATTTTATTCTATTTTTATTTTATTTTATTTTATTTTATTCTATTTTTATTTTATTTTTATTTTATTTTATTTTTATTTTATTTTTATTTTATTTTATTTTATTTTATTCTATTTTATTTTTATTTTATTTTATTTTTATTTTATTTTATTCTATTTTATTTTATTTCATTCCATTTCATTTCACTTTTGGGTTTTGAAAGATCTTTATATATTCTGGGCCCTTACATAAATATTTCCTCATGTTTTAAAAATGTTTTCTTTAAACCTTTAATAGTTTTACATTTTATATTTAAGTCCATGAATCATGTAAAATAAATTTTTTAGGGGCGCCTGGGTGGTTCAGTTGGTTAAGTGTCCGACTTCACTCAGGTCATGATCTCACAGTTCATGAGTTCGAGCCCCACCCCGGACTCTGTGCTGACGGCTCGGAGCCTGGAGCCTGCTTCGGATTCTCTGTCTCCCTCTCTCTCTGCCCCACCCCTGATTGCATTCTGTCTCTCTCTCTCTCTTAAAAATCAATAAACATTAAAAAAAATAAAATAACATAATAAAATAACAAATAACATAATAAAATAAATAACATAATAACATAATATAATAATAACATAATAAAATAAAATTTAAAAACTTTTGTAGGAGAGAGGTTTTGGCCAAGAATTTCTGTTTGATTGTTTGTGCAAATGCTCCAACACCATTTGTTCAAAAGCATATTCTTCCTCAATCGAAATGCTTTTGCCCCTCGACAAGAGTCAGATGAGCAGATTTGTGTGGGTCTGTTTTCGTTTTTTCCTGTTCGTTTCCACCCATCCATGTATTTAGCTTTGTGCCAATTCCACAGTTGGAATACTGAAGCTGTATAGTAAGCCTTAATACTAGGGACGGAGGTACTTCCCTCTCTCCTCTTCTTTTTCAGACTATCTAGGCGATTCTAGGGCACATGCCCATTCCTCATCAATTTTAGGATGAGCTTGTCTACGATTTTCACAGGGATAGCATTCGATCTCCAAAGCCATCTTGGGAACGTTGACATCTTCGCTATGTTGAGTCTTCCGATGCATTAACATGTCCTATTTATTTGGGTCCTATGTGATCTCATCACTGTCCACGTACAAATACTGCATACTTTTGGGTGAGCGTATCCCTGTGTTGCATTTCTTTGGAGTGATTGTAAATGGTAGTATGTTTTTAATCTCAGCTTCCTCACATTTATTGCTAGTATATAAAAATTTGATTAATGTTTGTGCATTGATCTTATATCCCGTAACCTTGCTGAACTCATTTATTTGATATTTTTGAAGATTCCTTGGGATTTCCTGCAAAGATGACCATAGCGTCTGCTAATAGATACAGTTTGTTTCTTTCGTTCCTATTTATATAAACAAAATTATAAAACTACTCCCATAGGCTTTATCGTATAGCTGAACGATGTATGCATAATTGAGAGATGTATGTAGAAATCAAATTAGAGATCAGAGTTTTCCAAATGTCTTCTGGGGAAGTTTGATAATATAATAATAATAATAATAATAATAATAATAATAAATTTTGTTTAAAAAGGAAAAGTTTCAGGGTACCTGGGTGGCTAAGTGGATTAAGCATCCGACTCTTGATTTCAGCTCAGGTCATGATCTCGTGGCTCGTGAGTTCGAGACCCACGTTGGGCTCTGAGCTGACAACACAAAGCCTGCTTGGGATTCTCTCTCTCTCTCTCTCTCTGCCCCCTTCTTCTCTAAAAAGAAATAAAAGTTAAATAAATAAATAAATAGGAAAAGTTTACAGGTGAATATGTGTGTGTATGATATAAATGCATATATATGAATGTGTACATGAATACACACATAAGGGCATAGAGAAGTGTGTATAATAAATGAGTATTATGTACACATATGTACACAGGTGAGTATATGTGTATGTGTGCGTGCATATTCTCATTCGAGTTGTTACACTGATGTTAAGAAATGATGTACTCTAATTAGAAAGGCCATGACTAGGGGCACCTGGGTGGCTCAGTGGGTTAAGTGTCCAACTGGATTTCGGCTCAGGTCATGATCTCACAGATTGTGAGATCAAGCCCCGAGTCAGGCTCTATACTGACGACAGCAGGGAGCCTGCTTGGGATTCTCTCTCTCCTTCTCTCTCTGCCCCTCCCCTGCTCATGCTCCCTCTCTCTCGCTCAAAATAAATAAGTAAACATTTAAATTTTAAAAAAGGCCATGACTTCCTTGAGAATATAAAAATCATTTGAAATGTTTTCCATGCATGGCCATTAATTTCTGTTCTGTATTTTTTCTCATAATTTCTACAGGCAAGTGTGATCCTGGCCAATGTATTAAATATTTATGTCTCAAAAACTAATTCTTATTTAATGCAATTGCTTATTAAACCCTATCAGCTTTTTTAGGTGTTCTGGAAATAACGTTATAATTGTATATTGTTCTGGAAATGCATTCTAATTTCTCAAATCTGTGTGTGAAATTTTTTTACAGATAATAAATCAGTAGGTATTAAGCAAAAATAGAAAATATGATCTCTATAACAGAAGTTATTATAAAATTAATTAGAATGTATCCATAGTTGAAGAGAATCTAAGTGTGTATTAATATAATCCAACGTATAGACAGGACAACATTTAAAGATTAAAGGTACAGAGTGAAAAACACCACGCTATTCTACAAAACGCTGCTAACTAACACTGGAAGAATCAGAATAAACGTTTGGGATTTGTATGCACCCAAGACAGCACCACCACAATTACAAAGAGAGAAGTTTGGTGAATTGTCCCAAACGGTAATCTTCACCCGAGGCCACCTGTATGGTCGATCAATACTCGAATTGATATTTTGAAGAAATGGCCACCCTGTGGTCTAACAACCCTGTTCCGTCTTCCTGTAGATCAGTGGTTTTTGCCTAAACTGGCCGTCGAACTTCAGGTTTCGAAGCAGCGACTTCTGTGTCTGGTGGTGAGGTGGGGGGGGGGGGGGTGGGAGTTGAGGGAGAGGTGATTTGGGGTCAAGTCTGTGAGTTCCTGACTCACGATGCAGCCCATGTATCGTTTTAGGTTCCAGACGAGCGGGTGATGTTAACAACAACAGCGAAAACACGAGAACGAGACAGGAATCCAACGCAGAGGGGAGAAGGCGTGTCTTCCAGATTGTGTCCCCGTAACGAGCACAGTGACTCACACCGTGACGCCGTCTGCTCCCACCTTCGGCGCCAGGGGCAGCGCTTCTCAGGGCGGCTCCCTGATCCCATCAGGATCCCAGTCTCCTTTCCCTCTTCTTCCCCATCGTGCTGCTTCTGCTCTGTGACTTGCTCCTGCAAAGGCCCCAGCGGGGATGCTCAGACACAGCTGGGACAGCGTCACAAGTACACGCCCGACGTCCCCACACTGTGGGCACTCGTCTGCACTTACAGGACCCGCACCTGCGAGTCGTGGGTGTGTGAGGCAGACGTGCCAGGATGAGCTCACGGGGAAGGTTTCCGGCTGACAAAGGAAGGGCTTCGGGAGGAAGTGACCACACTCTCCTTCCACGTCTGCTGCAAGCACATCGTCCGTTCAGGGTTACTCGGGAGTAATTCGTGCTTTCCAAGCCTTTGAGGGAATAAAAGAAAATGAGACCAAGTGAGTGACGCGTCCGGGGAGGTGAATATCAGTGGACGTGAATTAACCATGGCCACCAAGTCCATCCTTTGGTCCATCAGACTGAGTTACAACGGGGAAGGCGGGACGGCACGGCGACCGTAGAGTGATGTGTGAGCAGGGGAGGGAGCGGGAGCCCCAGTGGGAAGGGAGAGACTCACCACAGTGCAGGTATGACTCCCGCCCCAGGACAGGGCGAGGTGGGCAGACCCCAGACCCGAGCGCAGTGCTGACGGGCCACTGGCCAGCCCAGCCGGGGCTCCTGTGCACAGACACCCCCTTGGCGACAGGCTTGGTCACCGGCCCACCCCCAGGCTACGCTGTGCAGGTGTGCAGGTGACAAGTGTCACCAGCCTGTGCACCATACAGCTGCTTTCCCGAAGGGACATCTGGACAGTCCAACGGCATAGGAGCCACACACACTCCTTTCCAACACATTCCGGCAAAAATGTCATGTGCTCTTGCTGGTTTGTTAATAATATAACGTACTGGCTAAAAATCACCTAATAGCCGATCGTTTTAGGAAAAGCAAGTAGATCATGTAAATAAAACATAAAGACTACCAAACTGCTCACTCTCTATGTTTTGGGGCCCCTGGGTGGCTCAGTCGGGAAAAGCATCCGGCTTCGGCTCAGGTCCTGACCTCGCGGGTTCGAGCCCCGCGTCGGGCTCTGCGCTGACAGCTCGGAGCCTGGAGCCTGGTTCAGATTCTGTGTCTCCCTCTCTCTCTCCCCGCCCCTCCGCCACTTGTGTTTTCTCTCTCTCTCTCAAAAATAAGTAAACATTAAAAAAATTAAAAGCAAAACATTTGAATATTTTATTTCCACGCACACATAAACCTGTCCACACGGAGTTCTGTGGGATGGGAGAGTTACAACAGTGTTGCTTTAAATTGTTAAATGACTTCGGTTCCAAATAGCATGGCTAATATGACGTCACACGTGCCCAAACCAATTTTCACACGGGAGAAATGAAGGCGGTTACCGTGTTTCTCTGATTTACGACGTGCAGGTATGGGGCTGAGGCTCGATGATGCACCTGTCTTACAGACCGAACTCCGCCGCAGCCTGGTCTTGGCATTCGGAGCCTGAGCTGGTCTACACCCGCCGGAAGCAGCTTTCAAACACACGCCTCATCGCGGAGCTGTTCGGCGCTCAGTTTTACAAGGCACATGAGAACCTCTCACGGGCCAAGCCGAGAACTTTTAACCACGTCTCCTCTACTAAAAGCCATACTCCGTTTGTTCCTTGAATTCCCTGCACTTTCTCAGTTTGAGGAGATGTCTGTGGCCCCCTCGCTCCCGGTCAGTTCTAGATGTGACCACCTGCCATCTAGACAACAGGCACACGGCCGGGCTGGAGTGGGTTTTGGCAAAAGCCTGAAAATTAAGACTTGAGTTGTTTTCCCCCTGGGTTAATTCACAGCACACACAAAAGCCTTTTCGTTGGAAATAAGCGAGCAGGTGGCCCTGTCTTTTTTTTTTTTTTTTTAATCAGTCACATCGTGAGCCTGTCACTGTGACTTCCGTGTTTCTTCTTCTCATTGATACCTTTTTAACCAAACCTCTGGCATACAATTTTTTTATATTGCGTGGGGTTTCTCCGTCGGTCTTTTGATACGGGGAGATTTAGTGAAAAATGAAACCACTGTTTCTCTATTTGCAAGAAACGTAATGTCACACACGGGCACACGCACACGCACACAAGGCATCTGTGGAAATTGTGGGGACGGACGAAATGCGATTTTGCACTTCAGGCCCGTGTAATCTTGCTCATCTCAATGCCACCGCAACAATCAACACTCTTTCCCCTGGAAAAAAAAAAAGATGAAATCTGAGACCCCAAAGAAAGTGGAAAGAAGACAGAAGCTACCGGATGTTAATGCAAAACCGAGTAAGTTCCAAGAAGGAAATAAGTCTATTAAATAGTGAGGAAAGATGCTGTTTTCTAGTCACGAAAACTTTTCACTTTTCTTTTGCTCCTGGTTGTTTTTTTATTTCACTTGAAGAGGTGCATGGCAGTGTCTTTGGCAATGAGTTGGGTTGTAAATACATTTGTTCTGACATCAAAGGAGTGAGGTGGGTGCCCTTACCTGCACTTGTGTGGACATGGTCCACGCATATGCACCCAGTTCCATAGGATGCCCCCACCCCTTTCTGGCTCCTGATACTTTTACCTTTTTTTTTTTTTTTTTTTTTGGCTGTCAAGGCCGTGCTGCAACACAGACATCACGTCCACCATCACCGCCAACTTTCGCACCTGTCTGTGCCCCCAGGTTTCTCCCAAGGGTCTGCTCACACGGATAGCCCTGTCACTCCTTCTCTTGGTTTGAACCCTGACTTTGTCTCCAAGTGACCGTGTGTCACCCTGTCCATTCTGGCTCTGCAGGTATCCCATGTCTCAATTCAGGATCCTGGGGTAGGTGATACTTAAGGCTTCTTCCAGCCAGAAACATCCGAACTCATAATTTGCAAGGGTGATATTTACAAAATACCTGAAGTTTACACGGCAGCCTCAGCAGGAAGAATTGTATTTCCTGTGAGACGCAGGGAGATAAATATGTAAAATCCGACAACACTTTACAGGTATATATTCAAACGCAATTAGAATGGAGGGACACCATTTTAAAATCTTCTTTCAGAGGTGCCTGGCTGGCTCAGTCAGATAAGAGTCCGACTCTTGATTTCGGCTCAGGTCCTGATCTCACAGTTCGTGGGTTCGAGCCCCGCGTCGGGCTCTGTGCTGACAGCGCGGAGCCTGCTTGGGATCCTCTCTCTTCCTCTCTTTCTGCCCCTCCCTGATCACTCTCTCTCTCTCTCAAAATAAATAAATAAACATTAAAAAAATAAAATAAAATTTTCTTTCAAAGTTGTGAGATATTCATTGAATTTTCATAAATAATTCACGGGTATCTCAGTTAGCTTTTGATAACCAGCCAAACCCTAAGTGGCTTAAAACAGCGATCATTAACTAGCTCGCAATTCTGTGAGAATTGCTCACAATGCTGTAGGTTGGTGGCTTGGGCCAGGTTTACCTGGGATAGCTTGTCCATGCTTCCCATGGCGTGGGCTGTTAGCAGACACACACTCTTGTCTGCTGACCACTGGCCATACTCTCATGTCGCTCGTGATGCAAAGAAAAATACGATCCATAAGGAAAAGAAACCTGATCAATAGAAATAGAACAAAGATGAGACAGAATAGAACCAGAAAAAGCTATTAAAATAGCTGTTATAAATGTGCTCCATATGCCCAAGAAGATGTAGGAACGTGTGAGCGTCGGTAGAGATATGGAAAGAAAGACCCAAATTAAACTTCTAGAAATGAAGTGTAGATAGATAGACAGATAGTTCTCTACAGCGCCAGATAAATATTTTAGGCTTTTAGGCCAGATGGCCTCCACTGTAACCCATCACCTCCACTCTCACTGTGGGCAAGCACTCAGACAATAAGCGAAGCCATGCGAATGGCCGCGTTCCAATGAAACTCTATAAAAACGGTAGGTGGATCCAAGTTGGCTCTCGGGCCAGAGTTTGCAAGACCCTCTTTAAGCCGTGGAGATCGGAGAATTGCTAACACAGCATAACCTCGCCCATCGTGACAGACACAAGTACTACCCTTTCCTGGATGCCCTACTAGGGACACAAACGTGACGATGAACAAGGTGGTCTCTAACCTCAAGGAACTGGGCGTCTGGTAAGAATGGTTACACATGCTGGAGAGCGGACCCCCGTGCTCTTGAAGTAGCTGATAGACACTGTCACCCAGTGTCACAGAAGATGAATATTCTACTCAAACGTGTCTTCGCTTAATACACCTTTTTCCCCCAATACGCTGCATTGTTGTAGTAACCTCTCATTCATGACAGGATATGACGTCTTACCTTCCCATACGTCTCCTGTTGCATTTTATCTGATCCACCATGAAAAGTGAATATACGAGCGACCCTGGGTCCTGTCCACCGGCCACTTGTGCCGTGCCTCCTGCATGCACAGCATGTATAACTCTCTGGATCTGGTTCTCCCTTCACAGACGGGGATCCATCCACTAGCCAGCAGACAAAGTCGATTCCTTGAGTCATTTGGAAGTAGCCTCCTAAGTCACCACTGGGTTGAAAAGAAATGTGTACTTTTCACAGAATGCAGACACATGTTCAGATAATGTTATTACCCCCGTATGTGAATTCCAAAATAGCTAAAGAACTTCACTTCAAGGTAGCGTTAGTGTTTTTATCCGGGTGGTGGGATTAGATGCAATAATCACTTTTCTTTTTTTTTTATATTTATTTTTGAGACAGAGAGAGACAGAGCCTGAGTGGGGGAGGGGCAGAGAGAGAGGGAGACACAGAATCTGAAGCAGGTTCCAGGCTCTGAGCTGTCAGCACAGAGCCCGAAGCGGGGCTCGAACTCACAAACTCTGAGATCGTGACGTGAGACGAAGTCAGACGCTCAACCAACTGAGCCACCCAGGCGCCCCTAATAATCACTTTTGTATGTAGTTTTTGGTATCTTCCGAATTTTCCCTAATGAATGTGCATTACGTCGATACTAAAAAAGGCATTTATTGGCAAGGAAATGCATTGCTATTGCTATTTTAAATAAGTCTTCCGATTATTGGGCACATGTTACATTTCACACCAACTGCACGTCGTCGACATCTGCAGGATTCTCCAGAGCTGAGTGGGTAAACTGGGCTCAGCTTCCACGCACACTCCCTCCCACACGCCCCCAGAGGTGGGGTTTGTCTCAGGTTCCGCGGTGAGAGGGGGTCAGAGAGCAGAGCTTTGTGTCAGAATGCCAGGACCGATCGTTGACATCTGATGGACACAGGAGGGGTGGGCACGGTCTGCTTACCATGCATGTTACTGGCCTCAATTTACAGCACCGAGCTAAGACCAAGTGATTACGCATCTTTACAGACATTGTGGGAGTCGACCTAAATCATTTTTGTTTCACAGAAAAAACTCCATGTTAGCAGAATACATACAAAGCCAGTAATACGACTCTCCTTCTACCAAAAATCCTCACCACCCTGAGTCTAACGTGTGACACTTCGAGCTCTAGTAAGTGGCACCAGGTAGCAGAGACCGAAGGAAGTCCTGGACACAAAGGGCATCCCTCTCATTACCTCTGTGTAAATAACACTAAAGGCAATATCAAAAATGCCACTGAACATGTACTCACGGATGCAAATCATGTTTCCAGAAAATAAATTGGGAAATTAAACTCATCAGCTCAACCCTAAGCTAAAAATTGCATGATTAATCCTTACTCTGTTTTCCTTTAGGCAAGGGATAGACTCTCAAAAATTCGAAGCTGATGGGTTCCCAAATGAATTGTTTCAGGGAAGCAATGCTTTCAATCTTACTTGTTTTACCACAATGGTACGGCAGATAAGCCATTCAGTCAACTAGTTAAGGGTGCTTTTACATACAGTAATTTATTTTCCCCCATCTAAATGATGTCTCATCGTCCTTCGAAATTATCCCTGTTTATAGCATTATTGCCTTATAACTGACACGTATTAAATCTTGTATATTTCATGTGCACGGCTGGATCAGTGCCCACGCTGATGTCCACAAAAGCATTTCCACAACCGAGAAGACACATATGTCGCCTGCTCCCACATGTTCTCCGTGTCCCCTCCAGACTCTTTCCTTCTGCCCCCGGCAATCACCAATTGGCTTTCTGTTACTAGAGACGAGCTGACCTATTTTAAATTTTATACAGATGGGATGCTATGGTACGCGGCCCCTTCCGTCTGCCTCCTTCCACTCAGCGTGTTTGTCTGGATACCGGCTCCTGTGGGTGGGGGGAGTGATGGTTTATTCCTTTTCACAGCTGAGTAGTACTCCATCCTGGGGGGTGTGGTACCACGTGTCTGTCCACCTGCTGATGGACCCTTGAGATGTTTCCAGTTATCATCTACACACAGTCACACAGAATGTGTTGTGTAGACATTGACTTTTATTTCTCTTGGGTAAATACTTTGGGGTGTTCTAGTCATAAGGTAAGTGCATATATTTTTAAATAAGGTAAGTGCATACTTTTTAAAAAGAAACCTCCAAAGTGATTCCACACATTCCAAAGAAAGTGCATTTTTATATCCCCCCAAGGAAGGTATGAGGGTCACAGTTGTCCTACATCTTTGCCGATGGTCGACATGGTCACTGGTTTTAATTTTGGGTATTCTTTTCTTAAATCTTTTTTTTAAGTTCATTTATTTCTTTTAGGAGACAGAGAGAGAGAGAGAGAGAGCAAGGGAGGGGCAGAGAGGAGAGAGAGAATTCCAAGCAGGCTCTGGTCTACAGCCCCAAACCTTGAGGTCATAACCTGCGCTGAAATCAAGAGTCAGGCGCTCAACCTACTGAGCCACCCAGGTGCCCCTATTTTCCATCCTTTACAATGTTTTTTGTTGGGTTACTTGACTTTATATTATTTGGGGGGGAGTTTTTCTATATTGTGGACGCAGGTCCTGTGTCCCAGGCAGGCATAATTCAGAGCATTTCATCTATCTGTGTCTTGTCTATTTGGTCTCCTAACAGCTGCTTTTGAACAGCGGGTCTTAATTTTTTTTAAGTCAGATGCATGATTGTATTCGTGTGTCGTGTGTAGTAAAGGACACTCTGACTTCTGTGTCAGCTTATGAAGTCTTCTCCTAAATTTCCTGAGCCACACGGGTCTACGACTGATGTTGAGTTCGAGTCCCCGTACCTCCCATTTCATAGATTTTCTCCTCTTATCTACGTGGTCTAAGCCAGAGAGGTAAATTCAGGCTTTGTTATTTTATCTCGGCCAGAAACAGAAATTCCTTTAGCTCTGGGAATCCAAATAAAATTAAAATGAATGTGTCCATAGAAATTAAACTCATTTAAAACAAAACAAAACAAAAATCGATCCCCTACTAGAAGTAAAAAATCCCAGCAAATTCTAGAAGCCATTGAGTCGCATGCTATCAACGGCTGGCACGAGCCCAAGCTCATTACCTACCGTATAGACACAGTTTGTGTGGCAAACCGCTCTCCTACTTAGTCGTGATTAAGCTTCCTGGCAATCAAGCCTGTCCTTAATAGGGGCACCTGAAGTACATTCACTTACATTAGGGGCAGTATCGGTAGTTCAGCTTGAGATTTAAGTCTCCCCAGATCCGTTTCATGCCAGGCGGGTTCATTCTTTCAGCAAGGTGACCTTGCTGTACAGGATTATGAACGCGCACACCCTTACTTACACACGCACACGGTGTGTGCAGCGGCACCCTGAGTGTGTGCATGAGTCTCGGACGCTTAGCCTGGCACTTTCGGCACGCCTCGTTCCGTCCTCGTGGTTTATGTTTTTAGAAAGACCGAGATATTGACAAGGACGCTGTCATATGCAACACCACGTAGCCCATGCGGGGCGCCTCAAGCTTCCTTATAAAATAAGCCAAGCGTGGGGTCCTCGTCGATCTGCCTTTTCTCTTAGAGCTTGGTTCAATGCTCCTGAGACTTTGGAAGCTTTAAAGTGGCGTCTCAGTTACAAAGAGAAGTGAGGAAATGTAAAATATGGTTCAGTCCTTATCTGTCCTTATTTTAATTTAAAAACAAATTTGTTGGGGCGCCTGGGTGGCTCAGTTGGTTAAGTGTCCCACTACGGCTCAGGTCATGATCTCGCAGTTCGTGAGTTCGAGCCCCGCGTCGGGCTCTGTGCTGACAGCTCGGAGCCTGGAGCCTGTTTCGGATTCTGTGTCTCGCTCTCTCTCTGCCCCTCCCCTGCTCATGCTCATGCTCTGTCTCTCTCTCTCTCTCCCTCTCTCAAATAAATAAACACTTTTAAAAAATTAAGAAAATAATAAATAAATAAACTTGTTTCAGAACATTGGTTTGAACTGGCTGTTATATTTATTGGCACATGCTAATTCGAGGACAGTGACCTTTTCAAGTTTACGAAAAAGAAAAATCAGAAAACGGTACTGAAGGGAAGTCACAGCCTTCGTTTGGTTTTCCCTGAAGAGTAGCTCTGGTGTTTTGTGTGGTTCTCTTCTCTATCAGAATGACGTGGCACACTGACTTGTCCCAGACTTCCATCTAAACACGCTCTGCCTCTGCCAACATGTTTCACAATGACATTCCCCTTAGGAGTCTGACCAAGTAAAGCTTTGGGAAGATGGCTGCCATCCAAAACTGTTTCTACGTTTTTGTTGTTGTTGTTGTTGTTGTTATTCCAATGGCAGTTATCAATTCCGTTCTGATACTTTTCTTCCCTAAATTCCAGTTTATTTATACGACAGGGTTATGCAGAGATCCACAGAGGGTAAGAAACAATAGAAGGAAACTAGTGAAGCAAATTCACCCGTATTAGATCTAAAATTAATATTGGACAGGCATTACCTTATGCTAGGTCTCTACTTACATTAGCTGTAATGTCTCTACTTACATCATCCTAGTTCATATCCCACTGTGGCACTGCTAAGATCACCGGAATGTCAGGCATCACAGGACACTCAGCTATGGCTTAGTAGAGACCCACTGTGTCTCCTGCAATGGGTTACGTGCTTTAACACACGTCACTTTTCCTCAACAGGTGCAGATGTGGTTGACATGTTCATTACACCTCGTTCCACAGATTTGGCGACTCCTGCTGCTGAGGCTGGAGGGCAGGACTCATTCCGCTCTTTCTGGTGCTCGCTGACCCCCTGGCGGGCCTCTGCCGAGGAAGCCATCCTGTGTTTATTGTAGGTCCTAGCATTCAGCATATAGCAGCTCCAAGCAATCTTGGAATGAAGACCAAGCCTGGGGGGCGGGGGGGGGGGGGCCTGCAAGCCCAGGATAACGGAGACCGTTATTAAAATTTCAAAATAGGGGCGATTCTGTGTCTCCCTCTCTCTCTGTCCCTCCCCCGTTCATGCTCTGTCTCTCTCTGTCCCAAAAATAAAAAAATAAACGTTGAAAAAAAAATTTTTAAATCAAAATAGGGGCGCCCAGGTGGCTCCATCAGTTGAGCATCTGACTTCGGCTCAGGCCATGATCTCACAGCTCGTAGGTTCGAGCCCCAGATGAGGCTCTGTGCTGACGGCTCAGAGCCTGGAGCCTGCATCGGATTCCGTGTCTCCCTCTCTCTCTGCCCCTCCCCTGCTTGTGCTCAGTCTCTCTCTCTCTCTCTCTCTCTCTCTCAAAAATAAATAAACATTAAATTTTTTTTAAAAGGTGACTTTTTGCCCGTTCTTAAGATGCATTATTTCCTCGTGGTAATTAGGATCATGGTGTGGGAACGAGGGTAGCCAAACTGACCAACGCAGTAATCCGACTGCCTGGACACATAGGGGAATCTGATACGTGATGACATTGGCACTCAATTAGAAAATAATAGCAATTTAATTAGGTTGGCTTCCTATACATCAGCATTCCTGCATGTAGGTCCCCACGTCACCCCCCACACAAACTGCAGTGCAAAGTCTCCTTGCAGAGATGAGTCCTTTATATCAGATCGGGAAGGGAATCAAGTCCATTAAAGTGGCCAAGAGCTAAGATTTCAAGAAGAAACATGGAAAGAGCGATCCGGGGTCTACTGGGGACTGAAGTGTGGGAGGGGACAGAGTGGTGTAACTGGAGTTTCAGAGTTGGAACATTCTAGAAGGGCTGAAAGCGAGGTTCTGGAAAGGACGCCAAGCAACAATCAGGGCATTCTCATCTGCAAGTGGTCGAGTCCACGTGTGCAGGAGGTAAACCAGCCATCTGCCTAACACCTTCAGAGATGTTCCTGTGGAGAAGGACTCCTCTGAGGGGATTTTGGGTGCAAAAGGCAAAGGGGATGTTTCAGAGAAGGAGAGACTGAAGCATTTCCTGCATCAACACCGATTACAGGCTGTGCTCAACAAAGTGTGGAAAATCAATGAACTCAAAAGAATGTCAGAGTGTAATCCTTTTTATCTCTGAAACAGGTAACCAGGGTTAAATCCTATCAGGAAATCAAGTCCTGTTGTGGATGAAAAGTTATTCCCTGTGACCAAAGGGGACCTCTCACAGGGCGTATACAACCGAAGTAAGAGCAGTTGATGCAAAATACAGTAAAGGTGAGAAAGCATATACTCTTGTCGATGGATTGCAACAAGTTCCTGTTTAAATTCAAAACAGTTCCTCTGAAACAAATAGAATAAAAAAAAAAAAAACAACAAGCAAACATAAACAGAAGTCCCATATCTTCAATAATCTAGAGGTGATATAAATTTCTTACATCTGGCAGAGTAGTCACCAGGAGCATAGAAATTACATTAAAAAATCTAATAAAATCCACTAAGCACCCCAGAATCCCCTCCCTGACCATATCCTTCCCTCCCCTGGGTCACTTCCCATCCCATGCTTGTTAGCTGCCCACCCCAGCCCAGCACCCCAATTTGGCTGGTGGGCGGGGGTCCTCTCCGATGACCCGGCTTAGATCTTGCTTGGAGCAGAGGCTCGTCCCTGGCTTGCCGTCTGGAATCTGGGAACCCCTCCGGCCTCCAGCCTCCTTGATGCAACCCATCTCTCGCCGTCCTGCGATGCAGTGCCCTGACCGCCCACCTGTCCAGGCCACCCACAGGCTCCTCAGAGACACACCCTTCCCTGCAGACCGCTGGCCCCGGGCAGCCACGCACCTGCACCAGCTGCCTCCCTGCCCGCAGCTCCCTCAGACGCCCTGCGACCTCCTCCCCAGTTCCTGAGGCTGCTTCCCGGAGTGAGGCCCAGCTTCTGTGTCCAGACGAGAGCTTGCTCACGCGGATGTGTGCAGGCCTCGGAATCTAGGGAACCTCATGTCACCCGTGGGATTTGTGCAGGTTGTTCAGCTGGGAGCGGATTTGGGGAAAAGGACGGCCAGCTCTGAGCGCAGAAACCAAGAGCAGGCGACGCAGGAGGGAGGTTGATTAGGGGAGACGCGGCATCCTCCCAGACGCTGCCACCCCACGCGCAGGGCTCAGAGCTCCGCAGCAGTGTCCTGACCTCTGCACGACACGCCTGCCTCGGCCAAGCACGAGGATGAGACCGGAACTCTGTTGCCTAACAGCAGGGTCTTTAACTGCCCGCTCCGTCTGCCCCCATGGAGGCCCTTTGTCACACAGTTGGTCACCTTCCTCCCTGACATGTTATGATTATTTTATAGAAACCCTCTCTAAGAGGGAGGACGTTTACTGATGACACCCCCGTACTCTCAGAAGACCCCAACTAACACCCCAATACTGGATGTTCCTGTGCCCCCTTCCCCAAGTCCCCAAGCCCTTCCTCCGCACGTGCAAATACCCACTTTCGCAAATCTGGCTTATCGTTCCCGGTGGACGTTCCGAGGCGGGGCACAGCGCTGTCTTCAGCGCGGGACTTGAATGCGCCACCGCCAGCTCAAAGCGAGTGTCCATGTGTCCATAAAGGGAACGATTCGCAGCGAGACTTACAGGTCCCCGCCGCACGGGTCCCCTTACTTCGTAGAAAAGACGCGGTCCCCTTCATCCTACCTTACGTTACTGAGTCTCATACATCCCACGCCCCCAGCGGTGCTGACGCCTCGCACAGAGTTCATATATAATTGGTCGATATTAAATCGTCCAGGCATTTATTCTGAGTTTGGAAGCAGGCCTGCTGTACCGACTTCTGCAGAGCTTTCCTGCAAACAATCCATCATTTCTAATTATCATTGATTTCAGATGTGGCAAGGTGCTTAATGCCATCAAACGGCGGGGTTTGCCAAACGCATAAAAACGAATTTGCCTCTAATTACTGGTTTTGATAGCCCTAACTTCATTTACCGCTCTCCAGCGGCAGGGCATTGCCAGCCACACTTTGAATGTGATCAAAGAGCTAAAAATATAGGGAAATGAGCAGAGTTTAGGGCAATAATGAGCGTGCACGTTGGGGTCACAGAAAGCGCGAGTAGAATTTACAGTGTTGAATTCAGCAAAAAAAAAAAAAAAAAAAAAAAAAAGTGCATTCGTTCGATTGGGGGAGGCATGAGCCTCATACGATAACGACGCTTTGGTGAACGCTTTATTTCGTATCCACTCTGGGTGTGTGGCTATTTGGGGTCTCTTGGAGCGTCTTGGGGGGTCGTGGGCTGTGAGGGCTCCCTCCAGCCACCTGCAGGAGAGATGCTCCGCGGTCAGATGCGCGCGATGTTGGGGATGCGCGGACCACGGCTGCACCAACCTTTCCACCAGGGGGCGCTGCCCGCCTTTGAAGTCCTGCCTGAGACTCCAGCACTTGGCTGTTACCTTGAGCTCTGAGAATATGTGCTTAATCCTCGGAGAACCTTCTCAGCATTTCCTCTGGAAAACATGTGAAACCAAAGCCAATATTCCTTGGAAAACAGAATGCGGACCGCTAGGGTATGTCGTTTGGAGAAACACCGCTTTTCGGTAGCTGAGAGACAGAAAATGTTCTATTTTGGCAATATTTGAGTCAAACACTAAACTTTTAAAATGGTCTTCAGATTCGGAAGCCATGAGAGGCTTTGCCAGAATGCTGAGCCCTAGGAAGTAACATCCTTCTTTAAGCACATAAAAGCCGCGGGGTCCTTAATAGCGAGTTTCTCAAGCGTCTCTCCCTGGACCCCGGGCAACATGCTGGATTTTGCCCGCGGGCTGCTGGGCTCAGGCATTTATCTGGAGATGGTTGGTCATTGTTACCGGGACCCAGACAGGCCTCCCTGAGATCTACGTGGGGCTCACGAGATGTATTTTGGTTTCAGAATGACAGACGGCTCAAAATAGGGACCAAGGGACTTTGTCAAGGGCCTGGGTTTCCATGAGCTGTGTCCATGGGCAGGTGCCTCACTGTGTTTCTGACCTGCAGCCACAGGAGGCGACCTTCCCCGGAGGCGCGGAGGCCCAGCCCTCCTGCCTGCCGGGTCCCTGGCCCCTCTCCGTGCTGCTCCCCTCCCCTGCCCGCGCTCTGCTCTGCGGACCTCTCTGCGCCCTCTCTGGGCTCCTGCTTGTCCGGGCCTACAAATTCAAGGGAAGGTTGGGACGTGCACACATGGACAGGATTGACTCCACGCCATGGAGATATTCTCGTCTCGTTAACACCCTTTGTCCTTGAGACACACGGTTTCCATTACGCCATCGCAAATTCCGTGAGAATAAGTCCTATCAAAGATGTAAACTACGGGGGCGCCTGGGGGGCTCGTTCGGTGAAGCATCCAACTTCAGCTCGGGTCATGATCTCAGGGTCTGTGGGTTCGAGCCTCGCGTCGGGCTCTGTGCCCACAGCTCGGAGCCTGGAGCTGCTTTGGATTCTGTGTCTCCCTCTCTCTCTGCCCCTCCCTCGCTCATGCTCTGTCTCAGGCCCTCAAAAAATGAATAAATGTCTAAAAAAAAGTATAAACTCCATTTTTGGCTATACATACATAGTCTATACGTGGCAATATGTCCATAAGTATATAAAATATGTATACGTGTGTGTGTATATATATATATGCACTGCATATAAATGCGTATTAATTTACATATCATATATTTATTATTTGTATGTCAAGAAATATATAAATTATATATTCATAAATACATACCAAATATATACTTTATATATTTATAAATACATAATATGTAAATTTCCGTACCTTATAAATAGATACACACATGCATATATACATGTGTATATATACACGTGCATATATTTTGTACCATATGTATACATGCATGTGTGTATCTATTCATCTACTTATCTGATGCTGTCAGCAGATGTTACTGAAACTATAGAGAAGGGTTTAAATGTTTTGAACATTTCCAGTGTTTACATTTGCCAAATCTGTACTTGCCAAATCCAAAGGGACTCTTAAGGCTCAACCAAACCTCGCGTGTGTTGTTTAAAATGTATTGTCATCTCAGGATCGTTAGATCGTCGGTAAAACTATTTGCCACATCCTACACCCCTTGTCCTGCTGAGGTGGCTTCATGACCACTGGTCCTGGTTGGGTGAGGCTCTGTGACGGTGTGTTGGTGGACACTGGCCGAGGGCCACACAGACCCCGCGCTGGCGCTGACTCGAAAAGGCACTCACTATGCGCCCGGGCCGTGAAGACGCAGCCAGGCAGACGTCGGAGGCCCTGTAAAGAGCACAGCCCTGGAGTCAGAGAGGCTGGGACTTCTCTCCCAGTTCTACGACTTTACTAGGTATGAAATTTAATTCTCAAGAAAGTCATTTTTCCTCATTTGAAGACTGTGAACTTGTCAGGCTCCCTTCTTCACTGGATTGTCGGGGGAAGCGAATGAGATAACGTGTGACACAATTAGCACTGTGCTAGTAACATCGTAACAAAGAGACAGCACTTATATATCAGCAGCCACGTCTCTGCTGTGGTTTTCTGAAGAAGGAGACTGACCTCGTGTTATGCAAATGTCCTAGCACAGCATTGCTCATGGAGACGTGGTTTAAAGAATACTTGTAATTTACATCTATTGAATTAAAAAAAAAAAAATAACCACACACTTTATACTGTGTTTCTGTAAGAAGAGTCAGTGGGCTCAAAGCGATGGTAATAATTATCTCATCGAAATGTATACAAACTTTTAGGCATGTTATTCCTCTGACTTAAAGCAAATCATCATTTGGGGTCTGCTATTGAATTACCCAAAAAAATGCTAATAATGCATGCATATTTTTCTTTCTTTTTTAATCCAAAGGCAATTCTGCAAAATAAAGATTTCCAAAAGCCAGGCTGTTCTAACACGGGTCCTGTTAAATTATCCAGAGTGCTTGTGTGACATAATTCTCTAAAGGATAACAGGACGCTCACTGCCCTGGGCCAGCCAGCACCTTTGTAGACCAGTGTCTTGTCCCTGACCTGGGGCGATGGTTCCCCAATGTCGCCCTCGAAAACTGCCTTCGACAGGTGGGGTCCTCTCAGGAGCCTTGGAAGCACCTGGAAGTTTAAGCAGGTTCTGCCTCAGTTGTGGCTCAAAGATCAAGCCATGAAATTTTCCTCTCACCTTGATTGGAGCTGTGCCACTCTGGCCCCGGGGGCCGAATTCTGCCCACGGCCCATTTTTGTCAATAAAGTTTTATTCGAACAGGGTCAGACCCATTTGTTTCTACATTGTTGCTGGTTGCTTTTGTGACAAAGGCAGAATTGAACACAGCTGATCCTTGAATAACCTGGGTTTGACGGGCGTGGGTCCACTTGTAGTAAATTATTGTAGTAAATTATAGTCCATTATTGTAGTAAATGCAGTTCAGTCCTGTTAATGTATTTTCTCTTCCTCATGATCTTCTTTAATGACATTTTCTTTTCTCTAGCTTCCTGTAGTGTAAAAATACAGTACATAATACATAGAACAAGGAAAATGTGTGCTGATTGACCGTCCGTGTTATCAGTAAGGCTTCCCGGTAGGCTTTTAGGAGTTACGTTTCTGGGGAGTCAGAAGTTATCGAGGATTTTGAGGGTGCCGGGCGGGGATTCGGGGGGTCGGCACTTCTAACCTCCACGTGGTTGGAGGGTCAACACTACCACTGTGGCAAGAAGTCAGGGAACTCTGTGAAGCAGTCTGAGCCAAGAGGCCTTCCCCAAATGTGTCTCCCACGCGGAGGAAAGTCAGCGTGTTGGTGGATGAACTCAAGATGGGATTAGAGCCGATGAACAAGGAACATTGCGAGCGTAGGGAGGGCCCGTGCCGATTGGGCAGGCTCCAGCCCAGGGTGGTGCAGGGATGGGTGAAGGGAAGGCAGGGATGGGTCACTTCTGTGCCCACTGTCCAGCTAAATCAGAGGAGAAAGAAGCGGGTGAATCGGGGGGCGGGGGGCCCTGGAGAGTGCGAATGAGCCTGGAACAGGAGCAGCCTGTCCATACATCTGTTGAGCGACTGGGCATTCGGTTTCTTACCCGAGGAGGAAAGCCAACGCGGAGGTACAGTGACCCTAACCCAGAAGAGTGACGGGCAAAAAGCATCCAGGCCTGTGCCCTTTGTTATCGAATGGAAACCTGTAGAAGTAAAGCACATACGTTTTTCTCCTGCTGGTATTCTCAGCTCAACGTGCCACAGAAACACTGGTGGGTTTCAGCCTGAAACTCTCCCACGGCCCTAGGGTCCTGTGTATAGTGGAGGGTTTTGATGCCAAGACTGCAATGTCTAAAAGATTAAAAAAAAACAGGGGGCGTCCTGGTGGCTCAGTTGCTCGAGCGACGGACTTCGGCTCAGGTCAGGATCTCACAGTTTGTGGGTTCGAGCCCCGCATCGGGCAGCTCGGAGCCTGGAACCTGCTTCGGATTCTGTGTGTGTGTCTCTCTCTGCCCCTGCCCCGCTCACACTCTGTCTCTCTCAAAAATAAACATTAATTTAAAAAAAATTGAAACTGTAGAGCCATAGTAAATAATATCTGGGGAGAGACATTCTTTTTTTTTTTTTTAATGTTTTTATTTATTTTTGAGAGAGAGAGTGAGCAGGGGAGGGGCAGAGAGAGGGGGGCAGAGGATCCGAACCGGGCTCTGCGCTGAGAGCGGTGAGCCCGACGCGGGGCTCAAACTCACAAACTGTGAGATCACAGCCTGAGCCAAAGTCGGACACTCAACCGACTGAGCCACCCAGGCTCCCCTGGGGAGAGACATTCTTGAGAACTTTTACGAAAACTTTTCCTTAAGATCCCCAGCCAGGCTCCAGGCAACTCACTGGTACTCCAGAGCTATATTTATTAAATTACAGTAAATGCATTTTCCAGTGTATCCTATTGGTTGGAATTCTTAGGGGTGTCGGATGCACACAAGGGATTCACAGAGCTGGAAGGAAGTCGGCTGGATGAGGCAGGTGCAGCTCACGACTGTCCTGGAAGCTGATCCCATGCTGGAAGCTTCTAGAAAAGGAAACGTCCTGTACATGGGCTGGACGAGAAGGATGTCCAGCTGCTTCGTCCCTGTCCTAACGCAGCTCCTCACTGGGCCAGGGGTCCACACACCAAGCACAGGTGAGTGTCCACACCGTGTGAGTGTCACTGGCGATAACCCAATGCTGGTGGTAGTCGGACAAGTCGAGGAGCTGCTAGAAAAGAGGATTTGTACCTCGAGGTCCCGGGGAAGACAAGGCAGGAAGCTGCACAGGGTGTCACCTTTTTCTGCTCAAAGCTCAGAGGGTCTGGGACGGGCACTTTTTACGTAGTGAGGCTCCGACTCTTGGAGTAGAACACGCCAGCACAGTCTGCCCGTGTTGGCTGATTTACTGGTGAATGCTGGCATCGCTCACCGTCGCGTCAAGAAACTCCACCCTCAGTGTTAGTTCAAAGGAGGAAACAACTAATTCGCCAATATCATTGATTTGCAATCTGTTGTCATTCCTTGTGAATTAAAGCAGAGACCTATCAGATACAGCCGTTACCAGGGAGAGCGGACGTTATTGATTCCACTTAATAAAAATACGATAATTTTAGACTTAACAAAAAACCCCACACCTGAGGATTTTTTACTCTTTAAAAAAAATTTTAATGCTTATTTATTTTTGAGAGAGAGAGAGCAGGAGGAGCAGAGAAAGAGGGAGACACAGAATCCGAAGCAGCTCCAGGCTCCGAGCTGTCAGCACAGAGCCCGACGTGGGGCTCGAACCCACCAACCGTGAGATCACGAACTGAGCCGAAGTCGGACGCTCAACCGACTGAGCCCCCCAGGTGCCCCTGTATACTTTCAGTTTTTAAAATAATTATAATAAATAATATATAATAAATAATTATAATAAAATAATTATTAAAAAATAATTATAATAAACACTCAAAATATTACAAATCAGAAACATAATCAATTGTTTAATGTGAATGTTCTATATATTCAAGACTGGATATAGATCAGTGAAGAAGAAAAAGGAGTAATTTTGTATCCCTGCAAGGAAACTGCAAGGGTAACTACACATTTTTAAGTTTGAAGAAATAGGGGTCCTGTTGCATTACCTGCCCCACCCCAGACACACACACGCAGAAGAACACAGAACGGCACCCAAGCAAAGAGCTGACCTGACCCTCGGTTCAACAGACACAACACGGGGTGGCCAAGATGGCGGGCGGCCCTCCAGATACCGTTCTCCCCCTTGCAGAGTAGTGTTATTGCTGGAAGGGTCAGTCATCTGGACCCTTAGCTGGAAGGTTATCAAAGACGGCAGAGGGGCGCTTGGGTGGCTCAGTGGGTTAAACATCCAGCTCTTGGTCTCAGCTCAGGTCGTGATCTCACAGTTCATGGGATCAAGTCCCGCATAGGGCTCTGTGCTGACAGTGTGGAGCCTGCTTGGGATTCTCTCCCTCCCTCTCTCTCTGTCTCTCTCTGCCCCTCCCCCAGTCATGTGTTCACTCCCTCTCTCAAAATAAATAAATAACCATTAAAAAGAAGATGGCAGAACTCATCCACTCCGAGGAGAGCCACACAATTGTTGGCAATGACTACCTTTGGTTTTACGGGAGCAAGAAATATACTTTTATCCTAATGCAGCCATTATGTGGCTCTAGGATTGTTTGTTATTGTAGCCAATGTTGTCTTCTCTAACACACACACGCACGCGCACACACACACACACACAGAGTGGACATTTCTGTGTTTCATAAAACTAGGAAAGTCTGATGATCTATTTACATATGCACATACTTATACATATGATTACTTAATAAGTATTTACACATTTTATACACTTATAAAAATAGTTTTTATTTTTTAAATCATTTTATCTAATTTAAAAAATAAAAAATAAATTTTATAAATTCATTAAAAACGTATGAAAATTTATAAATAGTTCCTGACCATCTCCTAGGAGCTGTGGAGGCACCGATGAGCTTTGGGGAAAGTCACATCTTGCACTGATAGAACCTTGATTAGTCTAAGCTATCTTTACTGTTAGCTATTACTCTGTTACTGTTATTAACTCTTTCTTTCTTTCTTTCTTTCTTTCTTTCTCTCTTTCTTTCGGATTTGAATATCCAGAGCAGCTTTATTCAAGAGAGCTAAGAAGTCCAAAAATCCATGGGGCACCTGAGTGGCTCAGTCGGTTAAGTGTCTGACTTTGGCTCCGGTCATGATCTCGCATTTCATGAGTTCGAGCCCTGCATTGGGCTTTCTGCTGTCAGCATGGAGCCTGCTTAGGATTCCCTGTCCCCTTCTCTCTGCTTTTTCCTTTCTATTTTTATCCCCCACCCATAGTTGCCCACAGTTTTTCTGCAGGTCTCTGGAGGCTGGCATCACTAACCCCGTCCCGGGTGCACAACCTGAGCACCCCACCTTGCCCGCGGTCAGGTGGCCACAGATCCAAATGCCAGAGAAGGCACTCCACTCCTCCTCACCCCTGCGGAATGGTGGTGATGACCGAGCCCAGAGTGGACACTGCTCCCAGATGGGACCGGGACCCCATGGTCTTGAACCAGACAGAAAACGCAGCTGTTTTCAGTAATGAAAATATAAGCAACATAGAGTAACTTTATTTCTCTCTTCTCCATCCAGCCCGTTCTTCCCACTGGGTCATCTTGCTTCTCATTCTGTGCTGTGTGTGCTCGCCTCTGCACCAACATCCCTGTCCACCTGACGTTTCTCTCGCTCTTACAGTTGCCAGTTGACAGCCAGGGAGCTACAGGGAGAAGATATGTTAAATAACAGCAGCTCGTAACTGCCATCGGTCCCCTTTAATCGCCAAGAAAAATAAATCAAGCACGAAGCTTGTGCATAATCCAAATTGCAGAGTAAAATCATATTTAAGGTATTTAATAAATGCCAGCTCGGGAAACTAGAATTTATCAGGAGGTAATATTAATAATCTGAGATGCCTATGAAGGATTTTATATTTCCAAATCTTTCCAGTGAATATCTTATAGGATGTAAAAATAAAGTAGCAGACTTCGGGGGAAGTAAGCAGTCAGAGGCGTTTATTACTAGAGAGAACTCCCCTCCAAATAAAAGATATTAAGCTTCTCATTATACATTTCCAAAGGCAAAGGCTTTTGGGGCGGGCGTGGGGTCATGTGGTAACTTTAAGGAGATTTCTGAAAATTGCCAAATTAAATTGGGGAAAATAAATCATTAGAATTTCATTAGGCAAAAATATTTGACCCAGAGCCTTCCTTTCGGCGACGCAAATTGCTATCCTAAAGTGTTTTATCACTGCAATCTGGCTGTGGATTACCTGGGTGTGTTTTCCATAATACGATTATTCATATGACAGAGTCATCCTCCAACAAATGGAAAGGACTGAGCAAAACAGCCTGTCAGCCTCCTCCTCATAACGTGGGTCCTTTGTTTCTCCAAGAAATGACATGTAGGGTAGCAAAGACGGCCAGCCCTTGACTCTCGAGCCGACCGCGGCCCGCACGGCTGTGTCTGTCGCTGACCAGAGACACAAGAGGGGGGCCCCTGTCAATTTGGAGACAGAAGTGAAGTCAAACATTTGCGAAGAAGGCTGAAGCACACGCCCAGAGTATCGGGAAAGGAGAGAAACCAAGAACACGCCGTAGAACAAGGTGTGCGGGAAGTCAGGGCCGACAGAGCGTGTGCACACGTGGTGTCTCAGCACTGTGGCCACACATCAAACCCCACGCAGCCTGCCTGACTGGAGATTCCCCAAGCGGCGGTCGAGAAGACCCACCTGGAAGAAGAAGGCTAGAGAATTCCCCAGAATAGGTGGATAAGAATCCATGAGCCAGCCAGACGGATGTCCCTGTGGTGCGTTCACAAATGACACTGCCATCAACTAGGAGGGCTGGGGTTTTGTAATATTGATTTATTTTTGAGAATGAGAGAGACAGAGCATGAGCGGGGGAGGGGGAGAGAGAGGGGAGACACAGAATCCCAAGCAGGATCCAGGCTCCGAGCCGTCAGCACAGAGTCGGACGCGGGGCCCGAACTCACAAACCGCGAGATCGTGACCTGAGCCGAAGTTGGATGTTCAGTCGACAGAGCCCCCCAGGCGCCCCAGGAGGGGTGTTTCTTTAAGTCCCCGGGAAGGCATAATGGACCCACTGAGACCATGTGTTAGGGAAACGGAAGCACATTGGGTCCTGGGAAAGATTTCCTCCTACTTTACACCAACTGCACTGACTTTCGCTGTTCATGAGGCCAATACCCACCGGGCATCTTCCGTGGCACAGCTGTGTGCTCAGCACGGATGAGCACGGTGAGCGAGTCTGGCTCCCTCCTTACATAAGAGACCACCCGTTTCCTAGGCCAGAGCTGCCCCCAAAGCCAACGCCATGGCCTGGGACACACCAAAGGAGTGTGCAGGGCCCAGCATCAAAGCACAGAGCAGGAAGAACGATGAGAAAAAAGATTTTTAAACAACCCGTTTTTAAAGCTTGTCGGTGGGAAATCGCGCAAAAAGGGAATAAGTCGGTGTAGAAAGCAGCCCCATAGACCAACACTGTGCACACACACGAAGTTAAGTAATGAAAGAAACAACACTCCCCACGTCATGTCATCTCTCTCTCTCTCTCTCTTTCACACACGTGTGCATGCACGCCCACACACACACACACACACGCACACACACACACACACACACTCGTACATGTCTCCATTGAGCTCTGCTTCAGATACCAAAAATGCGGAACTCACTTTGGAAGGAGAGCGACACCCGATGGCTGAAACAAAGTTGCCATGTTCCAAGAGACCAGGAGGCAACAGTTAGGCGCGCCAAGGAACCACCCGTGTGCAATGGGGACGACCTCGTTGGCTTCTCTACTGTGATCTAATATGTGCAAAGACCTCCCAAAGCACTCGCCAGCAGATGGGAGGCCTGGCTGAAACATCAGAAAAATCAGAAATAAGGGGCTCCACGGGAGCCAACAGAGTAGTTGATAAGGAAATAATGTTTCAATCCTGAGGACAAGGTTCAAGAGGTGAGGCTCCAACATCAGCCCCCCCGCCCCCTCAGAGGGAATATTCTATGCTACAAAGACCAGCTGTTCTGGCTGTGAGTCAATTGGCCCCATCTTGTCTCAATGCCCATCAGGCATGGCCTTGGTGTCCCCTGCCTCCCCTACCCCCTTTCTTGAAACCAGAGGAAGATGTGTTTGAAAGGGGCCACTCCCTCACATACCTGTGATTCAGTATCTGAAGGCACTTCAGAAAATGCCTATGGATGGAAAACCTTTTCAGAAACTGACGGGATTGTCTCCAAGAACAGATTCCCGGTGGAAGAAACATTAGAGGGAAGTTAAAAATCCAGAACAGAGAACCCCCACGCAGAACATAAAGACACTATCGATAGTTACGAGAATAGAGCTGTTAATTGACTACATGAGGACGTTAGGAAAAAATCTTGCAGCCCAGGGGGGTTAAATGTCCAAACTGAGATCCAGAAGAGAGTTCTGGGTTTATAAAGACCAGGAAACTGAGCAAGGTGGGAGATGTCTTTATGACACTCTTAAAATGTGTACATGCGAAGTGTAAATTCCATCCAAACAGCCAGATGGTTGGTCGAGTTTACGCATCCCAGTGTGAGGGTGCTTACAAACACCGGGAGGTTTGACATCACAAACACGGTCGCTTTGGGGGTCCCTGCATGCTGACAGTACGTCTTCTCGTGCTTGGCCCTGTCATCCCTTCTGCACCCTGTCATCCAGATTGGGCCCCCATCATCCAGACTGGACCACATCATCCATACTGGACCCCCATCATCCAGACAGGACCCCCATCATCCAGACTGGACCCCCATCATCCAGAATGGACCCCGTCATCCAGACTGGACCCCCATCATCCAGACTGGGTCCCCGTCATCCAGACTGGACCCCCATCATCCAGACTGGACCACATCATCCAGACTGAACCCCCATCATCCAGACTGGACCCCCATCATCCAGACTGGGTCCCCGTCATCCAGACTGGACCCCGTCATCCTGACTGGACCCCCATCATCCAGACTGGGCCCCCGTCATCCAGACTGGACCACATCATCCAGACTGAACCCCCATCATCCAGACTGGACCCCCATCATCCAGACAGGACCCCCATCATCCAGACTGGACCCCCATCATCCAGACTGGGCCCCCATCATCCAGACTGGACCACATCATCCAGACTGAACCCCCATCATCCAGACTGGACCCCCATCATCCAGACTGGGTCCCCGTCATCCAGACTGGACCCCCATCATCCAGACTGGACCCCCATCATCCAGACTGGGCCCCCGTCATCCAGACTGGACCACATCATCCAGACTGAACCCCCATCATCCAGACTGGACCCCCATCATCCAGACAGGACCCCCATCATCCAGACTGGACCCCCATCATCCAGACTGGGCCCCCATCATCCAGACTGGACCACATCATCCAGACTGAACCCCCATCATCCAGACTGGACCCCCATCATCCAGACTGGGTCCCCGTCATCCAGACTGGACCCCGTCATCCTGACTGGACCCCCATCATCCAGACTGGGCCCCCGTCATCCAGACTGGACCACATCATCCAGACTGAACCCCCATCATCCAGACTGGACCCCCATCATCCAGACAGGACCCCCATCATCCAGACTGGACCCCCATCATCCAGACTGGGCCCCCATCATCCAGACTGGACCACATCATCCAGACTGAACCCCCATCATCCAGACTGGACCCCCATCATCCAGACTGGGTCCCCGTCATCCAGACTGGACCCCCATCATCCAGACTGGACCCCCATCATCCAGACTGGGCCCCCGTCATCCAGACTGGACCACATCATCCAGACTGAACCCCCATCATCCAGACTGGACCCCCATCATCCAGACAGGACCCCCATCATCCAGACTGGACCCCCATCATCCAGACTGGGCCCCCATCATCCAGACTGGACCACATCATCCAGACTGAACCCCCATCATCCAGACTGGACCCCCATCATCCAGACTGGGTCCCCGTCATCCAGACTGGACCCCCATCATCCAGACAGGACCCCCATCATCCAGACAGGACCCCCATCATCCAGACTGGACCCCCATCATCCAGACTGGGCCCCCATCATCCAGACTGGACCACATCATCCAGACTGAACCCCCATCATCCAGACTGGACCCCCATCATCCAGACTGGGTCCCCGTCATCCAGACTGGACCCCCATCATCCAGAAAGGACCCCCATCATCCAGACAGGACCCCCATCATCCAGACTGGACCCCCATCATCCAGACTGGGTCCCCGTCATCCAGACTGGACCCCCATCATCCAGACAGGACCCCCATCATCCAGACTGGGCCCCCGTCATCCAGACTGGACCACATCATCCAGACTGAACCCCCATCATCCAGACTGGACCCCCATCATCCAGACAGGACCCCCATCATCCAGACTGGACCCCCATCATCCAGACTGGGCCCCCATCATCCAGACTGGACCACATCATCCAGACTGAACCCCCATCATCCAGACTGGACCCCCATCATCCAGACTGGGTCCCCGTCATCCAGACTGGACCCCCATCATCCAGACTGGACCCCCATCATCCAGACTGGGCCCCCGTCATCCAGACTGGACCACATCATCCAGACTGAACCCCCATCATCCAGACTGGACCCCCATCATCCAGACAGGACCCCCATCATCCAGACTGGACCCCCATCATCCAGACTGGGCCCCCATCATCCAGACTGGACCACATCATCCAGACTGAACCCCCATCATCCAGACTGGACCCCCATCATCCAGACTGGGTCCCCGTCATCCAGACTGGACCCCGTCATCCTGACTGGACCCCCATCATCCAGACTGGGCCCCCGTCATCCAGACTGGACCACATCATCCAGACTGAACCCCCATCATCCAGACTGGACCCCCATCATCCAGACAGGACCCCCATCATCCAGACTGGACCCCCATCATCCAGACTGGGCCCCCATCATCCAGACTGGACCACATCATCCAGACTGAACCCCCATCATCCAGACTGGACCCCCATCATCCAGACTGGGTCCCCGTCATCCAGACTGGACCCCCATCATCCAGACTGGACCCCCATCATCCAGACTGGGCCCCCGTCATCCAGACTGGACCACATCATCCAGACTGAACCCCCATCATCCAGACTGGACCCCCATCATCCAGACAGGACCCCCATCATCCAGACTGGACCCCCATCATCCAGACTGGGCCCCCATCATCCAGACTGGACCACATCATCCAGACTGAACCCCCATCATCCAGACTGGACCCCCATCATCCAGACTGGGTCCCCGTCATCCAGACTGGACCCCTATCATCCAGACAGGACCCCCATCATCCAGACAGGACCCCCATCATCCAGACTGGACCCCCATCATCCAGACTGGGCCCCCATCATCCAGACTGGACCACATCATCCAGACTGAACCCCCATCATCCAGACTGGACCCCCATCATCCAGACTGGGTCCCCGTCATCCAGACTGGACCCCCATCATCCAGAAAGGACCCCCATCATCCAGACAGGACCCCCATCATCCAGACTGGACCCCCATCATCCAGACTGGGTCCCCGTCATCCAGACTGGACCCCCATCATCCAGACAGGACCCCCATCATCCAGACTGGACCCCCATCATCCAGACTGGACCCCCATCATCCAGACTGGGCCCCCATCATCCAGACTGGACCACATCATCCAGACTGAACCCCCATCATCCAGACTGGACCCCCATCATCCAGACTGGGTCCCCGTCATCCAGACTGGACCCCCATCATCCAGACTGGACCCCCATCATCCAGACTGGGCCCCCGTCATCCAGACTGGACCACATCATCCAGACTGAACCCCCATCATCCAGACTGGACCCCCATCATCCAGACAGGACCCCCATCATCCAGACTGGACCCCCATCATCCAGACTGGGCCCCCATCATCCAGACTGGACCACATCATCCAGACTGAACCCCCATCATCCAGACTGGACCCCCATCATCCAGACTGGGTCCCCGTCATCCAGACTGGACCCCGTCATCCTGACTGGACCCCCATCATCCAGACTGGGCCCCCGTCATCCAGACTGGACCACATCATCCAGACTGAACCCCCATCATCCAGACTGGACCCCCATCATCCAGACAGGACCCCCATCATCCAGACTGGACCCCCATCATCCAGACTGGGCCCCCATCATCCAGACTGGACCACATCATCCAGACTGAACCCCCATCATCCAGACTGGACCCCCATCATCCAGACTGGGTCCCCGTCATCCAGACTGGACCCCCATCATCCAGACTGGACCCCCATCATCCAGACTGGGCCCCCGTCATCCAGACTGGACCACATCATCCAGACTGAACCCCCATCATCCAGACTGGACCCCCATCATCCAGACAGGACCCCCATCATCCAGACTGGACCCCCATCATCCAGACTGGGCCCCCATCATCCAGACTGGACCACATCATCCAGACTGAACCCCCATCATCCAGACTGGACCCCCATCATCCAGACTGGGTCCCCGTCATCCAGACTGGACCCCCATCATCCAGACAGGACCCCCATCATCCAGACAGGACCCCCATCATCCAGACTGGACCCCCATCATCCAGACTGGGCCCCCATCATCCAGACTGGACCACATCATCCAGACTGAACCCCCATCATCCAGACTGGACCCCCATCATCCAGACTGGGTCCCCGTCATCCAGACTGGACCCCCATCATCCAGAAAGGACCCCCATCATCCAGACAGGACCCCCATCATCCAGACTGGACCCCCATCATCCAGACTGGGTCCCCGTCATCCAGACTGGACCCCCATCATCCAGACAGGACCCCCATCATCCAGACTGGGCCCCCGTCATCCAGACTGGACCACATCATCCAGACTGAACCCCCATCATCCAGACTGGACCCCCATCATCCAGACAGGACCCCCATCATCCAGACTGGACCCCCATCATCCAGACTGGGCCCCCATCATCCAGACTGGACCACATCATCCAGACTGAACCCCCATCATCCAGACTGGACCCCCATCATCCAGACTGGGTCCCCGTCATCCAGACTGGACCCCCATCATCCAGACTGGACCCCCATCATCCAGACTGGGCCCCCGTCATCCAGACTGGACCACATCATCCAGACTGAACCCCCATCATCCAGACTGGACCCCCATCATCCAGACAGGACCCCCATCATCCAGACTGGACCCCCATCATCCAGACTGGGCCCCCATCATCCAGACTGGACCACATCATCCAGACTGAACCCCCATCATCCAGACTGGACCCCCATCATCCAGACTGGGTCCCCGTCATCCAGACTGGACCCCCATCATCCAGACAGGACCCCCATCATCCAGACAGGACCCCCATCATCCAGACTGGACCCCCATCATCCAGACTGGGCCCCCATCATCCAGACTGGACCACATCATCCAGACTGAACCCCCATCATCCAGACTGGACCCCCATCATCCAGACTGGGTCCCCGTCATCCAGACTGGACCCCCATCATCCAGAAAGGACCCCCATCATCCAGACAGGACCCCCATCATCCAGACTGGACCCCCATCATCCAGACTGGGTCCCCGTCATCCAGACTGGACCCCCATCATCCAGACAGGACCCCCATCATCCAGACTGGACCCCCATCATCCAGACTGGACCCCCATCATCCAGACTGGGCCCCCATCATCCAGACTGGACCACATCATCCAGACTGAACCCCCATCATCCAGACTGGACCCCCATCATCCAGACTGGGTCCCCGTCATCCAGACTGGACCCCCGTCATCCAGAAAGGACCCCCATCATCCAGACAGGACCCCCATCATCCAGACTGGACCCCCATCATCCAGACTGGGCCCCCATCATCCAGACTGGACCACATCATCCAGACTGAACCCCCATCATCCAGACTGGACCCCCATCATCCAGACTGGGTCCCCGTCATCCAGACTGGACCCCCATCATCCAGACTGGACCCCCATCATCCAGACAGGACCCCCATCATCCAGACTGGACCCCCATCATCCAGACTGGGTCCCCGTCATCCAGACTGGACCCCCATCATCCAGAAAGGACCCCCATCATCCAGACAGGACCCCCATCATCCAGACTGGACCCCCATCATCCAGACTGGGCCCCCATCATCCAGACTGGACCACATCATCCAGACTGAACCCCCATCATCCAGACTGGACCCCCATCATCCAGACTGGGTCCCCGTCATCCAGACTGGACCCCGTCATCCTGACTGGGTCCCCGTCATCCAGACTGGACCACATCATCCAGAAAGGACCCCCATCATCCAGACTGGACCCCCATCATCAAGACTGGGCCCCCATCATCCAGACTGGGCCCCCATCATCCAGACTGGACCACATCATCCAGACTGAACCCCCATCATCCAGACTGGACCCCCATCATCCAGACTGGGTCCCCATCATCCAGACTGGACCCCCATCATCCAGAAAGGACCCCCATCATCCAGACAGGACCCCCATCATCCAGACTGGACCCCCATCATCCAGACTGGGCCCCCATCATCCAGACTGGACCACATCATCCAGACTGAACCCCCATCATCCAGACTGGACCCCCATCATCCAGACTGGGTCCCCGTCATCCAGACTGGACCCCGTCATCCAGACTGGGTCCCCGTCATCCAGACTGGACCACATCATCCAGAAAGGACCCCCATCATCCAGAAAGGACCCCCATCATCCAGACTGGACCCCCATCATCCAGACTGGGCCCCCATCATCCAGACTGGGCCCCCATCATCCAGACTGGACCACATCATCCAGACTGAACCCCCATCATCCAGACTGGACCCCCATCATCCAGACTGGGTCCCCGTCATCCAGACTGGACCCCGTCATCCAGACTGGGTCCCCGTCATCCAGACTGGACCACATCATCCAGACTGGACCCTGTCATCCAGACTGGACCACGTCATCCAGACTGGACTCCATCATCCAGACTGTGTCCCCATCATCCAGACCAGACCCTGTCATCCAGCCTGGGCCCCCACCATCCAGACCGGACCCCGACATCCAGACCGGACCCCGACATCCCGACGGGGAAATTGGCCTTCTTTCTGTGTGATTCTATTAGCTCATCTTCGTCATCTGGGATTTTGTTGACCTCCAAACAAGCAATCATTGTAAAGTTAAGGTAAAGCTTTGTCTTTCTTGTACAATACAAATAGGTAATTCTTAGAAAAAATTGAGGTTGTGGCATTAGGAAAAGGGTAGAGTTGACGGAGCGAAACCGTGTGTGACTTTGGGAAAATCAAATAATATAAAATTAAAGATGCCTACCGTGTAATGCGCTAAGATGAATTATCTCGACCTGGTGATAATTTTTCCCTGCTTTGGTTCATTTTCTTTGTCTCTCCCTCTTCATCTTTTTATAAAACACACCAACAAGCAAAGCGTATGTTTTAAAAATGCAGCAAAGAAACTTTTTCCTAAAGTGCTGTTCATGACAGCTTATGTCACTTACATGGGATTCATTTAGCATTAACCCCTTAGAATACACCAGAAGTCCACCATTGTGCAAGGATATTGGCATCTTATATACACTGAGTGCTAACAGGAGTATAGCAGTAAACGAGAAGAAAAACAGTAAGGCAGAAAAACATAAAGGGAATCATGGTACACAGCCATCCCTCGAAATGTCAAGGTAAAAAGAGTTTTTTGTTTGCCAAACTACACATCCAGTGCTCTCTTTTGTTCCCATGCCGAGTTGGTTCTGCATAAGAAATGCAAAGTTTACCCATTTTCCAGTCTGGGCCATCAATCATTACAAGACGTAGCATGTCGAGACCCAGGATGAATTCTCATCAGGGTGGCCCAGGAGCCCATCCAGTCACTGTAAATTCCGAAGGGGTCGTCCACACTTGGGACCTACCCTGACCTTGTTCCCGCCCCACTGGGCAGCAGTAAATAGTGTTATAAAGGTGCCTAAAGCCCTAGAAGTTCATTTGCAGATTGACCAGTAGGGAGAAACATTCCCGCCAAAGGCCTGGCTCAAAATGTAACAGATCGTTACTTTCTTGCTTGCTCTTTAAAAAAAAAATTTTTTTTCATTGTTTTTTGACATAAACCTTGGCTTTCTTTCAAGCTGGGCCCAACTCGGGAGGGGGGGAAAAACTGACTTCATCATCACAAATAGACAGTGCTGACTTTTTATGTCTTTGTGTTACTGAAAAGAAGGCGCCACACAGGACTAATCAAGAGGCTGACAATAAATTCTGGGGCCCCGAAAATAACTCTGAAGCGAATTGATTGATACTAACATTTTGAATTTTGCACTAAATTATAATGTTGCCCATGGAAGTTAAATTAATTCAGTTTTTTTTTTTTTCTTTAATTCAGGAGATCCATGTGTGGTGAGGATGTCAGTCTTTTCCACTTGTTCCTCGAGTGCCACTGAAATAGCAGTGAGCTGGTTTTATTTTTAAGGTACTGCTGAGCAAGGACAAATAAAAGGTCGAGGAGGAAAGGGAGCGCGGGGCTGGGGTTGGGGGCAGCTGGCCACTGGCCAGCAGGTGCATGGCACTCCCAGTCCACTGCCCTTTATTCCACAGCCCGGTGCCCTCAGCCCGACTCCTGAATCGGCAGTCCCAGCAGGCTCTGCCAGTGGGGGCTTCAGGTGGGATGATTTAAGTTGCTTGATTCCCTGCGGTGCCTGGGGGACTCAGTCAGTTAAGCGTCAGGCTCTTGATTGGGGCTCAGGTCGCGTTCTCGCGGTTCATGGGTTCGAGCCTTGTGTCGGGCTCCGTGCTGGCGGTGTGGAGCCTGCTTGGGATTCTCTCTGTCTCCCTCTCAAAGCAGATAAATAAATACACTTAAAAAAAGTCATAAGATGCTCGGTTCCCAGGTAAGAGGCCATTAGAGGCATCTGGAAAGACCATCTGTTTTCGGTTTCCCACTGTTGACTTCAAGTCCGAAAGTGCAGTGTGAGTACAAAGGGAAGTGTCTCCGTGCAGGCGTCTTCGAAAGCATCGCTGAGGCTTCTGATCTCCAGCAATGACGTTGAAGGCCCTTCTCGGAAGCAGCCGTTCTGAGAGGGCGGTCCTCGGGGCAACAGGAATCTCCGGAGAACGTGCTAGAAAGACAGCTCGTCAGGCCCTAGCCCGGAGCCTCTGGGTCCGAAACGTGGGGCGTGTGGCTCGTGAGCGCCGGTCCAGGTGAGGCTGGGGCACCCGGAGGTGAGGGGGCCCCCACCCTGGGTGATCGCACCGTCTTGTGGCAGGTGGGGGTTTTGCCCAGCGGGGTATAGTCACGAAACAAACTGTGATACACGTGGCAGGAAGACAGCTCAGGAGGGGCTTCTGGAGACAGGTTGCTCTCCTGGGTTAGGGGCACCCAGTGGCAGAAAAAAAAAAAACCATTTGCTCCCCCCGCCGCCCCATTTCCCCGGAGATTTCGCAGCCCTTGGCGGTGAGACGGATCTCACCGGTCAACTACATCTAGGAAATAGATGAACAATTAGGTGTAACCAGGGAAAACTTCAACGACTGAAATAATTGAAACGGAATGTGAAGTTTCCACACCAGTAAGGAAGCGGGGATGAAAAGCAACTTCGGGGCGCCTGGGGGGCTCAGTCAGCGGAGCGTGTGACTCTTGATACTGGGGTCGTGAGTTCGAGGCCCGTGCTGCGTGCAGAGATCACCCAAATAAATAAATCTCACGGAAGGAAGGAAAAAAGGAGGGAGGGAGGGAGGGAGGGAGAGGGAGGAAGGAAGGCCCAGATATATTTTCTTTCAAAACATCATTCCAGGGGCGCCTGGGTGGCTCAGTCAAGTAAGCATCTGACTCTTGATTTCGGCTCGTGATCTCAGGGTTTGTGAGTTCCAGCCCCGCATGGGGCTCTACCCTGACAGTGCAGAGACTGCTTGGAACTCTCTCTCTGTCCTTCTCTCTCTCTGCACCTCTCTCTCGGAATAAATGCATAAACTTAAGAAAAAGATAATTCCAGCAACCCCCAAATTCTGGCCATCAAAGTTTGAGTGCCAATCAAGACAGCCATTTATGAAGATGGCAGTGTCATGTGGTAGGAATCTCTAAAAAACCAGAACTTGCATGGGGCGCCTGGGTGGCTCAGTTGGTTGGGCGGCCGACTTCGGCTCAGGTCATGATCTCGCGGTCCGTGAGTTCGAGCCCCGCGTCAGGCTCTGTGCTGACAGCTCGGAGCCTGGAGCCTGTTTCAGATTCTGTGTCTCCCTCTCTCTGATCCTCCCCCGTTCATGCTTTGTCTCTCTCTGTCTCAAAAATAAATAAACGTTAAAAAAAAAAAAAAAAAAAAAAAAAAAACCAGAACTTGCAGAACCTGGTGAGACAAACCTTTAAAACCACACCAGCCCAGATTCCTCTCACGGCCTTGTAAACCCTCCATCAAAGAAATGTACCAAACTCACTTTATGGTCTGCTCTATTATGCATTCACATATTTGTGCCTTTCATACCTTCCTTGTTGGAGAAAATCCTGTCTTTGCTTTTAAGGGTAATTCCCTTTACACTCCGTGAAGCTATAAAGAGCGAATCATCTGTCGCATTAGCACAGAACCTGTGAGCACCAAAATGTTTCTCTGCGACATTCTCTCCCCTCCTAATTGGCCCCTCCTCCCAATCCAAACTATTGGTCCAATTGTGCTCACTGATGTTCTCCAGATACGAATCACTTACCGCCCCTCAGGCGCTAAGCATCATCACAGGAGTTTGAAAAGCTGTAACAGCGTTGCCCACCCTGTTGATGGTAACGTTTTCTAAAATGGGATCAAACACAATCTCGGAAACCACTAGACCCGACTGGCTTGACCTTCTGCTCCCTGATGCTGTGGGTCTGGTGGCGGGAAGCAGACCGGGCCATTTGGACTTCTGGCCGCTGATGTCCGGGTTCAACGGGCCGCGGATCTGGATGAGGTGACCATCCATCTTGCCTCCCCGCCCCTCAGCCTGAGTGTTCCCACCTCCAAAATGGTACGTGTAACACTACCTTACTCCACAGGGCCAGTGGTTAAAAATTGCAGTTTTGGGGGCACCTGGGTGGCTCAGTCGGTGAAGCGTCCGGCTTCGGCTCAGGTCACGATCTCACGGTTCGTGAGTTCGAGCCCCGCATCAGGCTCTGTGCTGACGGCTCAGAGCCCGGAGCCTGCTTCGGATTCTGGGTCTCCCTCTCTCTCTGCCCCTCCCCTGCTCTCTCTGTCTCTCTCTCTCTCTCTCTCGAAAATGAATTTTAAAAATAGCAGTTTTTGTTATTATTCTGGCCATCGATGGCTATCGGACATCTCTGTGCCTTTGAACAGCTCCATTTGTGTGAATGAAGCAGCACACAGAGATTTATTGACTTATGTGTCTACCTATTTCTTTACATTTTTAAATGCTCAGAGGAGGAAGGGGGAGGAGGAGGAAGAAACGTAAGGTGGCCGGAGGCGGTGGGGAGAGCAGCCAGGAAACAACTCTGATTACAGGAGAGGAGGGCAGAGAGGACAAGAAGCAACAAAAAATATACGTGGCTCACAAAGCCCAAAATATATACTTTGTGGCTCTTTAGAGGAAATGTTTGCTGACTCATGCCCTAGAGGAAGCCGGCTGTGCCCTAGAGGAAGAGGCGTTAACACCTCTCAGAGCAAGAGCAAGGGTTTCCAGCAGTCTCTTCATGCCTCCGCCCGGAAACTGATCACAGAGTCATTTCCCCCATAACCAATGGTCAGAGAGCTAGAGTCGGTCAAGATTTAAAACTCAAGGACGTAGACCCCACCTCTCAATTGGAACCCCAACCTCATTTGGAATGAGGACTAAATCCAAGCCCTTCCTTGCCCCTTCGCCTGGATTCTCTTGCTCAGTGAACAACCTGAACGGCTGCATGTGGCAGCCCTGCCAGGAGAGATCCACAAAAGGAAGTCTCTGGTTCTGATTGACCATTCACCTTCCGCAAATGATTTCTTAATGCCAGAACAGGAAGAACAGGTGGTTCGCTGTGAAACACTCTCTCCTGATTTCCCAAATGACAAGATCTAGGGACATTCCAAGTTGTCTAAGCAGTTTCCCAAACGTATGACAGTAGCATTCCCTCTTGGTACATGCCTTGGATGTCTCTAGGAAACCACTTCAGGTAATGCCGTCTAATGGACCGGATGATATAATTAAGTCCCAGTTACTGAGCGGCCCATCCCATTACCCCGTGAATCTATGCCAATCTAAAGTTTAATCGCTCATGAGAGACCAGTAAAGAAACACCTCTTTGATAAAACAGCGCAACTGGGACTTTTTATGCCTTCATGTTCGGGAACATAAATTCAACATCTGTAGTCACACGTGGGCTAGATACACACACTTCCCCCGGCAGACGACCGCTGTGCTGGGTCATTGCTTGCTCAGTCAGAATCCCGTAGAACTTGATGTTCTAAGGACAGTTGTGTTATTACTTTTCTAAATATTATAACACAGGGAACAGAACTGCCTCAGAACCCAGAGGCTAAGTATTTTGTATCCCCAAACTGCTAAATCATTCCTGAGGGATTCACACAAATATGCGCTCGAGGGGTGAGTGACAGAGGAGACCCACGAAGACAGAAAAGAGGATTCCATTCAAATAAATACAATTTTTTTAATTTTGTTTAACGTTTATTTATTTTTGAGACAGAGAGAGACAGAGCATGAACGGGGGAGGGTCAGAGAGAGGGAGACACAGAATCTGAAACAGGCTCCAGGCTCCGAGCAGTCAGCACAGAGCCCGACGCGGGGCTCGAACTCACGGACCGCGAGATCGTGACCTGAGCCGAAGTCGGCCGCTTAACCGACTGAGCCACCCAGGCGCCCCCAAATAAATACAATTTTGACGCTAATGGGACGCCCCTTTAAAGAAAAGGAAAAAAGAAAAGAAAAAAAACCCAGAATACTGCATTATTCAGGAAATACCTGAAATTAGGATTTCATCTTAAGAGGACGTGGTCCCCCAAATCCCAGAGTGTGACGAAGGAAGACACATTTTTTTTTTCAGATGCCAAAGTCGGAGAAAGCGATTGGAAAGGGCTAACCCAGACCAATCGCCTGAGAAAGAATTTTTAAAAGAACTCTGATTTATCAAGTTTGGCCACAATTTTTTATTGATGTAAACTTTCGGTTTTTTTCCCCAAATCTTTCACTCCCCGTAAATGAACAATGGTGGCTAGGGAAAAAAATGTCTCTCCTGCTAACACCACTGACATCCTACCCCCCGCTCGGGTGGCTACCCTGTTCGCGAATTGAAAACCGTTTAATGATTCCCGGAGATAGAATGTGGCTCGGGGTTTGGTCCCCACAACCCAAAGCCATTTCTGACCGCCATTTGCTGGCATCCCGCCCTCGGAGAGTTAGCCTTGGTGGCAAAGACCACTCCAAAGGCGTGACGATTCGGTACGAGAGGTCAGGTGTTTCGCTGATGCGAGTGGCCGCATCGTGAGCTCGTATGTCACTGGCACCCCTCCTTTTTCACACAGCGAGCAGATGTTTGAGGAACTGGACGCGCCCATGAAGAATGAGCAGGGCTTTTCAGAACCATTACGATGTCTTCGCACCCCGTGAAACTGAGGGGGTGGTTGGACCGCACGGTTTCCCAGCATCCACTGTGCAAGAGCTTTCGTGTGCGACCAGGGCGCCCCCTCCTGCCTACCTGACACCAAACACCTGGGCGACCTGGGTCTTACTCAGCCCTCATTTTTACCGACAAGGGCAGAGGAGGTCCAGAGAAGGAGGGCACTTGCTCTGGACCTCACCGTAGTTGCAGAAAGAACTGGAAACTTTACTGTGTTCCCATCAGTCGGTCGTGTCTTCTTTCGTAGCCTTGGTGAGGCTCTTCATGGATCAAAAGCTGACTTTCCAAGAGCAGCCACCTGCACGTAGGTTCGCCCTTACATCAAAAGCACAGATCCCAACAAAGCGAGCACCAGAATCTTGTTCGGTCCTTAGCAGAAGCCCCTGTCTCAGGAAGCCATTCCCCAGAACTGGCCCTATTCCAGTTCTGTGGTTGAATGGTGGGGACCCTCTCCTCCTCCTCCTTCTTCTTCGATGAACACTTTGCCCTTGGAAGTAAAACAACCCTTTCTTTGATGGCGTCTGAAGGCACTCTGGCATTTGCCCCGGTGACCACAGATGTTCTGCCCATGCCAAGGTCACACTGTTCACCTAATTGTATCTCTTTGTGTTTGAATAATAGACAGCAATCAAGAAGTAAAAATTTTGCCTCGTGCAGGAAGAAAAGAGGCTTACAACATCTAAGGGTGATGGGGCGCTTGGGTGGCTCAGTCGGTGAAACATCCGACTCCTGGTTTCAGCTCAGGTTGAGATCTCACCGCCCGTAGGTTCGAGCCCCGCGTGGGGCTCTGTGCTGACAGTACGGAGCCTGCTTGGGATTGATTCTCTCTCCCTCTATCTCTGCCCCTTCCCGCTAGTGCTCTCTGCTCTCAAAATGAATAAACTTAAGGGCATTGAAAAATAAAGATAAATAGAAGTGAAAAACAAGACCAATTACACAATTAAAAAATATCAACTAAGAACACAACACGATTAGAAGTTTCACACAGAGACCCGTTCCTGGATCAGAAGGGAATTCACACGCTCACCGAAATGAATAGAGAATCCAACACAAAGGCTCCTTTCTTGCTATCTGTCTAATGGGTGTCTTCGTTTTAAGATCTGTCATTAATTAGAAGCAATGAACAATGGTTAAGAAGGACTGACGCAAAGCCCACTGTGACTGGAGACGACTTGTCATACTGAGGCTGGCTGATCCATTAGACGTTCAGTCTCACCCAGTTGAGCCTCCAAAGATAAATTACCAGAAATACAGGCCAGCTTCTGGAAAACTCACCCCCACGAAGAGCCAGTGACAATTCCAGAGCGGATTTTGCAAGTCTGAGGGCCTTCCCTACCTCCGTGGCCATCCCTTTGCCTAGACCGTGAGTGTCCCGTGTCCCCAGCACCAAACTCAAAGCCAGGCACAGACCTGGTGCTATCCAACCAGTTTTCAGACATTGTTTGAGTTGAACTGAGTAAAACGGAATATAATGCAGTTCTGGGAAACACAAGAGGAGGCCAATGTCCCTAAATCCTGAGTGGACAGAAACCGTCCCCAGTCCCCAGTCCCCTGCTGACCAGGGCCCAGATGCTTGTGATGGTGAGGCCCCAGGCGGGGGTGTGGTGCCCGTAGCACAGATGATGTGAAGAACTGAATTTCCCAGAGAGCTCACGCTTGTTCCAGAATTAGGGGAGCAAGAGACGGAAAGGGCTTTCCATGGGCTTCTGACGCACAGAACAAAGATTTGTCTGAGGGGATGCCACTTTCCTTTGAAAGCTCAAAGGACGTCTTCCAGCAAGGAGGTGAGCAGTGAAGGCCGTGTGCTTGCCCAACGTCCTCAGGCCGCCCCAGAGCCCAGGAAATGCCCTCTGTTTCCCGAACCCACGCAAGCTTGAACTCAAGACAGATGCGGAAATTATCTCCATACCGTGTGGATAAACGGGTAAAGTTCTATGAAAGGCCAGTCTCAGCTATTTGAACCAGATGGAGACCTTATTGGCGATGGGGAGGCTCATTTCATTGCGACTTTGATTTTCTTTTTAATGTGTATTTATTTTTGAGAGAGAGAGAAGAGAGAAAGAGGGAGACACAGAATCCGAAACGGGCTCCAGGCTCCGAGCTATCAGCAGAGTCCGACGCGGGGCTTGAACCCACGATCCGTGAGATCATGACCTGAGGTGAAGTCGGATGCCACCCAGGCGCCCCAGGACTTTGAATTCTTTATCCCGGTCTTCGCTCCGCCTTGGCGTAGCTGCAGCCACGTCAGAGAGGGGGCACGGGTGGGCCCTGAATCTCTGGGCCTCAGTTTGCTCATTTGCTAAATGGGGCCAATGATCACGCCGCCCTCGTTAGTCGGGAGGACTGCACGGGCCACTGTGAGTACAGCTCAGTAGCTGTGCCCGTGTCCGCAGGAAGCACCGTGTGGACCTGAGCCCTGAGCCTTGGGACCTCTCCCAAGCCTGCCCCTGCCTCCCTCAGTCTTGCTCCTCCCGTAAACAGCAGCGACTTCCCTAAATGTATGTTCAATAACAAAAAATGGCCGCGATTCTGCTAAATTTGTCAAAGTCACGGCATCCCTTTGCTTGGTGTTTAAAAAAAAAAAGTACCTATTAAGCAAATGTACATTTCCAAAAAAAAAGCAATAAACAGATGTCTCTCATTAGCGAAATAATGTGCCCAACTTTAATCTTCTTCCTTCATGCTCATCAATAGATGTGATGGAATAAAGCCTTCAGCCAAATACTCAATTTCGCGAGTTTTCAGACATGAGGAACTTTGTAAAGTTGAGACAAAGGACACACCGGCTTGGCTAGATTCTGGACAAGGACACAGCTGCCAGTGTCAGCTTGTTCTGGGATCATATTCCAACATGGTATCCAAATAAAACGATTTCCCTAAAGGAGACTGGATTGATCCCTCCAGGATCAGAAGAGTAACAAAAAACAAGGCTGGGAAAGCATTAACCTTGACCTGACCTTGTGTGCACCACCATATCTGTGCCTGGCCCCTGTGCTCAGGGAATGTAGAATGACCTCTGTCTCATCACTGGACCGGAGACGGGGTCCGGGTCCCTCTCCTGTAGAAAACTTGGACGACCAGGAGTCACAAAACCCAGGTGGGTGGTCAGGAGGGAAGCTCGCTGGGGGCATCCCCGATCCACAGGTCAACCAGTGTGGGCTCTCCCATCTCTCCGGAAGTAACCGGCCCTCTTCATCTATCTTTTGTTTTCCACTCCCGACAAAGACGCGGCTTCCAAAAAAACACCCGACTTTCCTCTTAACCCTCCCACAAGAAATCACAGCGCGAACGTCGTGGTGAACGTCGTGGAGACTGTAGCTCCCACTCACCCTCGATGGCAGAGGGAAACAGTGAGAAGCGGGGACCTGGGCGCACACAGAAGGTGCCCCGTGTAGAGGGAACCTCTGAATTCTTCAGGGCACTGAAGTTATTTTCTGGCTCAGAGAAAGAGGCACGCATAGCGGCCTGCAAGGAAAAGAACGCTTCGCGGTGCTGCTGACCTTTCCAGTCAAGAAGACAGAGGTCAAGGAGGAAATAAACATGACGAAAGAAGTCTGGGTTATTGAGGGATCCAGGGATCTCCACGGAGGCATCCGGTAGACTTAGCTGCCGCTTGATGCCGATGTCTGAGGATGGAGTTTAGAACCCCTCCGGGTTTGGTGGGGGTCACTTCCAGGAGGCTATAGATGACTGTCCGAAAACCCCCTGGTGTCATCCCTGGGCGCGGACCCTACAAACGCTCTCGGGGCCTCCGTGTGCATCCGGGCAGTGAAGGCTTCGCGGAGGCTCGCTGGAGCCAGGTAGCGGGGCGCCCTTCAAATGGTGCTCCTGGCAGGTGCATGGGTCCCTTCGTAAGGGCAGCATAGGAAGGTTGACACCGTTGTCTCCTCTCTTGCTCTGCTAATTCATGTTTAATCCTACGAAAGATTCACAGACACTGTGCTTGTCCCCTCTGACTTTGACCCTGAAGTCAACATCGATTGCTTTTCACAACAGAGTCACCGTGAAGAGGCCGTCTCATCCTCGGTGGGTAGCCTGGTTGACCGAGGGACCGCCGTGTCCCGGATGGGCTCGCTGGGTGTTTTGTCACTGTGGGTCACTTCGGTTTGGGAACAGTGGCCACAAGTCTGATGGGAAGCTTGGGATCCAGCACAAAGCCTCCTCTGCGCCCGACGCGTTCAGGGTCTGCGAGAAGAGATTTTCCACGGCTCTCTTATCCTGGGTCCCCAGGTTTGTCTCCGGAGCGTCATAGAGGACCTGTGCTGGCTCCGCGTCAGTCTCCGTCGTGCCCGCTGCTGTGTGACTGCGCCTGCCACGCTCCCATGGCTGCCTTGCAGGATATCCGGCTATGTCTCATCCCAAGTGATGAAGTCCGTTCGGCTGGCAAGGAGGTTTTCCAGAACCTTAGTTTGCTTCTCTGGGAAGCGAATGCTGGCAGGGAGCCAGGAGTACACAGTTCATTGGGGACAAAGCCTGTGGAAGACAGACGCAGGAGGAAGCGGAGACGGTTCAGGAAACGGATCTGAGAAAGTTCCAGCCAGCACATCGGGAAGCCCGGAGCGGAGGCTGCCCGTTGGCGGAATCCCGCACCGGGCAGAGCTGGCCAGTCAGGGCATCCCTGCCGCGATCTGCACGGTCTCTGGGAAGAGGGAAAACAGTGGATCCAGAAGGCAAGAGGCAGAGACTGTCAGCTGGCCGGACCATTGCTGCTAAGCGACCACCTATGGAAACCCAGGTGGCCCCCGCCATTGCAGTGACCACAGGGCGCCTGTAATGGACCCACTTGTACTCCCGAGCCGGGCTCGTTACTCTACGGGTCTTTATTGGAGAAGCAGTTTCAGTCACGCGTCTGCCCCCTCCTTGATGCCTTCATTCTTTTAACAGATACTTGCAGGGCCGGATCTTTCATCCGGCCCCGGCCAGGGAGAGTATCACTCCTGCTAAGAGCTCGCCCTCTGGTGGCAGTCAGGCCACCGGCCAGGCCTCCGCACCGTGGGACAGCGATGGTGCTGCGGTACTCACAGGGCGCTGGGGTGTGCCCTGGGGGTGTGCCGGGGACGGGTATGCACCCGGCCCCGTGAGGCCCGGCCAACCGTCCAGGGTCCCGCAGAGCCAATCTGTGCCTCTGATCTTCCTGGTGGCCAACATTCTGCATTGCTGGAGAGATACGTGGTGTTACAACTGACATGGGCACATGTTATCACCGCGGTGACTCTCTCTTCGTGTTCAGGGAGGACCCAGGACCGGACAAGCCGATTCCTTCTCTTTTGGAACCCTTGCAGCAGTGAGCTGTCAGAAGCTGACGTCCAAAAGCAAGCGGGCATGGGGTCAGAGGTTATACGTCAGACCCCCCCCCCTCCCCCCCCCCCCCCCCCCCCCGCGACGGGGAGGAGAGAAACCAGGGCAGGTGGAGGAAGGGGGCAAGAGAGAAATAGATAGTAAAGATAAACACCTGCACTTAGATACTTAGTTACAAACCAAACCCAAATCCAGGCAGGAGACAGTAAGGTATTTAATAGCAGTTACTCATAATATCAGGTGTTATTATTGTCTCTGTTTTATAACTGAAGGAACTAAGTTTGAACACGAAGCAGAAACGCAGAGAGAGGCTGGATGAGATTGCATTCAGCTCCAGGGACAGGATCCAAGGGGCTGGTTCCTAGTCCCCCCAAGCCCAGTAAGATAGACGCTTGTGGACGTTAAGGTACACGTGGGCTCCCACGGTGACCCCCGCGGAGGCTGCCCATTAGGAAGAAGAGGCAGGTCCCCGTCCCCCACCCCTGCCACCTCACCTTGTGACAGTGTCCGCTGACTGGGGGACAGAGCTCCCACTCCCCACCCGGGCACCAAGCACGGTTTACGTCTACAGAGGGGAAGGCGGGTGAAGTCAAAGACCGGCAGCCCCCAAAGGCAGACCATGTGATTAACGGGGGCGGGGAGGAGGTCATTTGCTGGGTGCAACAGGGGGATGTACGTTGCCCATCGGGGAGCTGTTTCCGGCAGGGAGGATGGGATGCTCGGGAGGAATCACCCCGGTCCCCCCTTCTCGGCGTTGTGGACGGTTCACCCTGAAGCTGACAGTGAGCTGTATCCACTGAGAAGACAACAACGCTTCCCTGAACCACGGCTGTGTGTCAGGTACGGCCTCGGGCCTGGGGATAAGACGGGACAAAAAGGCAGAGGGAAGTCCCCACTGCACTGCCGGGGGACTTACATGCTGGGGCGGGGGTAGGCGGGGATCAGGTGTATCAGTGACGTGCGCAGCACCCCCATCAGGGGCAGAAGGGCCACGGATGAGAGTAAGCGAGGAGGGGGTGCAGGGAGTGTGGCTGGCAGCTGGGGGTGCAACTTTAGGGAAATAGGTAAGAATCCCTCGGTGAGGAGGTCATCCCGTTGGAGGGGCTCTGTGTAGCAAACGAAAAGCAGAAGCACAGAATGGTCACGGTAATGACCTGACAAAGCCCCTACTATGCGCCAGGGTCGGTCGCCCACGATTTACTTTACTGATTCTGCGTTTTACAGATACGCTGCGGAGCAGATAATTAAGAAGCTTGCCCGAGTGACACTGGCTGGGAGCCGTAGGGACAGGCGGTGAACTGGGCTCTGACAAAGAGTCCCCACACTGTCCCTGGAGAGTGGATAGGGGGATAAGGCCGTCAGTCGTCAGTCTGTAGCCGCGTAGACAGCAGTGCCTCGGGGGTCCTAATAGGACACATTGGCAAGCCTGTGGTGAAGTTCATGAACATATACAGCTCGAAGAAGAGTTCTGGGCGCGGGTACATGTTCAACTAAGGATGTTGGTTATTCTTACTAATGTCACTGTTATGAGGAGTGCCTTTTTTTTTAATGTTTATTTATTTTTGACAGAGAGAGAGAGAGAGAGAGAGACAGAGCATGAGCAGGGGAGGGGTAGAGAGAGAGGGGGACACAGAATCGGAAGCAGGGTCCAGGCTCCAAGCTGTCAGCACAGAGCCCGACGCGGGGCTCGAACTCACGGACCGCGAGATCATGACCTGAGCCGAAGTCGGACGCTTACCCCACTGAGCCACCCAGGCGCCCCTACTCTTTCTTTTTCTTTAATGTTTATTTATTTTTGAGAGAGAGAAAGAGACAGAGTGTGAGTGGTGTGGGGGGGGGTGGTCAGAGAGAGAGGGAGACACAGAATCCAAAGCAGGCTCCAGGCTCTGAGCCATCAGCACAGAGCCCAACATGGGGCTCGAACTCACGGACCGCGAGATCATGACCTGAACCGAAGTCGGACGCTCAACCAACTGAGCCACCCAGGCGCCCCATGAGGAGTGCCTTTTAAATCAAGGTTAAGATATGGGAAAAAAAGTCATCCTCGGAGAGAAAGTCAGAAGCTGTTTCCTTGCTGGGGCCATGAACTGTCTGAGGAGTATCTATCTGTGTCTTTGTTTCTGGGCTTTTCCACCACCTCAGCCGCCTTCCTGGTGCTCTGTCCCCAGCCATCATTGGGGACGGAGGCCACATGCTCACGGGAGGACAGTGATCGAAGTCCCGATGGCCCAGGCTGGTCCCATGGGGAGAAGCCATGTCTCCGTAAGCTCATTCCATGGCAGGGGTGACTCTGGGGGCACAGGACCTGCTGCGGGGCCACGGGAACCAGACACAGCTGCTCGTTAGTGACATGTCTTGGGGGGGGGGGGGTCTTGCTATGGCCACCATCATTCTTTCCACTGCCATCATTCTTTCTTTCCTTTATTAATTTATTTGAACGCTTGCACAAGAAAGCCATCCACCCACCTTGATGGGAGCCCCACAGGGTAACAGGATTGTTTTTATTTTTTAAGTGGTGGACCCAGGTCTGCTCGTCTATGGGTTGATATGTGACGTTTGAGTCGTTATGGCTTCCTCTACAAAATTACGTGTGTATAGCTTGTTTTATTAAAGTGACAGTTACTCTCCTCTTTGCTCTTGTCCTTAAGCTGAAAAGGACACCCTTCAATTCCTCCTCCCATGTAACACATAAGAGGGCGCTCCGACGGGAGATTCCCCCACCCCCCACCCCCCAGCCCCCACTGGCGTATAAATAGTAAGGAGCAGTTCCAGAAATCACTTGCTATTTTATCGGAGGGAACTTTAAAAGGCCTCATTTTTAGAAATGCCTTCAAACTGAAATTTTAAAATTTCCCTCCGCTTATTCTAGGGGCCCAAACCTAGAGAAGGCAGCACACAAAAATGGGGAAAAGATAAGCTGAAGACTGAAGGGGGAACGTGCAGTCTGATTAACGTTACTAACTCTCCCTTTCATCGGAGGTGCAGAGACACGGACGCAACAGGCCAGCGTGGCCGGAAGGAAGGTGTGGTCCTGACCACGCGCCCACGTGTGGCCACCCGGCCTGCTCCCGGACGTGGGTGTCCCGCAAGGAGAGATTTCTTCTTTTAGGACAGGGTTCATAGGAAAATTAAGCGTCAGGAAGCAGCCTTCTGCAGCCTCCAACGTGAACTGGATGCATTTCCTCTACCCAAGGGCAAGGCTTTATTCTGCCTGCTTTGAAACGGCCTTGTCGGTTTGTGTTTTCAGGAATAAAGGTTTGTGGGAGGGTCACACGGTGGTCAGAAATCATTTGTGAGCATTTCAATGGCCTCATGGGTCTTTTGTCAGGAGCACGCATCCTCGTCCGGGAGTGAGGCCCTTGGACCTGGGGACCATCCCCGTCCCCAGGAGGCAACGGTGACCAACCCCGTGGGCCGCGCTTTACAGAAGCGGGGCTCACACCATGGCCGCTGGCGCCCCCCGGGGCTTGAAAAAGAGCCGTCCCTTTTGTTACATTAAAATGAGTTCTCAGCACGATTCTGAGCGCCTCTCCAACAGCAGCCAACCTGTTTAATGAGGAAAAAGCTGGTCTCAGGTCGGAGTCCTTGTCAGTCAGTCCAACTTGAATTTAGGGACATATTTTGCACCCATTGCACATTTGGAGAGGAATTGTGTTCGTGTGCAGGTGATCCCTAGCTCCGTTTCTGGCGGAGACATATAATTTCCTTCAGCAATGTGTTCATTGGAGCACAAGCCTGCATCGTGTTTTCTTTTTTTTTTTTTAATGTTTATTTTTGAGAGAGAAAGGGGGGAGGGGCAAGTGGGGGAGGGGCAGGGAGAGGGGGGGGGGCGGGACACAGAATCCGAAGCAGGCTTCAGGGTCCGAGCTGTCAGCACGGAGCCCGACGCGGGGCTCGAACCCACGAACCGTGAGATCGTGACCGGAGCTGAAGTTGGACGCTTCACCGACTGAGCCACCCAGGCGCCCCCCTTTGTTTTAATGTTTATTTATTTTTGAGAGACAAGAGAGACAGAGAGACAGAGCATGAGCGGGGGAGGGGCAGAGAGAGAGGGAGGCACGGATCCAGGCTCTGAGCCGTCAGCACGGAGCCTGACGTGAGGCTCGAACCCATCATGACCTGAGCCAACGTCGGACGCCTAACCGACCGAGCCCCCCAGGCGCCCCACCCGTATCATGTTTTCTTTGACGCCCAGCTTCCTCCATTCGGATGCTTGTGCCGCACACCCTTCCACGGAGGGAACAGACCCCCATAGATCCGTCTGTTGTGCTGTCGGTGTGCGTGTGGATGCTTCCCTCTGTGGGCTAGGGTCGCAAATGCGGTTCTAGGGCGTGTGTCTACTCTGGAGTCATGGGGATGCGTATACGCAGCTGGGATAGACACATCCAAAGAATTTGGGCCTGGGGTGTGGGGGCCCTGGCAGGTGTCAGGGCCCGGATGAGATCCTGACCTCACAGTTACGCTGCCAGGAGCCAGAAGCGCTGTGGCCACACGTCCTTGCCTCGCAGCCTGGCCAGGAGGGACGGTGGCACGAGCCCGTGTTTCCGGGCTCTCCTCCTTCCTGGCTCTGAGCGTATGGATGCCCCCTGTATCGCTGATAACGTTTGTGTCGCTCATCGTCCTGAGACCCTTCCTGGCTCCCAGGGGCCACTGGAGAGAGACCGCTAGCTTAGCAATCACCCGAAAGCCCCCACCAGCCCGTCTTCCCACACGCCCTCGTTCCCTGCACACCCTCTGTTCCAGCCACCCAGGGCGACCCCGCCTGTTGGGAATATGCCGCGTGCCCTTTGTGCCTTCCCAACACTGATCATTCAACAGCATGAAAGGCTGCCGGCGACATGTTTTATCACTTGGTTATGTTCATGACTGCATCTGCCACCCGACTCAAAGGGCCTGGGACACGGGCTCACTCACCTCTCTCTCGTGTCACTGAACCAAAGTGAATGAACAGGGAATAGGCATTGGATGGAAAACCCAAGAAGCCGTTTCGTACGTGTTTTGGCACACGTGTCGCTACTCCTCGCGGTGAACTTCTCATCCCAGCCGGTGATGTGTCCGTGGGGTCCCATCAGGAGAGCAGAACTAGGGGCGCCCGGGGGGCTCAGTCGGTGAAGCGTCCAACGTTGGCTCGGGTCATGATCTCACGGTTCGTGGGTTCGAGCCTCATGTCGGGCTCTGTGCTGACAGCTTAGAGCCTGGAGCCTGCTTTGGATTCTGTGTCTCCCTCTCTCTCTGCCCCTCCCCCACTCACACTCTGTCTGTCTCTCTCTCTCTCTCGAAAATAAAGAAACCTAAAAAAACATAAAAGGACAGAACCTGTCCACATAGTTCAACAGGGATAATTTTGTATGCTATTTATATACGTATACAATAAGCTATTTACAGAGAATATACAGTAATTACAGAGGTGCCATAAGAGCTCAGTCTACAGGAAAGCGAGGCAATCTGGAGAAAAACAGTGTCAGAAAACTGTCAGTACCCTTGGGGCTGGCCAAGCCAAGGATCTGGGACTTTGAGGAAAAGTCTAAACCCTCAAAGAAGGCGGCATCCCCAGGGCCGGAGCTAGTGTGGGAAATCTCCCAGCCGAAGTCAGGGCCACAAGCAGGTGCTCCCCCAGGGCTGGGGTGGGAAGGGCGGGAAGGACTGGACCACAGACGGAACAAAGCCAATGCTGGAAACACCCCCAGAGTAGAGAGAGGGTGCCAAGAGAAATGCTTTGGTTCCTCCCCTGTCCTAACCTTTCAACCTCCCCTCACGGGCCCGGCTGGTCAAGCCCACACAGACGTGCGTGCAGAAGCCTCAGACACAGAGTCTGCAAAGATCAGCCCCTGCCTTGCAGGCCAGAGCAGGGAACGCATCTGAGAGCAAGCAGGAAAGACCCAGCACATGGGAAAAACCGAGGATTCGTCACAATTTTCTTACTTCCACCGGCCGATCGGTTTCGACGGATGCGGGTTGGGGCAGACGGGGTACAGGCGACTGCGGTGGTCCTCCATTTCGCCCCTTCTCCGGGGGGAAAGCCGACCTCACAGGGCAGAACAGAACCCGTCACCGTCGCCCTGCGTCCCTGGGACGATAGCAGTGCTGACCTCGTTCCCCAGGGCCGTCACAACGTCAGCTCCCACCAGGCAACTGCCCTTCTGCCATTCTGAGTATGAGCCTTAAGATCTGGAAAGAAACCAACAAAAGTCACATCCTCAGTAGGAAACCCACGTTCCCCCAGGCCATCATTTATCTCACAGGGGGGATCGCGCGGCGGCTGGTTCTGAAGTTTTCCAGAACCTCCGCTCTCTTCAGCTCGCACGTGGGACGGGTTGGCGCACGAGAGCGGGAAGCAGCGGGCCTAAAGTGGGAGAGAATTCTAGAAGCACGCCAGCTTTCTTTTTTATCACTAAAAGACCCCAGCAACGTTCATTATGTCACCCAGGCAAATACTCATTATTTCACTTCTCCCGTACGTTGTGAATATGCTCTTTTCTTAGCAGCAAATACTGGAGCCGCAAACTGATGGAAACTCCCGAATCCGTAAGGGCACAGCAGAGGCAGAGGGAAGGGGGCACACAGCAGAGGCAGAGGGAAGGGGGCACACAGCAGAGGCAGAGGGAAGGAGTGCCGTGATCCCGGCAGGGGTGAGGTGGCTTCCCCGGTGACAGAGGAGAGGAGCGTCTCCGCTGTAGGACTGCAGCCCAACTGGCCTGTGTTCTGTCTTTCTGCGACAGACAAGTCCCAGTTTCTGTTCTTTGTGATGCAGACGAGGCCACCTGGGTCCAAGACCTGTATACGTTTCCTCCTTCACACGCAGAGTCACGCAGTCCTGTCTGAGGGCCAGGGGCCCGTGGCGTTTCAGGGAATGCTGCGAGATGAGCCTGAGCAGACTCAGTCCCAGCTGCCTCCTGTTGACACGCTTAGCGACGTGCAGACAAACAGTGTGGGAGGTATTTGTAATTCTCAGCCAATGTCCTCAAAGTGCCCCCCAGGAACACAGATGGATGTGCGAGCTGGCTTTCCAACGGTGTAGAGTAAGTGACTGAAAATTCTATCTTCAGTTAGAAATTAACTTGGGGACTTTGGAAATATATCACAATATCTGTGAGCTGGAGAGAGATCTATGAATTTCAATCTGTCAATACGCACCCAAAATACACAGATCCAGGAGCTTGGGACATCTGGTTTACCAGTGTGTCTTTCTCTCTCCCTCTCTCTGTCTCACTGTCTCTCTGTCTCTCTCTCTCTACGCCCTCCCGCCTCTAGCTTCGCTGCTATGCGTGCTCCCGTTTGCGGCCAGGGGCCGTGGTGATTTCCGCAGGTGGGTATCTTCCCACCTGAGTCCAACGCATTTAACTCAATCAACAGAGTTATCGCTCTGAGGCCAAAATATCTCCATTTCCCGTCCTTACCTTTTTTTCTCAGGTGAGTGTGGCCTTCATTTCCAGCTCCGACTGGCAGACTCCTCCCAGGGGTATAAAACGATAGAAGAAATCAGAGGTACGTCCGCCGGGTGCACCCCCGACGGACCTCTCCACTGCCTCCCACAAACCCTTGACGGAATCTTCCAGGCTTGTGTAAAGTTCTGTAACGAGTCCCGTAAGTGACAGGAGCCTCCTATCTGCGGCGAATTCTCATTTAGGATGTGTTTCTCCTCTAATGTGTTTATTCCCCAATTCTTTGTGTCAGGAACGCGCTAAGACAGAAGCCGTAAGGAGCCTGGAGACTCACGGGCCGTATTGTCCCCCGACGGCACACGGTTTGCAGGCTGTAGCTGTCTCCCCTCTGTCTGTTTAATCTGAGCCTAAATACAGGTGTTTGGTGCGGGCTTCTGCAACGGGAAGATGTAACACTGTCAAAGCCACCTCGGAAACCCTGCTTGAGAATCGTGCTCGATTTCCTTCTCCTGAAGGGGTGCCCAAGTCTGACGACCGGCTTTCGTCCTGAAAGCAGTGTGCCTTTTCTCTCAGCCACTATGCAGTTAAGCCTGGATCCTGGGCTGTCTCAACACAGCCAGCTCCTTGCCAATGGAAGCAGACACGGTAAAAATGGAGAAAACTGCACCCCCCAGGGGATACCTCCAAATTCCACCGCACTTAACCCCTAAACATTGATGGTAGGCTGAACACCACACACGTCTCGTATTTTTATGGGGCTTTGCTGAATCTAGAGAGAAACTGATGCCATAAAATTCTAACTTCTAGGGCGAAAAATAAGGAAGGGGGAAAAAACAAGGATGTATAGTATTTTGTTTCTTTTATTTAACTTTTTCTTTTTCTTTCTTTCTTCCTTTATTATTACTATTTTTAATAGAAAATTTATTGTCAAATTGGTTTCCATACAACACCCAGGGCTCATCCCAACAGTACTTTTTTCTTTAAAAATTTTTTTAAAATATTTATTTATTTTTGGGAGACAGAGTGTAAGCAGGGGAGGGGCAGAGATAGAGAGGGAGACACAGAATCCGAAGCAGGTTCCAGGCCCCGAGCTCCGAGCTGTCAGCACAGAGCCTGATACGGGGCTCGAACCCACGAAGCATGGGATCATGACCTGGGCCGAAGTCTGACGCTTAACCGACTGAGCCACCCAGGTGTCCCAATTTTACTTTTTTCTTTAAAAAAAAAACCAAAAAAACAAAACTCACTCCTTCCAAACCTCCACCTAGCTTGGGATCACATAGAATTTTGCATGTAAATCGTCCAAACTGGCCTTTTTAAAAAGTTTATTGATGTATTTTGAGAGAGAGGGGAGGGGCAGAGAGAGAGAGAGAGAGAGAGAGAAACGCAGAGAGAGCGAGTCCCAAGCAGGCTCCACGCTGTCAGCACAGAGCCCAACTCAGGGATTGATCTCGTGAACTGTGAGATCATGACTTGAGCCAAAATCAGGAGTTGGACACTTAGCCAGCTGAGCCACCCAGGCACTCCTGAAATGGACTTTGAACAGTGGACACCTTTAAAAGGATCACACAATTTACTCCCCCCTGACCCTCCAGCTGAAGATTCCAGACCCTCCCTCTTCCAGCCCTGCCCGCAGTCCCATTCCAGTATTAAACTCTGTTACTTGACAGGCTGGTTTTCCTGACACAGATACAATATCCACATCGATACATCCTAAAGGATGTCTTTCCCCCTCTGTGTGGAATGGTCTTGTTTCATCGGAGTTTCCTTGCAAGAGATTTTAACCCATGTAAGTGTCCCTTGCACCCTCTTTTTGAAGCTAAAACACGAGATTTGTGCAGGGCAGTGACAGGAAGCCTTTGCCCGTGAGGAGTCCAGGAACGTAGGATGTAAATGCGTCCAGGTCAAGGCACAGGAAACTCAGCCAACGGTTCCCTAAACCATAAGAATATGTACTTTTTAAAGTGTATTTATTTATTTAGAGACAGACAGAGAGTGAGTGGAGAAGGGACAGAGAGAGAGGGAAAGAGAGTGAATCCCAAGCAGGTCCTGTGCCGTCACCACAGAGCTCAACATATGGGGCTCGAACTCCCGAAACTGAGATCATGACCTGAGCTGAAATCAAGGGTCGGATGCTCAACCTGCTGAGCCACCCAGGCGCCCCAAGAATATGTATTTTGTACTTTGGAAGTCTGGAGGTGACTTCAGAAGTGGTTTCCTCACCAAGGTCCTAGACCCCTGCCATCTCTCTGATACTCCTTTCAAAACCCTACATCAAGATGGGAAAACAGGTCGGTAGGGCTTTCTTGCAGGGCGATTATCATCAAGAGAAAGAGAGTCCCCAGAAGACACCTCCTAACGTCTGAATGGCCCACGCTGGACCCCACGCCTCGGATCCGGTCCATTTCCTGGCAGCAGAAAGGGATTACCTCCACGGGATGAGGCCAGTCACAATTCATCCCCTGGGGTGGGCGAGGGGCAGGCCTCCCCCCCGAAACAGGGAGACATCCCCCTACTCGAGGTACTCAGACATCATTCTGGGGCATGTGACGGTAAGTATCATGGTGACTCCGTAATTCCCTTTCCGTGACTGTGTCCTTCTGGCCCCCTCAAGGAGCAGTTGTCTGTTTGGTGTGTGTGTATCTGTAAATCCTTCCCGATTCTCTGGAATCTTCATAAAAGAGGCAGAACTCAGGCTGAACTCCTAACGCGGGTAGCAGCATCTAGGTCACAGTGTTTTGTATTTATTTTATTTATCTCCGGAGTCACCTACTATTTTCGATAAGTGGATGGTTTTCCATTCCTGCTTTCCATTCATACAGTTTCCTGTGTTTAAAATTTCCTTTCAAAATACATCTGCGTCAGTAAAACAAGACTTTGAAAGTAACTATTACATAGATAATAATACACATATTATGGCAATTATGGGCAACATTGTAGGAATGTTCAACAGAAGATTAAAAACTGGGAAGTGTTGCTTAAAGATTACAAAAAGGAAGATTTGAAAGAGAAACCGGTCTACGGTGCAATTAGACCCTTCGGGAAAACCTGAACGCTGCCTCTAGATTAATTTCTTTAAAAATTTTTTTGTGTCTATTCATTTTTGGAAGACAGAGAGAGACAGAGCCCAAGCAGGGGTGGGGCGGAGAGAGAGGGGGACACAGAATCCGAAGCAGATCCAGGCTCCAAGCTGTCGGCACAGAGCCCGACGTGGGGCTCGAACTCACAGACCGCGAGATCATGACCTGAGCTGAAGTCGGACCCCTCAGACGTCCGGAGGACAGAATCTCCTCCACATCTCCAGTACCTACTGGTTTTCCCATTAATCAAAGACAGGCTAGCATCACACCCACACCCAGCACCTTGGTGAGAATCAGGATCTAACTAGAAAGGGATGTTCCTTTGTACCAGTTGGAACATTGGGCTACAATTAACATCTGAAAGACCGTGAAGAATGAGCTCTCGCAGCAGGTGGCTGAACTCAGGTCCCAGGGAACCAGCTCTGAGCCCTGCAGTTCCTGTGGCTTCTCTTACTCGGACACACACTGACGGGCTGGGCTTCGCACTTGAAATGTTCCAACATCAGCCTTCCAAGCAGGAAGGAGGGGAGCAAGAGAAGAGCCTCTCTTTTGGAAAAGCTCTTTCTTTTAATTTTCTTGGGAAGTTTTCTTTTCTTTTCTTTTTTTCCCACTTTGGTTTATTTGTTTTCCGAGCAGTTGTTCCTCTGACTTCCCTTTCTGTCTCTCTGGCCCCTCCTGGGTCATATGGCCGTCCTTAGACCGGTCACAGGCAACGGGGGTGATGGCACCTGTCTGGCCCAGCCACACTGGCTCCCTCCCTCAGGACGGGACCTTAATGCCATTACCTTCTCTCTGATAGTACCAATGTCAAACGCTTTTCCATGCACATGAAGAACTGACTTATTTCGTGACATAAACTTAGCAAGGTATACAGACCCCTTCCATGCCTCTATTCAACATCTCGGAGCACCCAAGGTGGCTGGGCGAGGCAGACGGTTTCAATAAAGGAAGGCTGCTAAATGCAGCCAAAGCCACACGGATGTAGAATTGCGTTATGGGGTCAGGAAATCTTGCCAGTTTCCTGTTTCCGGTGGAAAGCACTACTCCCCGATATCATAGTCATAGTCATAGCCCAACTGTCTCATAAGGAAAATATAAATGTACGTTTCTTTTCGTCAGCTTGATAAGCGACCCCGTAAAAATCCCCTACCTCCCTTTGCAGACAAATATCAACATTATTTTCCAGTTCAGATATCTTTATTATTCCTTTTTTTTTTTTTTTTTTTTTTTTTAAAAAGAGCTGAATCTGAGCTCCTCTCCATTGTTTCTATGACTTTACTGGGTTTACAAAGAGAAATGATTTTGTTAAACTGTAAGACCGTGGCAGATGGAGAAGCTATAATTTAGAGAGATTAAATGAGCTGAATTTTATATGCCTGTAGCATTTAAGGCATTGAAAAATAACAAAATAATTGGAAAACGACGCATGGTGGACACCAGTCTATCTCTCAGCTGAACGGCTAATAATCACTCCTCACAAGGGCTCCAGATGTGTGTTTCCTCCAATAATGGAGAGTTAAAAATAACATTCCTAATTCCTCCTCCAAATGTGCCTGCTGCCTGGCACTCCCCGGGAGGGGCTGTTGTTGGGTGTCTCGAAGCAGCTTGACAATAAATAAATAAGCGTGTTCATCACATTATTCAGATGCAGTCTTAATTACTTGCTCCAAACTTTCCAAGCAGGCTCCTGGGTTTTCGTCTTCCCCGCTCACGACCTGGTGCTAACTGGATGTGCCTGCTGCGGGATGAATTTTTACTGGAGCTGGGTCGTCGCTTGATCCCTCGTCTGGGGACCAGACGGCACAGCCCGGTCCCCGCCTCACCCGCAAACCCAGCCCCCTGTCCTCACAGCCGTCTTCGGGAGGTGACGCGCACGACAGGCTTGACAGGTGCTGCGCTGAACGTTTCTCAGCTCGAGGGGCTGACTTACCGTTTGCTTTACACGCGTGGAAGTGACTGTGGCCCTTACTCCCCGCCGGGGCCCGGCGACGGGGGAGAGAGATGCCCGATGGTGTCCTGCACTCCAATTGAGAGGGTCGCGGGCTGAAACCATTGGCTGCCTCAGCGTCCCAAAGGCAGGGGTGGCCTTCTGATTTGGGGTTTGGGGAACGAGCCGCGGGATGGCAGGAGGCCCTGAATCTCAGCTTCACGCGTCTGCCACCAAAGCGCGGGGCTGGTGGGCGATTTCTAACCACGAGGGTTCCCCTCTGCGAAACGAAATCATAATATTCAGACCTCCCTCCCTCCAAGGTTCTGCCCCTCCAACCACGTTCTCCTCCTTGTGGCTGAGGGGGCCCCAGGTTGGAGTGTCACACGGGGAGGCAGAGGCCACATCCTGCAGGGCTCTCTGACCTCCCCGGGGTGACAGTGGAGGAGGGAAGAAAACACAATAATGATGCCATAACTGTGACAGTGTCCCCAGCACAGTACCTACCCCAGCCCCCGTGCCTACCCCATCCCCCCAGAGTCCACGGTTGACCGACCAGAATGCGCCCGTGTGACGTGGGAACGTCACGCAAACGTTCCCCCTGACCATGCACGGACTCGCTTTTCTGTTCGTGTTCACATTATAGACTACCGCGTGCCGAAGAATCAACTTTGTCCAAAGTGACGTCTGTCCTTCCTCCACCTGCCTCCTGGGAGGGAAGCCGTGAGCCCTGCCATTTCCTCAGCGGTGGCTCTGTCTTTGTGCTGCCTATGGCTCCCGGGTCACACCTGGTAGTTTATGCTAATCAGATGACTGGGGCGGGGCTTGGCCAGGCCAGAAGGACCAACCAGTTGCTTAGAGGTTCTGGGGGATTTGAGCAGGTGGCCCGTGAGCCCCACCTCCAGCCGGGGACGAGCCGGACGTTGGATTCCACACCGTGGACACAGTTCCATCACTCCCGCCTGTGTCCCAACGCTCCCCACAGACTCTGATGCAAAGCTCGGGGGAACTGCCTTCCAGGCGATGCTGGGTGTGTTTCGTCATATGTCGCAGCAGGGAGGGGTGCTCTGTCCAGGACCCCGCGCCGGGAGACGGCGGCAGGAGGTCCCGTTTGGACCCCACCCCTGGGACCCCTTCCTTGGACGGCTTCTAACTGTATCCTTCCCCTCTAATAAGAGCGACCACAAGGGTAGCACTTTCCTAGACCTAGGAGTCGTTCTAGCGAACGGCCAGAACCGAGGGCGGCATTCAGAAGCCCCCACGCTGGCGTCGGGGTCACGAGTGTCCAGGGGGGACCCTTCTCCCTGACTTGGCAGTTTGCACTGACTCTTTGCCACCTTCCCTGGGCAGTCCAGTTAAGGCCCACAAGCTCGCTTCGTCTCATTACAATTTCCAAGGCGAAGATGAAAGACGCAGGAGAATTCCCTCCTCCTCCCTTTGCCAAACCTCAGCCTTTCAGTCATTCTGTGACCCTCCTGAGGTCTGAGCTGCGGATCCCGAAGAGAGAGAAGGGGCCGGGGCAAGTCTTCCTTGAACGGGTAACTCGGTAAAAGAGCTTCGCGCTCTGGACCCAGCACACGCCCACCCTGCGTCCTGATCCTCTTTGCGAGGAAGTTCTCTGCTGGGCTCACCTCCCCTGCAGCTTCTAGGGCCCAGTGAGTGTGTCACTTGCCCCGCCGGCCACCCGTCCCTCCCTTGCTTCCTGAAGAAAGCCCCACCTCACTGTCCTCCAGACTGCTTCCCACAGGCCCTTCATCAGACCATCCCCCAGAGGACCTGGCCCCAATCCTTGCTCAAACCCACGTCTGGCCCCAGGAGCCCAGAACCAATCCGTTGCTCTGAGACCGAGACGGGGAACCGAAGTCTGGCACGCGCGTGAACGTGTGGTAAGACGGCGTGTTGTTTCAACACAGATCATAGAGAAGCAACGTTATGGGCATTAAGTTGCCACGGGTAGGGCATAAACCCCTTTTCTGCTGGGACCATGGATCGTCTGTAGAATATCAAGTCTCTTTCACCGTGTGTTAGGAACACTGCTTTTCCCCTGGGTTTTTGATCGCTTCTGTGTTAATTGACCTTCTGCTCCCCTCGCTGGCCCCTGCTGCTTCTTGGGGTTTTTCTAAACTTTGTAGGTGGTGAGTCTCATCCAGAACATCACCCACAGGGAGTGGGGGGTCCTTTAATCTGTTTTTGGAGTCCAAGAAGTGGTCCACAGCATGATAACCCTAGAAATCAAAGGCAAGGCTCCCCATGGAAGGTTAAGTATTTAAAAGGGCGTGGGTGGGGGGGGGGGGGCCTGGGGGCCTCACTCGGTTAAACGTCCAACTCCTCATTTCGGCTCAAGTCATGATCTCACGGTTGGTGGGATCGAGCCCCATGTCTGGCTCTGTGCTCACAGCATGGAGCCCGCTTGGGATTCTCTCTCTCTCTCTCTCTCTCTCTCTCTCTCTCTCTCTCCTTCTGTCCCTCTCCTGATCTCTCTCTCTCTCTCTCTCTCTCTCTCCTTCTGTCCCTCTCCTGATCTCTCTCTCTCTCTCTCTCTCTCTCTCTCTGAAAATAAATAAATAAACATTTTTTAAAATGGTGGAAACCGGAGAAGCCAGCAAAAACCACGCCGTGGTTCCATGTCCCTGTGCCATGAAGAAGCGCCCAAATCCTTCCATGTGCAAATTTTGGCATCTCTCGGCACATCGTTTGGGTGTCTGGGTTTTGCCTAATCCAGCACCTGGGTGCAGCTGGGGTGGCAGGGGGTGGGGGGGTCCAGCACCATTGCACAGACATGTGGGTGGAACCTTCAAAACGCTAGAAAGAACTAAAAGTCCCTGTACTGGGAGGCGTGTGTTCTCAGACGCCAGCTGTGGTCCACCCACATCCGCCCACAATGTTCTCACAGTTGGGAAACGCTTGCCCTAGAGGAAAAGCCATGGAACCAGAGTAAAAAGGACTTTCTAAAACACAACTGAAAGGGGAAAGAAAACCCCTTCGTTAGGCAGCAGGAGAGGTGTGAATTAAGCACACTGTATAAGCCGTGCCTACACCTGCCATTTTTGTAAATCTGATTCATTGGGGCAGACTCGTTTATAATCTATCTTTTTATTTTTATTTTTTGAAGTTTATTTTATTTAAAGAGAGAGCGAGCGGGAGAGGGGGAGAGATTGAGGGAGGGAGAGAATCCCAAGCAGTCCCCACTCTCAGCGCAGAGCCTGATGCAGGGCTCAAACCCACGACCCATGACATGATGACCTGAGCCAAAATCAAGAGTCGGACTCTCGATCGACTGAGCCACCCAGGCGCCCCTGGGTCAGACTTTATCACAAAAGGAATGGGCTGTTCCGTTCCAAACTTATAAAGCTGTATGAGAATCGTGAGGGACCCCTATTTTCATGTGATTTCGGGCCCCCAGAAAGAATGGGAGCTGCGGCAAGCCAGGAGTGACCAAAGCCATCCTGAACAAATAAAACATGATCAAAGGCGTAGAAAAGTGAGGCTCACACACAGCCCGGATTTGGAAGCCACACCCACCTCAATGTAAAGTGCAATTTCTCCTAATGAACAGAAAGGTGGTTTCTGCTGCCAGCGTCTGCTGTCTCCAGAGAGACAATCCTCCATCTAAACTAAAATACATGCATTTCATCTGAACAAATGACCCAGATCAACAATTAACACCAGAGTCATTTTCGTGCTTCTCCTGAAACACAGACATCCACTGGTTTTATCCATCCATAACATCCCAGCCTTCTTAGATTGAGAAGAACATTTATTTCCCTGGTAGAGTTTAAAGCCCTTGGATTATTCCCACCTACGGGTCTCCAACTAGGGAAGGGTTTCTATTCAACTCTTCCCCACACTTTCCTATGTATTTTAAGATTTCTAAAAACAAACAACGCCCCTACCACCATAATGCATATAAATTATAGAGGTTCAGTAAGAAATCTGCTGCAGGTATTAAGAACCTTAATACCAAAAAAAAAAAAAAAAACCCATCTCAAATGCAGCATTTGTGCTTTGCACAGAAACTTCTAACTCAAGTCCTTGGTCTTTTTTGAGTTACATTTCAAACTTGCTTCCAATCTGGAATGCAATTACTAAGCATCGGTGCACACCGAGGTGTGGGAAGAAGCGAGAGCCGTCAGCGGCCAGTGGCTCAGCTCTGTTTTCCGTCAGAAAGCAAACTGGATGAAGCTGTTAGTGAAAAATATTTTTTATAGCTCGGAAATTATGCTGATGGGGAAGAATGGATTGGGAATTTTGGAGAGCGTTCCGATTCATATTCTGCCAGCTCTTTTGAAGCAGGCAGGCATGGCACTTCTCAAAGACCTTTACCATTGGTGCCCACTCACTCGCAGGTCCCTGTGGGGCTCAGACAAAGAGCGGGCTTGGCTGAGGGGATTTATTAAGACTTATCAAGCGATTCAAGCCCTGGATTTCCAGGGAGATATCTCTTTGCCTCCTGAAAGCAAAGTGTGGCGTTTGCCAAAATGGCCAGGGTGATGCTGACAGTTTTGAAAAGTGCACGTACGGCCGGGAGAACTTGGCAAACGCACCTGACAGTTTTTCAGCTGGGATGTCTGCACAAATCCTCGGAGACCCAACCAGAATCCCCAGAAACACGTCTTGCGTGTTTCTTATGTCTCTAGAGCTCCGTCGGCTGTGTAGCACCAGCACCCTGGGGATCGTGGACCCATACCCTGCCCCCATCACAAACACATACACCCACGAGCACACAGAGACACGGGCACGCGCAATACAGAGACACACACAAACACACACGCGCGCACAGCACACGTAAACAACCACACATGTACAGGCACACGCGCATGGCCACACACATAGGCAACCACAAACACATATGCACACACAAACACAGGCATAAACACACACGAATACCGACATACCCACCACACGATACACACTACGCACACATGCACACAAATACACATACATGAACATACACATCCACATCCACATCCAAGCCACTCACAAATATAGCTCAAAAGAGGAACGAAGAGAACCATCAGCTAGACCTTAAATATTTCCTTCTTCTGAGTTTTCATTGGTTTTACCTGAGTGAGATGTGAAAAATACCTCCCCTCTTCCTGTCTTTAGTACATGGGAGCAACTATCTACAGAAAATTTTTGTCTGGGCGGCTGCAGGAATAAATAAAATATTTCTTTTTTTAAGTTTATTTCTTTATTGTGAGAGAGAGAAAGTGTGAGCAGGGGAGGGGCAGACAGAGAGGAGAGAGAGAAGAATCCCAAGCAGACTCCACGCTGTCAGCACAGACCCAATGCAGGGCTTGAACCCACCAACTGTGAGATCACAACCTGAGCCAAAAATCAAAAGCTGGATGCTTAACCGACTGAGCCAACCAGGTGTCCCTAAAATGCTTCTTAAAGGTGAAGTTTCCTAGTGTTTTTTTAAAAAAAATTTTTTAATGTTTATTTATTTTTGAGAAAGAGAGAGCAGGGAAGGGGCAGAGAGAGAGGAGGACACAGAATCCAAAACAGTCTCCAGGCTCTGAGCTGTCAGCACAGAGCCCGATGCGGGGCTCGAACCCATGAACCGCGAGATCGTGACCTGAGCCCAAGTCGGACGCTTCACCGACTGAGCCATCCAGGCACCCCCAGTTTCCCAGCGTTTTTAAGACTTTTACATTCACACTTACCCTTACTGATTTGCAAAAAGCCGCCAACTGTTGAGATGGGAATATCGTCAAATCATAGGGATGTTTGCCAACCACCTGGATCGCTGGGAGGCCAGGGCCAGTTTAGTAACCTCAGCCAACATGCACCCACCCAACGCGGTCGGTCCTATTTGCGGAAACCCCGGGGGAAACTGGGTGTGCGGACAGCAGGGGCAGGGAACCTGGAGGAATCGTGGAATCCGGTCTGGGAACCAGCACACGGAACAGAACCAGCCACCTCGGTCCATCGGAGGTACGAGCCTGAACACTGACACTTTGTGTTGAGCCCTGAGTTCATCGCGGATCTAACTCCAAACTCAGTATTTTAACATGCCTCCCCAGCATCTTTTTAAATTAGTGTTTTGGTTTTTTTTTTTTTCTTGTAGAGAATGCACATGATATTAATCGGGATAGTTTTGACTGGAGAGACGGCCGCTAGTTCAGAAGGCACTCATGTCGTGTTTACATGGACAGAGCTGTGGGCTGAGGCTTTTGAGGGGAGCAAAACCAGTTTCACTGCTGTTTTGAGACAGGAGGCAGTTTCCGTCTGCCGCCGCTGTTGGACGGGGTCGTCCCCGGATGGCCCCACCCGCACTGGCCCCTCCAAATCCCGCTCACGAAGTGGGGGGCAACCAGAGTTCTGCTTAAAAAGCACAGACGGCTTGTCACCTAATGTCGTCACCGTAACACTCGGCTACCCACGTGGCCGTGAAACTAAGAATGCACCTTCCCACTTGCCTCGATGTTCTCGCTTTCCCATGGGTTCTGGAGAGACTTCTGGATGGTTTCAGTCTGGGATTAACCTGGTCTGTTTGCAAAATAAAAGCGAGGAAGTCAGTTTTGCTCTGTACAGGTGGTGTTTCCTGGGGCTTGCTGGGTGCCGTTTATCCCCAGGGAAAACGTCTCGTGTCTTCTGTTCTTGCTGTCTCCCCACTTAGCGTGCCCATGGATTTCAACCCCACTGTCTCCGTGAGGTCGCTGCTTCCCTACCCCCATCTCCTGGTCTCCAAAACGGCAACCCCCCTGCCCCCAGACCCAGGGGACGGACCTCTCACACCCACAGTGTTTTAGGTGAATTCTCATAGAAGCACCTGTCCCCTCTGTGCCTTCAAGGATGCATAAACCTGGGGCGCTCCCAAGACAAACTAACCAGGATTAATCTGAGTCATTCCATCCTGCAGCAAGGGCCTTTATCCATAGCGCGCTTTGGATGGAATTGTTTGTTCGGACCCACGATGTGAGTATCCCATCCACTAAAATCCCGCTCAGTTTAAGCAAACGGCGTCAGACCCCGGGGCGCTGCATCTCAGAACTAATGACTCAGGTCCGTTTTTCCACGCTGGGTTACGCCTCTCAGGATGCGGTGTCTGTCATGTAGATGGCAACCAGCAGTGAAGTTAGCCCATGGCTTCTAATGGGCAAAGAAACGTCGAGAGCAGATACAACCCCGGGAAATTTTTGCTAAGTGGATGAGAGTCAGTGTCAAAGTTCGGCGAAATTTAGAGCCCCTGTGGTTTCATACCAAAATGTTTATTCTTTTGCTTCTTAAATGTTACACACGCCCCCGCAGATGTATGGGAAAAGGGGGCCGTTTGGAAAAGGGGGTCCCAGCCCTCGTCCAGTTTTTGACTTTATGCTGAGTTTTAGCACAAGGAGCAGATTGGACCGCCCAGGAGCGACTGTATCTCGCTGAACGTGCCCACGTTCTCTCTCTCCACAAACTCCCCTTCAGGGACGCGGTACATGTCCCGGTTCTCATGGCCACCCTCCGCCACCCAAGCCGAGCGAGCTCGCCGGGCGAAGTGTCGCGCTTTGCAGGCTGCCTTCAACAGGCTCCTCGCCCCGGGGGTGGGGGTGGGGGTGTGTGACATCCATTGTGTCCCCACCCACCACACAAACCCCCCTCACCCCCAACGTCTCCTTTCCAGGGGACGCGCCTGGCTGACTGCTCATGACTCACCCTGTCACTGAGTTTAGATGCTTCTATTTCAGAAGCGAATTCCCATTATGCTTGAGCCAAATGTCAAGTATCCAAATGGAGATAAGGTGAGAAGGAGCAGACTTCATTTGAATAATTATGTTGGAATTAGCATGTTCTCTCCAGAAGTGAGGCCACCCCTCCAGGGGATGCTGGGGGAAACCTCGGAATTATCCCAAGGCTAACAAAAAAGCTCCTTCTGCAAGCGTCAGCCACCTTTTAAATAATCTTTGTTGTTACTGCTGGTGGTTATTTCTGACATTTTATTTTTTTTTCCTTTATACATGTCCACGCTTCCTACATACTTTACAACAGACACCCGTTTCCTTGATTGAAAACAATGATTAAGATCGGTACTGGGGCGCCTGGGTGGCTCGGTTGGTTAAGCGTCCCACTCTTGGTTTCAGCTCAGGTCATGATCTCGCGGTTCTCGAGTTCGAGCCCCGTGTCGGGCTCTGCAGAGTCTGCTTGGGATACTCTTCCTCCCTCCCTCTCTGACTCTCCCTCACTCTCTCTCTCTTTTTTTTTTTTTTTTCCTCAAGATAATTAAAAACTTAAAAAAAAAAAAAAGATAGGCCGATGCTGCAAAGGATCTGGGACTTCAAAGGAACCATCATCTTGAGACCCTGAGTCCATTAAGGCATCCTGTGAGATGCCCACGTCTGCTTTCACCGGAGACGTAGGTCCATTCCAGCAATCATGTCCAGAACCGCTCTGCATAATCCCTGGTCGCTCCTCTACTAAGGGGCTCCTCCCTTTCTCGTGGGGACCATCGGGCCCAGTGCCTGCAGCAAGGATGGCAGGCCGTGGTTTCAGAAAGAGCATAACTTTCTTTCTCGTTCCTAACAGAAAAATTCAAGGATGAGCGACTCTTTTTTGCTATGTCACCGCACTCTTGCATTCAGGGCAAAGCCTCAGAAGCTCGATGCCCACGGTGCGGTACCTTTTAATTTTACATCAAATGATTCGGGGCTCCTGGCTTCATGCTCCAGTGAGATTTTTGAAAAAGTCAAGCTTTACCGACCTCACTCCTCAACCCCAGCAGTAACATGTTCAGGACTCAGAATTCCAGCTCCTGGGGGCAGGTCCGGTGATCTGCTCCTGTTGATAAACCCACAGGCATCCTATAGACAGGAGACACAGGAAAATGACAGTGCAGCTGGGGTGGACGGTCCCTCCCGAAGCCATGCTCCACTGTGAATTTTGCGAGGCATCGCCCCTGGGGTCACAGGGCCGCCTCAGACCAGTCTGTAGGACCTTCCTACCCCTGTTCCTGAAAGTTCCATCTCTTAGACTTGGTCTTCAGATACGCAAGTCTACCTGGGATGTCACATGAGCTGGCCATGAGCACCGCCAGAACAGAAGGTTCTACCCACTGACACCCAATGGGATGAGACGTCCCTCACACGGATAAGAGAGCAAAGATGGGGAGAAAACCACTCCTATGATCAGGAAGTTGCATCTGGGAGACAGGGTCAGAATCACACAGTTCACGCTCTGGGAGCAGTCGTTTTCCACTGGGTGCTGGCCTGACCTCCTTTTTTCACATTAAAATTGGTATGACAAAATAATTTGAAATTATAGAATCATAATGAGGTGCCAATGTACAGACCCAGAAATTTTAGGATGCTAGTTTGTTATTTCTGTTTAAGATCTGTCTTTGAAAGAAAGACAGCATTAAAGATTTAGCTTAAAAGTAAAGTATTTAAAAATCTGAATTCCTGGGGTGCCTGAGTAGCTCAGTCGGTTAAGCATCCAACTTCAGCTCAGGTCAGGATCTCGCGGTTCGAGGGTTCTAGCCCCGCGTTGGGCTCTGTGCAGACGGCTCGGAGCCTGGAGCCTGCTTCGGATTCTGTGTCTCCCTCTCTCTCTGCCCCTTCCCTGCTCATGCTCTCTCTCTCAAAAATAAATACACAATAAAAAAATAATAGGGGCGCCTGGGTGGCGCAGTCGGTTAAGCGTCCGACTTCAGCCAGGTCACGATCTTGCGGTCTGTGAGTTCGAGCCCCGCGTCAGGCATCTGGGCTGGCTGATGGCTCGGAGCCTGGAGCCTGTTTCCGATTCTGTGTCTCCCTCTCTCTGCCCCTCCCCCATTCATGCTCTGTCTCTCTCTGTCCCAAAAATAAATAAAAAAAAAAAAAAACGTTGAAAAAAAAAATAATAAAATAAAAATCTGGATTCCTGTCTCCTGCCCCTCGTACAATTGGTGCCATTCATTTCCCTTATATGTGCACGTACAGAATTGGGTACATTCTTGCTACTATTATTTTGAACAGATTTTTCTCTGCTAACATCAATTGAGAGTAAGAAAAATTAAAATTTTTATTATACCTTCGAGCCGTGCCTTCCCGCTCGCGTCACAGCCTCCAGTGCCACCGCTGCCTCCGCCATGCCCAACATCGTGCTCCTCAGTGGCGGCTCCCACCAGGACCTGTCCCAGCGCGTGGCAGGCCGCCTGGGCCTGCAGCTGGGCAAGGTGGTCACTGAGAAGTTCAGCAACCAGGAGACCAGCGTCGAGATCGGTGAGAGTGTGTGAGGGGCGAAGATGTCTCTATCGTCCAGAGTGGCTGTGGGGAAGTCAACGACAACCTCCTGGAGCTTCTCATCATGAACAACGCCTGTAAGGTCGCGTCGCCTTCCAGGGTGACTGCCGTGATCCTGTGTTTTCCGTATGCCCGACAAGACAAAAAGGACAAGAGCCGCGCTCCGATTTCTGCGAAATTTGCGGCCAATATGCTGTCAGTGGCTGGGGCAGATCACATCATCACCGTGGACCTGCATGCCTCTCACCTCCAGGGATTCTCTGACATCCCGGTGGATAATTTGTACACAGAGCCCGTGGCCCTGCAGTGGATCCGGGAGAACACTGCCGAGTGGGACAACTGTATCATAGTTTCACCTGACGCCGGGGGAGCCACGAGGGTCACCTCGATTGCGGACAGGCTGAATGTGGAATTTGCCCTGATTCACAGAGAGGAAGAAAGCAAACAAAGTGGACCGGATGGTTCTGGTGGGCGACGTGAAGGACCGCGTGGTCATCCTCGTGGACGACATGGCTGACACGTGTGGCACCATCTGCCACGCCGTGGACAAGCTACTCTCAGCTGGAGCCACCAAAGTCTATGCTGTCCTCACACACGGGATCTTCTCTGGGCCGGCTATTTCCAGAATAAATAATGTCGCCTTTAAGGCTGTTGTGGTCACAAACACCATTCCGCGGGAGGACAAAATGAGACACTGTCCCCAGATTCAGGTTATTGACATCTCGATGATCTTGGCAGAGGTGATCTGAAGAACACGCAACGCTGAATCTGTGTCTTACCTGTTCAGCCATGTGTCGCTATAGATCCCGGACGTGGGTATTTTGAGGCCACAACTTTCAAGTACATATAATTCCACTGTGGAAGTTCATGGTTTATATATTTTGAGGTTGCCAAAGGTGACTTCAGATTGAAACCTTCTGTGTAAATAATGATAATGCCTATGGACATTTGGGTAAAACTCTGTATGTAGAATTAGCGTTTTGTTTCGGAGTGAATCTTAGAAAATTTATAATACCCTGACTTTTGATTTTTGTTTAAGTAACCAGATGTCAAATGAACCATTGGGGTTATTGTGCTTAATGTGACCAAATTTTCTGTGGCTTAAGATGGCCACGGACACATTTACCTTCTGATAAACATTAGCCATATCAGAGGCAATGTAGTTTGGTGTCTTTTTTGTTATTGCCACTTCTGAAAAACATGTTACAACTATCACTTACCTGCAGTGTCACGTTCTGAAATTCCAAAATTTGTGTGCGCAACAGATCTGATTGAGAGAGTGTCGAGATAGACCCAGTCAGCTGACTGGTGGCACTCACGCTGTGCTCTGGCCATCCCGGGGGGACAGCTCTTTGAGCAGCTCCTGTCCCGCTGTCTTATTTTACGGCCTGTTTTTAGCTCTAGCTTTTACGTTGCCTTTTTTCCGAGAATTTCATGTTGTGGGTTTCCACCAAAGCACAGCCTCCCCTAAGCCCCCTCAAACGTACTAGTCTGATTGTTACTTTGTTTTTAACGTAATAAAAAGGTGAATTTTTGTGACAGCCACCAAATGCGTATTTGAACATTCCATCCTCCATTTTAATTTCCTATGCCTTTGCCTTCTGTAATCAAAAGTAGCAAGTCTCCCAGTCAACTGATTATTTTAACTAAAACTGTTAAATGAACAATGTCAGTAAGGCTGACGAAAAAAGCATAAATAAGTAAGCATTAATTGCTGTATTAAGATCATGTTAATGTGGTGGCAGGTGCCTCCTGGAGGATGTTGTGAGTTTTGTTAGATGCACCTTGGTGCACAACCACCTGAATTTTTCAGCCCCAAAAGAGGAGAACCTGCCTCAGAGACAAAGCCCTGGTTACAGTAACAGTCTCTCCCTCTGCTCAATCTCAAAACTCGAAGAGAGGAGACCCTCTGCTCTAGATTCTGCTGGTGGCAAAATCCAATCTTTAAGTCATTAACAGACTTGAACCACAATCTTTAAGCTTTCAGACTTCACTACAGCAGAGGCCGAGATTTAAAAGGATCATTTTGGTCATTGCGTTGTGCTGTACCTTAAAAGGTCTTCTGAGAAAACAGTGGTATTACAGCTTGATAGTGTCAGCCCTACGATATGGACTGGCTCTATCTAGGAAGAGTTGACTTGAGACCTGGAAAGAGCCTATTTCGATGTATGTGATTCTTAGTTTCAATAAATGAGTGCTAGCTCTTTCTGGGAATTTCTATGCATAGGCAACTGAAAATGTAGTCATGTGTGCACGTGAGTAGACAGCCTAGGCATACTAGTGTATACATGTTGACGTGACTGCAAAAAAGTTGATTTAAAGGTAATCATTTCACCTTAAGATGGACTCTAAGACCTAAAACTAGTTTTAAAATCTTCACATAAAAAAATCTGCATAGTCATTATCATGAACTGTTTGTTTCTCTCATTTAGCCTCACTTTTTGTTTTCAGGTACTTGTGGTACATTAACTGATTAGGCTAGACTTGGCCATACACAGTGGCAATGTAGTCCTTAACTGTTCGATGGTTTCACTTCAAGAAGGATGATGAAGGTGACCTCAGGAGTGGCCCGATCCCAGAACTTGGGTATCCCTTGCTGCTTGCCTGGAAACATTGAAGTGATGATGAATTGAAGTGATGATGAATTGAAGTGATGATGAATTGAAGTGATGAATGAATGAGCCCAGTAGATTGGTTCTGTCCAACTCTGCTGAACGGGGCTGGACTCCCAAATATCCAGCCGAAAGGGGAGCCAGAGAAATTCAGAAATACCAAAGCTGCCTATCTTCCAACTTAAATTATATTATTCAACTTACAGATGCTCATATTAGAACTTGCCTTTGTTAGATGTCAACTACATTCAAGAACATATCATTTGCAGTGCTTGAATTTGTTTAGAATATAGGATTTTAAGATTGTCCAACACTGTACTAAACCACATCAATAAAATCATGCTACTACTTTAAAATTTTTTTATTATACCTTCAAAAAAGCTTTTTTCCGAGAGAAAAAAGTAAAGTAAGTAAAATGGCTTAGCAGAGACTATGAAGGGCTTTTCTAGCCCAAAGTCCAACTCAACAGCTATTCCATCTTAATCAAATTGAACTTGGGGCACCTGGGTGGCTCAGTTGGTTAAGCATCTGACACTTGATCTCAGCTCAGGTCATGGTCTCATGATTCCTGAATTCGAGCCCTGCTTCAGGCTCTGTGCTGACAGTGTGGAGCCTGCTTAGAATTCTCTCTTTCCCTCTCTCTCTCTGTCCCTCCCTTTCTCTCACCCACTCTCTCTCTCTCAAAATAAATATTAAAAAATTGTACTTAATCTTCTTACCCTGAATATTTTTGCTTCTGACCATTCCTGTGGTTTATCCAGTAACATTTTATATTTTATAAGTTATGCAAGAATCAATATTTTATAAGTTATGCAATTTCTTTCTTTTATAAGTTATGCAAGAATCAATATTTTATGAGCTATGCGATTTCTTTCTTCTTTGCCACTGATTTACAGCCACTGTGTTTTCCCTAACAACAGCTCAATCTTGGAATTGCCATTTCCTTTTGTGATTTGTATGTGTGTTTGTGTGTGCATGTGTGTTCGCACCCAGGCCAGTTACGTTCCTCCCTCCACTGTGCATCCTGTGGATGTTTGAATTTTTTAAAAGTATTTATTTTTGAGAGAAAGAGAGAGAGAGAGAGAGAGAGAGCGAGAGTGAGTGAGAGAGAGAGAGAGAGAGAGAGAACACATGAGCAGGGAAGGGGCAGAGAGAGAGGGAGACACAGAATCCCAAGCAAGCTTTAGGCTCTGAACTGCCAGCACAGACCCCGACACAAAGTTCAAACTCATGAGCTGTGAGGTCATGACCTGAGCTGAAGTCGGACACTTAACCGACTGAACCTCCCAGATGCCCTGGACGTTTTGCTTCTACCACAAAAATAATTGTGAACATCTCACTTGTCATCAGATAGATGGATGTCTACATACTGTCAAATTAGAATATCATCTATTTATTTCTTTTTACTTTTATTCACACAAATGGCAACTTTCATCTGCAGCTGTTTCCTTGACAATTCCTTTTCTGTACATAGAAACACTATTTTTAGATTTCACATTGGGTGCAAAAAAATTGATACTCATAGTGCTTCATAAATAGAGCTAGAAGTAGTTTCAGAGATTGGACCCACCCAAGAAGGGACCCCCATTAGTTCCCCCATGAAGCTATAATGACCAGAGGAAACACAATAAACATGTTTGTGATGGCAACATTTCCCCAAAATTCATGTGGGAAAAAAGTTTCATGTAAAACTTATTTGTTAAATAGCACTCTCTTATTGACACTCATATATTAAGTGAAGCCTCTTGTATAATTCAAGCTATTTTAAATAAGGAGAACTAGAAAAGATAAAGTAGGGATATGAATTTACACACTGCCCCTGAACACTGATGTGAGGGTAGGTGGAGAAAATGAACGTGCAGTCAATGGAAAGAGGTGACAAGTCCCAGGTAATGAAACTTGTATGACAATCAAACAGATCTTGAAGAGAGGACTAGATTTTTCCCTAGTCATGTTTCTAAAAGAGTAGTTGACTATGGAAAGTCTTCTGGGAGCCGCCGTTGAGAAGGAAGTTCCTCTCCTCGAACTGCAGCCCCCTGTCTATCATGGTTGTGCACTCCTCCGACGGGAGGGTGATGTCCACGGGGTTTTCCAGAAGTTCTACTTCATTCCCAAGCCAGACCCAGTCATGGGAATGGGGGATGTTGCCTTGTTCGCTCACAGTGAAACTTTTGTGTCTGTATTTCCAAGCAAATGCCACACAGTTGATTAAGAAGACCAAAATGGCCAAGCAGAAGACACAGAGCAGAGCGTACATGTCGATCTCCAAGTCAGTTAACCCCCTTGAGGTCACTGTAAGGTCACTGGGATTATTGGGTTCCGGTAACTTCCCTTGAGTGGGGAAGCTTGTGAAGGAGTCTGGACCACCACTCTTGAGCAACTTCTTATCCTTTCCTTCCAGGGGGTACTGTGGGGTTGTGCTTCTGTTGCTACGTTCCTCTTGGCCAACAGAGGCGCCATGTTGGAACCGCTCCTGAACCGCTCTCTCCTGGTTTCCTTCACGCTGTATGGAATTACTGAAGTGGTCTTTGTATTCCCGACTGATGCCCTCGATATCGTTGGTGCCTCCTAGGTGCTCATCAACATTTGGTTCAAATTTGACCTTGACGTTTCCTTTACCCATGGCAAGAACACTCTTCCTCTTGGTCTTCTGACAGGGTTCGCTAATCATCATCTCTAATTTAATCAAGGGACCTTGCCCTTCACCCTGTGCAACCACAACCGGCCATTTGGACTGAAGGTTTGCCTGGACAGACATCACCATTTCATCCAATGATGACACAGTAACTGAAAAATCTTTGGGATCATCAATGTCTAAGGGTGTCACCGAACCATCACTGAACACAATCCAACAACTAAGAAAAATGAAATAAAGGCATTATGTTATAATTCATCTCCTTCAAATGTGTAAACATGTACACAGATTTATAAAGCACACACGTGGTTTCCTATGACAGATGTTTTCAATACGAAGGCAGAGAAGACTAAATATGTTTTAAAATCTGAATCAGTTGCTGTCATACATCAAACTGGCGTAAATAATGGGCTGTAACCGTACGGGTGTGAGGAGCAAATGTGTAGACCGTGGTGAATGCAGTGCTGTGTATATTAACGTATCAAATGTTGTGTAACAGAATTTGATTCTGAATTCTCCAAAGAGTTTGAAAGACCACGTGATGCATCTGAATCAATTTCAGGTGCAGCTAATCAGGCTCAAGATAATGTCACTTCAAGCATTCTTTATTAGGAAGGCATGCTCATTTGAAGTATCTGAGAAACGATGTCGTGTGGGGACGGGCATGCTTGAAAGACACAGTGACCTTGATATAATTCAACTGGATTTGCTACAAGTTTAAAGACGGAGCAGAGGTTTAAAGTTGCCCATAATTATTATAAACCAACAGATGTCTGGTGTCCATTAGCCATACTTGTTTAAGTAGCAGAAATAGAATTTGCAAGTATTGATGAGTACTTATTTTGGAAAAGTGAATACATGTGATCCTTAGGTTATGGTCTATCAGTAGTGCTCCCTGCCCCCCCATCACAGATAACCAGCTGCAAAGTGGTATTTGGACACATGGTCAGTGTGTAAAATTGTGGACGATTTATCCAAAGTCCTGAACACTTTTCTCAGAGATGAGACAGACTGCATAGAAAGCAGGAAGGAGTTTCAAGGACCTGTCCTAGACACAAGTGCTCTACTGATGTCCTCTGCAGATACGCAGGGGAGGGAAGTGGTCTCAAACGACTGGGGACAAAAGGACTCTGGGATCCCACCTGCTGCAGGGCTCAGAGAACGTCCTGGGAAGCCACCATCGAGACGATGGCTCTTTTGTCCGCTCTGTGAGGCTTCAGGGCAAGAGACAAGCCAGCCACCAGCTGCACGCCCACGTCGGCGATGGTGATGAGGTCATCCAGGACGATCACCGTCTTCTCGGCCAGGATGGAGTCAGAGAGCGGGGAGGGGACCTTCAAAGGAAGCGACCAAGCTCCAGTGTCTGCTCCACACATTATTAATGAGGGGAAAAAAGGAAAGAAACCGGTAAAATGCCTGCAAAAGAAAGTGGGGCTTTGTAAGCAGGTGGCTGCCTTATTTTCAGTCATTTCTTTGCCACCATCCTTTAAACCCTGAAGTGTGTTCTCAGTGCTAAATGAGTTTCTGGAAACTAGGAACGAGCTCAGCCCAAGAAAGCCAAACCCTGCCCTTCCCTTTATTCGGCTGTGATGACAGATGTGGGTGAAGTCACCTGCCACATTAGCAGGAAACATTCCTCCCAGGGACGATAGAGCTGTGGTATCAAAACAACCCCTTTTGGGGGTGACTGCTATCTTTTTTGACCCCTGAGAAACATTGTTCTCTAAACGCAAGGATTATCAGAAACTTTGCTCTTTGAAATCCTCTCGTCAGGCAGGATGAGTCCCTCTCTTGCCTGGAGGACCTAAGTCACTTTGACACAGAGAAGCAAGTCTGATTTCCAACTCCAGTGCAGGATTTCAGAAAATGGGTTTCTGAACCTATCATTCCCCGCGTATGTGAGTTCTGCGTTTCGCTAGCAAGCAGGACCCTGGGTCCTCTGCACGGTCCAGACTGATGCCGGCAGCCCTGTGTGTCCAGAGCTACCCACTTTCTGCTTGATCAGAGCCTTGCCTGCCCTCAGCCCTTGCCAGCTTCGTTTCAGAATCTATCTCTTTGGTCTGATAATGTTTCCCACATTTCCTGTGTGTGTTGTCTCCCCAAGAGCAGTAGGTCAGTAAACCTGACTTTTTCAGACAACAGATTTGCACCTGGTGATCTTAGGACAGACAGATGGTGTTGGGCTAGGACAACTCACTGAAATGCCTATGGCATAGAAGAACATTTTTTAATGTTCAGTTGCAACCCCCTCAGTGAAAAGGAATTATAAATAGATCAACCTAATACATTTTACTTCCTTTGATTTATACAAGGTTAGTCAGTTATTTTCTCCAAAGACCTTGATTTCATTTAGTGATGATGCCCCCCAAATTAAAGAATATTATCTCCCTGCTGGCGTTGGCCCATTACAGCACAGAAAATGTGACATTTTCCTCAAAATGAATAGTTACATTTTGACAATCTTTTTCCTAAAAATATTTAGAGAAATGGCGTCTTGCCTTCTTCCCCCATTTCATTCTTTCTCTTTCTCTTTGGGTAGTTAGATGTTTATCAGACAATAATTGCAGAGCCTTGTGGCATCACTGAGCTTGCTGAGAAAATTCTGTGGAAAAAGGAATCGTCATGGCCTTAAAAAGTCATTTCACCTCATAAAGCATCAATTTGCAACCAGAGTGTTTCAGACCTAGACTAATGTAGTATCAATAAACCAGCGTTTGCAAAATCACGTTTGGGCAAACCCTAAATTGGGGTGTGATACGGAATATTTAAACACTTTGTAAAGATAATGATCCACTGCATAATCTCTTCACAGCCGTCCTATTAAAATAACTAAGAAACATCTTCAATAATAGTCTAAGAAAAGAGAAAGCATAACGTGATGGAACACGTGGCTACCTCTACATGCATGTGACAAACAAAAAGTGTCCCGACTTTGCCAAGGGTCCTGTGGTTGACAGCCGCTAATACCAGGGAAAGAAGGTTGCTTCCATGAAGTGTGTCTTAACTTAGCATCCACTGGGGAAAGGGAGAGATATTTGATCTCAAGAGTTTCTCTAGAACGCTATGGGGGGTTCTTCAAAAACTAAAAATAGAACCATCCTATCAGCCAGCAATTGAACTACTGGGTATCTACCCAACGGATACAAAAATACAGATTTGAGGGAGTACATGTACCCTGATGGTGATAGAAGCACTATCAACAATAGCCGAACTATAGAGAGAGCCCAATGTCCACTGACAGAGCCCAATGTCCACTGACGGATGAATGGATAAAGGAGATGCGGTACATATACAAGGGAGTGTTACTCAGCCATCAAAAAGAATGAGATCTTGCTATTTGCAATGACGTGGGTCGAGCTGGAATGCATTATGCCAAGCGAGGTAAGTCAGTCAGAGAAAGACAAATACCATAAGATTTCACTCGTGTGGAATTTAAGAAACGAAACAGATGAACATATGGGAAGGAGGGGAGAGAAGAGAGGGAAATAAACCACAAGAGACTCTTAAAGACAGAGAACACATTGAAGGCTGATGGAGGGAAGTGGGTGGGGGTTGGGCCAGATGAGTGATGGGTATTAAGGAGGGCACTTGTTGAGACGAACACAATGTCTTATGTAAGTGATGAGTCACTGAATTCTACTCCTGAAACCAGTGTTGCCCTGCACGCTGACTAACTGGAATTTAAATACAAAGCAGAATGAGCATGACCAACATTAGGGATGTTTGAAATAGCCTCGATTTTCCAGAAAGTGTGGGACTGTGGTCATGAAATGTCCATGTCAGGACGTGGCTCTCTCCTGGCCAAACGTGTGTGTCCACAGATTCACCTACAACATCTTCAGCCATCCGGCATCTGGCACAGAACTTTGCCAGAATTGTGGCTTCATGCTCAGAACGCAGGAAACAAAGACATCATCTCTTGCTTCCAGCTTGTTTTCGCTCAAGTGCAGGATCCACCCAGCCGGAGAAACAGTTCCAGAACTTTGCTGCACTGTGGAATCGCCTGGGGGTGATCCTACTGCCCAGTTTCAGCCCACAGCAATGTAGTCAGAGTGTCTTGAGGTTAGAGCCAGGCATCCATATGTTTCAAAGAGCCCCTGGCGATTCCAACGGGCAGCAGTTTGGGAAGCAGTAGTTTGAGCTCCAAATGTAACAGAACTAGCCCCTGTTCCACGCTAACTTAGACAAGGCATGTGCGTGCTCTGATCCTCATTTTCCTCACCTGGGAAATTGGGGGTGCCCACCTCTGCTGTGGTTGTAGCAGGAGGGGGAACAAACCATGCCATGTTGTTTGACCTGAGGCCAGCTTACAATGGAATACGGCTTGGCAATGAGAAAGAATGACATCCTGCCATTTGCAGCAACGTGGATGGAACTGGAGGGTATTATGCTAAGTGAAGTAAGTCAGGCAGAGAAAGACGGATACCATATGTTTGCACTCTTATGTGGATCCTGAGAAACTTACGACCATGGGGGAGGGGAAGGAAAAAAAAAGTTAGGGAGAGAGTCAAACCACAAGAGACTCTTAAAAACTGAGAATAAACTGAGGGTTGATGGGGGGTGGGAGGGAAGGGAGGGCGGGTGATGGGCACTGAGGAGGGCACCTGTTGGGATGAGCCCTGGGTTGTAGGAAAACCGGTTTGACAATAAATTGTATTTTAAAAAATAGAATTTAAGAGATGGTGTTATTAACGTCTCAAGGACAGGTGTGAGTGCAGATCTCACAGAGGTCAGCTTGGGCTCCAGGAGAGGCGGGAGATAGGATGGCTGGGAACCTGTGTGGTTGAAAGGGGCTCGTTATGCATAACAAACACCCATTCTGCATTTATGACTCTCAGCCTAGGACAGAAGATCAACGATTATAACAAAAGATGCTCAAAATCGCTCTCATCACTTAGAAAATCCCAAGGGTCTTGGGGCTGTGAGCCAGGAACCAAACACAAAGACCGAAACACAGATCTGTTCTAATTCACAATATCACAGGCAGCGTCCAGCATGGCATCGGCTCCTGGGGCAACATTAGAGGCCACCATCACGGTTATGCCTTCGCACATTTACTTGGTTTCCAGCCACGGAGCTACTTCCGGTCGCCCATGGTCTCCCAGAGGGACACCGGCCGCCACCTAGCGTGCACGGCCCTGCATCCTTCTGTCACTAAGAAGGACTCGTCTTCTATCATTTCAGTCTGCACGGCTGCCAAGCAGGGAGAGAAGTGAAGCGGCCATTAGCAGCCCACACTGTCTTGTCAAATAATAGCATCCACTTAAGTGGCTGTTAGACTTCATGGGACATAAACGCTTTCCTCTCTAATCCACTTCCTGTTTACACATAGAATAGGCACTTCGTCTCATTTCAGCTTCTCTTCTGCCTCGAAAATCAGATACTCAGCCCCAGGCAGTTATCGGCTCCCTCATTATGCCCCCATGCTGGGGGATTCATTGCCTCAGAAACGCTTGATTCCATGAGCTGATAGCTATTTCTGAAGTCAAAACAAAACAACAACAAAAATCACTTATTTACAATGATATTTGGGAAAGTTTTCTTCTTTCTCCCTCCAGGGTGTTTATACTGGCTGTCTCTTGATAGACTCGGCTACACCTGCTACGGAAGAGCTATGATAAAAGCAAATTTATGTCGCTGCTTTTTGTTTTCTTTTGTTTTGTTTTGTTAGCAACCAAGTCCGCTGCTTGAACGTGGGCCCCCGTGTCTCTTGATCAAGTATTTGGGTACAGGCAATGCAGGCCCACAGCTGGTAAGGGGAGCAGCCAGGACAACGACCTTTGAATCTTACTCACTTATTCTCAACCTCTATATTCCCTGGGGAAGCCAGGCACCCAATTTGTCAGAAATTTAAATTTAAATTTAAATTATTGTGGTAAGAACACCTAACGTAGGAGATTTACCCTCCTAACAAATTTTTTAAAGTAATATATACATATGCTTTCCAGATCACACAAAACATAATTAAGGAAAAGATTCAGCCACAGGAGCAAGGTATTTGGGAATTTGGGTTTAACCCCCCCAAATTATAGATAGATAGATAGATAGATAGATAGATAAGTAAATACTCCCCACCAGGGCCATTCTCCCAGGCCATGTAGGTCACCACTCTCCCATGGGGGAAATGTGCCTGTAAACCCCACCCCCCAACAATCTGCAGGGCAGACAGGGACCCCCACCTGCTGATATCAACCGGGCAGATGGAAAGCATTCACCGCAAGTTTCAAGTTTGTCCCTAGCCACCTAAGTTCAGTCCAGGATCTGAGAAAGGATTCACAAGTTGACTTTTAAATGTTCCATTAGTGACCATCGAAAAGGCAAAAGCAAACCCAGCGTAAAACAGAAAACTTCTCTCATCCTGAAAAACAGGGAGTGTCGGGTCATGATTTTTCCCCAGAAGTTCTGCCCCACCCACCACCCTGGCAGTTTCACTGAGAGAAATTGGTCTCCAGGAAGGTGGTATTTCTGCAGATGTTCTGTCTACAGGCAGCAGTGTTCTTCCTGAGGTCAAGGGCAGCCCCCTCCAGCTAGAGCCTCCTGAACCATCATGAGACCCGCCCCCACCGCCTCAGGTGCAGGGCCCTGGGATGCGCACTCACCCTGCAGGTGGAGGGCAGCCACGCCCCCTTAGAGGAGCGTCCCTGGCTTCTATCTACTGCCTCCCAGACGTGGGTCTCTACCTGCCCCTCCCCGGCCCCAGCAATGACAGATATTTACATGCGTGTTCATACGTGTAACGTGTCTGCCCTTTTATGCACATTTTTCTAACCCCACTCATTGCTTTTCTGGTACTTCTCCGGAATCTTTTGGCTTCTAATATCATTTGCCATTACAAGTAGCCAGGCTTCTTAGAGGTATGGATGATTCTAGACGGGGGCAGACAGTGCAGTCGCCCCCCGATCCAAAGTTTCACTCACCTGTGGACAACTGTGGTCGGAAGCAGATGGTCCTCCTTCTGACTTACCCTCATACGGTCAAGAGTAGCCTAACTCCAGGTCTCAGTGCCTGTGCCATTCAGCTCATCACCTGGGCAAAGCACCTCGGGTGGTCACAGGACGGGGGTTGGGCAAAGCACCTGGGGTGGTCACAGGAGGGGTTGTGCTGGTTAGACACTCTGTGTGCGTGTTTAATATACATGTATAGTCACTATATATACAAATACACAATGTAATATATAGTGATATATATTATGTATAGTAATATAGTATATGGCTATACATATATACTATATGTAGTGTAAGACTATACAGATATGCTCTGTAGAGTATAATACTAATAATATATTATTATGTATGTATACATGCATATATGTATACACATATACTGTGTATATTATACTACAATACAGTATAGTGTATTATTAGCATTGTGCTATACAGAGCATATACGTCTAGTAATTATATACAATTTGTATGTATATCATAGTACGATGCATTATATATCCCATTATTAGTATTATACTCTACAGAGTATGCATGTAATTACATATAATTTGTGTCTAATGGCTCACTGTGCATTTCATGCATATTTTATATTTACATAACATATAAATATGTCGCATTTGTTTGCATTATATATTCATTATGTATCTTAATGTTACATAGTATAGGTACAATTTCTGTGCATGCTTTATGGGTTAGTGTGTATTTCACGCACACGTTACATTTACAGAACATAAGCGTTTTACATGCATTACACATATTTATGTTGTAGAAAACAGAGCTCTTGGATTGTAGAACTATAATCCGGAGTGCTGTTGCCTTTCCCAGTTGCATAAGAGGGAGCCGAGGACGGGGCAGCACCGGTAGCCGGCCCGGGGTCGTCGAGCCGGAAGCGGCAGGTCCGGGACTCACACGGCGCCTGCCATCACGCTTCCCACCATCTCGCTGTCTTCAAAAAGGGAAGGGAGAGGTTAGTCTGTGTGCTCATCCCTGCCCCTCGCTGAGTTTGCCACCGAATGGATCTGTCTCGACGGCAGGAAGCCTGGCCGTGCATTGTAACTCCCCTCACCACCCTGCTCTCAACCTGACAACATATCAAGGAAGAAAAGCTACAGAATCGGATGGTATGTTTCTCACACGTACACGGAAAATGCATACATCTCTATGCAGACATGCAAAATACATCAATAAAAGCTGTTTTTAATGTTTATTTATTTTGAGAGAAAAAGCAAGAGAGTGCGACAGAGACAGAGAGAGAGAATGCACGAGCTGGGGAGGGGCAGAGAGAGAAGGGGAGGGAGAGAATCTCAAGCAGGCTCCACGCTGTCAGTACACAGCTCGAGGTGGGGCTCGAACCCACGAACCGGGAGATCGTGACTTGAGCTGAAGCCAAGCGTCGGACGCTCAACTGACGAAGCCACCCAGGTGCTCCTTAAAAAAACTTTTAACGGTCATTTTTGATCCAAACCTAAAGGCTGTTTAATATGTCTTCCGTAGTTTTGCGAAAACGGTTAGTCTCCGCCCCTTAAGGAGCACTTGCCTACATTTTTGGGTTTGCCTTATAAGCCAGGAACCCCTGAAATCAGAGAAGGGCTAATAGTCAGGAGACTATGTGGAGCGCTCCCCGTGCACTGGGCATCGTTCTTAGAACTTAGTATGTCCTGTATGCATTCAATCCTCATAATAACTGTGTAACATGAAGTATCCTGGTTTTTCTATCAGAACGCACCAACTGAAGCTAAGAGGGGCCAGCTGGCCAAGGGGACAGAGCCAGCAAGAGACAGAGTCAGGATTTGAGCTGAGTTTTGATAAGGAATAATTTTTGGAAGATACTTACCTAGAAAGAGCGAGAACTTATCGGACGTGTTTTGGGGAAGGGGTGCCCGGGCGGCTCAGTCAGTGAAGCATCTGACTCTTGATTTTGGCTCAGGTCACGTTCCCACGCTTCGTGAGATTGAGCCTCGTGTCAGGCTCATGACACCTGGACGTAAGACAGGTGTTCCTATCCGATTTGGGTTAATAGCCCAGCACAAATACACAGGACAGGAGCCACGGCCATTCTCCGTCAAGCAGTGGGGTCCAGCTGGGACACAGGAGAAGGAGCGTGCAAGAACTTCGTGACTGATCCATGGTCTTCCAACTAAACTCCCAAGGAGGGGAGGGGGGCAGGATTGCCGGCTTCGTGCAGGGACCTGAACCAGGGGGCTCTGGGCCCATTGTCCCTTCTCCTGCCTGCCTGTGTCCTCAGGTCTGACAGTCACTCTCCTAAGCACTACACACACAGAGTATGTAGCGATTAGTAAACTAATCAGGGTTTTCTGCGGCCAATCAAATTTAAAAATGAGAAAAATTGACTTATTAGGAGAACATGTATGAAATGGATTATATCTGCTGGGCTTTATAAAATGGTGACATTTCGGGGCACCTGGGTGGCTCAGTCGGTTAAGCGTCCGACTTTGGCTCAGGCCATGATCTCACGGTCTATGAGTTCGAGTCCCGCGTCGGGCTCTGGGCTGATGGCTCAGAGCCTGGAGCCTGCCTAGGATTCTGTGTCTCCCTCTCTCTCTGACCCTCCCCCGTTCATGCTCTGTCTCTCTCTGTCTCAAAAATAAATAAACGTTAAAAAATTTTTTTTTTTAAATGTGACATTTCTACCTTTGCAAATCTCGCAGCAAATTGCCTGTGATGCACGTCACGTTCTGGTTTAATACAGACTCAATAATGAAATCGTTTTCTTTCTCCTCTGCTTTTTTTGGAGAGGTTTTCTGAGTTGGCAGAAGATATTGTTTTTAATTGTATTTCCCTAAAGCTCCCGGGGGGGCCTGGGGGATGAACACGTTCACTGGCTGTTTTCATCTCAGAACCACGGGAGGGGTTCCCTGTTCACCTTAATTAGAGACACGCACGACATCTGCACAGAAGGACTCCCTGATAACTCTCTCAGCCAAGCTCCATTAGGTGGCACAGGACAGTCTTGGACTCTATGCGATGGGCCATCACTATGGCAAAACTAAGACATGTTAGTTTTTTTTCCTCTAGGGAAAAAGCTCTGTCCCCAAACACTGTCTTGTTTTCTAATGTTTATTTATTTATTTTGACAAAGAGAGAGAGCGAAAGAAAACAAGAGAACGTGCATGCACAAGCAGGGGAGGGGCAGAGAGAGAGGGAGAGGGAGAATCTCAAGCAGCCTCCGCGCTGTCAGCACAGAGCCCGACTCAGGGCTCAATCCCACGAACTGTGAGATCATGACCTGAGCCCAAATCAAGAGTCAGATGCTTAGCCGACTGAGCCCCCCAGGTGCCCCTGCCCCAAAACACGTTCAGTAAGGTTTTGTTATTTCTAGATAAGTATCTTCCCCAAATTATTCCTTATTAAAACTTCAGAGTGTCCCAGGCCAGACTATGGCTCAGTACAAAGTTTAGCTTACCCTTATTTGTAGGATGCTTTCATTGTAGCGTCTCATCCCTTGGCATTGGGGGATTTTAAAAGCACCACCAATGCTCGTTAGCTTAGCAAAAGATCCAAGCACTTCACATTCATCGAACGGTGCCCCAGAAGGGATTAGGGGGTGCTTATCTGGTGAGAGCCCAGCGTATGGCTGTGCCCGGCTTCTTGAGCCCGCTCTGCACGCACTGGGCCTGCTGGAGAGACGCGCTGTTAATTAGGCTCCGTTGGCACAGATGTTGAAGCTAAGGCTTAGATGTTCGGGGCTTGCACGTAAATGAGTCACACACACACACACACACACACACACATTCATAAGGTGTTTTGGCAGGATAAACAGGTTTTCAAGGGGAAAAATAAGAGAAAGTTCCACAGAATTTTTCCAACTTCTACGACAGCTACTTAGGTAATGTCTATTAGGAAAAGCGCTTGGAAAGTCAGAGAATCACGCATGGTGAACTTAAGGTACCAATAGCGGAAGAGTTTATTTCTGTGATTCCCAGGAAAAGGACAGAAGTAAACACAAGCAGTGGCCTCTCGACCACCTGTTCCACAAAGAGACATTGGAAGAGGGACTTTGAAAGTCCCAAGCGGACAGGGCCCGGCAGACGCAAGGTGTGGTCCCCACTGCCAAGAGAAGGCTGGACCTCCACACTCACACTCTTCACGGAGTCGTTCTCAAGGGAACTGGAAATTCAGAATCTAGCCCAGCCCCGGCCCTTCGTGGGGAAATTCTGGGTGCACAAGCAATGTTCTCGGCATCACCTTGCGGGACCATTGATGGCACTTGTGTTCTCTCTGCCACGAATAGAGGTTAATGAAACCCTTGCCTACGAGAGACTGTCTCTGAACTGCCCGAGAAAGTCTTGTCCGCAAGCACTGAGCTCATCCATGGCAACGAATCTTGATTGGGTAGTGTGGTACATCCACTGTACCTCCAGTCCCGCCTCCCCCACACCGCCAGGGTGAGATGACACCCGATCCTTGCGTGATCCAACGTCTAGATTTACATGAATGAAGCAAAGCAAACTCATCATCCTATTACCCTGTACATCCACAACAGCCTTCAATTGGCAAGAAGGTAATTTACCCATAAATTCTCATAAATAAAGGAGTGGCATGAAATAGTGTTCAGGCTAGGTAAGCAGACACAACACAACACACACAGCACAACACAGCCCTGAGTGGCCCGTCGGGTGGGTGTAATGGGCCTGGGGTATTGGGACAAGGCAAACTGAAAGGAGCCTCTTTCACTCGAGGGAGGTGGCCACCACAGCTGGGATGAGTTGCTTTCACACAGGAATGCTAGCACTGCTCTTTGAGGGCGCCTGATTGCTTTTCGAAAGAAACAGGAAATCCAGGTAGAGAGCGAAATCTATCAAGTTTCAACACTGGCCACTGACGGGAAAACTGTAAAGAAGGATCCTGGCCAAACAAAGCAAGTCTTGGGACTGTATTTGCCTCAAGAATTGGCATTTTACAGCCTTGGGCGTAATGCTTTCATTGACAGTATGCCTCCTATGCCCAGGGAAGGAGGTGGGTTTATTGTTATTTTTTCAGTGTATGAAATCATCTGGAACAAAGGTGTCCCTCACGGACATTATGCTGCAGTCCTTATTTGATACTGCTCCCGGCTCCCACAGACTGTACCATAAATAGGAAAGGTTTCATCGCATTTGTGAGTGTAGAAGGATCCTCACAGGCGCTGGGGGCTTGTCCTGAGAAGGAGTCTAGACTCTGGGGAGAGGCGTGCAAGGACTGATTAGTGATGTCTTCCTGGGACAGGAGCTAGGGAGCTGTGATACGCGTGTCTTGCCTCTCCCATTTTTGCTATAAATTCAAATCCAAATTCGTTAGAAGGTTCCGAAGGCTCTTCAAACCCTAATAACAACAAAGCTTCCAAGGTGCTTCTCGGCAGCAACGATGTCTTTTTTTAATTCTTTTTGATATTTTATTTATTTTTGAGTGTGAGAGGGTGAGCAGGAGAGAGACACAGAGAGAGGGGAACAGAAGATGTGAAGCGGGCTCTGTACTGACAGTGGTGAGCCCAACGCGGGGCTCAAACTCACAAACTGTGAGATCATGACCCAAGCTGATGTCAGACGCTCAACCAGCTGAGCCACCCGGGCTCCCGTGGCTGCCTCGTCTCTTTTGTGTTAGTGCCAAAAATCACACAAGCAGCATTTCAAATAAATAATTTAGTATCCATACTTCTCCATAAATCCAACTCCCTCTTTTGAAGTAACAATCCTGATGTTGCCCACATCGTTATCTGCACCAACTCTCTCCTTTGCGGACAGAAGGGGGATCTGTGGCTTGAGAACCTCTGTAGTTCTCCTCCCATTGAACCTGCTTACACGGCCCATGAGAATTCAGCCGTGCTTTTTACAAATTAAGATGAAATTCACCTATCATTAAGTTCACCTTGTAAAGTGGACGAGTGGATGGGTTTTGGTAGATTCACAGTTTGCAATAATCGCTATCTACTTTTAGAGTATTTTTGTCATCCACAAAAGAAACCGCGTACACCTTAGACATATCGCTTCATTCCTCACTCCCCTCCCCTCCGCCAGCTCCTGGCGACCACCAGTCTACTTTCTGTTTCTATGAATTTTTCTACTCTAGACATTTCATATGAATGGAATCCTGCTCTATGTGTCCTTTGGTGCCTGGATTCTCTCACTCAGCATCATGTTCTCAAGCTCATTCACGTTGTAACATAGATCAGGGCTTCATTCCTTTCTACAGCTGAATAATGGCCTCTTATCTGGATAGACCACATGTGTTTCACCCCCCAGGGGAAAATGGACACTTGGGCTATTTCTCCTTTTTTTGATATTATGAATAAAGTTGCCATGAGCATCCACGTACCAGTTTCTGCCTATGAGGACTTACACTTTCATGTCTCTTCAATATACACCTACAAGTGGGATTGCTGGGTTATGTGAGAACTCCACGTTTAAAGTTTTCAGGATCTGCTAAACTATTTCCCAAAGCAGTGGCCCTATTTACATTCCCACCAGCAATGTCTGAGTATCCCAATTTCGACATCTTCGGCGGCCATGATTTTGAGAGCAAACCCTCCACCCAAAGTACAAGCTGTCACATTCCAGACTTCTCTACCCATCCACAGGAAAATACTTAAGAAGATCTTCTTTCTTTGGATTGCCTGTCAAAAGGAAGAATTCTCCACTGAGGAGTGAATTGCAAGGTCTAAACTGTGACACAGAAGCACCAGTTGAAGTATCTATCAGTTTCTGCTTATAGATTTAGACATTATTTCCTTTCAAACACCCACATACCCACTAAGAATGTTCTTTTTCATGAAACAACTGGAGAAGGCAGTCTTTAAATGGTGCATTGAACATATGACTGGGTATATGCACGATTGAGTAGTGACTGGATACACGAATAATAGGTGGGTGAATGAACAAGCTCCGTGAATATTTACTGAACACCCTGGAGGGACCAGATGCTGTGCTAGACACGGGGGCAGATGCGAACAACAGAGACACGTGAGAACTCACAAAGATCACGTTCTGTTGCGGGAGACAGACAGGATCAAGCAAATACGCCAGTTGAAGGAGAAGGTCAGCTAGAGGCAGACGCTATAAAGGAAGCCAAAGGGGGTCAAGGAGTGTAGGGGTTGGGCAGGACCTTGCAGTCATGGTCATGGTCATGGGATGGAGGGAAGGGAGGTTTTGAGGATATTATAGCTCTTTCTGCTCTGAGTCTAACCCTTCGACTCAGCTGTCACCACTGTTTCTCTCTGGTCTCCTCTCAAGCCCTCCAGTGGATTGTTCCCCTCCTTGCAAGAGAACTTCCGAAATACTCTTCCCTCTCTCCTACCCACCTCCTACACGATTGCCTGAATTTCATTATCTCCAAGGCTCATTTTCAAAAACTCTATCACCCAATGGCCATTGTCCTGAGGCTCCCCTCTGACCAGGGGCTAAACTCCAAACTCCTTTGCTCAACTTCATACTCGTCCTCCTACACACACCCCAGTGCCTGTCCCGCTATCTGTGCTTCAAGAAAACTGGTATCTCCCTATTTGCCCAAGCACATTGGGCATTAGAAAACAACAACGATTAACAGATGCTTTTTCAGTGCTGAGAATGCCTTATTTCTCATTGTCTTCCTAATCAGATTGCATCTGCTCCCTCCTAACCTCTGTATCTACTTCCAGGCCATTTTCAGTCATTTCCCAAATCACTGAAGAGTGTACTGTCACCACCTGTTGAGATAACTTAGTTCTCCGTCTCAGTTTTAGCTGGACATCTAGTAAAAGCAGACCGGAAACCTGTCAGAGGCAGGACACAAATATGCAATTCATCTTCATATCCTCCACACACAGGACAAGGAATGGCACAGAGTATATGAGTGATGATGGATGGATGGGTGGATGGTTGGATGGATGGATGGATGGATGGACGGGTGGATGGATGGATGGATGGATGGACAGGTGGATGGATGGATGGATGGATGGATGGATGGATGGATGGGTAGATGGCTGGCTGGCTGGATGGATGGATGGAAAAATGGATGGATGTATGAACAGGTGGATGGCTGGATGGATGCGTGTATGGATGGATGGAAAAATGGATGGATAGATGGATGGATGGATGGACGGGTGGATGGATGGATGGATGGGTAGATGAATGGATGGATGGATGGATGGATGGATGGACAAGTCAGTGAATGGATAGTTGGATGGACAGACAGGTGGATGAATGAATGAATGAATGAATGAGTGAATGAATGAACCGATCAGAAAAACTTCCTCCTTTCTCCCTGGCAGGAGGCCTGCCCAACAAGAGAGCATGTGAGCCAACAGAATCCCTCAGCTCCCTCCCAACACAGACAGCTTAGAAGTCACTTACAGTCAGATGTGTTACCAAAGCTGGACCAGAGCCCTTTGCGGGAGCTTTTGGACTGAACTTAGTTGGAAGAGATTCTTTTCCTTCCTGATCATAGAGCTGCACAGATATGAGCTTGAAGCTACTTGTGGCCACAGTCCCAACTGCATGGACAAGCTTGTCAGGAGAAGTAAAACGGGTGTTGAGAAATAAGAGATGCATAGACAGTGTCTGGCAATAGTTTCATCTCCGGCTGCTGATCATCCCTAAAGCCCCAAACTTCTAAACATGGGCTTACGAGGTCCAATATATTCCCCTCCATCCCATCTTTTTTCTGGAGGTAGAATTCGGTGGTTCTCACCCAGGGACAGTTTTACCTCTAGCGTAAAGCTATTCTGGGGGGCATTTTTGGTTGTCACAATTCAGGCAGGTGGTTGCCACTGGCATCTAGTGAGTAAACGTTAGAGACGCGTGTAAACCCCCTACAATGCACAGCACAGACCCTCCTGGGGAAGAAAGAAGTATCAGACTTCAACTGTCAGGATTGGGAAACCTTCGATTAGCTCAAACCCAGCACTTATGACGAGGGTCCCGACAGCACACTCACACCGGGGACTTGCAAAGCCTGTGCCTGAAGCTGACCGCTGCCCTCCAGCCTGCCAGGGGGACCCGCCTGCCCCCATCTGCAAGTCAACCCCCAAAACCCCCCGTCCTACAAAGGGGGCGTTCCCATGTTAAAATAGTTGATTTTCATCTCACACTGTCTTGCCTGGATCACATATGAAAAACATTTTCTTTTCCCTCTTAATCCTGCTCCCTTTCCATCAATGAAACAAGGCAATTCTCAAAGTTAAATCAAGTAACAACAGAACTGATTAGCCCTGGCGTTTTCAAACAGCTCTATCAGCATTCCGTGGGTTACGCAGGCTGCAGATGTCGCCTATTGATTGGACCTGAAAGAACCCCTTCTTCCCGGAGAGCAGGTGCCTACTTCTCTGCGATGTGTGGTCTCTGTGCTGACAGGTCTCGGCCCCTGCAGTTGCATTGATCGGTCTGGCCACTGATTTTTTAATGAACATGTGGATAATGCAGAATATGAGAGTGCTCATTGATTCAGTCTTGAGGGATGCCTTCTTTGCGCAGAAAGACCCTCTCTAAACGTTTCCCATTGGACCGTATTCTTGTTTTGTTCTGTTTTTGTCTCGTTTTGCTGTACCCCTTATCATGCTACCTTAGGTGAATACCATAAGCCTGGTTCTGTGCAAAAGTATTGGCTTTTCCAAGTGCTTCCCCAGAGGGTCCAAGACTCTGATTGATCTTCCTGTGCTCAGTGGAATCCTTTGGCATCCGCTGCGATGCCCATGTGCTGTCACAATCCATGGGGCCCCTCACAAATACACCACCCCATAAAAAAAATCCCGGAGATTCACCAAGTGTTCCTGAGTTTGTATCCTCCTGGGTGGCAGCTCAGAGCCGACCAAACACAGACTCTGGAGTGGGACGAATCGGGACTCAAGCCTCATTTTACTTGTTTGGTTCTCAACTGATGTGGGCACATAAACTTCCCGGAGCCTTAGTCACGGTGAAATGGAGACTCTATCACTTGTATTTGAAAGGACTATAGGATCCATCACTTTAAGTAACTGATGAAAAAGGCTGGAGGAGAGAACCAGGCACCGGAGAATCATTCCCCAAATTAATCGATATGTTTTTTTAAATTTTTTCATGTTTATTTATTATTTAGAGATACAGACAGATAGTGAGTGGAGAAGGGGCAGAGAGAGAGGGAGACACAGAATCTGAAGCAGGCTCCAGGCTCCGAGGTGTCAGTACAGAGCCCAATGCGGGGCTCGAACCCACGAACCGTGAGATCATGACCTGAGCCGAAGTCGGACGCTTAACCGACTAAGCCACCCAGCCGCCCCTATCAATAAATTTTTAAAAAGCAAATAAGGGGCATCTGGGTGGCTCAGTCGATTGAGCGTCCAACTTCAGCTCAGGTCATGATCTTGCGATTTGTGAGTTCGAGCCCCCCATCAGGCTAACAGCTTGGAGCCTGGAGCCTCCTTCGGATTCTGTGTCTCCGTCTCTCTCTGTCACCCACCCACCCCCCATACTCACTCTCTGTCTCTCAAAAATGAATAGACGTTAAAATTTTTTGACAAAAAGCGAATAAAATAATTCTCCAATCTCTACCTTCCTGGTTGCCGTAAAGAAAGGCCAGTCTGGAGAAACTTGGGAAAACCGGAAAATCGTCTCATACTGGCCATGAAACAAACAAGAAGACACTGTACTGAGTAGGAGATCGGTATTTGGAGGCGATCACGCAGCTGGGCTTGGAAACTTGGCACGACTTGGCCGAGGTAAGGTGCGGTGTGATAACACCAGGACCCAGACCAATGCCAGGTGGCCCGGGCGCTGCACTCTGCAGTATACATGTCTATGCAGCATATCTACCCACATATAATCACAGTTCTAAAGACTGTCTGAAATGCATCATCAGCAATATGAAATGGGAAGGAATGAGCATTTTATTTCAATGGCAAGGTCAAAATACGAGCACAGGGCCAGGGAAGAAACAGAGAGGCAGGGGAGGGGCAGTGGACAGACAGTGGATGGCAGGCTTTGGGTGTCTACACAGCCTGACTTAAGAGGGAAACGGCAGGTCCAAGGGCAGTAGGGAGTGAGTGCACAGTCCCCTGGGCTCCAGGTAAGCAAGCAGAGCAGAGCAGATGAGGGATCGGGTCCCTCCCGGAACTCGCCAGGAGTGGGAATGTGCCCCATGGCTCTCAGGCCACCTGCCAGGGAGCTGCAGTCATCTGACAGGTCTGTGCATCCCTCAGCCACACTGAGCAGAGGGCCAGGCCACTGCTTTGCTCAGGGTCAGCCGGGGTGGGGGCTTCTCAGGCAAGGGGACGTCAGCTTCTGGCACACAGCTCTGAATGCACCTGGCTCTGTCTTTTGCAGAGGCAGCCATTCCACCATGAAGCCTTTTAATGGCAAGATCAGCTTTGCAAAGTGGAGCCATGGGAACAACAGAGCAGGTGCCTCCGGGAGCCGCTGGCGTCGTCTGTCACGGCTGAGGCCGGGCTGACAGGTGTTACCCAAGTGTCTGCCTGAGCCTCACCTTGCGGGCTTCCCAGTGTCACTTTGTATTAGAACGATGGCCACAAAGGGAGGGCTTGGCAACCTCAGTGTTATGACTAATAGCATCTTATAAAGTTTAGTAAAAGGCCTCCACTAAGGGCTGAACACAGCCAAGCTGCGGTCTCTACCGTCGTCAACGTGCCTGGAAAATGCCCTCACACTTAGGGTTTTCAACCTGCAGACACACGGACGCCTGGGGGGCTCAGTCGGTTGAGCGTCCAACTTCGGCTCAGGTCACGATCTCGCGGTTCATGAGTTTGAGCCCCGCGTCGGGCTCTGTGCCGACGGCTCAGAGCCTGGAACCTGCTTCGGATTCTGTGTCTTCCGCTCTCTGCCCCTCCCTCACTGGCCTTCTGTCTCTCTCTCTCAAAAATAAATAAACACTAAAAAAATTGTTCTAACTTGCAGAGACACAACCCACAAGCCCACTGAGTTATTCCCAGGAGCGGCAGTGATAGTAATAATAAGCGTGTATTTGTTTCACGAAGGGCATTTTGCAAATTGTCAATGATGGGAAATGCCTTACTCACTGCTGTTGCCTGTTTGGCCTGGAGAAGTACCTGGAAACTTCGATGTTTGCCGATTGACTAATGAATAACAGTATTGTATCATATGCGCATACGGGGCTGGGGAGGCGGCCTGAACTCATCTTTCCTGTTAAGAGGAAGAAACTGAGGTTCTTGGAGTTGAACCGACTCGCTGAGCCTCACAGTCAGTAGTCAGGAGACGAACCTTGGTTTTCTGCAGCAGGGGGAAAATATAGTGGTGGTTACGAGCACGGACGGCAGAACAGCACAGGCCTGGGTACACATCCAGGCCCCTACTTATGACTTGTGAAGTCTTGGGCGTTACTTACCTTTGCTGTCTCAGTTTCCCCCTCTGTAAAGTGGGGTTAGTGACATACCCTCCCTCAGAACTAGAGAGCCTTACGTGAACCAGACACAGGAGTTCCTTAGAATAGCGAGTCTGTAATCAGCATCACATCGAGATCAGGCGCTGTCATAGCTTGAATGCTCTCTCTCCTGTGCTTCGTGGCATTTTTAAGAGGCCAGGCAAGTCGGAGTGGAACTCTGTTATTACTGCTGATGGCCTGGTAGTCGTTCCTGCTTCTCTGAGAGGCAGAGCTCTGATTTTCCCTGGAGAGACCCCACTTCCTCATGCTCTGTCTGTTCCGACTGCATAGAGCCAGATCCAGGAGTGGCCGGTGACCCAGACGTGACAGTCATCACGTTCCTGTCCCCTGAGCAAAGCAGCCAGGCCGGAAACGAGATGGGGCGTGAACTGCTCCCGTCAAGTCAATCCCAGGGCTTTTGCTGAAACTCAGGAAAATGAAATTCCCTTCCTGCTGGGCATGAGCAGAAAAGGGGGAGAGAGAAAGAGAGAGAGAGAGAGAGAGAGAGAGAGAGAGAGAGAGAGAATCCCATGCAGGCTTCACGCTGTGAGCATGGAGTCAGACATTGGGCTCGATCTCATGACCCTGGGGTTATGGCCTGAGCTACAATCAAGAGTCTGACGCTCCACCAGCTGAGCCACCCACCCGCGTGCCACAGAAATGAAGGTGTTCATTTCTCTCACTGAGCTCAAAATGAATGCATCTCCCAAAGGAACAAGGCAGTAAGAGCCAGGCTTAAGCAGCGTCTGAGACCTGCAGCCCACGAAGGGCCCCAAAGCTCTGAGAGCCCCGTGTTCCTGAGGACACAGGTGGCTGCAGGTAGCTGGAGACGGGCTAGGGAGGCTTCGCCCCGGGAGGAGGGAGAAGTTCCGGTGACATTCTGGGCCAGCAGAGAAGCTGGGGAACTTGCCACATTAAAGGATTTAAGAATGTTCGTTCTTAATGGAGGTTGCCAAAACCGTAGTGGGGGGGAAAAAAACCTGTCTAATTAATATTGAAATCATAATCTACACAGCGGGAGCCGAAGGTTAAGAACAAGGTGTTATCTCCAGTCCAGAAACCAGGAAATAGATGCCATATCTCCAACCAGAAAGGGATGGCTGACGGCGACATTACTGAGAGAAGGGAAAACAAAGCCAGGCAAGAACTCTGAACTGCCTGACGGTTTATATTTAAATTCTCGGCTCCTGGGGTTAGCCAATGGGATGGAGATGATGCCCAATAACTTGCAGGAAGTGTTGGCCACCATGGCCAAGGAAGAAGCATCCGTCTTACGTCTCAAATCCCAGCTAAGAACCACGTACTTAACTTTCTGCGTTTCCATAGCCAAGGCTAAGCCCAGGGCTGACGTCCTATGGTTGCCAATACGGAATGAAATTCTCCATATGTGTGCACCTGCTGGTGTGCATATCAACATGCTCATTGCACGACCTAGTGTGAGCTCCTAGGTGTGATAATAATTCTATTATTGTTAGTGGTAGTAGTAATATTGATGAGGGAGCATAAGGCAAGCTGAGGACAAAGCACCCGCGAACAACACCCACCCCAGGTGGGACACGTGTGTGACATTCCTCGGGCACTCCTGGCTGCCCAAGAACACAGGAAAGAGGAAAACGAATGGTTAGCTGATAGAGGTCACAGTCCTGTAGGACATGAGTCTCCATCGGTTCATAAACGTCTTAGTAAATTACAAGAAAAAGGCAATCTTATCAATAGACTCATCTCCAGAAACCTATGGACTCAGTTTCCGGGAGCCCCAACATCACCCTCCCCTCCACGGTGATGTGGGAACAAAGACAAGAAGGAAAAGGCAGGTAAAAATTAAATTTCTTTATCACCTGCAGCCCATTGACAAATAGTTGAGGCAAATACAGAGTTAACATTTCCCCAGGAACCCCCTCCTGATGTAAAGTTAATCTCACTAGAGGGAAAACAACCTTAGCTTGACAATAGCTAGGTCTCCTGTCTCAGGTATCCTCTTTAGCATATCAAAGTTCTTCTGGGGGCTTCCCTTTTGACTTTACCTCCTCCAACTCCACAGTACATAACCAGTCAAGACCCCAGTGCCGCTCTTTCTGCCCATGGGTTCTGCACCCGTGCTTTAATAAAACCACCTTTTTGTACCAAAGATGTCTCAAAATATCTTTCTTGGCCGTCAGCTCTGGATCACCACCACTCCAAAACCCCATCCGTATAGACCCCAACAATGCAGAGGTAAATTAGACATGGTTCCTGCCCTCAAGAAGCTGGAATCTCAGGGAAGGACCAACCTGTCCCATGCATATCCTCATAAAACCAGTCCAGGAAGCCAACAGGCTGATCCCTGTGCAAGGCAGGGTAGCCGTGGAGTGAGAGAGGCCAGGAGGAAAAGCCTAGGCAGAGGAGGGGCCCTGAGCCAGCTGGGGACCTAAGTGTGGTCCAGCGTCCCCACGTAGAGGGCCTCTCTCAGGAATGAAAAGTTCTAGAAAAAGTCAGGTTCAACCAGAGAGACCCTTGACCCAACTTTGTATAGTGGCATCATGATGTTTTCAGTTGTATAAGCCAGGACACTTCCTCTTAAGGAGAACATGCTTGAGCCGGTGTGATGTTTCCACTACAGAAAACCAAACAACCATAATTAACCTAAGAGCTTATGGTAGACGTGCCGGTCGCCATTGTGTATCACCTGGGTGCAGGTGCCTCCAGCCAGAATCTTCCATAAGGTCCTCACCTCCGTTACTAAGGCTCAAGCATGCCCCTCTACGGGTCTGCATTCAGCAAGCGGATCAGTGATCTCTTTATCACTTCCTCTAAATTCACCCAATGTTGAACCATCTAAAGAGACCTTGGGAGGTGAGCTCATTTGGACTTATTCCACATTAACCCAGAAACCGCAGGCTTCCGGCCATCTCCAGAGATGACATCACCGTCTACTTAGTGACCAATTTCCTTTGCATTTCTGAGCAAACAGCAGTTCAGATTTTCTCTGGCAGCACATCTATCAGGAAACATACCCATTGTAAACTAAGTGTGAAAAGAAGACGCTTCCCTGGGGCAGGAAAGCCTTTAAAATGTTAATGCAACTTTTTGGGAGTCTTTGGCACCTCATTCGTGCTCAGTCCAGTGGATATTGGGAACCTGAAAACTTTATTATCGCAGAGTAAGTTGGTAGGTGCCACCTTCCAGAGCGGCAATAGCGTTTTTAGCTATTTCTGTCCAAGAATGAAAAAGCAATCCAGCCCCTTGCTGATGATGTGGGACTGGCTTCTGGTGTTCTGGAAGCCAAGGTTCACTGGCAAACAATACAGTTACCAGTAACGGAAAAACAGCAGCCCAGCCCTCAGTCAGAAAGGTAGATTCTCAAAGGTTGCACTATAATCGCACCCTGGAAATCACATTCGGCTTCCTTCCGGAAAAGACCTTCAAAGAAACTGGAAAGAAAAAGGAAAAGCAAAACAAGAAATGATATGAGGTTTAGAGGTGATGTGGTTAAATACAGAAGTGTTTTTGAAAACTCAAAAAAGCTCGCTCCAACTAACAGATCCCTTTGATGGAGGATTAGCAGGAACGGTACTTTGGCTACTAGTTCCTGAGGACGGCCTCTGTCGACACATCCACGCTGAAAATTCAGTAATGCGCAGTGTGGGGAGGGGCAGCTCTGGGGTCTGCAAGCACCCGGGAGCACCTGCCCACTGGGCGACCCGGGGTGAGTTTCCTAACGTCTCTGCACCTCTGATCACACATCCATAACATCGCGTGGTAAATAGTCTTACCTGCCTCAGAAACATGGGTGAGTTAAATGAGTCAGCAGTGCCTAGCACATCGTGAGAGTGAGAGTGAGTGAGAGGGAGTGAGAGCTCCAAAAAGGGTTAACTAGTTCTTTCCCTCAGGCTGGTTATCACCTTCCACGGACAGGACACATATCCGTATCCCAGCTGGTTGCCCACCAAGCCCCCTGCCCATTGCTGTGCTCAGAGCAGACCATCATCCCTGTTGGAACAAAAGCATCCCATGAAGCGAAACCCCACTTGGGCCAAGGTTGCAAGCCCAAGTCAGATCACTTCGACAAAGATGCTCCAGATACCAGTCCTCTTGGAAGATGTCCAACAGCAGGGTCTTCCCCAGGGACGTTCTAGCAAAGACTAAACGACCACAGAGAGAGCTCACTGCATCTTGGGAAAGAGCTCTGGAATGAACTGCATCTCCCCAAATTCACATGCCGAAGCCCTAACCCCAGTGTGACTGTGTTTGGAGAGACGGCCTCTGGGTGGGGGTCATGAGGATCCAGTGAGGTGATTAGGGTGCAATGCAGTAGAAGCGGTGTCCTTAGAAGAAGAGGGACAGACACCAGGGACCTCCTCCTCTGTGCATGTGCACAGATAAAGGGCCATGTGAGGACACAGCCAGGAGGCAGCTATCTGAAAGCCAGCAAGAGTGGCCTCACAAGACACCAGCCCTGAGAGCACCTTGCTTTCAAACCTTACTGATAAAATGAATTTCTACTGTTTAAGTCACCCAGCCCATGGTATTTTGTGAGGACAGCTCTAGCTGACAGATTTCCCTAATACCGTCCGTCCTACATCCACATTAGTACTTCTGTGTGTGATAAACATTGGTGAATGAGATAGAGTTCTTATCCTATGGAGCTTTGAATCAAGCGGAGGTAAAACATTACGGACATCCCTACACACAAGCTCAATTCCTAAAGGGACACGCAAATTTACTCCCAGATTGGCAAAAACAAAAGCAAACTCGGAGTCTAATTCCATGGGTCTTAGACTGGATATTTTGGACAGAGAGAATGCTTACTTTGCCAATGAATCATTTAGGCACATTCTGTATTTCCATAAAGACACAGTTCTTTCTTGGCATCCTGGTCCTGCTCATTCAATCTTTTCATAGTCCACTCCTGATAGATGCCAGGGCATGGGGTTAGAAAGAACAGGTGTGAAGGAACACGGCACATGCAATTGTGGTGCTCAACTTGACCTTCTCAACGATCTATATGGTAAGCACTATTTTTCTTCTCTTCTACAGACAGATGATGTGTTTTTCTTTGATAAAAATTTGGAACTAACAACTACTGGGCAAGAGAACAGAAAGTTTGGAGTGCAAATTTGAAAACATGGTAATTGAGCTAAGGAAGGTGTAGCATTGGCATGTTATACATATGTGGGGATTTTTTTCTCCTTCTAGATAGAATTATAATCATTCATCCATCCATTCATCTATCCGTCCATTCATACATCCATACGTTCACTCACCTGTCCATTCACTCACACATCCATTTACTTATCCATCCATCCACCCATCCACTCATTCACTCACTCATTCATCCATTCACTCATCCAAATCATTCATTCGCCCATTCACTCACACATTCATTCACTCACGCATCCATTCACTTATCCATCCATCCACTCATCCATTCATCCACCCATTCATCCAATCATTCATTCATTCTCCCATCCATTCATCCACTCATCCATCCACTCATTCATCCATTCACTCATCCAAATCATTCATTCATCCATTCACTCACCTGTCCATTCACTCACACATCCATTCACTTATCCATCCATCCACTCATCCACTCACTCATTCATCCATTCATGCCTTCATCCATCTGTGCACCAAGCGTTACCTGAACGCATACTTCGGTCATTTTTCTATTCTGTACATTAAGATGACCAGTAAACAAACAACCAAATGATACAGATTCCCCACTGGGAAGAATCCATTCTCACAAGAAAAAATAAACAAACACAAATAATTAAGATGTCCATTGGGAAAGCCCTGAGCCATTGGGGATAAAAAGACGTCGTGGCAGTTCGGACAAAAGTGCAGATGTGGAGAGATGCTCTTGGAAGCAGAGCTGAGGTTTTTGAAGAAAGAAGAATCCCATGAGTAGATGGCAACCTCAGCTGCTGTCCAGCTTTCCGGGTCCACATCCTGACAGCGTGCCCCTTGGGTTTCTGACGTGCCTGCCGCCCCCACCGCTGTAGAGACCAGCTCTGTGCATTGCTTCTCTTAGCAGATGCATGTGCCATGGTTTCTGTTCCTCACCAGCTGGCTGGTCGGGTTAACACAGAGGCTGCTCAGGGGCACAGCCAAGATCGGAAGAGAGACTCTTAGAGTCAACACCCACCGTCCTAGATGGGCTAAATACCGTGCTATTTCCTCAGCCAAATCACCTCCTCCAATAAATGCAGTTACAATATCATCTTATCTAACTAAAAAGGGATCTTTGAGGGTGAACACTGACCTCCTAAAACTTTAGTTAAAACAAATGAGAAAGAATGCACAACAAGAACTAATTGTGTTTTGCACGATGTGAAGTTCGGCCAGTAGAGAAATACCGAAGGAGCCCCAAGGCTCACGAATATTGACCACAAGGCTTGTGGTTTATGATATACCCAATCCGCCTACATCCCGAAAGCTCCAGGAGAGGCCGCAAGCCCTGAGGTCCAACGCCAACCTCTGAAGGTGACTTCATTCCATTTTTCTCCCTTTGCCCTCACGTGCCTCAAGTCATGCTTTATAAAACTTCAAGACAGCTGTAAACTTCCGGCAGAGAAAAACTCAGGTTTTTGCTACCACGTAAATCATGATTTTCAATCCCCGTGCTGGGCATCAGATAACTCTGAAGTCTGCCTAGCCTACCACTTAAACTCTATTTTTGTGGCCTCTGATAATAGGCTATCCTGGTGGTATACACTTTCAAAATCCAGCTACCTGTTGGTCCCTGCAGAAAATGAGGAAAGACATTTCAAATAAGATAGCACTTAGAGAAAAATTCAATAAAAATTCAGCTCAGCTCAAAGCACACTTGCTGTGTCAAGGGGGTAATAGCTAATAAGGGGAGACGGGAAAGCTGGAGGAAACTCCCATTATCACCATCCCTGTGGATGGAGAACGTCCATCAGTAGCCAAGACTAACTAGATAATAGCATCCACCTACCTGCCCCCCGGGGTCACTGCGAGGAAGCGACTGGCCACTGGGCTTTATGTATCGTTCACCAAGTTTTCTCGATTAAATGCATCTGTACAGCTTGCAGGCAGAATATAAAACAGGTGAGTTTCTAACCTGTGCACGGAAAGCTTGAAGCTGGGGAGGCAACAATAAAGACAAATTGCCCCTTCTGGCGAGAGTGGGAGCATCTGAACCGAGAAAACTCGAAGGGGCTGGCAATCCAATGAGAGTAAAAGACCAACTTTCATGTCTGCAACATGGTGAATGAGTGGCCACCCCATGTTTGTTAAATAAATGTGAGGCAGTGCTATTCAAACGCTCATTAGGAATTTCTCTCTTCCTGATATCCTTCTGCCTGGGGACAGCTACAGGGACCCCAGAAGCCATTCTGGGAAGCTGGGAAGCATGACCCACCTACCCTGACCACCGCTGATTCGTCCATTGGTGAACTTGCCCCAAACTGGGTCTTGAGGCAACAGCCATGGGTTTGGGGGGGTTAAGTCTCTGTCTTAGCTCTTCTCTTGAGAGGTAGGGGCATAAACCCAGGAGCAGCTGGTGGCCATTTCATGCCACCTACATGAAAAGCAGAGAAAGGAGTCCTGTAGGAAGGGCAACAAGCAAGCACCTTTGTAGAAAGAGGCAGAAATATGAGCTCCAGGGCTGGTTTCAGGTTATCCTTAAGCAAGATGGCGGGGGGAGGCGGAGAGAGTCTCCTGCCCTTGGTGTCGTTGAGGCACCCTGTCACCATGGCAACACACATCAGTGCCCTTTCCACCATGAGTCCATTGTGGGGGTTGCTGGCCTACGGTCTCTACATTTTCCCCATCATCCTAAAGCATGTAAAGCCTTCCCACCTGCACCCCATTTTCACTTACTGTTCAGAGACAGACACCAGCTCCTACACTCCCAGCCACACATCCTCGGCCTCGCTGCGGGGAAGGGAAGATGAGTGGGTACAAGAGGCTGTCACTAAGGGTCACAGGTGAGGGCTCACCTCCGCTGTGCCGCCAGGTTTTGGGGCGACCCAAGCCAGCAAGAGCCTCTGTCCACTTCCTCGCCTGCAAATCTGGGAGTCATAGTCTATCCTATCGTGGTTCCCAAGGATGGACAGTGATTGGACAATGACTAGAGAAAGGGAAGGAAGGAAGGGAGAGGATTATTATCTTGCCAAGAGGAGGAAAGGTCAGCCGAACCCTGGAAAGAATGAGTCTCTGAGACAAAGCCCTCCAAAGGTCGAGATGGGGACGGAGAGGACAGAACGACCTGGATGCCTCCCATCGGGGGAAGTACTGGGACACGCGCCTTACAAGAAGAGGAGCGGAGGCTCAGAGACCAGTCACTTCCCTGAGGTCACAAGGCAGCTCAGGCGTTGAGCTGGGGCGTGCCAGGCTGCAGCGTCACGTGGGGAAAGCCTGCACTTGTCGCCGTGACTGGGGGTGGGGGGAAGAGGGGGGGAGTCTGGTTTTCAATATGTTGGTAGCTGTGCAGAATTGTATCATGTCACGGTGAATAAAAAACACGAAAAACAGAGGGGATTCGGTTCGTGGCTGAGTCTCCCTCTGCGTTTGATAACGAACAACAAGCAAAGCGAAGCCTTGATGTTCTGTTATCACTCGGGGCCCCCCTCCGTCTGCGGCGTCTGAACCGAGAGACAGGTGTCTGTCAGGCATCTGTGGGCGGGCAGGGCGACCAGTGATCTCCCGGTTCTGTGCCAGGGAGGAACAGAATCCTGGTCTGCGTGAGGGGGAGGGACAGGACCGAGAGGCAGGCAGACAGTCAGATAAGGTAAGGAAACTGAGGCGGAAAGAGAGGACGTCAGAGAATCCCCACGCGCAAAGAAACCAGAGGCAGAATGGCACAAGCGGGACCCCCGTAGTTCGAAGGACAGCCGGAGGCAGCGAGAGGGGCTGGGAAGTGCAGAGATGGGGCACAGGGGCTTTCAGACAGACGGAGCCATGGAAATGAGGCCAAAGACGGTCGGAAAAAAAAATTAACTTCTGCTCCGATACAGGCATCACAGCCTAACCCCGAGGACGGGCCAGTGTCCTCCTGACGGCAGAAGAGGGACTCACAGAGGTGATGAAGTTCAAGGTCTTGAGAAGAGGAAGCCGTCCTCATTATGACCCCTGAACACACCTGCCTGTGTCCTCTAAGAGGCAGGGACAGGAGCGTCTGGTGCAGAAGGAAGGGGGACAGGCAGGTGCCCAGCAGTGAGGCGGCCACAAGCCAAGGGACGCCAGGGGCCGCCAGAGGAGGAGGGAGGGGGTCATCCCCGGGGCCTCCTGAGGGCACGCCCCCTGCGGACGCCTTGGTTTCGGCCCCACCCACGCTGATTTTAGACTTTCGACCTCCAGGGTAGTGAGAGGGCACATTTCTGCTGTTTTAAGTCATCCCCGCTGTGGTCAGTTGTTAACAGCAGTCACAAGAAAGGACACGCCATCGGGCAGAGAGAGACCAGCCGGAGAGGGAATGACAGACAGGCGGGAACACGGCAGAGCCTGGCAGGCAAGGTCGAGCGTGCCCAGCTGACACTGTCTCCGTCATGCAGGTGGGTCCGCTCATTCGCACACCCCAGCGCCGGCACTGAATAATCAGTGTTTATCTCTAATTCCTTCCCGGCGCCTGAATCTATTAGCGGTTCAGTCGAGCTCTGCCTAATTACGCCTGTAACCTGCTAATGCAACCGTCTTTGTTGACTGAAGGCGCCTTCTTCCCCGCCGTGGGCCAAATGAAAATTAAATAGGACATCCAGTTGTCACAGAGCTAGCATGCAAATATCGGTCGCTGAATTAACACCCAACCCTGATGAGACAGCAGCTTGTGGAGCAAAGCTCTGGAAGAGAAGCCTGGAACCCCGGCCCGTGGCGGTGGCTTCGCTGAAGAACGAGGGCCCCCTGCCCCATGGCTCCTGTCATATGGACACGGGTAGGTCCGGTCAGCAGGGGAGAGGCGGCCGGAGCCGGGTTGACTCTCAGTCCTTTGGTGAGAAGACGGGAAGGGACAGGGAGACAGGCAGATAGAGACAAGACCCACACGTTGAGTAGAGTCACAGGCAGAGGAGCAGAGGGCTGGACAGAATACGCGACAGAGTATCGATGCAGACTGAGTAACAGAATGAACACAGAAACAGAGGCGGGGGGGGCGGGGAGAGAGAGAGAGAGAGAGAGAGAGAGAGAGAATGAGAAGGCCAGGCTGGTTAAAAACAGTAGGAAATCCAAGAGAGAGGCAGACAGCCAAGGACACAGAGACGAAAGCTAACAGAGCAGATAGCGGGCAAGACAAAGACATACAGAGAGGGCATCAAAGGGAGATACGGAGGGAGAGGCAAGGTGACCTCGGACCCAGGGACGCTTGCGGTCCTCATGGCCTGTCCCACCCCACACCTGTGACTACGGTGTTCCGGATGTCAATCCAGCCACCCCGGCCCCCGTTTAGCTGCATCCCGGTGCTTATCCAGGCATCTGGCAGGTAGCGTGTTCTCAGCCGACACATGTTGGCAAGGACAGAGGAGAGGGAGGCGTAAGAAAAGAGAGGAGCCCCCCAGAAAGGGGGGTTCTCACAAACCCCTGCAAGAGACCGCACCTGTCCACCCGTTTTATGAAGCTTCCGCGGGGCTGATTATCCGTCCCCGAGCCACACAGCTGGGGAGTCACACGCCATCCAGTCCTTGAGCAGATGACTTCCTTTAACCATTCGTGCTTCAGCAGGCTTCTCTCTCTTTCCCAACGCTCTTTCTTCCCCAGCGCCCACCGGTGTGGTGTGACGGCTGAAAGCCGGGTTCTGGGGACAGCGGGCCTGCTCCAAAAGCTACCTGTGCTTGGGAGAGTCCCCCATGGGCTCATCTGTAAAATGGACATACTGAGCATTTCCTCTCGTTCACACGGTTTTTTTTGAATTTTTTTTTTAACATTTATTTTTGAGAGACAGAGCGTGAGCAGGGGAGGGGCAGGGAGAGAGGGAGACACAGAATCCGAAGCAGGCTCCAGGCCCCCAGCTGTCGGCACAGAGCCCGACACGGGGCTCGAACCCACGAACCGGGAGATCATGACCTGAGCCGCAGTCGGACGTTTAAGCGACTGAGCCACCCGGGGGCCCCTCGCTCACACTGTTGAATGGCTGATAGTGACAAGGCATTTGAAACATGTAAAAACACGTGTGGGGCACAGTTAGTGCTGTTAACAGTAACTACTGATTTCATGACTCACGGCTCCTCATTCTTCCTGGCAAACTCCTACCGATCCTTCAAAACCCCATTCCGATACTGTCTTTACTTTCAAGCCTTCCCAGGTGAAACGTGCCCCTCTTGGAAGAGTCAGCCCTCTCTTTAAATACGGAGACGTACCGCCCCTTAGCATATAGGAACATCGCTTACATACCTGTGTCTCAGCTCTACTGTACAAGTCCTGAAAGTGAGGGATGGGGACAACTTGATTGTTTACGCCTAGAACCAAGTATATAGCACCTGGAGCAGAGACAGTGCTTGAGTGAATTGGTAAAGAGCTGGGGGAGGGGAGGGGAGCTGGGGAAATGAGAAATGTCACCACATTTTCCATGGCATTAATTCTGAACGCACCCCTCCCCCCCCCGCCCCGACTCTGAGCCCGCCACGGTCCCCTCCCCCTCGCCAAGAAGCAAAAACTCGTCTCGGGAGAGTGTGATCGGTTAAGTCATTTTTGGGGGAGAACAGCTAGGCACAAAGAAAAGCGGTCTGTGTGTCAGCAGGGGAAAATCTGATAGAAAACTGTGTCTTTTTCCGTCAAGGCTTCGGCATTGAAATCTCTCAGGAAAGGTTACAAGAGGGTAGCAATAAACCAAAGTCTCTGAAAACCATATCATGTGTTCTACCGGTGGCCTCCACGCCGAGCCCCCTCCCACGCCCGTTGGAAGCAGGTGCCCTCAGAAGGGGTCCTCGAGGGGCCGTCCTTCCTATGTGCCATTTGAACAATGGACAGGGTGACTTTTTTTCCCTTTGTGAGAGTTATTCACCACGATGTTTCTTCTTCAGATGAAACAGAAAGGAGACGTATTTACTGAGCCAGCCTGCTATAGAGAGTAGATGATTTGCTAAATTATGATCATGCAAAGCAATTCTGACGTGCTGCCCAGCGCTTCTGAGCAGGACTCGGAGCACAAATGCATAAGCGTCGGCCCACAGGCAGCAAGGCTGTTTTTGATTTCCAGTGTTACATCCAAGTCAGCTCTCTCGTATCTTTGCCTAAGTCTCAGAGCACAGAAGGGGCTCCTATCTTTTTTTTTTAATTTTTATTTATTTTTGAGGGAGAGAGAGAGAGAGACAGAGTGCGATCGGGGAGGTGGGGTGACAGAGGGAGACACAGAGTCTGAAACAGGCTCCAGGCTCCCAGCCGTCAGCACAGAGCCCGACGCGGGGCTCGAACCCACGAACCGTGAGATCATGACCTGAGCCGAACTCTGACGCTCAACCGACTGAGCCACCCAGGCGCCCCAACGGGCTCCTTTCTTAAGGCTACAGGAAGCAGGGCTCACGCTGAACGGTCTGGCGTTGATCTTGCTAGAAGAACACAAAGGAAACATGGCGGCCATTGCCTTCATCCAGAGAAAACACTTCCTCATCCTCTAAACGATACCGCAGTAGTTTGGGGAAACCATTTGGGTTCTTTTTTTTCCCAAAGAACTCTCAAGTTGCCAAGCAACCATTTTCAGGGTCCCCTTCTTAATGAGAAGTATGATCACCAGCCTTTTATCCTATGGAAAGGTCTCAGTATTTTGCTTTCAAAGGTTGTACTCCAGAAAATGGTCCTGGTCTATGATCAGGAGGGAAAGGGAAGGTAACCTGTACCTTCTCTTCTCCAACGCTGGTCACAGCACACCGTTGTCCAGAACGGGTCGCTGGCCAGGTCGCGGGGTCTGTGAGGATCGCAGGTCTGACAGGGGGTTTGTGATGCCTGCCCGGCCTCGGGTGGGGAGGTGATCATCGAACAGATGGGCTGATGGCACCAGTCTTCTCCTGTAGATTTACGTCTGGGCGGGAGCAGGGAGCCCAGAGTGTCTCTGCCTCTGTCTTCCGTTTGCTGCTCCCAGACATCAACCCTCTAACCTCCATTTGGAAGAGGGTCCCTGGGGTAATGGTTTCGGAGAATTGGTGTGAGTGGATCCTACTATGAAACAAAGAAAACCCCATGCCTTCCCTGAACAGGTTAACGTGAGGAGTGGTGTTTTGCATGGGGAACGGGACAGTACCTGCCTTTGCTTTCCTCCCGACAAGTCTCATCATCTGTGGCTTTGAACCCTCTCGAGCTCCCCGGGTGAAATCTGAAAGCAGGGCCGAGGGAGGGCAGGGAGAGGCCGAGAAGCGGGCAGAGCGCCCCGGATGGCAGGCAGCAGGTGCAACAGGCAGGGGCGCTCCCATCCAGGCTTGTCTTGGGGGACGGACGAGCAGATTTGGGCCCCGCCTGCCAGTATCTTGGGGTTCACAGAGAGGCCTCAGCGGGCATCGCCGCAACATCGCCACGGTCTCAGCGCCACATACCCCTCAAGGCCGCGGCCCGGAAACCCGCTCCCATGATGGGAAGGAAGGCAGAGCCCCATCCGGAAGAGAGGTACAGCAGCCATCTTGGCACCATGAGGCAACAAGTATGGGGAAAAGATCTAAAGAATCACGGGGCGCCTGGGTGGCTCAGTCGGTTAAGCGTCCGACTTCGGCTCAGGTCATGATCTCGCGGTCCGTGAGTTCGAGCCCCGCGTCGGGCTCTGTGCTGACGGCTCAGAGCCTGGAGCCTGCTTCCGATTCTGTGTCTCCCTCTCTCTCTGACCCTCCCCCGTTCATGCTCTGTCTCTCTCTGTCCCAAAAATAAATAAAAAACGTTGAAAAAAAATTTAAAAAAAAAAAAAAAAAAAAGAATCTCAAAAACTCTGATCCCGATATCATAGAACCATGGCGCTGAAACAGAAGCTTCCAGCCCTCTTGCCCTGGAGACGAATAAGCCCCGATTTCATTTTGTTTTGCTCTGTTTAACCACCATGACTCAGCTATTCTGTTGCTCACAGACAAAAGCATATCTAATAGCCACCCCTTCCAATGGCTTAGGGGAAGCCCAAGGGAGGCAAAATTAAACAAAAAAGGCCAATGGGACATTAGCTGTCTGTGAAAGGCAGGAGAGAAGTCGGGAAGAGGGGAGAGGGAAAGAAAACCGGCCAGAGAAGCTTGTTCTCGGTGTTCTTTGTGGATGTGGGGGCAAGGGTGGCATACGTTTACCGTGGGACCCAGGGAATGTCTCGGGTGATGCAAACACCGACTTGAACAGCCTCTGGACCTTCACGTACTCAGATTAAGCTTCTCTGTCTGTCTCCCCCAGATCCAGATGTACTTTGATAGCAGAAAGCCGCACGGCAGGTTCCTATTGTTTCATGGATTATTCTAAACCTTCCCCACGTTCGCGATTGCGTGGCATCTTATCGTGTGTCTGGATCCTCAGCCCTCCCGCACCAGAACTTCTCCCGGGGGCACCCCAGATTTTAAAGAAACAGGCACGGGAAGCGATACTCCGCAAGCTATCGCTTTATGAGACCCCAGTGGGTTTCTCAGCTTGAATTGTAATTCATAAAGCGGTCTGTGGCTCGCTCTCTCTCAGCCGCCAGCATTGCTGCTGCTTAATTCTTCAAAGGCCTGTGCTAATTGCTTTTCTCCCCCCCACCCCCACCTCCTTTTTTGTAAAAGTTGAAAGAGACAGTTTCCACAGCAGAGGCCAGCTTTCTTCCTCGTCTTTCAGCGGCTCAAGAACCTGCGGGTACAGGTTTTAACGGCTCCGTCGCCTTCCGCCAAGATTCCGCTACAATTTGTTTTTGTCAGTGACAAATCCCGCTGTCCGGGCGGCTGAGGACGAAATACACTGATGACAAGGAAAAGGTGAGTGTTTGCGGTGGTGACACAAGAGGGATCCCGCAGCCCGAGACTCGGGCCGTCCCCTCGCCTCGGAGGGGCCTCCCTGCACAGCGTCCCCCGTGGGATTCGGGGCTCGCCTCCGAGACCCCGAGCACGGTTCGTCCTGCACGCGCGTGTGGACACCACGGGGGAGCAGTGGCAGCGGGGGAGCTCGGCCTTGGGTCTGAGGGAGGCACGGAGACCCCTCACCCCCCACACGCTCACCCGCCGACACGCCCTGTGCTATTTCGGGTCCCTTCGAAAGGTCACCAGCTTGGTATTTTTCTTTAAAGCAGCTCAGGCCTCAACTCACAAGCCTTGCCCTGAGCAACGGGCTTTGCAAAATACCGTCCGATGGGCCAGCGTCCCCTCACTTCCTCCTAATGCGTTTTAATTACAGCTACGCGCGTACACGGTGTGCACGCACATAAACGCACGTGGAGATGCGCATTCAAGCACGTGCACGCGCCCCATCGCCTGTGCTATGAAAACCGGCCAGTGACAAACAGGAGTCTTATTGAAATGACTCGTTTTAATCAGGAGAAGGGGCCCCGAGAAGAGAAAGGACTTCTCCAGCGTCATTTAGCTAAAACAGTAAGGGGCAGAACTCGAACCCAGGACCACCGATGCCCGATCCAGACCTCTTGTCTGAAGAATCAAGATTGCCCGGCTTGACAGACAAGGCCAAATCAGGTAAGGGGGAGGGTGGCCGCATGGGGGAGGTGCATCGGGTAGAGCACCATCCGAGGCCTCAGACCTGCACACCTGGGGGTGTGTTCACACCAGGGGGAGGGGGCACAGCCGTTGGAGCAGGTGGGTTGAGATCCAAGGCCTTATGTCTCCCTCCTACCTAGGAACTGCCTACCTAGGACCCCTGCCTCCAGGGGCGCCTGGGTGGCTCAGTCGGTTGAGCGTCTGACTTCAGTTCAGTTCACGATCTCATGGTGTGTGGGTTCGGGCCCCGCGTCGGGCTCTGTGCTGACAGCTCGGAGCCTGGAGGCTGTTCGAGATTCTGTGTCTCCCTCTTTCTCTGCCTGTCCTTGCTTGCTCTCTGTCTCTCTCAAAAATAAACATTAAAAAAAAATAAGACCCCTTGCTCCATTCAGCCTGGACCCTCAGCGTGGCTTTTCCTCACCCTGTCCCCATCACGACCTTTGCCACATCCAGACAAATGTCAGCTCCTGGGACTATGGATCCTGGGCCTTTTTAAAAAGGAGTAAAGATGGGGCGCCTGGGTGGCTCAGTCGGTTGAGCGCCCAACTTCGGCTCAGGTCATGATCTCACAGTCTGTGGGTTCGAGCCCCGCGTCAGGCTCTGTGCTGACAGTTCAGAGCCTGGAGCCTGCCTCCAATCCTGTGTCTCCCTCTCGCTCTGCCCCTCCCCACTCTCACTTTGTCTCACTCTGTCTCTCAAAAATAAATAAATAAAAATTAAAAAAAAGAAAAAGGAGTAAAGAAAATCAACAGTGAAGTTACCAAGTGAACCCACATCCCAAGAGTATGTTCTTGTCCAACTACAGGGACAACAGGGACCTTGCAAAGAAGGGTCGGTGACTGAGGAGGGAGCAGGAAGCAGGAAGTGCCCTTTCCCCAGGGCTCAGGCCCAGGTAGGGAGATGACGATGGCTGTTTGCTGCTGTGAGGAGGTTAAGTTACTCTTTCCCTAGTCGGGCTACAAGGGATCCAGATCCCGTGGTCTTGGGGACACAGCTTAGTCCTGGTCGGGGTCGCCAAGCATGGGTGAGCGTGTCTCCCAGGGCACATCGACAGGGTCTAGATCGTCTTTGGCATCTGGCAGGTGGAATCCAGGGATGCTGCTAAAAGTCCCACAAGGCATGGAACAGACTCTCTGGGCAAAGATTTATCCAGCACAAAACGCCAGCCTTGCTGAGGCTGAGAAGCTCCGAGGTCAAGATTGTGGCTCGGAATTGACAGATGTGACAGGACACAGCCGAGGAAGGGACAGCGTCCTACCTGTGGTCACCAAAGTGTCAGCGGGGCATCCCCTGCCCGCCCTCCACCTGCCGGGGCCAGCCTGCCACGGGGGGGTGACATCCGCCAGAAGACAACGGTATTCTCTACTGTGGGAATCATGAATGCTTCTCATTTCTATCCGGGGAGGACATCTCCAAGGTCATTCTTGTCCGACGGTGTTGTGAACGACTCTGGGGTTCGTGCATGATGTCACGTCACAGGGACCATTACTGACGCAAACGGGGAGAGAAACAAGATTACCTGTGACTCGAGAATCGAGGGGGCTGGAGGAAACACCCAGAAAGGGGTATTTCGCTCCTTTGAGAGGAGCAACCCTACAGAGGAAAAACTGAAGGCGGCTGGAGGGGAGGTGGGGGGGGGCGTGGGCTGGATGGGGGATGGGCATCAGGAGGGCACTTGCTTTTTTTTTTTTTTTTCAACGTTTTTTATTTTTATTTTTGGGACAGAGAGAGACAGAGCATGAACGGGGGAGGGGCAGAGAGAGAGGGAGACACAGAATCGGAAGCAGGCTTCAGGCTTCGAGCCATCAGCCCAGAGCCTGACGCGGGGCTCGAACTCACGGACCGCGAGATCGTGACCTGGCTGAAGTCGGACGCTTAACCGACTGCGCCACCCAGGCGCCCCTTTTAATGTTTATTTTTGAGAGAGTGCGTGAGTGAGCAGGGGAGGGGCAGAGAGAGAGAGAGAGAGAGAGAGAGAGAATCCCAAACAGGCTCCATGCTGCCAGCACGGAGCCCAACCTGGGGTTCAATCTCACAGTTCATGAGATCATGACCTGAGCCAAAATCAACGCTCAACCGACTGAGCCACCCAGGCGCCCAGAGAACAGAGATTTTTATATTTGGTCATTATGAAATCACCAATGCCTAGAATCATGCCTACCATATATAGGAGGCTCTCAGTAATTATTTCTTGAATGAATTAATGAGACATAATAGAAAAATTGCTAACCATGCAGCCTTTATACACACACTGTTTCTGAAAAGCTCAAGTGATGATGATATATGTGTCCCACTTACCAATCAAATATGTAAATACCAGAAATCAGTAAGTACAAAAATGTGTTCCTTACTTACAAGTTACAAAAGAAGCACGAGTAAAAACAATATGACATTTTCCCCATCAAATTAGCAAGTATGTTTTAAAAACAGATTGACAATGCCCAGTATCAGGATGAGTAAGCGTTTCTCACACTGTTAATGAGAAATCAGTCTTGCGACTTCTCTGCGAAACATGTTGGCAAACAGGTAGCAGCAACCTTAAAAATATTTGTGAAAACATTAGTCATTTCATTTTAAGAAACAATCTAAAGAAGTCACAAGAGGACCAGACAAAGACATATAACATATAACGTAAGCCTGTAACACTGCTTATAATATTAAAAAAAATTGGGAGCACCTGGGTGGCTCAGTCGGCTCAGCATCCGACTCCGGCTCAGGTCGTGATCTCGCAGCTCATGAGTTGGAGCCCTGCATCGGGCTCTGTGCTGATGGCTCAGAGCCTGGAGCCTGCTTCGGATTCTGTGTCTCCCTGTCTCTCTGCCCCTCCTCCGATTGTGCTCTGTCTCTCTCTCTCTCTCTCTCTCTCTCTCTCTCTCTCTCAAAAATAAATAAACATTAAAAAAAAATTTTTAAAGAAAAGGAGTTGATTAACTACATTATATTTCAGCCATTTAGCAAGGTGCTCTGGCCAACGAAATCCTGAGTGGTCGGTTACTGGGCGATATATTCCAATAGTATGTTAAGTAGCTGGCTGCAAATCTTCACCCCTCCCTATGTCTACACTCGCCTGCAATAGAGTCCACACTCTCATATCCCTCTGTAGGTACTGGATGCTTTAAATGAACAGCTGCTCCTGTTTGAAAGAGTTAAAGAGTTAGCTGAGCAATGGCCAGCACTGCAGTCAATCGAATCTGAATTTCCCATACATGTACCTAAAATAGAGAACCATGATAGGGAGGTAGCTCTACATGGCAGGTCAACATCCGAACAAGACATAAAATGTGTCCTCCCCCCCACCCCCCACGTCAGGACACAAGACCTTCTGTCACACCAGTGCTTCCTCTGGGTCTTTGAGGTGAAGTCTACGGCACAATCCGGGGTCTCTGAAAGTTTCCACGGGGCTGTGTGTGTGTGTTGCCCCCCATGGAGTGGGGAGAGTGTAAGTGCATTTTGGACGACTGGGCTGCGTGTGTGTTTGTCCTCCACGACAGAGAAGGAGCAAACAGAGTCCTCCTGCTGGTGACGCGGTGGACGAGAGCCTCCCTGGGATGTCCTTCCCCAGTTCTGCAGGATGTGAGAGGGGCTTTGGGCCAAAAGCAACTTTAAATGTACACCAGCAGCAATAAATGTAAGTGACCATCAAGCTTTGCTCTGCTCCAGAATCCCCAAGCTGTTCTCGGATCAGCTCAGGTCATAGAGGAACCATCTCAGGTCTGGGCTTCAGGAAGGACCTTAGCCATGCCCCCTGCTGCCACGCTGGCCCCAGCCACCGTGTCCCTTCTCCTGGACGAGGACAGCAGCTTCCAAAGCTGCCACCCACCTTCCAAGCTTGAAATGCCCCACCCCGATGCCAGTAGCCAGACTTGCAGATTCAATGGTTTTATGTATAAATAAGGTAGATAATGTCAGCCTCCTGCTTCAAGCCCTACAGTGACTTCCTGCCTTTACAGAAAGACCCAGGCTCTGTCCATGGTCTTGAGAGGCCCCACACAATTGAGCACCTGTGTACAATTCTAATCTCCATTTGTACAACATTTCTTTGTTGTCTGCAACAAATTATCCAAAATGTGGTGGCTTAAAAATAACAGAAATTCATTCTCTCAGGGCACCCGGGTGGCTCGGTCAGTTGAGCGTCAGACTTCAGCTCGGGTCATGATCTCGTGGTTCGTGAGTTGGAGTCCAACGTCGGGCTCTGTGCTGACAGCTCAGAGTCTGGAGGCTGCTTCAGATTCTGTGTCTCCCCCTCTCTCTGCCCCTCCCTTGCTCGCTCTCTGTCTCTCTTTCTCTCAAAAATAAATTAAAAAAAAAAACATTTAAAATTTAAAAAAAGAAGTAGGAGGTCTACAGAGTACAGGTACAGTGAATGGCCCCAGGACCTTTCTCCGTTCTTGTCAGCAGGACACCTGGTGCCTACAGTCACCACTGACAAGTGTCCCAGAAGCCACGACCTCCCCAAGTATTCCCATCGTTTGAGAGCAAAAGGGGAAGAAAGGCAGAAGCCACGACCTCCCCAAGTATTCCCATCATTTGAGAGCAAAAGGGGAAGAAAGGCAGAAGCCACGACCTCCCCAAGTATTCCCATCGTTTGAGAGCAAAAGGGGAAGAAAGGAGGAACAAAAGCTGGAGGGGAGTCAGATCATTCTCCCTGCCCCAATTCTAGTGCGATTGCCTCACCAAAGGAATTTATCAGCTATCTACCACGTGCCAAGGACGATTTTAAGGAGTTTTATTGAAGTATACGTGCTATAAAACAGAATGCATATATTTAAGAAATGTAATACTTTCTAAGTTTCGACCTATGTGTTAGCCTGGAAGACCATGACCGACAGCAAGAGAACAATGATCATCCCTCCACCTACCCCCTCCCCCGCCCCGCACCCCTACCCCAATCTGCACACGACCGCTGGTCTGATTTCTGACATAGGTTTGTTGCATATACTGTAATTCCCTAAGAACGGAATCTCCCACGTTCTGTGTGGTTTCTTTCATTTAGCACAATTATTTTCAGACCCGTCACGTTGGAGCATGCATCAGTAGTCAATTTCCTCTGACGGCTTAGTGCTATTTCCTTATATGGACACATGGCTGCCCATGCACCTGTTGGTGGACATTCGTGCCCTTTCCATGGGCCAGTACCAATAAGGGTGCTACCAACGTTCAGGAACCAGGCTAGTAAATACTGGCAAATACCAAGAAGTGGAGAGCCCGGGCCATAGGGAAGTTCTGTTTAACTTTTTATTTTTTTTTATTAAGTCAACCATTTTATAAAGTGGCCATCCAGGGGCACCTGGGTGGCTCAGTCGGTGAAGCGTCCGACTCTTGATTTCGGCTCAGGCAGGTCACGATCTCACGGTTCGTGGGTTCAAGCCCCACATCAGGCTCTGCTCTGACAGCACAGAGCCTGCTTGGGATTCTCTCTCTCTCTCTCTCTCTCTCTCTCTCTGCCTCTCTCCCATTCATGCTCTCTCTCTCTCTCTCAAAAACAAATAAATAAACTTTAAGAAAGATAAATAAAGTGGCCATCCGTTTTACTCCCCACTAGAAAGTTCCTGTTTCTCCACATCCTCTCCTACACTTGAAAAGGTGGATTCTTTTCTTAAATTATACCCATTCCGATGGGCGTGTAAAGGTATCTCTTACAGTTTTAATTTCCATTGCTCTGATTACTAAGGATGTTGACCATCGTTGTTCACGCACCAGCTCGCCATCCATCCATTTTGCTATGTTGGCCGTTTGTCACGAGAGCTACAAGTGATGTCCTTCCAGCTGGAACTCACATAGAAACGACAGAGCCATGAGTCACCGCCTGGGAGGAGAGAACTGAATATACTGGCAGTAAAATGAGAATAAGCCTTCTGGAGAAAATGCAAACGGCTTCTGTCCAAACGATGCCTAATTGTTCCTCGTGTGAGATGACAGAGCTCAGCCACTGACAGTGAGGTGTGCGTCCTGCCCCTGAGGACAACTGTCCGTGGCACTAAACACAGCAAAGACCTCCTAACAGAGGTCGCCCTCCTCCCCACTGGGAGGCAAATGCGATGCAGGAAAGAGCCAGGACTCTGGCGAAGTGAGTGATCTGGCCGTTCAGCTCCTGGCTGGCTGAGTGAAGGTCAGCAAATCCACCCCCAACTCCGGGAAAAGCAAGATAATGACCCAGGACTAGGGGGGTCCAATTGCTTAGATGGTCTCCATCCCAATCAGACAGTCTGTGAACTCTCAGCCTTTGAATTGCAATTGCTGGGGTCGGGGGGACATTTGGAGGACAAGGAGGGGTACAGAGTGCCGGTTGGGGTGCAGGGAACCATAGAGCAGCCGGAAAGTGGATGCTCGTGTCGCCATCTGACCTTGGCAAGTCATTTCAGCTCCGAGCCTCAGCGTCCCCATCGGCACCTGTTCACCAGGTGAGCGATCATCACGACGAGCCCTGGAGGGGGCACTGTCGCATCTGTACGATGCCGCAGCGTCTGGGATTCAGTTAGTTTTTCCCAGAGGATAATGTGGATTCACTTTTACCAGATCTTACAGCTGGTGCTGCTGTAACTCTTACTATCTCGCGGTGACTACACGCAGGGCTCTGCTCCCTCTTTGTTCTCCCAGCACAGTCACCTCCACTTGGCAGCTGGGGAAACAGAGGCTCAGAGAGGCTCGGAGATTTGGCCAAGGTCGCACAGCAGTAACGCAGGGATTCGAACCCAGGTCTGCCCACATCAGGAGCACTGTCTGTACGCACGGTGGTCTGGTGCATCTCCTCCCGCCCGTCCTCTGGCATATCTGCCTCTTCAAACTGCCCTGCCTGGGGACAGGTAATGATCAAGCTAACACTGGACCAGATGTCTCCATTCAGGATCGAACAGCCGGGTTTCCAGACATCACCCCAGGCTAGAGGGTCTGCTGCTCACCTCGGCCACCCTCTGCTTGCAGCGTTTGGAAGCATCCAGTGACGGAGTGGCTGTGCGCTCGAGGCAGGCTCATTCTGGCAGTGCTCCTGCTTAAGCGTCATTAAGTAGAAGTTGCTGTTTCTGCTACAGATGGGGCCGCTTTGGTTTGGGGACATCGATGTGCTATGTTTAGAGATCGCATTCAATTTAAACGTCGCAGCCTGGCTCAAAATATTCCCAGTGGCTGTAAGCATACAATTTTCCATCTTCATCAGTATTCCTGCTGCAAAGTCCCAGGGAGGCATTGACCACATCAGAGTTTGCTCATCCCACTGGGGGATCCTCAGTGTTCTGAGAATCTAGGACTTTGCACTGTCTCCTTTTCTGTCTCCATCTCTCTCCAAGTGGATTTGGACTCAGGGTCACGGACGGACTCAGGGTCATGGACTGAGCCAGAAGGAGTGATATACCGGTTGGTTCCCATGAGCCTGGGGCAGGCACAGAGAGGAGTCTCTCCATCAGTGATCATGCCCAATCCCGGGGGACGTCTCAGTGGCAGGATATCTTCCCCAGGACCTTTGGAATGCCGCTGACTGACAATTAAGCACGTGGGTTCATCACAGATTCAACAGGAGGCAGAGGAGGCAACGTTGACCTTGGGTCTGGAGACGCTTGGGTTCAAGTCCATTTCAGCCCCGGTGTCGTTTGGAAAAGCAAATTTCCGGTGTTGACTTTGTTGATCTACATTCGCTTCGAAGGATTTATCCTATTGTAACGTTGTCCTTTCTCGGGATTTTTTTTTTTCTAATTTCAAACCATTTACTAGACAATAAACACAGGTAATAAAGGAACTAAGCAAAGAACACGAAAGAGTGTGTCCGGAAGCCAATCCGTCCCGCGGTGGCCATGCGTCGTTTCTCAAGCCGTGTGTTAGTAACGAGAATCCCCAATATTGTCATCCTTTTGGCCAGGCGGGTCTGGGCGGGAGTCTGTATCTATTTAATGTTGGCCCCTCGCTGTCTCTGCAGCAATCCTGCAACACCTTGTGGCAGAGACCTCCGCCGACCGTGCGGGACCCTGTTTGGGGCACCCGGTGCCTTCCCTCCTTGGCAAGTCAGCGGGACAGCAACGTCAGGGCGGCCCCAGCATCTCACGAGCAGGCAGCCTCACCTGCCCAGACGCAGCCCGTCCCCGTGCCAAGGCAAGCCTGGTTGTACAGAGCTGCCTCTTACACGGGAGTTTCGAACGGCCCGCGAGGGAGCCCCAGATGGGAACTCTTATTGGATGCAAACTCGCAGGGAGGCTGTGCGGCTCTCCCAGAAAATTAGACTGTGTTCTGTCCCATTAGGTTTCCTACGGCCCGGGCAGCTCATTGCCGAGCGGGGTTACCGGCTCCCTCTGAAATCCGTCCTCCCTCCGAGAGAGAGGTGGGGACCTCACCATCCCCGTCCACGACTGAGCCGCCTCCTCGGCCGAAGGTAAATATTTTCCAGAGACAGAGACGATGGCTCCGGGGAGACCAGGAAATGCAGCCAAGTTGCCCGAGCTCCTTCCAAGTTTTCCTGCTCCCAGTTAAAAACCCGACAGTTTCTTCTGCCTCATATTGGACAGGCTACTTCCCTCGAGGGTATTAGTGTTATAAGCGTGCGCCTCAGATGCGGGGTGAGACCCACTATGGATTGCATTTACCAAAAATGCCTGCAAGGACGCCGTCCACATAACCTCACTGTGACACGGGGCTCTCGTTATCCCGCGGCGTGGGCCTGGTTTCCCGTCCTTGATCTTGGGCAGACGTGTGGTTCCGGTAGACGTTACACTCTGTGACCTCTGAGGCCTCATCACAAAAGGCCCGATCCATCTTTCCAAGGAGGAAAGGTTTGGAGTTCATCAGCGTTCGTTTGGATCCTTCCTCTCCTGTTAAATAAGTGAAAATAAATTTGGCACATTTTTACAAAAACAGCATGCAGGGTGCTGGTGCGTTTTTATAGCACATTATCCCCATTCATTCGGGGATCCATTTATAGCCACCCTGTGGGGTGAGGACTGAAGAAATCACAGTCTTCCGAGATGGAGAATGCAGAATTTAGGATCTTGGGGTTTGAGGTGACTTTTTTCTTTGTTGGTGCCAAGCGTCTGTGCTGCTTGACTTTTCCAGAATAAGCATCTTTTAAAATAAAAACTGAAGTCATAACCAAAACACAAAGGGGCGTTGGCTGATGGAGGCACACATATGTTTTGCCTACAAGCTGTCACCTACCCATCACTGCCCACGCCTCTAAGGAGCTCTCGAAAGGAGATTTGGGGGCTCCTGGGGGGCTCAGTCGGTTGAGCGTCCGACTTCGGCTCAGGTCCTGATCTCACGGTTCGTGATTTCGAGCCCCTCGTCGGGCTCTGTGCAGACAGCTCGGAGCCCGGAGCCTGTTTCGGATTCTGTGTCTCCCTCTCTCTGCCCCTCCTCCACTCACACTCTGTGTGTGTGTGTGTGTGTGTGTGTCTCAAAAATAAATAAAAACATTAAAAAATAAGAAAATGTCGTCTTGAGAGGAAGTAAAATAACAGCCATGAAAAGTGCTAGAATCAGGACCATACTGTGCAGGAACAGGTGTAGCAACCACTCCCCCCTGTGTCCCTGGCAGCCGCAGGCACGGTCACGGCCGGACCGCATGCCCAGAACTGGTTGGTGCTCATGGCTGGTTCCTGGTAAACTTTTGAACTCTCTCCCTTCTCCTCTCTCTCTTCCTGCGTGTGTGTGTGTATGTGTGTGTGTTTAAAGCATACAGACCTAAAATGGACCTGTATTATTAATTTTCATTTGCTTACTATAGGCTAAGCATTTTATTCTTTAATATTATGTTATGTTTATATTATACCTGATAATTATATTTCTATCTTATATTTCCATTATTTTATAGCACTGATGGCCTTGGTAGTCAGGACTCCACATCATGGTGAATCGCCAGTCCTCCTATCCACAGTGACAGGATTATGTCTTCAATGAGAACGTCACTGTCTGGGACATTCTCACTCACCTGTCTCCCCTTCTCACTCACCACTAACAACACAGAACAACTGCAGTCACCCAGCCTGTGACGCATGTGGCCGCAGTAGCTGCTTTTGAAGTGGGTCATAAATATTAGAGATCGTGGCAGAACCTTTAAGAATTTGGCATGTCCTGTTCTCGCCCCAGAATCACCCAGAATTCTATACCCGGCTGACGAACAGCCGTTTTTCTTATGGGCTTGTTGATCTGGGTCCATTTTTTCCAATTCACCTTAAGAAACTGCACATCTGTGAAGGTTGTCCTGAAAAGATGCGGGTCAATTGAACCAAATACCTTTCTAGTTTGTTCTCCCTCTTCTTTTACATTTAGCTGGCTCCCATCTGCTCCCTGGGATCAATCATTTTGTATTTCTTTGTTTCTGAGTGTGGGCTAAGAAATGACTTCACATATAAACGCTGTTATGTGGCCACCGTGGCAGTGTAGCTGAAGAGATGCTTGTTGGCATTCCTGTGCTATAAGGAGGCACAGATGTGGGCAGATGGCTAGTGTGGGGCACGATGGCAGTGTGGCCCCCACTCTGCAGGGACCCCATGTCCTCAGTGCTTACAAAGGGCGCTGCTCACTCTAGTTTACGCAAAAGCATCAAGGCCAACTTGCCCCAGGTTTATTCTGGAAACCAACAGCCATAATCCAGGCTCTGGTCGGGTGACAGACTCAAACAAATACCTATAAATTTACTTTGGGATTCAGACCTACAAACGCTTATGAGGTAAGAGTTAATCAAAGATAACTTTCGAAGATAGAAGAACCTATTTCTTGTTCTAATAAACAGGAACTAATCATACTACCTAATGTAAACCTTTATTGTTCTTGATCACCATAAAAATCTATTGAAAACCAATTAAAACTAATTAGAGTCAGAATTTCTGCTATATGCAGTATACAATAGTCAGTATACTCAGTAAACAGCTCTGACCAGTATGTACTGGGGACTAAGTGTGATCTACAGAGAAAGTGGATGGATGAATGGATGGATGGATGTGTGGGTGGTTGGATGGATAGATGGATGGATGGATGGATGGATGGATGTCTTGGTGGTTGGATGGATGGATGGGTGGGTGGGTGGATGGATGGATGGATGGATGGATGGATGTCTTGGTGGTTGGATGGATGGATGGGTGGGTGGGTAGAGGGGTGGATAGATGGATGAATGGACTGATTAACCACTGGTCTGATCCTTTCATGTGAAAGTTGGGAACACAGGCCTAGAGACTGAATCTGACCTACCAAAGGACGTACCTCTTTCTCACAGACATAGGTTCCAGCTATCTATTCAGACATGTCCTTTCTGAGTATCTTAGTCTGTTCTGATTATTATAACAAAACACCACAGACTGGGCAGCTTCAACATCAGAATTGTATTTCTCACAGTTCTGGAGTGGCAGTCCAAGCTCAAGGTCCAGGTGAGGCCCACTTCCTGGATTGTAGAGGGCTGCCTTCTTCCCAAGTTCTGACATAGAGAGAGGGGAGAGAGAGAGAGAGAGAGAGAGAGAGAGATAGAGAATGCACACACCCTGGTGTCTCTCCTTATAATTCTATCAGCTGGGGCTCTGCCCTATGAGTTCATCTCAATTACCTCCCATAGGCACTATCATCAAATACAGTCATATTGGGGGTCAGGATTTCAACCTACAGATTTGGGGAGAGGGGAACACGATTCAGTCCATAGTGACTATAGATTCCATTAAAAAAAAAAACAAGCAAAATCACAGGCTAAGTCATTTCAGTCTCTCCTCTCCTCAGAGAGCAGACAGAGGTAGTCAGCATTTTAGGACAAGGAGTCCCCTCCTTCTGTCAAGAACCATCCTGTGCCCTGTCACGGTAAATGCTCCCACAGCAGCTGAGCAAATGATATAGCTCCATCCCTAAGACTTAACATGCCTCCAGCAAGTCCCTGGCCTCTAGAGTCACATCCCCTGCAGGTCCCTGGAGAGAGTGTTTCACACTCAAAACAGTGAACAGACCCCAGCCAAGTCTAAAGCCAGACGGGTGGGCGTCAACACCCTCTGCCTCAAGCTTAAGCCCTAGCCTGTATCACAAGAGGGGCGGTGGGTTTGGAAAGAGGAATTCCCACAATGGCTGCCAACACCAGATGTGTCTCATGCACCCTCTAAGAGCCGGGAAGCCATATTTGGAGGATGCAGGAAAGAACAGGCTGATATAAGTTTAAAGAGGAGCCTTGGAAGGGATGCTGGAGACAGAAGACTGAGCTGCCATCACTCTCTCTGAATTGGCAGATCATAGTTCTGACAAATGTGCTGAAGGAAATTACAGGGCTGTGGGGAGGGAGCTGAGCGCTGTCCTAAACCATGGGCTCCAAACTCTACAACTGGGAGCCGCTGGCCGTCAGGAAGTTTCCTCTGCCTTTCTTGTCACTTTGCGCCACTCCGTTTGTCTTTCAGACTTGGATCCGTTGCCACCTCGACAGCTGTCTTTAGACTTCTCTCTTCCTTCTGTCCCTGTTTCACAGAAAGAGATTTCCCTTTCCATTTGTTTGCTTTAATGTGGGCTGTTTCTCCCGGAGTGGGCTCAGAAAACCGGCCCCTCCACTCTCAAGCAAGCATCGATCATTCTGGATTCTTCCCAAGGATCAGCCCTGGTCTCCACCAGCACAAAACTGCTATCCCAACTCCCCACTCAACATAAATCCATGAGAGCAAGTTACTGTCATACTCGCTTTGAACAGAAACAAATTAAAAATCCAGGATGCCCCGATGATCGGGTTTGAATTTTCACCCAGTGTTCAGCATCTGACCAATACTAACTTAAGCTGAGCAAATTTAAGACCCCCAAATAAATTTTGCCTCAATAAAAGAAATAATAAATTCAGGTCCTAGTAGAAAAAATATATGGGTTTTATTGAGAAACATAAATCAGGTGAACTAGAAGAGTTACTTATTTTAGCAAAATAATTTTTCAGAATTCTCTCTCAGAAGGCAAGAGATGGGATTGGGTGAGATAGACAATATACCCCATAAATCAGAATAATTGCATTATTTCATTATCTCGGTGGCTCAGTTTTCTCCTGACAAAATTTTTTAAATTGGAAGATCATTTTTTACATTTAAAACATTTTATAATACAGTCAGCCACCTGTAAATGATAGCTATATATATATATATGTTCTATAGAACTACAAATACTTCCATATAATTACTAAGATATATATGTAATTCTAAATTTATGTTAATGTGGAAATGCTGGGGTTCAGAGCCAATAGCCAAGGAATTCTTGAGATGTCTTTGGTACAAAAAGGCGGCCTTATTAAAGCACGGGGACAGGGCCCGTGACAGGGGTTGTGAGGGGTGACTGATTATATACTTTCAAGCTGGGAGGGGGCTAGGGACAGCACATGTCTTCAAGGAATCTTGGAAACAAGGTTTCCAGGACCCTGGGGGGGGCTAGCCATTGTTAGGAAAAGGTCATTTGTCCCTGTTTAGTAAACCCTCAGCCATGACATCCTTCAGATGTATATCAGGGGGCCATATGCTTGGAGGATGATTGCTGACATATATTTTGGGGTGTGGAGATAAAGGAAGTTTCCAGAGGGATTTTTATATGATAAAGTAGACTCATGGGATCCTGGAGGCCAGGATAACGTTGAGCTAAGATTGTCTTTTGCTCCTGGCAAAGTGTCATCATTAAGGCAGCTGAGCTCCTAGAGGAAGATCATTCTACCTGTTTTCAGGACTTGTCAATGGGCCGTAGTAGGGAAACTTACTTTTTTTAATTTTGCCTTTGTTTCCCACATCATATATAATTTATATACACATATATATTTAGATAAGATAAATGTATATACATAATACATCATTTATATTTATATGTTAATATAAATGACATATGTGTGTGTGTATATATACACACATGTATATAATTCTAAAAAGTTGGCTGTGAATTCACGGTTGACTCAAAACTCAATGGATACTATGGGGATCAGGCCATCAGGCCATAAATTAGCATCCGCACGGGGTTGCAGTGGTTTTTGAGAGACCAAGCAGGAAATTGGAGCTAGAGTCACGGTTTCCCAAGTCCCATGGTTAAGTGGGCAGATCTTGCCTTTTGAAATACACTCAGCCCTCCACGTAGGATAAGCTCCCATCCACCAACAACTATAAATTTGGCTGAAGAAGAAGATTACATTTTATTATGTTCCATACAAATCGTTTTCAAGTCCTAAAACGGGGCAGGTAATTAGACTGAATTCTCAGATCCCTTTCTATCCGCTGGGCCGGTGTGAGAAAATCGAGCTATAAACAGCAGTGGCATCTAGAAGGGAGATGTCTCCGCTGGCGTCTAGGCTTCCATTATCAAGCTATCAATTTTTATAACTATTTTCAAATACTATTCCTTTCTTCTTTTACTCTTTAAAAATAGGCTCGTATCATCATATGTCTCCACTCCATTTTTATTACCCACCCTCTCCAAATCCTAACTCAAACGCATCGTGGTTGCATTAGAAGGTAGGCAGATTATGGCACGTTTCCATCACCGAATCTCAAAACCAGAGCTAAGCCACCTTGCACGTATGCTACACTCAAGATTTATGAGAGCAATATTGAGTAAAGTTTAATTAATGATGCAAACAACACCATCATGCTCCAGGGACATTTAACTCCAACCATCTGCTTGGCACGGACACACACAAAAATTAATTTCTTCTCATCATCACAAGGAAAGGTATAGGGAGAATTAAGATATGTTTTCAGACCTTCTTCTTGGTCCAACATCTGTTGAAAGAAATATGCATTTTGGTGGTCGGGAGTTATTAAAATAAAGGAACTGACATATTAGTTGCTAAGTAAGGATCAAACTTGTGCTGGGCCTTGAGCACACTTACCTCATTTAATGAGCTTTTCCCCTGGAAGTGTTGGACGGGGGTGGTGGCCATCTCTCCAGATCCCCGTGTACCCCATCTCTTTCTATTTATAGCACTATGATGGATTGCATCATTAGCCTCCACTTTTACACCTGCTGTCATGGGAAGATGCCAGTTCGTCCCATCAAAAGGCCCTTTTGACTTGGAATTCAACCATGAGCCTTGCTTTGGCCAAAAGAAAGAGACATAAGTATTGGGGATCCACATCTGAGTCTCAGATTTCTCAGTACATCCACGGTCATTTCTATCATGTATTACCTCATTTAAAAAAAAAGAAAGAAAGAAAGAAAAGAAAACCATTGGTGTTCTTGTTGCTCTGCTGGGCTCCTGTGGGCCTCTGACAATGCCTGGAGAAGAGTGTGGCTGTGCTAGCCCACTGGTGACAGGGGGACAAGGACAGATGCGTGTGAAGGAGAGCATCTCCAACTCAGCCACCTCACAGATGTTGGAGGGAAAATAAATGAGTAATTTTAATATATCTTTTTTTTTAAGTTTGAAACAATCACAAAGTCACACAACAGTTACAAGTATAGTGCAAGAAATTAGGGATGCATGGGTGGCTCAGTGGGTTAAGCATCCGACTCTTGGTTTCAGCTCAGGTCACAATCCTATGGTTTCATGGGTTCAAGCCCCATGTCCGGCTCTGCGCTCGAGTCTGCTTGGGGTTCTCTCTCTCCCTCTGTCTCTGCCCCTTCTCCACTTGCGCTGTCTCTGTCTGTCTCAATTTAAACAATTAACTTAAAAAAAAGAAATTATTTTTCCCCTGAACTGAACAAGAGCAAATTGCCAATCTAATGCCTCAACCCTTTAAGCAACTGAAGTGTGCATTTCCTACACCAAGAACAAAACCACCAAAGCCTCACGACAGCCATCAACATCTTCACACCCACACATTACTGATATTTAAGAGTCAAACTTCATTCAGCTTTTTCCAAATGTCACAGTCATGTCCTTACAGCAAAGGAGCCAATCCTGCATTATGGGCCGTTGGTGGGAACCTTCTGAACCTTCTCTTTCTCCTGGGATTGCTACTGTATTGCTTCTCTTTCTACTGGGATTGCTACTGTAAGTGACCAGACGCTGACGGTGGTGTCTGTGAGCGCCTGGGGGAGACCTCCGTCCACGCTGCCACAGAGAATAGCGGAGCCGTAAAGAAATTATTCACTGACTTTCTCTCCAGCATCTGTGGGGTGGCCGAGCTCCTGCTAGAGAGGCTCTCTGACGTGTATCTGTCTGTGTGCCCCTGACGCGGGGCACAGCCCTTGAGCATCCAGACCCAAGGACACAATGAGGCACTAGACCGAGTGGCCACAAGGCGCCAGCTCAAAAACAACTTCTACCTGGAATCCCAGAGCACCCATCTGGAAAGAAGGTGCTCTTTTCTCTTTTAGTCAGGGAGTCTGAATTTTGCTGCTTGGGGTTTTATCAAACAGCCATTCTCTACCTATCCCTACTGTGCCGACTCACAGTAAATGTTTATAATGGTTTATTATCGCGAGTATAAACCCTAGCTCCGCCACTTCCTAATTCTCAGCCTGTGTAACTTCATCTTTCGGTGCCTCAGTTTATCCATCCATAAAATAGGTACTGGAAAGGCTGGATGGCCCCATGAAGCCCTTATCACAGTGCCCCATCCACTACAAATATTCCACGATGTCTCATATATACGGAACACCGTCAGGCTCTATATAATTACCAGCACTATCGTTGATAGTGTGCCTCAGGTTGCCTAACAAAGCCACAAGCCCACAAGGCCCCCCATGCAAACAGAAGAGGAAAAAGACAATGGAAATCTGGCTACCAGGACTTCCGATATTTACTGTAAATTAAAAATGATCCAATCAGACATTTCCAGGAGAAAAAAAAAAAAAAGCTAAACTTGAACTTTAATTATCTACAAAGACAGTCTCCTGTGACCTACACATCCCTTTGCTGCTAGAGGGAATTTTCTGATTAACTCCGTTTTCCAAGTATTAATCCACTATGGGAACACGAACCCAGTCACTTAATACTCGTGATGCACACAACAGAAACAAATTAGTGTGAGTGTGTTAGAAAATACTCAGTTACTCCACGAAAATATGACTTTTTAAAAGTTAAATTAATTAGGCTTATTTCATTTTTGTTGCCTTCTAATAAGGTCATTTATAAGAAAATAAACTCAGGCTTAAGAAGACAGTATATTTCACAGATTGAAGCAAGTAAGACAGGAGGCTTCCAAATGAGAATCCATGACCAGGCAAAATTCAGCAATTTAATGATTATTAAATTAAGCCCAGAAACTTAGTATTATTTTTAATTGCTTGGGATTTTGATTAATCACCGTCTTTAGGACACAGATTAGTGATTCGCATACCAAGGCTTCCATCCATCACTTGCCTGCTCCTTTTCCATTTTCAGTGATGATTTATCAGCTCCTGAGTGGAATTAAAGATTCTAGGTGATCCCTAACATCCCCCTTTGTGTGGAAGAGAGGAAGTGCATTACTTCACAAAGGCTACATCTCCCCTGCCCGTGCCTACTGGGTTTCTGTTTAATCTGAGCTCAGCAGAGACCAAGGAGGTGGTAGGCTGCCCTGATGTCACAATATGACACTCTACGTCTTGTCATGCAATGACGTAATGCATTCTATCTACAGAGCGCTTAGCACATCGGAAGGACTTTCCATATAGTGCTATAAATAGAAAAAGATGGAACCTGGCTTGTCCATGAGATGGCAGTCTAAAATAATGATCCAAATTCCTTTTCAGCTCATTCTGCAACCGAGGACATGCTGAGAAGAGCTAAAAATTCTTTGCATTATTGACCCAACCCACGGCCAGTCTGTAAAGCTCGACCATAGCCGCATTGCTACATGGTTCAACAACTTGGGATGAGATTGCTTTGTTTAATCAGCCAGGACTTACTGAGAACCACCTGGATGCCAAGCACTTGCCTGGACACTAGCACTTCCTAGAGGAAAACGAGGTCCCTATGATCATGCAGCTTATTTTTTTTTTAGAGCAAAACAGACCATTAACCAAATAAGTAGACAACATGTGAGATGGTAATAAATGCAAAGAAGAAAAATAGATGCATAAAGAGGAGGAAGGGATAAAGAGTGAGGACAAGGGTTGTTATTTTAAATAGGGTGGTCATAGAATGCTTTACTGAAAAGGCACCAGTGCAGGTGACAACGGACATGCATGATGACAATGACATTGGTGATGACCACAGGTGTCCTCTGTTGTGGCTGTATTCACCACGTGGCATGCCACGTCAGAATCTTACAACCCTGCAGAGTAGATTCTGTTACAGACTCCTATTTTAAGGGGAACACAAGGTTAAATTCCCTTTTTCAAAGTCACCCCATAGTAACTGTGTTGCCACTGAAGCATTTTTTTTTTAAATCATGGACCTGCTGGCACCTGGTATGGAGTGATACCAACCAGACACCATGACTCATTCTAGCTGACTGCTTAGGAGTGCACTAAGTTGAAAAGGGCATAGTCACTGGTGGATGTATGTCTAGATACCAGGAAGATCTCCCATCACTTCCTGCATTCCATCAGAGCCAATGCTTCACCTGACCAGTGTTTGATCTAGGCATTGTCTGCCTTGTTCTAGTCATCTTCCAGAAGATGCCGGGAGCATTCGAGAAGTGCTGCGGCATTTCATGGTCATACCTTGCTGCAAATACTAGATGAATGACAAAATTTAAACCGGATGTTTTCCAGACACCTGCTGGTGACCAGAGTGCATCTACATATAACAATCCACGATGTCTGAGCAGCAGGACTTTCTTGGTCCTCCATGCTTTCCTGTCAACTGGCTGGTCACACCGGGAAGCTAGCAAGGAAGAGAGGGTAGACTAGACTGGGGATGGTGGAAATAAGTTCCAGGAATCTGGGGAGGGGTCAGAGACACACGTAATTAGCTCGACATATTCAGTGAATGACGAGATACCTTGAGTGAAAGGTAAAGCCCGGTTAAATAAGGGCGATTAGATGCAGCCACTGACAGTAAAGAACCCAGATGCCACTGGCCCCTGCTCACTGTTTGGAAGTGGAAAGAGCAGAAATGATTGCCATTTATGGCTGAAGATGTTTTTAAGAATCAGTAAGTATCCACCTCAGGGAATTCTGCCACTTTGTCTGCCTGCTATGTTCTTGCTCCAAAATTTCTGTAGCTGACTCCTTGCTATCCAAGTTGCCACTCAAGAGAAGCTTTTCCTGACCTTCCTCCCAAAGCCACCTGGCTTCCTCCAGACTACTTCAATTACATTATCTGATTCTTTGGCATCATCAAATTATCCTTGGCTTAATTACTCGTGTATTTATTCATCTGTGTGTCTGTTGTCTTTTCTGCTAGAATCTAATGTCCTAGAAATTAGGAATCTCGCCTTCCACATGAGCTGCTGTTTTCTTAACGTGTAGCACAGTGCTTGGCACATAGTGGTTACTCAATAAATGAATGGCCCTTACAAGTGAACAAGCTGGAGAAGAGCAATGAAGTCACTTGTCTAAGGTCATGGACATTCCCAGGGGCAGAGCTAGGTCTCAAATTTAAGACTCTTGGCTATTGGTAGGTTCTGCTTTCCAGACTCCTGGTGAAAAAAAAAAATCCTTTCCTATGGATGTTTAATGGTGGATGTCAAACTGAATGGTGATGTTTTGCAGATAACAGTCCTGGGAAAGATTATACTTATTTCTTGCTTTGTTTTGTTTGCTCAGTAAAGTTTTGCTACTCAGATGGTTCGGCACTGAGGCTCTTCTGGGGCACACAGATTTCACCTCCAGAAAAAAATCTGGAAATGTTTTTTCTTCTACAGATGACATTAGCAATTTAGAAAATGGTTTGAAACATAAAGGCATTTCACAGAAATGCCAATAAGAGTTAGCAAATCTCATTAATGAGATATACTAACTTGGAAGTTACCACGATCCTATTTCCCAGTGAAACTATTGTAATTAAGTCAGCACGTGTCTGTGTTATTTAGAAAAATAAGTAATTACACTATGCCCTTGAGACATATTACTAATTGGGTGCATTGAGCCAACACTTTCGCGGTCTTGTCTGGTACTGAACTTGATAATCTGATGCCCAGGACCACACTCAGGGCAATGGACTGCCTCCTACAAGAACACAGTAGTGCCCCAGCAACACTGCTGGTGAACTTGAGGTCACACAGCAAAATGACAACTGACATATACTCCGACTGTTGCTGATTATGAACAGCACAACGCTTTTAATTCAACACACAATGACTAAGTAACACCAACATATCAGGCCTGTGAGGAACACAGGCTTTATGGGTGGCATGTGTCCACACGGTAAGTTGGCTGCAGAAGGGTATTAAAAAGGGTCAAAACTCAAAGATGTATTAGTATCACAAAATACGGTATCTGAGCTTACAAGAAAATTTGACTCCAACATCTAAAGCAGATATGGCACATACAAAGGAAGTCAAATCTAGCTCCTGACCCATTCAGTACCTCAAAGATGAATAAGCCTAGAGATCAAATGTGTAGCTATGGTTAGTAACACTGCATTGAATACTGGAAGTTTTCCAAGAGGGTAGATTGCAGATGGCCTCAGCACACGTGCAAAACTGGTAATGACATCAGGAGATGTGTCAATTAGCTCAACTGTAGTAACCAGTCGCTAGAAATATAATACGTATAATGTATATATAATACGTACCCATGTTGTACACCTTAAATATGTACAATTTTTACACTGGGACATTTTAATGAATGAGTATTAAAGAGTGTTTATCGGGACGCCTGGGTGGCTCATTCGGTTAAGCGTCTGACTTCGGCTCAGGTCATGATCTCACAATTCGTGAGTTCAAGCCCCACCTTGGGCTCTGTGCTGACAGCTCGGAGCCTGGAGCCTGCTTCAGATTCTGTCTCTCAATCTCTCTCTCTCTCTTTCTCTCAAAAATAAATAAGCATTAAAAAATTTAAAAAAAAAAGAGTGTTTATCTGACCAAAAGGGAAAGAGATAAACAGTCTTGCATTCATTGTCCCTTCGAATTACATCCCTCCAGAAGTTCTAGGCAGGTTGTGACTAAAATTTTTCTTTCCAGCTGAGATGTTAGTGTCTCTGCCTATAGGAACTGAGTGTTTCTTCTGTTGATTATCCCCTGAATGCACAATTGTGAGTCCCCCAAGACCAGACAATCACAGCTATGTACAGAGAAGACCGATCATCAGAAACGTGAAATGTACCGAGGTGGAAAAAAGGACTATCAACAAACAGTCAAGACAGTCCTTGTCTTTAAAAAGGGAGAGGAGGGGCGCCTGGGCGGCTCAGTCGGTTGGGCGTCCGACTTCGGCTCAGGTCACGATCTCACGGTCCGTGGGTTCGAGCCCCGCGTCGGGCTCTGTGCTGACAGCTCAGAGCCTGGAGCCTGCTTCACATTCTGTGGCTCCCTCTCTCTCTGACCCTCCCCCGTTCATGCTCTGTCTCTCTCTCTCTCTCAAAAATAAATAAAAAAAAAAATTTTTTTTTAATTTTAAAAAAATTAAAAAAAACAAAAGGGAGAGGAAACAGGGTTCTGAGATGCCCATCATATTAGAAACTCACCCCATCACCATCTATCCCCGTGATGGCAACACTGATGAGCAAAGGCAGCCACTCAGACTACAAGTGTCATGAATATCGGTGGATTGTGAATATACATTTAAGAAATATTCTTCCACCAATGAAGACCCACTTGTTACCCAAGTAAGATGTGAGGTGACTCTTCTGGGTCAGAGTAGGCTTGAAAGAGCTATCAGATGGATGCTTTCTTTAACTCACGTTAATAATTCGATTACGTCCTGCCATTCTCAATACAGAAGACCTGAGTTCTTACCTTACTATCTTTAAGGCAGGAGGAACATGACACTCCTGAGATCGTCATGGGGGGTCAAGTAGCCTTATTGAGGAAAAACCCAATTGTGAAACAGTCATTCCACTCCTAACTTTGGCTAGTTAGTTCAACAACAAAGGGCACTGGATCTTGGACAAAGGGCTGCAGGTAGCTCCAGAAAGAATCCCCACCATCATGGGACATCCAGTTTGGATTACACAAGCTGTTGATGGTGAGCTACGGTTATCCGTGCCTTTCGTACAGAGAAAGAAAGCACGACTGTACTAGAAGTAGTCTTATTCAGGAAGTTCTCCAGAGTTGTGCAAATGTTCATTGGCACAGAACATTTACATATATATGCACACACTCACAGATATACATGTGTGTGTGTATATACCCAAATAAAACAGAAAAAGTGCATGTGTATAAATATATATGTAAAATAAATATATATGTAATAAATACATGTCTAGAAAACATCGTATACATACACATGTTTTCTGCTTTATTTTCAATACTTTCTATCACCATGTGTTCAAATTTACTAGTATCTTTTTAAAATTTTTTTTAATGTTTATTTATTTTTGAGAGAGAGAGAGAGAGAGACAGACAGACAGAGTGCGAGTGGAGGAGGGATAGAGAGAGACACACACACACAGAGAATCTCAAGCAGGCTCCAGACTCCGAGCTATCAGCACAGAGCCTGACGCGGGGCTCAAACTCACGAATTGTGAGATCGTGACCTGAGCCACAGTCGGACACTTCACCAACCAAGTGACCTAGGCGCCCCGGCCAGTATCTATTTTGCCATTAACGCCACCCAGTGAACATCCCCCTCACTGTGGTTTCCATCCTTAGAATTTGACTTGAGACTTTTTATGTCTCCCAAGCCGTTAGTGACGTGGGTTTAAATCATACACTAACGAAGCTAGAAAACACTATGATGTGATCTGTAAACGGTTTCTAAAACATTTTGCGTATGTAGTGAAAGGTCAAATGACCGAAGAGAAGGCAGAGCTCCAGGAAGGGGTGTCGGTTAGCTATCGCTGAATAACACATCACCCCAAGCAGGTGGCATAAGTGAATCGTAAGCATCTCTTGTGATGCTGGCTGGTCTGTGTATCTGTGGGTCAGCTCTACAGATGCACAGATGCTTCGACCCAGGAACGTCATCGCTAGGTACACCCAAGTGCACACAGGAAATGAGTACAGCAATGTTCACTTAAGGGAGCTATCTGGAGGGATCGAGTTCCCATGCAAGGAATCCGTTAGCTGACTTCCATTTCCTCGGCATTAGCTGTTAGAACATTTATTTTTTTATTGTTAATTTTTCGTTATGTTTTTGCTTATTTTTCTGCATAATCGTGTGGTTTTCATCTTCATTTACTCACATTTCCTCACCATGAGTGTTCATTAAAATATTTTAAATGAAGACTTCTTCTGCCTTTCTAACCCTGTGCATTGGGTCTTTGCATTTAACAGCTTTTCAAATTCTTATCACAGCATTTCAGGCAGTTTGCGTGTTACATTCTATTACGACGATTCTACCCAAGGTTGTCACAATTCAGAGATTACAGCTTCTGCAGGATGGTTTTTTCTTTTTTTTAGGAATATATTCATATATTCACTTTGTCAGCCATCAAACACATCCCATGAGCCTGCATTTAACATCTCATTTGATAGCATAATTCGACAAAGGGGCTAAAAGAAGCAATTTTTATTAATATTATGGAATGGGTTTTACAGGGGTGTTAGACAGGCACACACCGTCATCCCAAAGCAAACATTTCTGCATTTCTAGCACTGCCAGCAAGGCAAAAAGAGGAAAAGGGGAGAAAGAGGCAGGACATGTGAGAACTTCTCCTAATGATGTAACTCTGGTTGTATAATGCCTTTTTTTCTCACGCAATCTTTCCAGTCTTTTCTAAAAAGAATCCAAAATTATCCTCCCAAATGTGACAAACACCATCTGTGTTGTTCTTGGGGTTTGAAAACATCACTACTTGATCGAATAGTTGAAGAAAATATATGCCCTATGCAAAATCCACAGACGTTATCATTATGTGCCCAGACAGTATTTCCTGAGGGCGTAGAGACAGAAAATCTCATGGGTACTCCTGAGGCACAGTACCTGGAACAGAAAGACTATGGTGACAGCCTGGCCTCTCTCGTTTCTGGCCTCCCACAGCTTGCACCCCCCGGAATGCCTCCCGTCCTCCAAGCCTGTGTCGTTCAGGCGGGCTGGCCACAGTGATGGGTTCCGGTGGGTCCGTGATGCAAGACAAGCCAAACAGAGCCAGTGGACCAGACAGGGAAGAACGGTTTCCTCCCCAAAGTGACCACAATGGCGGGACGGACATTGGGAGCTGCTGGTGGCCAACTCGCCACCAGGAGGGAAGATCCTGCTGGAGACGATGCCAACCCAGAGGAGAGACAGGAGACAGGCTGCTAAGGACGCTGCTTGGACACCTGCACCCTGACGTCCCTGGTCCCCGCCCCCCTGCACGTCTCCATCCACATGAGGAGCCCGAGTCCCCTTTTTGCTTGAGTTGCATCGGCACAGCACCGAATGGCAGCCAGTGGACAAAGCCACCTGACCGACGCCACGGCAACCCAGAGGGAGTCTTCCAGTGGGGACACGAACGCACAGGGTCCCAGTGCAAAACACAGAACCAAACAGATACAGCCTCCGGAGAGAGAGGAAGACCACTGGCTACCTCTCCAGCCGTCGCTATCTCATACCTCATCCTTGGCAACAAGGCCTGCTCCCAATGCTCCCAACTGTGAATCCTAAAAATGTGAAATATGCACCTGACCAAACCCTCTGAAGCCAGGACCCACTGGGGATCAGCTGGGATCTGAGGGGAAGACCAACGGAGGGTTTGTGGAAAGGTGGTGCTCCCTGGCAGAGACAGACAAGACAAGAAACATCTCCCTTCCCGCCTTTGGGTGAGCTGGGTGAGTTTGTGATCCCTGGAGGAGCTGCAGCTGTCTTGTGATCATGAGGAAACAAAGTTGGAGAATGACAGCCAGTGGCCTGGGTATCGTGGAGTGGAAAAATAGAAACATTCTGGATGACACCGCTGCCCCACTGGATTCACAAACCAACGGACCAACCACCTCCGGAAGTTTTGTTACGAAAGGGTATTAAGTCCTACCACGTCAGCCACTTTCGGGTGGCTTTCTCCTAACTGCAGCTGACGTCATCGTAAATAAGACACAAGTCTCGTGCCTTCTCCCTGGTTTTGCAACTGAGGCTTAGGGGATGTTCATTAGGAGTGTGCAGGTTTCCAAAAGCCCCTGGGTATATAATAAGGTTGCATAAGGAAATCCTTCCTCAGTGATCGTGATGGAGTGTCGGGACTGAGAATGAGAATATTGAGTTTGGAATGATCTAGTTCTTAACCAGTGGCTATCTACTTAGAAAGTTTTGACCACTGGACCTCAGTCACCTCTTCCTCACTGGAAGAGATCTTCTAAGGCAGACAGAACACAGCCCCAGACCGCAGGTGTTGGGGTCGGCAAGAACAGAGCCCTCACTGCACAACCCCACGGGTGGTGTTCTGGCCAATTCCTCCCGTACTTACACACTCACGGACTCTCTCATTAAACAAGTACTCATCAGCACTTACTGTGTGCCTAGCACCGTAGAACCCAAATCCTTTAAGGGTTGAAAAAGAAGGAAAAGCACGTTCAGGCTCCATCATAACCACACAGCAGGAAAGCAGCTGTAGAAGATACTAGATGCAAGTGTGTGGCTGTGTTTCAATAAAACTTCATTTACAAAAGAGAGGATGGGCCGGGTTGGGCCCACAGCTGTGGTTTTCCCACCCCCGATCTAAGAAAAGGACCCCTGATCTAAGTTTCCATGCATCTTACATGAAGGGTCCCAGGTACATATGGCCATGATGCGTGAAGTCTCTGTCCATCGAATGGTGACCTCTTGGTTCTCCACCATGAAAGCAGAAAGGAGGAAAAAGACAAAAGATGAAATTATTGGGGCGCCTGGGTGGCTCAGTCGGTTAAGCGTCCGACTTCGGCTCAGGTCGTGATCTCACGGTCCATGAGTTCGAGCCCCGCGTCGGGCTCTGTGCTGACAGGTCAGAGCCTGGAGCCTATTTCGGATTCTGTGTCTCCCTCTCTCTGACCCTCCCCCATTCATGCTCTGTCTCTCTCTGTCTCAAAAATAAACCTTAAAAAAAATTTAAAAAAAAAGATGAAATTATTAACGGAACCCTTGGAAACTGAGGCAGGTCACCAAACAGTTTACCAACGAGCTATATACATTCTGAACTTCATTCTCTTTGAAATGTCACATTCCTTCTGGGAAGTGCCAACAAATCACAAGGTCCATATATAATTATCTCTGTGGAAAGTTGGAAGCCACACGTGTGTTTACAGTGTTATTTGTTCGATGAGAATTCGTGGTGCATTTGGGTGGATTGTTATTTCCTCCTCTGTCGCTCAGACTTCAGTTTCGCTGAGCCACCATGCCTCAGGTCGCACAGGGGACCTTTTCCGTTCTCAGGTCTTCTCCATGGTTGGATAAGTCAGGCTGAGGAATCTGAATCTCTGCCCCAAGTGGGCCTCTCAGCCTTGGGGCTGCGGATGCAAAAAGCCTTACTCCAAAAAAATCTTTGGGCAAGATTGGCCACCTGCCCCAAAGGAATTCACTCCCAGACCCTCTTGGGGACCTTCCAAAAATGAAACCAAAAAGCAAAAAAAAAATCAAAGTGCAGTCCATTAAGTGTCCGACTCTTGACCTCTGGTCATGATCTCAAAGTTCGTGGGTTCGAGCCCTGCATCAGGCTCTGTGCTGTTGGGACTGGGGATTCTCTCTCCTTCTCTCTCTGCCCCTCCCCTGCCTGTGCTCTCCTGTGCTGCCTTCTTGGAGTGAGGAGACCATGCCCAGTTTAAAGGCTTCCCCAGAAATCCTGCTCTTAGCACAGAGACGGGCCCCTGAATGTTGGCAGCAGCTTTGTTGACGATAGTCAAAGCCTGGAAACAATCCCAGTGTCAATCAACACATGAGGAAATAGACAAGTGGACGTATATCCCATCCCGGCAATAAAATACCGCTCAGCAATAAAAAAAAAAAAAGGACTAAACCACAGAGTCATGTACTCATGCACGAATCTCATGAGCATTTGCAAGAAACCAGACCCATCACGGTGCATGAAAACACGGATAGGATATTCTAGAAAGGACAAATCCAGTTTGTAATGAAAAACAAAACAAAACAACAACTAGGGTTTGCCTGGGCACAGAGTTCCTATGTGTACTGACTAGGAAGGACAAAAGAACAGATTTGGTGGGGGGGTGATGAATGTTCTAGATCTTTTTTTTTTGGAATGTGCTAGATCTTAAAAGTTTATGTATGTACTTTGAGAGAGAGGGAGGGAGAGAGAGAGAATCCCAAGCAGGCACTGCACTGTCAGTGCAGGGCTCAAACTCACAAACAGCGAGACCATGACCTGAGCTATAATCAAGAGTCAGAGACTTAACCAACAGAGCCACCCAGGCGTCCCTCTATATCTTGACTGTTACATAAGTATGTATATTTATTTAAATGATTCAAACTACGCATTGAGCATGGGTGTGCTTTGCCACATATAAATTATTTCTCCAAAAAGCTAATTAAAAAAAAATCCATACGTTCCACAGACCAAAGTACACGGAGCTTAAATCCAGCCCAAGTGTCACCTACACTAGTCGCCATCAGCGAATCCAACTGTTGTCTTCTGCTGGATAGCCAGAGCCCTCAACCCCACTGCCCTACTTCTCATGTTGGAAGCTTCCTGCCTAATCTCTATAAGCAGCCAGAGCGAGCCTTTAAAAAAAAAAAATGAAATAATTCATGTTATCCCTTGGCTTAAAACCCTCCAAACACTTCCTCTAGAGGGTTTGAGGGTTTTTTTCGTGGTTTATGACACAGGTTCAGCGGTGAATCACAGAGGACCCCCCCCCCCCCGCACACACACACACACACACACACACACACACACAGTACAGGGCCTTAAACCAAAAACAAATGTATTTCTCGGTCAAGGCAGTGACACATAGAGGCGGCCAGCCCAGGGCTGGCATGGGAGACCCGGACAGCCCTCTTGGTGCTCTACTGTGTGAAGCTTCCATTCTTGAGGTCACCTCGTGGTCCAAGATAGATGTTGGGGCTCCAGCCATTACATCCATGCTCTGGCCACCAGAAAACAGGAAGGCACACCTCCTTCCATTAAAAACACATCAAGAAACTTTCAGGCACCACAAATGCTGACACATAGGTCGGTCATAGGGTCACATCTATCTTATGCAAATAAGTGAGAAAATATAGTAATCACTGTGCTGAGCTATCAGGGTTTCTACAGTGAGGGAGGGAAAGGAGAATGGATTTCAGCAACCCCCCCCGCCCCCCCCCCCCCCGAGGCCTCAGGTGTCCATCAGGGTCCGTGGGGCTCCCGTGCCCACCTTCCCCGACTCTTGTCGGCCTTCCTCTCCAGCCACCTGCCCCTCTTGGTGCACCTCCAGGCAGCAAATTGACTGCATTTTACCAGCCCTGCCCTGGCTGAACAGCTCGTCCGAGGACCCATGCTTTCCTCCTCTCGTCCCTGCTCCTGCTCCAAAGCCAGCCTTCCCCAGGACCTCAGGACCCACCACCCAAAAGAGCTCAAGCTCCTTCACTGTTCCCCAACCCACCAGCCTTCCGCATTGACCCAGGGGATCTATTTTGCCTAGTCAAGTTCACAGAGAAGAAAAACGCCTTCACCCAGGGGGAAAAGGGGGGGGGATGTATTTCAAACAGCAGAGAGGATGTTTGTGAAAAACGGGGCGTCGCTGGGCTGTCTGAGAACCTGCAGCTTCAGAGAAGGGCGGTTTCCAGGGAATTTCCGGCTATGCGCAGTGACTTCCGGGAAGCACAACCGACTTCAGTGTCACTTAGCAATGCCCCTTCCGGTGCGTTTAGAGGCCGGCGTTAGGCGGAAAGGCTCACGGGAGGAAACTAGGCGGAAGGGCTCACGGGAGGAAGCGGTTGTTAGGCTGTGCCCTTGCCTTTCGGGAGTCAGCTCATCCTGGGACAGGGAACCGAGGGGCCGCGCGCGAGGAGCAGAGGCTGTGCACCTGCAGAGCGGGGTTAGCCACCTGCCCCACCCCCACCCCCCCGCGCTCAGAGGTGCGGACCTGCAGACCCTTCAGCTCAACGTGGGCACCATTCTCCTCGGCACTTGACCCGACCCCGAGACTCCCCAGGAGCCTGGGTCCTGCAGGGGGGGCTCAGGTGCCGACAGCTCCCAGGACCCAGAGGCAGAACCTCCCCTCCGTCCTCTCGCCGCCCGCCCTGCAGTCGCCGAATCCACCAGACCACCCCGACGCCACGTGCGCAGAATAAAACTAGCAAGATAATACCAGCTGATCTCCTCTGGAACTTTCTAGGCGCTGTGCTACGTGCCGGTTAACTTCCCTCCGCTCCAAGAGTCTGTGCCGTTCTGCTACGGAGAGGGGGCAGTTCAGTTCTGTCCAGAAGAACTCGCACCCACCTCCCCCAGACGCCTGCCCCTCTGAGTCCCTCAGTCTCTACCTGAAACCCCAAATTGCTCTGAAATCAACCTCAGGTGCCCGCGGAGAGATCCCAGATTTCTGGCAAGAGACAAGCACTGTGGGCGTGCCTTCCTTCGCGGGCCATGATCGGCGCTTGGGACCCCTCGGTTGGGGACAAGGGGGCGCAAAACGCTGGGTTTCCTCGTCCTGAATCTCCGGACCTCTTCGCGCAGAGGGGCGGTGGAGCCCCACTAGGGGACGGTTCGCTCCGTCATCTGTCCTCCCTGATGGACGAAGCTGGGGCAGAGCAGGCCCCGTTTTTAAGGGCCGGCACTCCCAGCCGCAGAACCTCAGCCTGACCTGGGGACGGGGCGGGGGGACGGGGACAAGCAAAGGAACTTTCTTTCCCCTTGGGCACGCCCCCTTCCCTACTCCGGGGCGGCACCTGGGAATCTCAGGACTAGCCAGGCTAGCGCCCCGCGCCCCACCGCTCCCAGCGGGATCTGCCCGTCCGGGCTGGGGACCCGCTCCCGGGGCGGCCAGCCCTGTCGCCGGGTCGCCTAACTCCAGGTTCGGGCTCCCTACTCTGGAAATGCCTGCAAATCAGGGGCAATCTCCCGAGCGCCTGCGCGACAGCCACCAGCTCCTGCCTTACCTCGACCCAGCGGCGCCCTGGGAGCGGCGCCCTGGGAGCGTCCCCAGTGTCCGCGCCCTGCCCCGGCCGGTCCTCCCCGATCCACCCCGGCTCGCGCTCGGCTGGCCCTACCCCCAACAACTCAGTCACGGAGCCTCGGATCCCGGCGCGCCCGCCCCCGGCTGGGGTCCCGGCGGACCCAGCCCAGCTGAGCCCCGCCCCCAGCCCCGCCCACCCCGTTCCGCCCCTGGCCCCGCCCCCACCCCAGGCCCGCCCAGCCCACCTGACCTCCGCTCCTGGCGCGCTCCCGCTCAGGTTCACCTTAAGCTCCTCTCCGGCCCCGCCCCGCCCCACCTAGCGCACCTGCGCTCCTCCCTGGCCCCGCCCCCAGTCCAGGTCCACCCCACCTGCCGCTCGGTGTCCCCCACAGCCTCAAGACAACACCCACCCCTCACCTCCAGCCCCTTTTCTTTCCAGGACTGCCCCCTCTCCGCTGGGCGCCTTTCGGTCCCCAGGGCCGGGTCCCACCGCCCAGGCCCCGATGCGCCCCCAGGTTGGGTGGTGAGCGCCGGGAGCCGGGAGGAGAACGCGCGGGGTGGAGCATCTCGTGGGGTCCCAAGCGGCGGTGCGGGAGGAAGACCAGGAGGGAGAACGCAGGGCCCCCTGAGGGATCCCGTCCTTGGACCGAGAAACTTCCTCGCGGCAACTCCTTTCCTCGTGCTCTGCGTCGCAGCCCTGAGGATTGGACCCAGACGCTCAGCGACAGAGAGGGAGGTGGCCCCTTTCATCATCTGCCTTGCCCTTCCGAGAGGCTGTCCTGTCGCCTGTGCCCACTAAAGTGTCCACCTGTCCTCCGGAGCACGTGTGTCTTTCCGAGACCTCCACTGACTGGGCACTTTTACCTGTCCTGTCCAGGCAACGTGGTGTCACTGATGTAACGCATCAGTGTGGTCTCCCCGCCCCCCCGGGATGTCCCAGCAGGCCAGATCTCTGTGGGCTGCGCTTCGGCAGTGAGAAGGCGTTAGTCCAGTCCTGGGACAACACTGTAAATTAATAGCGTTGTAGGGGACAAGAGCAGGCCGCCCCAAGATGGGCTACTTTGGTGTAAAAGTTATTTTGAGTTCAAAGCAATCCAAACTCAGCAGATTGAGGAAAAAGCTCACGCGCACCTCCCGTTTCGCTGCCGGCCTGCCCCCGGAAGAGAGCTGTTACCAAAGACTGCTCTTTACAAGAAACTGATCTGCATAGTAAGGCAAGCTTTGTTTTCCAAATATCTCTTCTGTCTTCCTGCTGAAGGTCTTCCTTCCCTTTGTATCCTCAGACCCTAGGGCTCTCCTTAGCTCTTATAAGCCTCACGTTGGCTCTTTGGAGTTTCCTGTCTGGCTTCCCGTGGATGACACTAAATTTGATTTTCTCCTGTTTATCTGTCTCCTATGCATTTGACTCTTAGCCCATCAAGAAGGACCTTGAAAGGCAGAGGAAATTCTTCCTCCCCAACATTGTCCATCAGCAAGCATGCAATGATGTGTGTATATGTATGTGTACACATGCCTGTCCATGTACATGTATGTGTTCTGAGATGCCGTGCAAACTACTTTTTTAAATAATTTATTGTCACGTTAGCTAACACAGCGTATACAGTGTAGTCTCGGTTTCAGGAATAGATGCCCGTAATTCATCACCGACATACAACACCCAGTGTTCATCCCAACGAGCGCCCTCCTCCGTGCCCATTCCCCGCCCACTTCCCCTCCAGGAACCCTCAGTTTGCTCTCTGTATTTAAGAATCTCTTATGATTTGCCTCCCTCTCTGTTCGAAACAGTCTCCCTTCCCTTCCCTTCCCCTGTGATCTTCTGTGAGGTTTCTCAAATCCCACCTAGGAGTGAACACATAGGATATCTGTCTTTTTCTGACTGATTTACTGTGCACACTGTATTTAACATTGTGGGTTACAGTCAAAAACGTGATGCCAAGCACCTGGAGTGTATACGTGGCAGGAGAATCCCTGCGTCCCTGGGTATATGTGTCTTTCACATTCGCTGTTGCCAAACTGCTCCCCAAATTGGAGGCGCCGGTTGGCAAGTTGTGTGTGAGGTTTGAAAGTTTCTTTCCTTTCTGAGAGGAGAGGATTTTCCAGAAGCTTGTCTTTGTGTATCTCATTTTGAGGTGACAGACTTCTGGCTGGGTTTCATAGTTCCGCAGTTGGTGTTTCGTTTTGCAGAGAAACACTCTTCTTTATGGCTCACCATTTAATTTCCCTGCTGTCAGGAGGCAGAATTAAGTTATTCCTCTTTTTAAAAGAATGAGATAAGTAGGGAATAATGAATGCAAAATGCTGTAGTTAAACATCAGCAGATACACTGATGGATCGGCTGTCACTGAGATTATGCTATAAACTGGAAGAAAGTAATATTTAATCGTTTGCAAAAAAAAACAAAAACAAAAATAGCGGTGAGGGATTCGGTGTACTTTGACTCTGAGTGACTCGTTACAGCGGACTGTTATTTTCCAGTTAACGGAAAGAAGAAAAAGTACAAAGCGTAGGGAAAAGCCGTTGCTTTCAAGAGCATGTGAGGCCTCCCAAAAGGCTTAAATAATTGCAAAGCTAAACACGGTCACGGGCTGACTTGTGTCCTCTCAAATTCCTGCTGAGGTCCTGACCCCCAGGACCTGACGATGTGTCTGTATTTGGAGACGGGACTTTAAAGAGTAATTAAGGTACGATGAGGTCAGGTGGATGGGCCCTAATCCAACACGGCTGGCGTCTTTAATAAAAGAGGGAAGACATGGGAAGACACGGGCCTCGGAAGAAACCAGTCCCACCGACAGGAAGGTAGAAACCAGCCCCAACGACAGGAATCTTTCCTTGCCTTTTCCAGTTTTTGGTGGCTCCTGCCATTCCCTGGCTGTAGGGTCACTCCAGTCTCTGCCTGCATCCCCATATGGACTCGGCCTCTTCTCTGTGTCTTGTCCTTTTCTTATGAGGACACTTGCTGTGGGGATTGAGGGTCACCCTGGCTAATCCAGGATGAGTGCATCTCAAGATCACTCACTCAGTGACATCTGCAAAGAAGCCTTCCAAACAAACTCACATGTATAGGTTCCAGATAGATGTATCTTTTGGAAAAACCACCATTCAACCCACCACAGGGCCCACCCAGATAGTCTAGGGTGATTTCTTCATCTCAAGATCCTTAATCTGATTATATTTGTAGAGACCCCACTTCCAAAGAAGGTCACGTTTACAGGTTATTGGAATTAGGTATGGCCATGACTTTGGGGGTCATTGTCATTCACCCAGTGGGGGCATTGTGGGGTTGGAATCGTTTTATCTGTGCGAAGCGCTTGCAATGGCGTCTGAGAAGGTGGCCAGTAAGTATTGACTAAATGCTTTCATTGACCACATTTGTATCAAAAATGAGGGGAAAGAGAGTTTTGAGATAAATGTGAGAGCACATTTCTTTGTAACAGAGAAGAATATTCCAATATACAGACTGTGCACACAACAGATTTCCAGCTGGGGCCGATTTGGAAGCCTCCCAGACTCTGTCCTATGCGTCCCTCCTTTGCTTAATTTCAATCTGTACCCCCTCCCTTCAATAAGCCACAACCAAGAGGAGAAGAGCGTCTTGAATTCTGTGAATCCTTTGCTCAAATTTGACTCAGGGAACCCCCCTGAATGGACAGTTGGTGTCAGAAGTGAGGGTGGCCCTGTGGAGGGGTAGGTACCCCCTACCTTTGGTTACTTTGAGTTTTGCAGTTTGCCTCCCCCTGGCTAAAGGCAACGTGATGAGTGTGGCTTCCCTTCTCCTGGGACACATGCAGATTTTCACTTAAGATTGTGACTCTTGCCGCAGGGGACCCTTCTGGCTGAGAGCTCACGCAGGGAACCGGGGTCTGAGCAGCATTTTGGGGAGCCATGTCTGCCTTGGGTGATGCCCCCCCAGGTGCTTCGATTATTTTTCTTCTTCAAGGGAGAGAAGGGGCTTCTGCTGGTTTCCCTCTTCCCTCTCGGTAGCAGGAGACCCAGGTATGCATTGGAGGACGGCGTCTGTGGTTCAGGAGAAGACCACCGTCGTCCAGCTGGTGGGGACACAGGGCTGGTTGGTAATGTCCGGGTCTGTGAGGGGACATGTATGAGCCCCCATGGCCGTCAACCTTCTGTATTTGGTGCCAGGGGGGCGGGGGGGTTCTCTGCTTTGAGAGAGTTTCAGCGAGCTGAGTGACGATCATTGCTGTGGATATTTTTCCACTCTGTTTTCTTGGTAACAGTTCTTTCTTAAGAAGTGAAGTTATTTTAAATTGAAATGGAGACAGCTTATAATTAAACATTTGCAATTAAAGCACATTTATCGCCAAGGTGGCCACGTCTTCCATTTTGAACAGATACCATTGAAGCTAAGTATACCACCGAAACTGCGAGAGGAATGTCTACACCCTGTTAACAACGGTGGTCGCTATTCCCTCTGTTTTCCTGGGAGCCTTAGTGACAGCAGAGAAGACAACTGAAAGCCATGAAATGGCACTGAATGGGAAAGTGCTGGGTCCATGAAAAGCATTCTCCCCTGTGGACTTTTGTTGAATGGCCTTTTCATGAGTTGAGAAAAGTTTCCTCTACTGATGGTGTTGGCTGGTTTGGGAAAATACCATTCCTTCCCTATGAATCCTCTGGACCATTTCCTTTAAAGATGAAATTAGGGAGTGCCTGGGTGGCTCAGTTGGTTAAGCGTCCGACTCTTGATTTCGGCTCAGGTCATGATCTCACGGTTTGAGGGATCGAGCCCTATGTCGGGCTCTGTGCTGACAGCATGGGGGAGCCTGCTTGGGATTCTCTCTCTCTCTCTCTCTCTCTCTCTCTGCCCCTCCCTCACATGTGCACACACGCACTCTCTCTCTCAAAAAAAAGAAAAAGTTAAGAAAAATAAAGATGAAATTAGGTAATTATCTTCATTTGCGTCTAAAATCTTGGGATCTAGATGAACTAGATCAAGTAATCCCAACTGTTGGAATAAAATCTCACTTTTATGCCTGCTTCACCTTTGGAATTTTTTTTTTCTTTTTAGTGTGAAATTTAACAAGCAGTACAAGGTGTCAAGTAACTCAGCATGGCACTCTTGGTCATTTATTCCAGGGAAATGAAAACTTATGCGTGCGCGTGCACGCACACACACACACACACACACACACAGACCTGCGTATGAATCCTCATAGCAGTTTTATCTGTAGTAGGCAAAAATTGGAAACAACTCAAATATCTTCAGTGGGTGAGTGGTTACATTTGGCACATCCCAAATCCCAAACGGGATCCCCAAATTTTTCATCCTATATGAACCCCTTAATATAACAATCTTGAAGGGAGAAAATTATAGGGAAGGAGGACAGATTTGTGGTGGCCAGGACCTAGGGACTTGCAGGGGCACAGGGACAATTGGAAGGATGGGCTCTGGAATTAAGGTGGACATCATGAGGTGAGGAAGCTACTCTTGCTTGTGGTGGTGATTAGACACATTTTCACGGGTGAAAAAAATTACATGGACCTAAATGCACAAAGACACAAACGGATGTACGTAAAAGTACCCAAATTTGAATACTGTCAGTAGGTTGTATACAGGTATTCTTCCTGGTTGTGACATTGTGCTATACTTATGCAAGATGGTACCCTTGGCAGGAGCTCAATGAATGGAGCTTAGGTGCCTCTGCTTTATTTCCTACAGCTGCGTGTGAATCTGCAGTACACTCAAAACAAACAAAAATAATAATCAAATAAATATATAAGGTTCATTGGTGAAAAATCGGGAAGCATAAATTATAAGGAACTGCTATTAATATTTTGTCCTCCTATCCCGCGTCTTTATTCCGTGCATTTCTTCCCTGCTTGAGTCCCACGATGCTTCTTGTTACAAAACATAAGTGGCTTTATTGTTTCGAATGCCGTACATTTTATTATCTCACTTGAAAGCCAGTGCACGCTAACGCACGCCGCTGCCTATGTTGTAAAATTCATTGGGTTTATTCCTCCTGGTCTGCATTGGGATTTATAGTTTCTCTCTATTATGAAATGAACATTGGGTTTTCTGCCATGAACAATGACAAGAACCAAGATCTCAAATCGTGTGACGTGTTTGTTTGTTTGTTTGTTTGTTTTTTTAAATTTTTTTTTTCAACGTTTTTTATTTATTTTTGGGACAGAGAGAGACAGAGCATGAACGGGGGAGGGGCAGAGAGAGAGGGAGACACAGAATCGGAAACAGGCTCCAGGCTCCGAGCCATCAGCCCAGAGCCCGACGCGGGGCTCGAACTCACGGACCGCGAGATCGTGACCTGGCTGGAGTCGGACGCTTAACCGACTGCGCCACCCAGGCGCCCCTGTTTGTTTGTTTTTAATGTACGTGTACATGTACTTGACGTGCTGCATTCCATATGTCCTCTTTGGGTCTAGATCGTGGGGAAAATGTCCGAACGATATGAAGGACACAAGTGCACAGTGCTATCCAGCACCCTTGCAACTTATTGGAAACGATGTACACGCCCACCTTGAGCATCTGTTGCCGTGTAACAAGCAATACCACCACTTAGCCACCCGAAACAGCCAGTAATTATTGTCTCACAGCTTGTGTGGGTCAAGCATGTACCCACGATGGCTTCGCTGGATGTCTCTGGTTCAGGGTCTCTCACGACGTTGTGGTCAAGCTGTCAGATGGGGGCGCAGTCGCGTCAAGCTCGACCAGGAATGGAAGGTCCCTTCAAGCTCACTCGTTGGTCATTGACAGGCCTCGGTTCCTTGCTGTCTGTTGGCCAGGAACTCGGTTCTCTACCACACGGGTTCCCGTCAGACCTGCGTGTCTTCACAACATGGTAGCCGGCTTTCCACAGAGCGAGTGATCCCAGAGACAGCAGCCAAGGAAGAGAGGGCTCAGGATGGAACTGTGGTTTTTATCACCTGATTTTTCCCTTCTGCCGTCGATCATGGGAGGGGGCTGCGAAAGAGCCACTGGGACGTCCTGGGGGCTGGTGACCATGCTGTCCAAGCTCAGGAGCGTGGATAAACTGCCGGGCATCACACAGTGGAGCCCCTTGCTATTGGAAACAGGAAAGAAGAGAATGTCTAGGAACTGTGGCTTCCAGAAGATACTGCTAAGTACACATTGTACCTTTTGTATCAGACAGAAGAGAAAATACAAAAACACACCTTTGTCTGCTCATCTGTATAGAAAGATGATACCCAGGAATCTAAGGCAGCTGACGCCAAGGCTGTTTACCTGAAGCAGGGGGGCGTGAGAGGAGGGCACGTGGGCAGAGGAGTAACACGTCTTCTGCATCCTGAATGGTCTTCACTCGTGGATGCAGGAGAAATGTCAACAAAGATAAGGACTAAAAAAAATCACACCCCTAAGCGTAAAACGAACAAATGAACCCAACAGTATCTCACGCAAATACGAAAACAGTGCAGAAGGGAAGACACAAAACACAAACCAACCAACCAAACACTTAGAAGTTAATGAGAATAGAAAGGAGAGAGCTAACTGAGGCAGAGTCACCAGGAGAGGCCTCTCCAAAAGTTGACCTGTGAGGCAAAGAGAGACAAAAAAAGAAAGAAAAAAAAAATCAGCCCAGCAGAACATTCTGGGTCAAGAGGACTTAACCCTGAAGGACTTGCAACACCCAACAGAAAACAACAACAACAGTAAATCCTATAGGAACATGGGCGAACACGGATATTTCCCCACGGAGGACGCACAGGTGAGAAGCACATGAACACGTGCTCAGCATCGCGAGCCACTCGGGACATGCAAGCCCAGACCACGGGAGACAGAGCAGTACACGTTAGGATGGCTGAAGCCAAAACGAGGGACGCCACCAAATGCCGGTGAGGACGCAGAGAAATTGGATCTCTTTCAGCAGGTGGACGCTTGGGCGGGCGCTGGTATGGCCAAAGCACGGAGTACCCCTCAGGCGCGCAAAGGAACAGCTTCCATGAGCAGAACTGCCTGAAAGGGCATGAAGGACCAAGTGCTTAGTGCAAAACAAATACTGACCGGAAAGTGTTACATCCTCTAAGACTTCACTTAATTTCCATGTTTGACATGACAGAACAGCAGAGATGGTCAGATTCGTGGTCAGCGGGGAAATAGGCAGAGGGGGGCAGTGTGGTCGCTGGGCGTACCAGCGAGATCTTCGGTACCCACGGTGGAATTCTGCATCTAATTTACCACTGGTTCCACGAATCTGAATACGGGGTTAAATCGTAGAGAGCGGCACACACATGAACTCGGGCTAAAAAAAAAAGGCTGAAATCGAATAAGGTGTACGGTCGAGTTAAGGGTTATGTATTAATACTCATTTCTTGATCTTGACATTGTACATCTACCATGTCAGACGTCACTGTTGTGGAGAGCATACACGGGCTCCTTGGTCCTAGTTTTACAACTTCCCACAAGCCTAAACTCACTCCAAAATAAAAAGCTTACATGTAAAAAAATACGACAAAATAAGCATATAGAAGCTACTTAAGTCTGAGAGCAGGAGGACGGATGTCCCCGAAAGGCCACCTTTCCGCAGGTTAGGGGATTTGGAGACAGCCAAAGTGCTGATTAAAAACTGCATACGCTAAAAAGAGAGACTACCTGCTTTGGTCGCACTGCATCACAGCGCTCCAATCGCCAGCCATTATTTCCGAGCCAATTTTCACGCGAACAAGAGAGGCGCGTAACACACATCGGCCTTGCCGACTCCATCAGCGGGCAATTAAAACGCTATGCAACCCCAGCACCCCTGTCAGATTGCTCCCTAAATAAAGATGAGCCCCTAAATGTGCCAGAAATGCACATTTCTGTGGGTGCACCACAACACAACACTGGCCTCCCCCAAAGATGCGAGAAAACCCAGACAGCCCTCAAGGAGTCCCGAGTAGAGCACCGCCTGTAGGTGGGGTCATTTTGCAAACCATTGTCCTGTGGTTTTTCATCTACAAACTTGTTTTAGGACTTCAGCTTGCCATATTGACACTTGCCAGTTTCTTTCCTCCTTGGCCCCAGATCACCCAGTCAACACACGGTGCGGATGACCAGCGATAACCGTCTTTGCTGGGTGATAGGAAATATATATATATAGGAACGTATATATCATATATTCCACACAGTGGACAGCCGCCCAACACGTCCAGGGCCATTCAACCACCCACCGCCAACAACCCAGGACGTGGACACTGGTGAACACGGCCAGCAAACCCGGTTCCACAACGTTCACTTAACGTTCTGAGGTTACGCCATTTCCCGGCACACAATAAAAATCCGGGGATAAAAGGATCGATGCAAGGATGCACGCTTTAGTAGGGAAGGTAGAAAAGGTGAAGGGAAAACCCATTAAGATGTTCAGTTCAGTTGACCCGAGTCAACTCAGGAAAACCTTTACTGATGGGTAATTTCTGAAGATGAAAGGGAAGCATAGACCCAACTAAACAAGTCCGTGAAAGAAACTAGTGACTGTCACTCAGAGAAACAAAGCGAGAGAATCCCGAGTGTTTCTGTTGCAGACGGAATGTGACAGGGCACATTTTTAAGGCTCTGTCAATACCATTAATATTTATGACCCGTCTCGCGAAAACATCCGTCGAGAGGCACATCCATCAAAGGCTTCTGTTGGGGGATTGTTTTGTTTTGTTGGATGATGAGTCCCAAATGACAAAATTGAGTGTTATTATATAAAGGGTTTTATTTGCCTCCGTTGTACACACACCCTTCAAGATGGCAAAATCATCAGGAGGTTGTATTCTGAGAAGATACGGTTCCTTTTGAGAAGAAAAACCACCTTTCCTCTTACCAGGTGAACTAAGTTATTTCCTGCGCCCAGCCTCCATGGTGCCGCCTCCAAGCTGACAGTATAGGGACCAGCCCCTTTCCACAGTTGGGGGGCGCTGGTTAAGACCCTTTCTTTACACCAGCTCCCACACCTCTTGAAACCCAGAGACATAAGATGCATTCCTATGCCCAGGGGAACCTAGATCTTTCTCTATAATGATGTAATACTGGGTTCGCTTGTGGGTGAAATGAGACAACAATATATGCCCACTGTTTGTCCCATGACATGGGCCCAGTGAACGTTAACCGCCGCTTCTCTTCAGCATACCAGTGCCCTTAAACGGGGGCCCCTTAAGAGTAGTGGTGACGTTGAAAGTACTCTGTAACCAGGGGGCCAGGGTCACTGACCAGCTGGATTAGATGCGGCTGTAAAGAATCCTTAGGCCCCTGCCCTCCCCGCGCACCCCAGAGGGAAACGCGCAGGAAATGTGGCAATGCACTCCCCCCTCCTTTTTTTTTTTTTTTTTTTTTTTTTTTGCATAGCTTAGCGCGGAGCCCTGCACACCTCTCCCCAAAGGGCCTTGATTTCACAACCGGCAAGACGGCGATTCTGATTGGCTCCAGCGGCTCCTGCCCAAACCGACCGTCCCCGGGGCGCCCACTAGATGGCGCGCGCAGACCAGCTTGTGGCCACACCTGCCCCGCGCTCCCCTCCCCCTGGAAGGTCCCTGCACACCTGCCCCTGCGCAGTCTTCTTCCCACCTACCTACCTACCTGCCTCCTCAAGCCCTTGCCCCACCCCCCGCCCCCCGGGGGCCAAGTGGGAGCCAGGAAGGCGCCCCCCGCAGCCCCACCCCGAGCTCAGCGCAGCACCTGCCGTGGGGCACCTGCCTCGGGCACCTGTCAGCCCGGAAAGGTGTGGCCTCCCTCCGCCAGCCCCACCCCCGCCCTGCCGCTGGATGGAGGCCCTGCTCCATGGTTGTCAGGGAAAAGGACGCATGCTCGCTGTAAACATTCCAAAGGGCTCCAGGAAACCTCAGAATCCCGGCAGCCCCGGCAGGGCCTTCGCTGACATTCTAGACGCGTCACTCCACATCTAAGTCCACGAGCCTGCACAGAGATGGCCGGACGAGTGGACGGCAGACGACCTCGTGCTTTCTAACAATGACGTCATCCTCTGTACTCCGCTACTTTCTCAAGTGCTAAGTTTCCCGTTTCGCTTAGACTTAACAGAAGGCAGTGAATCCAATGTGAAATGTCTGAGCTTCAAAAACCAATCGCTACAAGATACGCTGATCGTTGAAACACCTCGCTGTGGCCCGGCGGAAAGTTCCAGGCGAAACGAGTCACTGACTGGAGCTCCACCTTATGTCTATTATTATACTGTTTCATTTATTTATATGTTTGTATTTACTTATTTACTTATTTTATTTATTTATGTTGTCAGATTATTGGGGCATAAGTGACAAATAAAAATTGTGGGCATTGATGGTATACAGGGTGATGTTCTGATGTACACATACATCGTGGAACGATTACCACAATCAAGCTAGTTAGTAGCAGGGACCTCACATAGTCACCATTTTCTGCGTACGTCTGCGTGCGTGTGGCGAGACCACCTAGGATGTACCCTCTTAGCAACTTTCAAGTATACAACACAGTATCGCTAACTGAAGTCTGTCCTGCCCACTAGATCCCCAGCACTCACCCATCTTATTCATAACTGAGACCTTGTGCCCTTGACCAACATCTCCCCGTTTCCTGCAGCCCCCACCCCCTGGCAAACATCACTGTGTGTTTCTACGCATTCAGCTCTTTCAGATTCCACGCAAAAATGAGATCAGTGTTTGTCTTTCTGGGTCTGGCTTATTTCACGTCGCATGATGTCCTCCAGATTCATCCATGTTGCTCCGAATGGCCGGGCTTCCTTCTTTTTAAAAGATGACTAGTGTTCATGTATCTATTCCTATGTATCACATTTTATTTGTCGGCTCATCCATTGACCGTTTAGGTTATTTCCCTACCTTAGCGGTTGTGAATAACGCTGCTGTGAACGTGGGTGTGCACATACCTCTCTGACACAGGACAGCATCTGAGCTGTCCAATGTGGCGGCCATTGGTCACATGTGGTTATTTAAATTAACATTAACTGACATTAAATACCATTAAGATTCAGTTCCTCAGTTGCACTAGCCGCGTTTCAAGTGCCAGAAAGCCACGTGTAGCTGGTGGTGACCTTATTAGCACAGATAAAGAATTTTCTGTCACTGAAGACAGTGCTGGTATTAACTGACTCCCTTCTTTGACAGATGCGTGAACGGTACCCTTGGACTCCTTCCCACTTTCCTCTGCTTAGATATTTATTAGTTTTACATATATTTTTGTGCTTAAATTTGTCACATTTGCAGAAGCTGACGCCTCACTCCAATGCTAATCCATTCTTCACATCCTCCTTTAAGCACCCCCCTTACTTCATCAGTCACCACGGTTCCAGAAAGGATGGGTCTGATCTTTGATCACCGAAGGCCCCTTTTTGTTGAGGGCTTTCCACTTTTTCTTCCTTTAGTCTCAGTTTAATGAGGTCCCGGGGGGAGAAATGAGCTAAACCAAGTGGTCAGCCGCTGTGTTGGACCAGAAGTCCTGAAATGCTTGGTGAACTGGGGAGTGCCGTTCAGATTTGGGGGACAGGTGGCCAGTCCTTCCTTCCACACACCCGATGGAGGGCCCGTGTGCTGGACTCCACGGTGGGAGCCGGGACGGGTGAGGGAGACTCAGTTCTTGGCATCGGTGAAGGCAGCAGGGACCTTCCATCCAAGGGGGAGAATTCTCCTGCTTTGGGGGGAAGGTTCTTTCATGGAGGAGGAAGTATTCCGTCCCACAGTCAAACACCAAGCGAAGCCACTGACATCCTTGGGTGGAGCTACCCTTACCTTCATTTATTTATTGAGACGCAGCTGGAGAAGCTGCTGGTTCTCTTCTGAGACCAGGAGCCAGGCTTTGGAGCAGACCCAGGGAAGAGGTGCTGTGGCCTCGGAGGGGAGGTCTGCCACCTCTCCGCCTTTCCCAGGACCACGTTTGACCCTGGAAGATGTCACCGTGGCTGGTGACGATCATGCAGTCCTACTCTCCCTGAGGAGGAAGAAACCAGCACTAGAATCTGTGGGCAGCAAGAAACAGGATGCCCTAGTGTCTAGGGTGGGAGTTCCTACCCCTGAGCACCCTGTGAGTCCCCCTGGGGCTGCTCTGAGTCTCCATCTGAGGGCAGCCAAAGAAAACTATGGCAAGGTGGCCCCTATTCCCCTCCACATGTCGGGCTGGCCCTGACCTTGCTGGCCCTCTGACCGGCTAGGAGGGGAGGGGACAGGTGCTCTGAGCATTGCCTGTGATGGGGCTGAGTCTGCCCAGTCCTCCACAGGGGCAGTGACAGGCTGCTGTCCAGGGTGCTTATCAGTCACAGAGGCTGTCTATGCCATGGAGACGCGTTTCCCAGGTGCAAAGGGCCAGGGCAACCCAGCAGGTTGGGTGTTCTTGCAGTCTTCCTAATCATAAGCCTCCTGGGGACAGGACCCCATCACATCACATGTTTATAACCTCCCCCCCACCATGCCTACAATGGTGCTATGGACACCACGGGGCGAGGGGCTTAAAGTCAAATTTCTTCAGGAACTGGGTTCGGATGGGGGTGAGTGAAGGTCATGGAGGTAGGAGAAAAGTGAGTGAGGGAGGCCCTTGACTGGGGCTCATTCCCACCTACAGGGGACGCCACTTGGCTCCCCTATCTCCAGGGGACAGTCACAGTCCAGGATTTCTCACTGCTCCACGTTTTCATGACAGGCCCTAAATTTTTTTTTTAATTTTTTTAACGTTTTATTTATTTTTGAGACAGGGAGAGACAGAGCATGAACAGGGGAGGGTCAGAGAGAGGGAGACACAGAATCTGAAACAGGCTCCAGGCTCTGAGCTGTCAGCACAGAGCCCGATGCGGGGCTCGAACTCACGGACCGTGAGATCGTGACCTGAGCCGAAGTCGGCCGCTTAACCGACTGAGCCACCCAGGCGCCCCTAAGCCCTAAATTTTTAAGATGAATTTGGTTTTCTAATTTTTAATTGTTATCTCAAATCTTTTCTTTTAAGTTTATTTATTTATCTTGAGAGAGACAGAGACAGCTGAGTGGGGAGGGGCAGAGAGAGCGGGAGGGAGGGAGAATCCCCAGCAGGCTCCACACTGTCAGCGCAGAGCCCGATGCAGGGCTCGAACCCACAAACTGCGAGATCATGACCTGAGCCGAAACCAAGAGTCGGACGCTTAACCACGGAGCCACCCCAGTGCCCCTGTAACTGATTTAAAGTGAAGTCAAGTTTGTCTTCAGATCCAGGTGCCCGATGACATCATCCTCGGGAGGTTTCTTTTGTTGGATTTCCCGTTGCACACGTCACTCACTCTCTCTTCTGTTCGTGCACTCGTACGATACACAGATTCCCAAAGTGTGTGCAACAGACAGCATGTGGAGCAAGGGGCAGGCTCCTGAGCCCTTCCAGTGTGGTTTCCTGGCTGGAGGGGGGTCCTTGCCTGTCCCTGTGGTTTAGCACGGGTGAGGCCAGCTGAGGTCTACCAGAATATCCCAAGGAAGACCGTGAGCTCAGGCCCGAGTTTCTTTGACAACTGCTATTTTTTCCTCTTCTATAACCCCACCCACCATCCCCTGAGGAAAAGCATGGACTGAAGACATATTTTTAAGAACAAGTGCTCTAGAAGGAGAGCAGCCCCTAAATAAATCAGTTTACATTAAAAAAATTTTTTTAACGTTTATTTTTTTTTGAGAGAGAGAAAGAGAGAGAGCGTGCGTGGGGGAGGGGCAGAGAGAGAAAGAGAGGGGACAGAGGCTCCCAAGAGGGCTCTGCGTTGACAGCAGTGTGCCAGACGCGGGGCTCAAACTCATGAACCATGAGATATGACCCAAACTGAAGTCAGATGCTCTACTGACCCGAGCCACCCAGGCACCCCAAAATAGTTTACATTTTTGACCCCTTAGCCAAGCTCTCTAGATCCTGGAAGGGTTGCATGATATGCCTTGGAGGAATGCTGAAAGATGGTCCATTGGCCTCCAAGCTGCTGGGGAGACGGTAACAACATGAACTTAACTGTCCACGTGGAAATAAGACACAGATACAGCTGTCGGAGTGGACGTATCTCTAGACAGTGATAAAATACGCATGAGTTTCTTTAGGAAGCCTAGGAAACGGTGGACTATTATGGCATTTTTTGCTGTTCTTTGAGGTTTTTTTCTTTCATTTTTCCGTCTTTTATGTTATTTTCCAAAGACATGTTTAAATTAAAAAAAAACCATAAAGACACTTATTAAAATTATTCCATAAAAGCCAAACAAACCGCCTCACCAAGCTCAAGGCTTGTCTAAGTCTTTCTAAGACTCCGGGAGGCACAGGGTGACGGGCACCAGGTCTCTCTGGCACCACTTATCTTCCATTTCTGCTGCCCCTGATGATCTCCCTGGGGACCTCGAGGGACTGATTGCTGCCCTAGGGCCTTCCCAGCCAGACAGGGGGACAATTGCTCTGGTGATGACTCCAGGAATGTGTGACTGTGTGAGTGGGGGCAAGACCCCAGACATCTCTGAGCTTCCGTGTCCCCTCATCTGCCAATCAGATGTGTTTCAGTAACACAGAGAGTTCACAGATGATACCTGATTTGGATGGCAACCCTGGAGATCATTCCATCGAACTCAGCCTCCGAGGGAAACTGAGGCATCGCAGAGACGATTTTACCCAGCTCATTTTTTTTCCCTGTTCTCCAGACTCCGAGAGAAAATTCGTTTATGAAACCTGGCCAGGTAGGGGCTGTGCTGACTAAAACCCCACATCTCCCGAGTCCCAGCTCTCTCCTGGGATAAGGAACAACTACATGGAGAGCCACCTGTGAAGATGACCGTGGCCTCCATTAAGTGGCCACCACGGATTTTAGTGGCGCGGCCGCTGGATGTCACCATCCCAGCGTGGGCACACAGACCTTCAGTAGCATCAGACCAGCAAGTGCCTCTCAGGTAATTAATCATCTGTCAGACAGTCACTTGGACAGAGGCGTTTGTTGGAAGAAGGCTTCTCCTTCTTCCATTGCCAATTGATGAAGTGTTTGGTTCCCGGTCCCTGGATTACACAGGGATTCTGATGTGAGCTCCAGTTCAAAGGGCATCACTTGTGACTGTGCAAACAAGTTCCTTCTAGAGTGAAATTCCTGCTAATCACCTCTTCCAGCAACATTTGGCTTTGGAAATCTGATTTGCGAAGGGGCCGCTAAGCCAAGCTTTCGGTAATTGCTGGGATCAGGAGGTTCTCCCAGCTGCATTCTTCGTGTCGGCAGACGGAACCTTCCCTGACTCCACAGACAGCACTGCCGTCCTCCCAGCTGCTTGGAATACTAATCTAGGAGGCGTCCACGATGCTTCTACATTGCTAACAACCACATGCGTCCAGTCCATGAGGAAGTGACAGTGCCTCTGCTCTCCAGAGCATATCCAGAATCCAACCACTGCCTTCCGTCTACACTGCCAACACCCGAGCCAAGTGCATCATCTCTTGTCAGGATGAGCTGACGCCCTCCGCGCTGGGCTCCCCGTCCGCCCCGTCACACCTTCATAGCACTTGGCACGCCCCACAGTTGCCTCGTGACACGTGTTTGTCTGCTGACTTGTCTCTCGGTCCTCATAGGAATGTTTCTTAGTTCCATGATGGTAGCTCATATTTGTCACTATCATCCATCCTCATGACCTAGAAGACCACTTGACATCTAAGGGGGCGTTCAGGAAATAGTTGTCAAAGAAAGAGCAGTGGAAGGAGGGGCAGAGATAGCCAAGGTCAGTCATACGGCTTTCCAAACGGGTGCTGTCTTCCAAGGAGCATATGTTCAGCCTGTGTCCTTTCTCCCTCATTCCATTCCTTTTTTCTGCTGGCTTTTCCCCTTTTCCTCTCCTCTTCACCACCCTCCCATCTTTCCAATGACAGCTGCATTTCAGGTTGGGCAGTGGGCGTTGAGGAACAAGGCTAATTTAACCTCCCCTGGAAAGATATATCGGGATCTTCGATGCAGAGTGTGTGGGAAAGGTCCTTCGCTATAGAACCATCTAAGTAAGCACATGATCATACACAGAGTTGGGTGCCCAGGAGACAGGTGTTGAATGAGTAAATGGAAAACATTAACAAGCTAACTAGACATGCAAGGCCAGGTAGGATAAGGGGGCAAGAGGGAGATGTGGTGAATGAGTAAGACGGCATTGGACACTGTGGGTCACCCTAGAGGCCCTTTTTATAAAGGCTTCATCCAGAATCACACATTGTGGATAAGTGAGATGGGTGTTGAGAAAAGCAAGTTCCCTTAGACATTTCAGCAGGCTTGTTGTGACCGCTGCAAAGACTGATGAGGAATTAGACCAGAAATCAGGGCTACTTGGGGGAGTATGGCAGTCATTGAGCCAAGAGCTAATGGCAGCTTCAGCCGAAGATCGAGTTCTCCAGGGGGCATCGGTACAAAGTGGCCGTAGTCTGGAAGGAAGATCTGAGAAGGTTTGATTTTGACTTTCATATTGTGTATGAGAGAATGAGGACGCCGAGATTTTTATCCAGAAAAACAGAGAGGACCGAGCTACAACTGACTGAGACAGGAGCACTTTGAGGAGAAGCGGTTTTGATGAGCTTGGTAGGACGATCGTCGAGAGCGGGGGTTGGCAAACCATGACGTCAGGCCAAATCTGGCCCGCTGCCTGGTGTTGTAAATAAAGTTTTATTGGAACAAACCCACGCCTATTTGTTTGTGTATTGACAGCAGCTGTTTTCAAGCTACAACAGCAGATTGGAATATTCATTCTGAATATTTTTCTATTGCGATGTCTTCATATTATTTTCCCTTGAAGTGTATAATCTGCTGTTAATCCCATCTGGTGCATTTTTCAATTCAAATACTGCATTTTCCATCTCTTGAATTTCCATTTGAGTCTTTTGTTATACGTTTTATGGCTCACCTTGTCATATCCATGCTTTCCTTTATATTCTACAGCATATAGTTGACATTAATAGTAACTATTTTAAGGTCCGTGTATGCTAAGTCAATTATCTCCATCATCCGTGGATCTGTTTCTATTGGTTGATTTTCTCTTCTGGCTATGGGTCATATTTTTATGCTTTTTATTATGCTCGGTAATTTTTTATTGGCTAATGGACAATGTGAATTTTGCATTTTTGAGACATAGATCCATTGTATTTCTTTTACCAGGATTGGACTCTTTTCTTCCATGATGTTAAGTTCCTTGCAGATCATTTGATTCTTTTGAGACTTGTTTTTAAGCTTCATTAGGGCAGGTGCAGAGTAGTCTCTGCTCTAGGGCTAATTTAGTCAAATTTTAGATTTTTAAAAGTGTGTATCTATCTCTTTTTTTGAAAGAGAGAGAGAGAGAGAGAGAGAGAGAGAGACAGAGCCTGAGCAACGGAGGGGCAGAGAGAGAGGGAGACACAGAATCCAAAGCAGGCTCCAGGCTCTGAGCTGTTAGCACAGAGCCGGACTCGGGGCTCAAACCCATGAACCGTGAGATCATGACCTGAGCCAAGGTTGGACACCTAACCGACGGAGCCACCCAGGAACCCCTAATTCAGTCCAATTTTAAAGGGAGGACCCATCTGACAAGTGTATCCAATGCAGAGTGTGATATGGTCCCTCCATCTGGCTGGTGGGAATGTGTACCTCGTCATGTGTGAGTCAGGGAAGCAGTTCAATTTATGGCTTTTGGTGATGCTTTTCTTGGCCTTGGGAACTTCGACCTGTGCACACACAGACAGCACACAGCCCGAGAAGAAAGGGGGCCGATCTTTCTCCGGACACTTTCCTTCCAGCCCAGTTGCCTTAACTACCTTCACCTTTACTCTCTGTCCCTTGGGTCAGCCTGACTCCTGGATGGTTTCTTCCTCCCCTGGCTGCTGCCTGGAAAATGCCTGCAGACACCCAGCGGTGACACCTGTAAGACTCACATTGTGCTGTCCCTTTCTCTCAATGAGCACGGTCTTGTGCTACCCACGGCTGCAGTATCTGAATACAGGTATGTCGTATATTTTGTCCGGTTTTCTACCCACGGGGGGATAGGGAAATTCTGGGAGCAGTGACTCCCTCATGGACTGGCTTCATGGGAAAGCAGAGAGCTGCGGATTTATTTTGCTTGGATAAGACAGATCGTAACCAAATAACTGAATAAATAATTTTGAGATGGCTGTAAGTGGGCAAAAAGATAGCGTGAGTCATGCGTAAAAATAATGGCGGGAAGCGAGGAGTCAGGAAAGGCTCCCTCTCTGCAGATTAGCGAGACGGTGCGTGCAAAGTGCCTGCCACAGCGACTGCAAAGATGAGGTATAGAGTGGGTTTGAGGCATCGCTAGCATGCTATTATATTGATAAGCCAAATAGGGTGGTGTTTAAGAGCCTGATCTCCCGGACTTGAGACCCAGGTCTAGTATGTCACCACTTGACCTTGGACAAGCTCTCTGTCTTCACACTCTCATTTGTAATGTGGGATGCACCAAGAGCGTCTCCTCCTAAGGTTGTTGTGGGCCTTCCATAAATAAATTATGCCTCTACCTTGTAAGCCCTCTGCTGCTCTTTCTAATCCTTGGGGTTGCCTTTCCGGGGCCTCTTGCACCGGGGGCCACGCATCTTGTTCCACGTGGTGCCTGTGGCCACGTGGAAGGTCACACCCAGAGGTGACCTTGCCGTGCCGCGCACTTTGAAGGAAGCGCTCCCCGGCGTGCTGGCTTTGCGATTATGTCACCGTGACGGGCCGGAGCGCGGTCAGCCTCGGCTGGAAGGTCACAGGTGCCCTGACGACACCGCGTCCCTGCCCTGGAGGCACCTGTGAGCCTGTTCACTTTGTTGGGAGCGGAGAGCCCCTGACTTGGGTAGCTGCAAGACGTGTCTGTGTGTCTGTCTCTTTGTTCTGTCTTTCTCGCTGCCTGTGTTGGTATTTCCGTCTGCCGATCTCTCTCTGGCCGCCTTCAGGCCCTTGACTCACAGCCCCTGCCTTGTTCTGTTTGCTTGTCCCTCGGCGTCTCCACCCTGGTGCGTTTCTTCCCTTTGTCACACAGCCGTTCTCTTCTCAGACTTCATTTACGCCTGCGTGTTCTCTGTAACTCTTTATTCCCACAACATTTCCTACCCCCCCTTCTCTCCCCTGTCCCTCCCCGTGTTTGTCTGTCCTTGTCGTCTGGTTTCTCCTTCCTGCTCCGTTTTCCCATTTTCTCTGTCCATCCGTGGGCCCCACCGAAGGACTGGGACCCGCCAGAGCCCGCAGCCAAGGCTCCCCTGCCCGCCCCAGTCCCCACCCCCCCCCACCCCCCCCACCCCCCCCCACCCCCCGGCACCAGGCACCAGCCAGTCCTCGGGAAAACACCGCACAGAAGGGTTTATTCATATTTAAATAAAGTCATTACTGTGGACTGGAATTTCGGTAGGTCTCCGCTTTTTCCTCGGGAGGGCTTCTCTCGGTGGTGCATCTAATCGGGTTTGGGTTTTCACGGAGCAGCTGTCATTTGCTTGCTGAATCTGTGGCAAGCCCATGTTTGATTAAATTTTAATTTAGCCCAAGATGTATAAGGAGATTTATTTCACACAACAGAGTAACCGTTGTAATTAAGCAGAGCTTTGTCAAAGGGGTAGCAGTAAGGTCCAAGAGGGGAGTTAGAGAGATACTTCTGTAATTATTATTTGCTGCAACGTGAGTATATACGTAGACCCTGCTGAGTCAGAAAGAGCAAAGGACATCAGAAGGCAGGGGACGCAGACCAAAATCTCCCCTCGTAGGTACTGTGTCTCTCTCTCTCTCTGATTCTCTTTCTCTCGTCTCCGTGACTGTCTTTCTCTCCACTTTGCTACGTCTCCAGGCTTCACCCTTCTCTGCCTCCCTACCTGCCTGCACGGGGGACTTTCTGTTGTTCAAAAACATGCATAACAATTACACCTCAATCACGTTAAAAAATTAAATGCAAAAATGCAAAAAAAAAGAGAGAGAGAGAGAGAGAGAGAGAGAGAGAGAGGGAGAGGGTGTGTTTTCTTTTCCGTCTGTCTGTGTCTCGCTGCCTGTCTCTCTCGTTCTACAGAAGCGACGGGTCCCTTTCCGCGCAGCTCCGATCCTGCACCGGGGGTGGGTGCCCACGGCCTCGGGTCCTCTCCGAGCTCTGCTTCTCCACCAGCCAGAAACCCCGATCTCCTCCGTCGCTCTGTGCGCGGGGACTCGTTCGACCTCGGAACACAGAAACCCGATTTTGGACCTGCTGATTCCCATCTGCTACAGAGCCCTCCTGATGGGATTTAATTAATATCTGTTTCGGGTTTTGTTTTTTGTTTTTGCCTTGAGGCTGAGGTGACGGAGTCAGAGTAACACGGGCAGGTGTTATCTGGGATCCCGGACTTCAACAGCTGGAATAGCGGAGGCTCGTTCTTGCTCCCTGGCCGTGGCCGACAGGGACCAGCTGGTGCTTCGCTGGGCCCCGTCGTCACCCCGGGACCCGGGCCGCTGCAGCAGCCACTGTCCCTGAGGCACAGACGGGAGAGCAAGGGTTTTTGTTCTCTTTCAGCTTCTGCTTAGGAATGAGTCCTCGCTGAGCTCAGTGTGTTGGCCAAACATACGCATCCAGAGGGGACAGGAGGGCAATCCGACCACGTGCCCCGGAGAGCAGGTGCACGTGCCCAGCCCGTTCCCCTCTTGGATCCCCAGAAACCCTTTGAAAAATGTCTTATTTAACAGCTGAGGTGGCACAAGAGATGAAGTGACCTTCCTATGGTCACAGAAGCCAGGAGCTGGATGCCAACCTGCTCTTGACCAACTGACCCAAATACATGGTCCAATATCACCACGTTTCCACCTGCTGTTTAACGTCCTAACACACGTGTGCACACGCACACACACACACACACACACACATGCCCTCATGTGTGCACACACACACGGGCACATGCACACTCGGGGGTGCACACATGTGCATGCACGTGCTCACACACACCTGCTCAAGGACATTTAGAGGTTGTTTCCAACATCTCCCTGTTGGAACCAGTGCTCCAGCGAATATCCTTTCCAGGCTTCCCGGGTGACATTTTCTAAGTAAATCCCCAGGAGGTGAAGTGGTAGGCTGTCCATTTTCGTGACCATCTAGAATGTCCACGTATCCTCAGCTCTGTGTAAGAGGAAGATGGAGATGGAACCCACACCGTCGATTAATTTGTCAGCGGAGAGTCTGTGGGCTGGTGTCTCCTTACGATGACTCCCGGCAAATGCCAGATGCGCCCTTCTGTCACAGCCAGATTTCGTCAGTGCACGGAGTGTCTGTACTCTCTGTTAACCTCGTGTTGGCTGTGGGGAGTTCGATGACCCTGGGGGGGATCTTGAGCCAAGGGCCAGGCAAGAATTCTGTAGACGTCGTTGGTACAAAAGGGCGATTTTATTAAAGCACAGGGACAGGACCCGTGGGCAGGGAGCGCTGCACTAGGGTTGGGACAAGACTGACGATATACTCTTAAGCGAGCGGGGGTTAGGGAGAGCGTAAGTCCCTAAGGAATTTGAAAGCAGGGATTTGGGGACCTTGAGGGGCTCGCTGCTGTTAAGATATGGTTGCTTTTAGTCTTTAGTCACACAAAAACATTAAGGCATCAAGGCAGCCGTGAGTTCCTTGAGCAAGGTCACATACTACACGTTTCAGGTGTCTATCAGGGGGCCGCAGGCTGCAAGATTTAATTCATGCTACATTTCTCTTGCCTTTGTTTCCATCATCAAACCCACTGGAGCGTCAATATCTACACAGGGGAGAAGGAATCACAGCTCCCTTCCCTTCCTGGAGGCAGGTGTGGAGCCAACGTTTATTCTGGCATTTCTTTCCAGCTCTGAGATCCTGCTTAGTTTCAATGGTCTCCACGGCTGAGACATCAACAGTGGCAACAGTGTTATTTAAGAAATGGTGACCGTCTATCTGAACAGCACAAAGACAGACGGAAGCCTTGTCTTGTGGTAGATGGTGAATTATTTGAAGTCTCTGGCATTATGGGATGATTTGGGGGAAATATTTAAATGGAGCAAGAGCTTTATTGTCGTGCCGAAAGTAGGCGGGAAGTCCCTTTGGGATTCTTGAGAGGCTGTTTGGAAAAATGGGTGTAAATGTCCGAGTCGCTCGTGAAAAACTAGGCACAGGTGAACACAGCTGCAAAGAAATTTGTAAGAAAAGCATAAGCCTGGATCAGTTGTGATTTTCTTTTATTTTTCCTTATAACCTAGTCACCTCCCTTTGAAACTGTGCCTGGGAATATCACTGCAGGCCCTCTCGGAAGGCAGTGAGCATCTAGTGAGCAGAGACCAGTATTAGTCTATTCTGTTCCCCTAGTGCTGGCAGGGGTTTGCCCGGGCTCATTCTGTATTAATAAGAACGCTTTCAGGCACAAGTGTCAAAACAGAACAAAACAAAACATGTAAAAAGCAAAAACCAATTTGCACTAAGAAATTAGTTTCTGTAGCTAAAATTTCCGGGGACGACGGGCTTCAGGAACAGCTTGACCCAGGAATCCTGCCATTATCTTCAGGAATCTGGCTCTGCCGCCCTTGAATTTCGCTTGAAGCAGTCATTCAAGGGAATGAATTGGCCAGGTTGGGGTCACGGGCCCACCTGTGTCACGGGCCCAAAGCGTCAGCACCACCCCAGGTACACGTACCTGTAGCAGGGGTGTGTGCACCCACATGGAAACTGTAACTATCGGTCGGCTTGCTATCGAGAGGAGGAGGAGACATGCAGGGTGGGCACAATCAATGCTGGGCGGGGAAATCTGGTAATTTTCCAGTGTGCACACAGAACTTAACAAGCAATGCTCGCAATTGGATGACTGTGTTGTGTTGGAGGGAGGAAAGGACGCCACAGGACACGACCCCGGCTGACCCTTGGCCGACCCCGGGGCTGTGGGAGGCCCCTCCGGCTCCTGTCCCCGGGATGGGGCTCTGCCTGCCGTTCCACGGTGGGAGCGGGCTTCCAGGCGGCGGCCCTGAGAGGCGTGTGGCGCTGAGACCCTGTGAACTCTGCGGTGCCGCCCGCTGAGGCCTCGCCGTGAACCCCAGGATGCAGGCGGGCGGGGGAGGGGGCAGACAGCGCTCCGCCCAAGAAGAGCCTGGAGTCAGGTTCTCTTGCTTGTTTGTTGCACCTGCCGCCTGGGGCTCTGCTCCTTCCGGCCTCTCTCCCGCCCTCCAAGCTGGGCTGGTTTCAGATTTCACCCCGAGGCTCCTGTGTTTGCAAAGAAGTTGAATTCGGCCCTTTATTGTGGAAACAGGGTCCCACATTGTCTCTGTAAACAGTGTGATTATTCCTCCATCCACATTTTATCCTGCATTTGGTAAGTTACAATATCCATTCGTACAATTATTTTTTATTCATGCTGCACTCCTTAAATACACCTCTGTATAGATTTCCTCTCCCCAGTAAGGATGGAATTCTTGGAGACCTGGGCTTCATCTTATACACTCTTGGGTTTGTCTCCAAAAGGGCATTCACAAATTCACAGAAAGTGTGGGCGTTTGGTCCACACAAATGAACAAACCTTTCTGAAAATTTTATTTAAAATTTTTTTTAATGTTTATTTATTTTTGAGAGAGGCAGCACGACCAGGGGAGGGGCAGAGAGAGAGACAGAGAGAGAGAGAATCTCAAGCAGGCTCTGCGATGACAGCACAGAGCCCAACTCGGGGCTTGAACCCACGAACCTTCAGATCATGACCCGAGCCGAAGTCAGATGCTTAACTGTCTGAGCCACCCAGGCACCCCTGAAATTTCAAAGAGAAAGGAAAACAGTTTTATTTGAGCCCAAGTTAAGACAGCTGTCCGGGATCTACAATTTTCCCAAAAATAGAGTGGTCTGGGGAAGGAACATTTGGTGCAGGGTGATATATGGTTTTTACCCAGAGAGGTGCAAGTCATCATAATGAAGGACATTCCAGAAAGTTATAGACCTTATCTTTTGATTTTAGTATGTGCGAGGCTGTATGACTTTAATCTTATGGAAACCAGGGAGGGTTTTTTTTTTCCTTATCTTTATATTTGGAATGCTCCCATTAAAAAAAAAAAAAAACAAATTAGACCTACAATGTGTGCTTGGGGCAGAAACAGAGCCCCAGCTTTGAGGTTTTGAGGCTTCCTCTTGACCTTGGTAAATGTTAAAGTATAACTTCCCTAACATTAAAAGTTGAAAATCTCTTTTATCAAGGTAACTACTAAAGAATGAATGAGCCAATGAACAAATGAATGAATGAATCCAGAGGAGAGAACGCATATTTTTAAGAAGTTAATTATTTGGCTTTCCCAGATTCAATTGACATTGCTTTCAAATTCTTATTCCGAAATTGTATTTTGTAGACAAGTTGCTTTTATTTGGAGGTTTCATATCCATGAAAAGCAATCATCTGCAAAATGGAAGTAATAACTATAATGGTTATTTGTAGTATTCTTGAGAGGATCAACAGAGAAATTAAGTGCAGTAAAACCTTGGTTTGCGAGGATAATCCGTTCCAGAAACATGCTTGTGATCCAAAGCACTCATATATCCAAGCGAATTTCAAAAACCATTGGCTCAGTTGTGATCATGTGACATTCGGCATCACCTACGACTTGTATTACAAGACATTGCTTGTTCGTCAAGTTAAAGTCTATTGGAAATGTTTGCTCGTCTTGTGGGACACTCGCAGAACGACCTTCTCGCAATCCAAGGTTTTACTGTATAAGGCACTTGGCCCGGGGCTGTCCGGTCGTCAGTATATATAACAACTGCTGCTTCTACTATTCATGTTGGATGATCTCTTCCCCGTTCTGTGTCTGGGGACAGTGAGGACTGACTGAGAAAGCTAACTGGGGACCCACTTAGTGCCCTCTGGGAACAAAGCTAGAAGGCGATCGCTGAAGCAATTATCCATTGGGTAGAGTCTGGTGGAGGCGACCGTGTCTTTCGGGGGACCTCGCTGCTGAGCGGCGTTTTGCCCGGCTTCCACCGGCTTCTCTAGTTGACTTTCACTCTTCGGACGAGTGTGGAAGGAGCGTCTTTCCCAGAGTCCCTTTGTGGACCTGCCTGGTGGCTCTTTACTTCATTCCTGGAGCAAACCTTTCATAGCATCTGCGGCAGTAGCTGCACGGATGCAGCCCTTGTTCATTTGCCGCCAATTCCGTTCCGAGCTCTGTACGTAGAGAGTCTCGTTAAGCCTTCACGAGGTCACCACGCGGTGGGTACCTTTGTTCTCCCCGTGTCCCACATCAGGGAACTGGGGCGCGGGGGGAGGGAAGTGCCTTGTGGCGGACCCGGGAACGGACTGTGAAAGCCGTTTGCACGCCCGCACTGCACCGCCAGCTTCACTAGGGACGCCCGCTCTGCCAGCCGCCTCCGCAGGTGGCTCCCCGTGCGACAAGCCTTGGACTTCCTGGCGAGGACGAGCGGGTGCACTCTTCCCCCAGCCTGCCTCCCCCTGCTGAGACAGCGGACAGATGGCCGGTGTGACGGGCGCCGTCTGGCTCGCTTGAGGGGGTGGCCGGGAGAACAGCAGAGAAGTAGCCCTGGCCTCGCGGGGTCACTGGACCAGGGTCGGCGGCCGGAGCCTCCGGAGTCCGGTCGTGCGACAGGTGCAGTCAAACCCGCGATGGGTCTTTCACTGGAGTCGGACCTTCTGGGACTTGGGATCCACTGACACGGGGCCGAGCCAGGCCCAAAGCCAGACCGTCCAGTCCCGGAGCCTGTGCGCCAGACGTCCCCCCACACAGCTTCCCACGCACCAGGTTCCGTCCCCGGTTCCGGGGATGTGACGAGGTCAGAACAGAGGGGGCCGAGACCTTGGGGAGTCTACGGTCTGATGAGTAGTTAGACATGGAAACACAAGCACCAGACGAACACGGGGTGAGCATCGGGGGTGGGTTCCCGCAGGGCAGACCGGGCGCGCCGTCCACACCGTGGCGGGCAGAGAAGCCCCGCTCCCCCCAAGAAGCGGGTGTGGAGGCTGAGGCGCGCGGGTGTGGTGAGGGCTCTGCGTGGCTGCGAGCGGGGGTGAGGGTGAGGACTGGGGAGAGGTCTGGGGGGCTCCCGTGGGAGGGACAGTGGGGGGGCGAGAGAGCCGGAGGCGGGGTCAGGGTCAGATGGCCGCGGGCCGCGAGTGTGGACTTAATCTTAAGAACAAACGGCAGGAGGCTTTCCAAGGGTTGCAACCTAGGGGAGAAACGCTGCGAGTTCCGTTGCGATACAAAGGATGCTCTTCAACTGTCGTGGGGGGTGTGGACACGGGAGGTGGGTGGGCAGCCGTGGCGGCTGTCCACGCGGCAGGACAGGGTCTCCGTGGCGGTGGTCGTGGGGGCAGCAAGAATGTGGCAGGCGGGGGAGCAGTCCCGAAGGCGGCCCCCGCGGGACCCCGGGGATCAGCAGAGGAAGACAGACGTTGCCGAGGCGCCCGCGGATCCCTGGGCTTGGAGGGGACCCTGGTGACCGGGAGGCCTGGGGGAGGAAGGGGGCTGGCGGTCGGCTCCGGAAGGCAGAGGTTGCTTTCCGGCGACCGGTTCTGCCTGTTCTGTGTGTGGTTACTTTCCTCCTCCTCCTCCCCCTCCTCCTCCTCCTCCTTCTTCTTTTTTGTAAAGAATCTTTTTTCTCAATGTTTCTTTTTGAGAGACAGAGAGAGAGAGAGAGAGCGTGTGAGCGAGCTAGTGGGGGAGGGGCAGAGAGGGAGAGAGAGGATGCAAAGCGGGCTCTACGCTGACAGCACAGAGCCCGATGTGAGGCCGTGAGATCGTGACCCGAGCCAACACTGGCCGCTTAACCGGCTGAACCGCCAGGCGCCCCAGTTACCGGTCTTCATTTGAAACTACAGCGAGGGCCGCGTTCACGGTCTTGATGAGCTGGGAGGACAGGCGGCTGCCCACCGAGTGACCCCGGAGCGGAGATCTGGGGACCGTTGGAGAGCACCCCGTGTGGTGGGGGAGCCCGGCCGCAGGCTGGAGCGAGGGGGCTGGTGGCAGGAAGGGTCCCGGGAGGGGTGACCGTGCCCCTGTTCCTGGGGGCGGAGGAGGGAGCGCGGCTGTCGGGCTCCGGGAGCTCAGCCTGGGATGCACTGTCCCCGGCCTCCCAGAACTGCCGAGCCGCGGGGCCTCCGCACTGGGTCCGGGCAGACGGAGTCTCGATGGCAGGGGGAGGGGGACGGTGGCAGCGGCCTGCTCACGGGCTCCCCTGTGTGTGACCTGCGCCCTCTGCTCTCCCGCGCAGGACACGGAGGTGCTGAACACGGCCGTCCTCACCGGGAAGGCCGTCTCGGTTCCCGTCAAGGTCGTGGCCGTTCAGGAGGACGGCTCCGTGGTGGACGTGTCCGCGGCTGTGGAGTGCAGGTCTGCGGATGAAGACGTCGTTAAGGTACGAGGGGCCTCTCCGCTGGGCTTCCCGAGGGTCCGGGCCTCCGGGGGGGCCCCTCCCGCTGTCCCAGGGTCCCGTGGGGCTGGCGCCAGGGAGTGGGGGGCCTGGCTGGACCTGGAGGGGCCGTGCAGGTGCGCTGCTTCCCTCCCGGAGTGGGGGAGTGGGGACCCCCGGCATCTCGAGCAGAAATATTTCTCTGTCTCTGTCTCCAAATACCTTCTCAAATCGTGCCAACTCCCCACATCGTACACGATTTCCCAGTGTATTTTCTCTAAGAGATTCACTTTTTATTTATTTATTTTAATTTTTTATTTTTGGGACAGAGAGAGACAGAGCATGAACGGGGGAGGGGCAGAGAGAGAGAGGGAGACACAGAATCGGAAACAGGCTCCAGGCTCCGAGCCGTCAGCCCAGAGCCTGACGCGGGGCTCGAACTCACGGACCGCGAGATCGTGACCTGGCTGAAGTCAGACGCTTAACCGACTGCGCCACCCAGGCGCCCCGCGATTCACTTGTTAAACTGGGAGGTCAGTTTTAGCCTCACTGCATGACAAGAGAATCTTGACCTTGATGTACTTTTTTTTTTTTTTTTAACTTGCGTTAAATTGGATGACTGGTGACCGCATGTTAGGTGCCACCGAACGTGAGCATCACGTCCCGGCTGACAGTGTGAGAAGTCCGGCGGTGGGGGTCTCTCTGCCGGTCCCATCGTTCGAGACCACACGTTCAGCCAGGCACCGGCCCCGCCGATTCCTTGCGGAGCTCTCTCCCTGCGTCATCAGATTTAGAATTCCTGCCTACCTTGGGCACACTGGTTGGCGATTTCCTTTGCTGCAGACGCTTCGTGGAGAAAAGACTCAAAGCCTCAGAAGGTCTTTTCTCTCCTAAGTCGCTAAGGGCACCCCCGGGGCCCATTCATCTTAGAGAAAACCATAATGCTGAGCGTGCCGTCTTTCCTGACATTCCTCTGGCTCCGCTTAGAGGTTGAAGGAAACTGGGGCTCAGGCTTAAGGACCTCACTCACAGTGTGTTTTCTGGCAGCAGAGAGAACGGGTCTGGGAGGGGCTGATTGTACACGAGCCTTTGATGGAGCCTGTGCCTTAAGTCAAAGATGCCTTGGGTAAAGAAGCAATGAGATTTGTGTAAGGCATATTTACAAACAAACCCTGCGGAACCCAATTTGGGGGCGGCCCAGTCCTGGTGTTGGAACATGACTTCTCCCTGGAGACAGGAGAGAGTGTTGCTCAAAGCCTGTGCCCACAGCCCTGCCCCCCCCCCCCCCGGGCACGTTTGATCTGACCAACCGAAGCCTTGGATATTCAGAGTCTAGAAAACTCCGCACCACCAGCCGTCTGTTCCAGAACGGCAACGACAAAAGGGCTGATGATTCATTTCCCTCTGTCGCCTTTGACAATCCACATTGCTTATCACTCCCACGTCATTTGCACTGAAGGGTGACAGAAATCGCAGAGCTTGGAGACAGGCTGTACCAGTATCCTAAGGCCGCCAGGTCCCAAGCAAACGGCTCACCTGTGCAGCACCCCAAACCTGTGCCCCCTCCCGAGGGCCTCCCCAGGATGGGGTCCCCAGGCTCCTGCCCCGTAGGACTCCACCCTCCGGAGGCCAAGGCCAAGCCCCTGGACGGCTGGGCTCCAATTCCTGCACTGTGGTCACGGGAGCGTGTTCAACAGACCCTCTGTCCCAACTTGACAGACAAACCACTTGGGAAAACGGGAGTGATGTGCTCCGTGGCCACTCCCGCAGCTGCATGGAGACGGGACTTTCTTTGCAGAAAAGTACAGCCTGATCTTCAGAGGAACATACTGAAGTCACCAAAGTCAGCTGCCTCATCCCCTCCGTGGGCTGTGCCAGCTTCTGTTCCAAACCTTTGGGCCCGTAGCAACCAAGAAGGTTTAATTAATTAGCGGTATGGCATTTTCCAGGCCGTGATGCCAGTCCTGGGGATGCGTTTCGCCACTACCTCTAGGGGACTGGCCGTGTCCAAAGAGTTGTGCTGTCCTCCCGCCAACGCGGTGTGTTCCAGGGGCCTCTGTAACAGCAGACGCTTTTCAGCACCGTGCGGAGAAGTCCCCCCGCCTCCGCCGGTCCGTGGTATTTTCAGTCCTCTGCAAGTGCAGGGAAGGCCGGGGATTCCCAGGGAACAGTCTTGTGGGGATTGCCAGGGTCTCCTAGAAATTCTGCAACAGAAGATTGCCCATGGGGCAAACTCTGTGCAGTGAGGTTTCAGCTGCAGGGAGAAAGCGTGCATTTGGGAAAAGGTCCACTGCGATACCCTGAAAGCAAACTTGACTTTTGATCTCAGACCTGGGACCGAGGTGGGGTGTGTGGGGGCACTGGGGGCCGTCGCGGCGTCTGGAATCTGGAAGAAGGCAGTGATGTTCAGACGCTGGAAACTTGACCTAATCTAACAGGGTGACAAAAAGTCCTACTTTTGTGTTTATTGATTGATTGATTGATTTTCATGTTTTATTTTATTTTTGAGAGAGAGAGAGAGAGAGAGAGAGAGCGCCCCAGCAGGGGAGGGGCAGAGAGAGAGGGAGACACAGAATCCGAAGCAGGCTCCAGGCTCCGAGCCATCAGCACAGAGCCTGACGCAGGGCTCGAACCCACGAACCGTGAGATCATGACCTGAGCCGAAGTCGGATGCTCAGCCAACTGAGCCACTCACTAGCACAGACTTTGGGAGACACAGCTTAATAGCAACGTCAGTGTGAAAAAGCCTTGACATTTTTCCGAGTGGTGATGAGACCCAGTGAGTCAACTGTTTGAGGAGATTGTTGTGAAGGCAGACTTGATCTTCGTGGGCATTAATCAGTGCATGACCCCGGGTTAGAGGTCACACACGTGCTGACCACAGGCCAGGTCTAACCCAGAGAGGGTGCGTGTGTGTGTGTTCGGCAATTTTAAAATGGAATCAACTACCACCGTGTCAAAACTGCCCTTTTCACCTTGAAATCTGGATTCCCAGCTCCTCTTGAGCAACGACGCGTTTGGGCCACCCTGGGTCCTTACTTCTGCCCGTCAGCGTCCTCTGGGGCTGCTGGGGTCCAAGCCATGTGTAGACAGATGCAGGCCCCACCCTCCCCCTCCCCCCTCTCGCTCCCCCACGGAGGCTCGCGGGGCATTTGTCATTTCTCGTCGCCCTCTTGCTGCTGGTTTTCTGAAAGCACATTTCGGGGGAAAGTGAGGTATTTCTCGTGCCCTGGCTTCTATACAAAGTCAGCCACAAATGCCGATCTCGCTCAGTCACCCTGACCGGAATCTTGTGTCTTTCTAGGCGGGGGGGGCAGCACTGGATGCTGGAGTGTATTCTGCTCAAGGGTGTTGGGGGGGGAGGTACCTGGTGTCGGTGACAGAGGGGTGGTCGGAGCCCGTGTGAGCGTGGGGCCTGGTGAGAAGGAAAGGGACAGGGGTGGGGTGAAGAGGGACACAGGACAGCTCTCTCTAAGCCTTCCAGGGGCCACCGTTCGGGAGACAGAGTACATCTGTGCCATTTAAGTCCCCAGAGCGGAAATCAAAAGGAAGCCGTTCTAGCTCAGTCGAAAGACGAAGAAGTCAGAGGCAGGGAATCCTCTGGTCAAGATTTCGGTCCGACGATGTCCGCTCAAATCCCGACTCCACCTTCCTCTCTACTTGACCTTGGACAAACTGCTTAACATCTCTGAGCCCAGCGTCCTGACCCATACAATGAGATGATAATTGTATAGTGGAAAGATTTGTTCTAATACCAGAAGGTAAGGCAAACTTGCCGATAATCAAGGTAATCCCTGAAAATCCTTTCAAGGACACCTTGGCTTTTAGAAGGCTCCCCCCATAAAACAGTTGGTGTGTTTGTTTATTTTTCTCCTTAATTTCTTGCATCTGGGGTGTGGGCAAATTTCCTGCGGCAGTGTATGGCCAGGGTTAGATTTGCAGGTGGTGTCGATAGAATCACAAATAAATAAGACCAGGGAGAAGCTGAAAATACGTCCAAGTTTTCTCTCTCTGTCATATTCTTTTCTCCTCTGTATCTTCTGATGGAAGTGTTATGAAGGAAATCTACACTAATGCTGAGCATAGATACTTGGATTATTATTAAACGGTTAAAATGGTGTATGAAACCATTCCAGGGAGGGATCTGGGGGGAAGGTAAAATAAAATAATGTTAATAAAGGGGTCACACAGTGCTGGAGGTGCATGATTTCAGCAAACATTGTATCTATATCTATATGGCATCGACATCTGTATCTTTATATCTAAACAGCTGAACCTGTAGTTGACCGAAGGACCCTTTACTCATGACGTGTCCCATGTGCCAGCCCAGGGTCTGGTACACATATGGTCCCCAAGGAATATTGGTTGAACGTGTGAGTGAAGAAATGAGACAGTGATTCAGAGATGGAGAAAGCTGTTTCAAGGATGCCATCCAGTTTGTCGGACGGTCGCGAGTGAACGTCTTGTCAGGGAAGCTCCTCAAAGAGACGTGGGCAGGCTTGGGTCAAAGGGATGGACGTTGGGTGCCGCCTTGAACTTGAGTCCTTAGTTCCAATGGTTGGAGGCCTTCTTCCGTTCATGTGGCATGCTGTTATTCTAGGAGCCCTTGCTGTGCGTGCCCAACGTGGAGGGAAACGTACAGAGCCTTGGAACACGCCAAGATGCACCGGAAGCAGCTTCCATGAGTAGGCGCTTACGTGGTGGTTAATGCGTATTAGTGGCCAACATTCACGGGTCCCTCGTGGGACAGGTACTCTTTCAAGAAAGCACATCCCGAGTGCTGACGTGTTTAATCCTCACAGCAAGCCCTCAGCGTACGTAATACTACCACTCACGCCGTGTAGACACGGTAATGGAGGCACAGAGGGGTTAGATGTCTCCCTGAAGGTCACCCGGCTGGGGAGTGTGACAGCCGGACTTCCGGTGTAACTGGCTGACACCAGGGCCTGGGGGAGGTTCTTACGAGCTGGTAGCGAAAGGCCATGCCTACCGCTCACCCATCAGAAAAATCAGCCCCCCCCGCGCACTTTTCCAAACGGTAAAAGTACCGTACCCCCAGGAAGACACCTTCTGCGATTTTAGTCAAGTGTCTTTGGAAGTCTTCACGGGATGGAAAATCGTGTGACAGGGTGTGGCTATGTATTGTCATCTTTGAGCGTCTGTCTTCCTAGTCAGCTCATGCTCATGGACTTGTGGTCTTAATTTGATGAATGACTGTGCTGCTGGTCCCTTAACTGAGGTCCCCTGAACCCCCTTCGTCGGCCGGTGCACCAGGCCAAGTGTCTTCAGCTGGATGTGATCCGTGGCAACCACACAGAGCCCCGTGGCACCCCTGGGGTAAACCATCAGCTTTGAGATATCCGCTGCGTTTCCAGGGTTAACGTTTGGCAGCTACGAGAGGGCTCCGTGGCCAAGTTTTCGTCAAGTTTGAGTCTTCCAAGGTGTAACAGAAGGAACGTATTTCTTAGAATCAATCAATGCTCTCGAGAGATGGGATCGAACTGGCATCGAGCTAAGAATACCATCCTTCAGATGGATGGCCCTTGGACAGGTGTGGTAGCTAGTTGGGTCTGGCGGTGATAACTCGAATTCTCTCATTAGTGATTTTTGGGCATTTTGTTTGCGTGTTTGCAAGTCCCAGAAGCCCGGGTCTCCCTCGCTGGAACCCCTGAAGAGAATGTGTTGGCTCACGTCGCTAACAGGGTCCCGGATGACTTCGAGCCAGATTGGACCAGAAACTGACCAGGATTTGGTTTCTCTCTGCCCCCCCTGGTTCCGATACCCTCTGTCTCGCGTGTATTCTTAGACGGACTCCTCCTGTACGCATCTCCCAGCCGCTCGGGGGTTTCTGCCCCTTCACATTCGAGCCAGAAAAATGAAGCTTCTCTTCTCTAACTCTGTCAACAAGAGTCCCAAGCTTGAGTGGAACTGGGTCTAGTGTCCGCTCTTAATCCAGTGGCTCTGTGGCTGGATACGAGCCTCGGTCTTGCCTGGGTCGTGTATCGACCTCTGGGCTGGGGACGGGACGAATTTAACCTGAAGTATGTGGGTGGACGAATTGGGGAGCAGGCGGTGCAGGTCCACAGGGACATTTCCAGCTCCCCGTACGCCAAAAACACCTGACCCCACGCGGGTCCCCGGATAGGCTGAGTTCCTGCACGTTTTCTCCCTGTGCTGCTGCTGTTCCCTGTGCCTGGCACCTGCTCCCCAAGCCCTGCACCTGTGGGCATCCCGGTGTCCTCTGGGGGCCCCGACTCGGTGCGGCCGCCTCCTTCCTGCCGTCGTGTGCCCCCTCGGGTCCTCACCTCCGTGTGTCCCTGCGTGCATATACGGATTCGGGACTCTGCACGCTGTACGTCCTCGTGCATGTGGAGGGCAGGGTCTGTGTCCCACGGGTGTCCCTGTCCCCAGGGTCCATCAGAGTGAACAGCCACAGCAGCACACGTCTTAGCCACACACGACACCAGGCCAGACTCCACTCTGCTGGTTTCAGAGAAGGCACAGAGTCCGGCCCGCACGACCCCACGCGGTGGGTGTGGGCGTCACCGAATCTTACAGCTCGAAACCGAGGAGCTGTGCTCGGTGGGTTTTGACCAAACATCAGCCCGCCGCGTGTCCAAATTCATCGCACCAAAACGTGGACAGACACTTCTTCCCGTTTCTTCGCTCACCTATAGACAGACTTAAAGACGGATGTGTCTGGAAGTCCAGACCTTTGGGTAAGAGTTTTGATTTTTAAGTGTTGGGAAGTCATTCCGTTGAAAGAGCTCCGTAAGCACGTCTTGCCGGGGGCTGTCAGTCTGGCCCTCCCGCCCCCGGGACAGCAGGTAAATGAGAGGAAGATGCGCCCCAACCCCAGGTCGCGGGTGGGGGTGGGACGGGGGACGCTGTCAGGACCCCCCAGGTGCCGACGAGGCGGTGGGCTCAGAACAGTCTCTGCTCTGACTTCTCCTGAAAGGGTCCTTGTCGGCTCTGGGCTGCAATGGGCTCCCAAGAAGCTCTCAGACTGATCCGAATTTTATTTAGCAGGAGACACAGAGAAATCCAAAGGAGGCTTAAGGCGATGTCTCTCTCTCTCTCAGCGATGCTTGGCAAAAATTCCTACCGAGAACACTGTTATTCTATTTCTGGGCATGAATTTCCTTCCTTTGCCCACCACCAGGAGCCGGGCGGCTAAGAATAAGTCGTCAGGCAGCTTGGATGTTACTGCCTTATTCTGTCCATCTCGGGTCCAAGGTCCGGGGCTCCTGGAGACATATTTGCTGTGCGTTCAGTGGGAGGGGAAGGGACCCTCGTCGATGGTGTGGGGCTCCGTTCACAATGTAAACTCCCGCCGTGCAGCTTTGATGGTGGGCAGAGCGTATGGGTTCTGTCGATCACACGCAACCAGAAGCAAAACGAAGACTGAAGCCGTCAGCCCTGGCACGGCGAGCCAGGTGGTGGACGCCCACCCAGTGCCTCCATCCAGAGAATCTGCACCCGCCTCTTGCCGTCGAACCAGGGGGCACCGGAGCTAGGACATGAGCCTCGTCTTTGCTTATCCAGAGCCCTTCCGGGAGGCACCGTGGCCTTGCTCAGTGAAGGAAAGGACACCTTCCCGCTGATGGGGACCTGAGACCACACAGCCCTGGGAGTCTTCCCAGCAGGGCACGGCCTCTGGTGAGCAGGAAAGATCCCGACCTTGACTTGCAGCTGGCAGACTCCTCTGGCCACCCCTCTCTCTGCGGGACTGCTGGCTGGGGCTCCAGCTGAAAGTGGGGTCCCGGTGCCCCGGGGGGAACAGGCGATGACTTGCCCAAGGTCACGCGGCCGGGAAGGAGTGGTTGAACCAAGAGCCACCCCCGGGGCTTTGTGAAGCCACGCCCCTTGGCTTCCTTCTGGTGCCCTTGGGCTGGCAAATCGGCCCTTCTTCCTTCACACCCGTGCATCAGTGTGGATACCAGACGTTTCTAACAGATGAGGAAGAATTGGCCGCTGAGTCATCTCAGCTGCAGGAGACACAGAGATGCTTCTCCGCCGACCTCCGCGTGGCACAGCCGAGCACACGACCGGAGAAGCAGCTACCCACTGGGGTCACACAGCAGTTCAGGACATAACCGGAATCGGAACTCAAGCCTGCTGCCTCCCAGCCCGTGGCTCTTGGGGGGCATCTACTGAGGACTTTGGCTTTGCTTTTTCTTTCCGGCCGGAAGCCAGCAACAACCTCTCAAGCTGGCAGGCCCGTCTTTATCTGAATGCTCTGCTCGCCAAGGCCTTTTTGCCAGATGGATTTAAATGGGGCTGCATTCCCTGGCATGGGAAGAGACGCCACCTAAACAGACATACGTTAGGTCTCTGGGTAAACTCTTACGGGTGCGAAGGGTTCCTGAGATTTAAAAGTTTAAGAGTCACGTGTGCAAACCAAAGAAGCTTTTCAGCCAAGCACAGACTGGCCCCAACGGCCGCCCCGTGTGCAGATGCAGTGATAGAGGGCTAGAAATCACATGGGAGCAGTAATACGTGGCAATCGTAGTGTTAATAATGGTAAACAGATGTTAGCTGAGGATTTACTACGTGCCCGACCGCTGGACCACCTGCAGGATTTCGTGTAAGTCTTGTCCGTTTCTAGGCTCGTCCGTCAGCCGTGCTCTGGTGAGACCATCAGTCTTGTTAGCCCACAACCCAGTACTGATGACCAGGCCGTTGTTGCCCGTTGTCGTTATCATTCTAACACAGTCACTACTGGAAACATCTGTTGTTGAACATGGCACTGGGCGCAGGGCCTCGCTTGATCGGTTTCTATTAATTGCATCCATAAATTAAGTGTTAAAGGGGACGTAGAAGCCGAGAGGAACACGGCGGGAGTGGGGGATGGGGCGCCAGCCGGGGCCCTGGTCAGTGGTGGGAACCGAGTCCGCATTCCCCTTGGCCACCCGCTCCCCCTCATGGGCCTTTTCCTCTCGGCTCTGAGACTGACAAAGACCATGGGAGCCGATGATCCCTGGGGCATCCAGGGAGGAACAGGTCCCAGGGGGCCGTGGAGATGTTTAGCTCTCCACTAAGCGCTGTGCCCTGAGCCTCGCGGGGAAGGAGCTCCCTCGTCCTGAGCTCCGTGCGGCCAGTTCGTCCTCAGGACGCCCTCAGGGACAGTCACCTCCAAGGGGTCGGCCACAGACATCTCCTTCCTGTCTGTCAAGGCCGAGGACAGAGCTCCTCTCCCCGGGTGATGCCAACCTCTGCCGACACAGGGGCAACTGAGGACAGGACCCCTGGCTCCCAGGCTGCCCTCCACCTAAGTCCTAGCCCCAGCCCTCCTCCTCCATCGTCTGCGGAAGTCACTGCCATCAGGGCCCCACGGTGAGCGACCTTTGCAGCCGATTTCCGGAAGAGAGACCTCAGCACAGAGCAGAGCAGGTGGCCGTGCGCAAAAGTAAAGCATCCCCCTGGGACCCCATGTTTATGTCGTGGCCCGAAATTATACACGGAGCTTCCGTAGACTGTGGCAGAAGGAGAGCTTGGGGACGTTCAACCAGCAGCACCCGTGACTCTGACCCGGTGACTGACTGGGTCCCGGGACCTGCACATTCACTTTAGTGCCACCTTTCCAGGAGGGGTTTCTCTTGGCTGATATATCTTGTTGGCTGAGTTGTAGGGTGATAACCCTGGGGCAGACGGGTGCAGACGCCCAGCCTGATGGCCCCATCATCTGTCCTCGTGGATAAAACAATGATTCAGGTTTTGCTAATTATTTTAAGCTTGCTTATTTATTTTTGAGAGAGAGAGAGAGCATGAGCAGGGGAGGGGCAGAGAGAGAGGGAGACACAGAATCCCAAGCAGGCTCCAGGCTCGGAGCTGTCAGCACAGAGCCCGACGCGGGGCCCGAACTCGGGAACTGTGAGATCGTGACCTGAGCCGAAGCCGGACAGCTTAGCTGACTGAGCCACCCAGCCGCCCTGAAATTGGAAACTTTAATGGAAGGGGTTTCAATATAAAAATTCTAAAAATATGAAATATATTGAATTAACGTTAAACTGTAACCTAATATAAACAGTGAAGATCTGTGTGTATGTCCAGCCTTATCTAGTGTCCAACTCCTATATCATCTGTTATCAGTATATGGGTCCGGATTATTCCAGACCTTCATCTGGGCGTTTCCGCACACGTACGGGCCCGCAGAAAATGCAGATGATTGCCGTGTGTCCGTTCGCCTTGTGTTTGTTTCGGACGGAGAGGGAGTCAGTCTGCATTGCTGTCCACCAGGCTCCTCGGTGCGATGTTGGGGATGGAATCGACATCCTCATTAGCAGCTAATTGTTCCCCTGGGTTCATTACCTTTCCCGCTCTGCCTTCCTTCCCTGAGTCTCACCCCAGGGGAGGAGGTGGGGGAGGGCTTCTCTCTGCAGAGGGGGGTGGTCTCCCTGAGCTAAGGAGAGCCTGCGCTTTCTCCCTCCAGGCCATCACCTTCACCCTCACCCCATCGGCCCTCCACCCCCCACCCCTGCAAAGAGGCTGCGGACGGACCAAATGATCCGGGAGGCCCTGGGTGGGCGGGCCAAGACCACAGAGCCTTCCTCCCATCACGGAGAAGGTTCCAGGGGAAAAAGCCCACGAAAACGCACATACACACAGAACGCTCGATTTCCCTCTGGGGGAGGGCGAGGCTGTCCTAGGACTGAGACTCGGTGAGAAGGACGCAGCGATTCCCGGTGTTTCCTTCCCTGTCGTTGGCTTGAACAGATTGCCGTTGCGACTTCGTGTACCAGATTGCGATCGGAACTACAAAGGCGCTTTAAAATCTGACTCCTGCCCGCTGCTGAGCGGCACGACGTCTGATTCTGTGCACCTGCAGCCGTCAAGTCAAGGCTGGTTTTGCCAAAGACTGTGAATCAATTTTAAGCTTTAAAAGAAAAAAAAAAGTGAAACAGAAGGTATTTGAGGTAAAGAGTGAATCAAAGAATCCTAAGGAAAGTCTTAGATCCTCGGATTTTAAGGCAAAAAATCTGAGCGGCCCGTGGTGTCCAGTGGGACCCTGGAGGGAGCGGAGGTGCTGCTACGACAATCGTCCCCCGTCCCCCGCCTCAACGCACCGTCACCGGGCAGGTGTCCCAGCAAAGAGGACTCAGGCAGGGTGTGGGCGTGGGGAGGGTGTCTCTGGGTAGAAAAGAAGCAGATTGGGGGGGGTGGGGACACTCGGGGAAGCTGACCACCGGTGGGGTAGGGCATCTTTTCTTGTGGGGCTGTGAGAGGGACCACCCAGACCCCCTCACTGATGGCAGGAATGACTCCCCTGGATGCTCCACAAGAGTCTCCTGCAGAAACGGTGCCTGGATGGAGAGAGCCGCTGTCCCAAGGCCACTCACCCTCCTGGGGACGCCTGGCCGGTGTCCTTACCACACAGCAGCCTCCTGCCTCTTCCAGAATCTTCTGCCCTCCCTCGCTTTCTGCAGAGGTCTGTCCCCCATGGCACCTCCGGGGAAGCTCCCTGTAGACCCATCTCCCCTCTGAGAGCCAGCCCCACGAGACCCCGCCCGTAACAGGTGCACCCTCTTTTCTTCAAGCAAAGCTCTTGTCCTGTTCTAACTTTCTCTTTTCTTTCGGTTTCTCTCCTATTTGAGAAAAATACCCGACAGGTAGAGCCCGGCATTCTCGGGGGATGGAATATCGATCATCGATTCCTGCCCATATTACTGGTGCAGGCTTGATTCAGTTAGGAGGTTTGGGGAATGCAGTAGAAAAAAAAACCAAACCCTTCTCAATCCTTTCTTAAGAAAAGCACTTAATAGTCCTGGTAAGCGCACAGGGCTGTCCCAGAGCAGCCCTGGGACGTGTCCTGGTGGTAGTTCCCAGAGCTGCTTCAACGCCTATGTGGTTCTCACAGTGGGGACTTCCTGAGCTCTGTCCTACCACGTGGTCCCCATCCCCCAGGAGGAAATCCTGCTGAACTCTTGGCCTCCATGCCCTACACGCTGCACCGTGAAAGCTGTCTTTCCTCTCCCACCCCACGGGAAGCATCCTGGGGGCTTCTCCAGCTGACCTGGCTTTGGTCACACGAATGCCCCCTAGGTTCGTGTCTGCGCCCTAACCAATCACGCAGGCGAGGGCGGGTGATGAACGGGGGCAGGGGCAGGGCTCCTACACCCTGTTGTCCCAGTCCTTGCAGGATGGCGCCCTGTGTGAGCGAGGAGGGGGCGCCTCGGGCTTCAGGGAGCTTTGAAAGGGCCATCCTTTCCGGAGCATTTTGGATCAAGTTCTCTTTAGAGCTTCGGACAGTTTGCAAATAACCTCCTGCCAGATTTCATCCATACATTCCGAGCTCAGATGAACAGATTCTACATCCAATCAAGTCAGCGGATTCTGCCCTCATTGTCACCCCACGCCTTCGCTAGAAAGGTCCCAGTTCGTGGTAATGTTGGAATGCTCTCGGCTATTTTAGTCCCGTATTGCCCGCGGCAAGGCCATTTGCTTTCATTGAAGGTGAAGAGAGAAAATCAAGGTGTATAGGATGATCTGATGAAGGTCTTCTCCAGCGATTCGGAATGAGGGAGCCAGGACCCAGGTTCCTTTCTGATCAGGAGAAGTGCTCGGGTCCGCTCTGTGCCTGACCCCTGCTGCTGGACCTCCGGTGCTGAACTGTCCAGCAAAGTCCTGAAAAGTTCAGTCGCACGGTATCATCGAAGGTACTTCATCACTGGTTTCCCTAACCTTTGAATTGCCATTCCCTAACCTTTGAATTGGCAAGGCGAGTGGCTGGTACCTAGAATTTAATTAGGTCATCAGATTTATCAGATGACTTCACCTGAAATAATTTCCTGGATGGCCATGGCCACCTACTGTATATGGAATGGACTGCCACACATTTGGGCAGCAATTTCTTATCGATCTTATCTATCTGTCTATCTTTTTGAGAGAAACAGCATGAGTGGGAGAAGGGCAGAGAGAGAGGGAGACAGAGAATCCAAGGCAGGCCCTGCACTGTCAGCGCAAAGCCCAAGGTGGGGCTCAGACCCATGAATCGTGAGATCATGACCCGAGCCGAAGTTGGATGCTTAACTGACTGAGCCACCCAGGCGCCCCACATCTCTCTCTCTCTCTTTTTTTTTAAACTCTACACCCTACACAGGGCTTGAACTCACAACCGCAAGATCAAGACTCACATGCTCTACTGACTGAGCCACCCAGGCACCCCTTGAAAGAAGTTCCTGATCCTAATCTGCCCAGGAGAAATAACTTGCATGTTTGGGGAAGTCTCCTGGTCAAGGCTGTCATGCACAGTTGTTCAGGTTGTTCACTGAATAAGTACACATGGTTGAGGGAGTAAACGGAGACTAAACTTTAGCACTCTCTCTGTGTGGTAAATTAAAAGTGACCATCAATTCCTTGGCATGTCTTTCTCCGAGAGGTAGAGTCTATGTCTCCTTCCCCTGAATGTTGGCAGGTTCTGTACTTGCTGGACAAATAGAATTTACTAGCAATGAAGCCATACTAGCTTTTAGGATCAGGTGTTAGGAGACTGGTTTCTTCCACTTCTGCTCACTCAGAACACTTGATCTTGGAACACCATGTTATGGGGAATACCTAGCAGCCTAAGTAGGTCCGATGTTGACAGTTCTGTCTAGTGGGCGTTTGTTTTTACAACCACATTATGGATCCAAGCAGAATTACTCTGTCACAGTGGGTGCGCGCTGGCCGTCGGGAGATTTGTGGGATGCAAATGTCTTTGTCATGTGGGACGCCAGGTCATGCAGGGGTCCCTGTGAATGTCTGGAACCTCATCTACCCTTTTTATCCACCCCAGGGTGAAAAAATAAAATAAAAGGATTTACCCTGGGGTGAGACAGGACTCTGACACCAGCAGAAATTTCACTTCCTGAGTCTCCAGATAGAGGTTTAGCTGCACATTAGATAGATAGATGATAGATGGCAGGATGGATGAGAGATAAATAGAATACACGTGGACGGATGGATGGATGGAAATCACACAGACACTCAATCTTTGGAGAAATTTTGCCTCTAAAGATAAACCCGTCGCGTGTACAAAATTGAAGACTTGCACATTTGTTGGGTGTCTCTCAGCTTGAAACTTACAGGAGAGCCACTTCGGGGAGGTGACGATTCAGGCGCGATCTTGTACATTTATCTCGAACAGCTCATACCTTCAAAGCCCTTTTAGATGCAGTGTCTTATTTGCTAGAACATTAAGGGTATTTAATTTCTCGAGATGACTCCTTAGTGGAAGGCGGCACCATCACAGATGCTTTTATTAGTCACGGTGGCCTTCCAACTTTACTACCCGGTTGTCGCTGTGGGGAAGAAGGCGGCAGAGGTGCGATGACCCTGTTTTCAGCTGCGGGAAGTAGGGCTCAGAGGGCGATTTGCCCGGGTCAGAGTCTAGCAAGGACTGAAGCTGTGTTCCGGGCGCCGGTCAACAGCTCCTTCCTGCGCCCGGTGCCATGTCCACACAGATTCCCCTCCTTACACCACAAGGACGTGGTGGCTGAGGGTTGTCGTATTTCTTGTTCCATCTTTCTGTACTGGGTGTTGTGGAGGAGAAGGGGCGGGGAGAGCGTCATATATTCTTCGGAGGGAGACCGTGAGGTTCGGGCTGTTAGACTGTTAGACCCCCACCCTCCCCCACCCCACACAACCCGGGATGAGGCAGGTTGTGATGATCGTGGCCAGCATGCTGATGGGGATCAGAATGCAATCGGAACGTGAGCTCAGCGATTTAAAATACAGCCCGCGATGTAAAACATGAACTATAAACCCTCAAGCTACATTGAATAGGAAAATCTGAAGCCCGAGCTGGCAATGGGTCAAAGGAGGCAAATTCAATAGTAATTTTAAAAAAGACAAATCCAAGCAATGACCAGATACCCCTTTATGCTAACAAGATTGTCGATAACATAAATGTAAAAATGCATTCCAGATCTCTCCGTGGGAAGTGAAAATGTCAGGAAAGAATTGGGACAATCTGTGTGTTTTATAATCGAGGGTGCCTTGGGGCGCCTGGGTGGCTCAGGTGGTTGGACACCCAACTTTGTCTCAGGTCATGATCTCGCAGTCCATGGTTTGAGCTCTGCATCGGGCTCTGTGCTGATAGCTCAGAGCCTGGAATCTGCTTTGAATTCTGCGTCTCCCTCTCTCTCTGCCCCTCCCCTGCTCATGCTCTGTGGCTTTCCCATCCCTCGGCTGAGTCACCTGGTCTCGGGTGCCTTTCTCAAATCCTACCAACGGAGTCCTCTTATATTCCCTTGGCCAGCTCTTGGCCACAATTGCAAACCTGGCTGTAATGGAGGCTAGGGAGTGAAGCCATTAGCTGGGCACATTTCCCATCTCGCCAGATACCTTTAATTTCAGTTACCAAAGTGGAAAAGGAGAAGGGAAATTGTGCGGACAGCCCAGTGGGCTATGGCAGCTCCCGTCACCTCCGCTCTTTCCCTGCAATGTTCTCTCTACCACCGAAGCCACCTTTTCTGAGTTGTTCTCGGGCTTCTGAGGAGTTCTGTGTCAATCCCTCATTGCGGCGGGCAGAATTTCAGTCCCTTTGTCCTTCGCCCCTCATGTCTCACGTGGGAATGTGCTACCTTATAAGGTAACAGAGACTTTGCAGATGCCACACAGGCTACTGGTTAGTTGCTCTTAACATAGGGAGATTATCCTGAGTCCTCCAAGGGCGGGGGGTGGGGTGGCAACTAATCACCGAGCCCTTAAAAACAGAGCTTTGTACTGGCTGAGCAAGGAAGAGGAAGTCAGAGAGATTTGAAACGAGAAGGGTTTGATATGTGGTTGCTGAAATGAGGATTCAGGGGTCACTTGAAAGTCACAAGAAGATTAATCCCACCAAGATTCTGGATGAGGCGGGAAGCCGTGTCTCCAGGAAGGAAGGGCCACTCTGCCGACACATTCACTTCTGTCTCGTGAGACCCACTGCAGACAACTCCCCCGTTGTGCCCACCTACCCTGGGCTTCTGATTCAGGGAAGCAGGGAGATAATAAAATGGGAGTTTTATCCCACCATGTCCATGGCAATTTTTTATGCAGCAATCGAAAATGAACAGATTTGTGAGAAAAGCTGACCGACCTAGAAGACAGGCACAGGAGCGGAGTAGGGTCTGACTTTGGGCGAATGAGCTCCCCAAGGGACCACTTTCCCAGCCGGCCTCTTCTGAGTCAGTGGCATCCCCCCTCCCCCCCACCCCCCACGGGCCCAGCAGGCACAGGGTAACTCTCCTTTTCCATGTCTGTATTGCCTCTTTCAAAAACAAAGCATGCATAGACATTCTTAATTTTCAGAGATAAATAAATAAAATAAACAAACAACAGAAAAAAGTTGTGTTTTGGTGCAGACCCAGAATCCTTCATTTCATTTTGCTCTTTGTGGCCACAAAGGACCAAAATTTCAGGATCAGGGTCTCAGGAGGGGGTCGCCCGTGCTGCGGTTATAGATTACAGATATCGCCCACCCAGATTCCCGTGATGGACCTCCAATGAGGCTCCTCTCGATGCGTGGAAAACAATTCATTTTTAATTGTCTTTAGAAATCGTTTTTCTGGTGTATCAGTTTAGAACAAGTGTGTTTATCAAAACCCGCTGAGCCACATAATTTACAATCCAACCAAAATTACTCTCTGAAATGAGGTTTCAAAGGAAAAGGTTTAGTTGCCAGGCGCCCGACGGGCTATGGTGGCAAATCCACGCGAGGTGTATCTTGCCTCGTGGGTCGAACAAATATTTATGCTAATTGTCAGGCCAACAGCTTCTGGTCCTTCCTGTTTCTTAGGTTGTTCAATTAGAACCTAAATATCACTCTTGCTATCTCTTTTCCCTTCTCCCCCCCCTTCACCCTCCCTTCCCTTCTTTCTGTAGACATTTTGGTCAATATTTTCTCACCTTTGGAAAGCCAGAGTGACCAAGGTAAATACGTGGTCCTGACTTTACGAAATACATCAAGTGGCTGTTTTTCTCTTGGGAGGACAGACATACACACACACACACACACACACACACACACACAGTCGCTCCGGTGTGCACAGGAACAGAATGTTGCAGCCCAGGTACTGGAACACCTGTCTGGACTGAGGCACAGCTGTCCCCAGGAAGTCATCAGACATAGTTTCGAGGGGCTGTCTTCAGGTCCGGAAGGTTAGCGGGACCCTGATGCTGAACTCGAGTGTTAGGTTCTAACAAGCTGGCTGGCCCAGGTCGGCTTTTGCAGATCTCTGATGAGTTGGGTCAGCGTTTCAGGGAGAGTTGGTTGGGGAAGCAAGAAGCTTGGTGAGCCTCTACTCAGGACTTCCTAAGGGCCAACAGGACCCCACCTCGAACAGTCAGAATGTCATTATCTCAACGCTACATGGAATTAAAGCGTCAAGAGGCTAGTCGTCAAATAACTCTAACCTGCTGCCTCTTGATAAATGCGCAAATACTTTTCGGTTTTTCAGAGGGCCCATTACCCCCAAGCCAGCAACGCTGGCCTCTGTGGGGTTTCTACAGACCCCTGTGTATCCCTGAACCAGTAATGGAGGCCACCATGAGCATTCGAGAAGATTCTGTGCGCTCACTGGCCATTCTTGAGCGTCACGGTTCGCCCTCAAGCCCAGAGCGGTGCCATATGTGAGGCATGAATCAGTGAGGGCTGTTTTCCCTAAACTCACGCAGGAAGTGTGGCCTGAAGGGGGGTAACGGATGCTCCGTGCTCCAAACAGTTAAGGTACTAGGTTACTCTCATGCACCTCCTTCGGGATCACCAGGGAGGGAACAAGTCGCTGCTAGGGTCAGGACCTCCACCAATCTCCAACTAACCGCGTAGAGGGGCGTGAGGACCTCTTGCGAGAAAGGGACCCCCTCTCGCTTTTTTGCTCTGCTTATTCCCCTCTAGCCCTGCCTCTGTCGGAGTTCTGTGTTTATTTGATACTTTTCCCCATTTTCTTCCCATCCGCTGGTGGGATTCTGTTTTTTATCTCCAAATGGCAGCGAGTTTGCATTGTTACGTCTAATTGTTAACCTGTTGGTGAGTGTAATTTACGAGTTGGTGACTCCTCTGATAAGATGTATTTTGTTCTCACTGAAGAGTGTGTGTGTGTGTGTGTGTGTGTGTGCGTGTGTGTGCGGCTTCCGTTCCGTTCCGTCCTGGAGCCCTCTACTCCGAGAGAGAGATGCTCAGCGTTCCGTTCGTTCACGTTGTTCTGCCTCTTGATGAGCCCAGCCGTGCCTGGCCCAGGGCTCTGTCGTGCACGGCAACCGTCTTCCAGAAAGACGTCAGCAGCCCCACCACCGACCGCGAGCTTCACAGACAAAAACTCGTCCATCGCGACTCTTCCTTTGAAACATACAATTCAGTTTATGAGTTTAAATCAACTGGGGAAAGCATCAAAACAAACCGTTGGTAGGAACATTCCTTTTAATGGCTTCTCTGCACTTTCTGGCTCTGAGGTGGAGAAGAATTCCGCTCCTTTGCCTACCTGGATGTCTCATCATTCCTAGTCAAGTGATTTAAGATTATGCTGCGTTAGAACACTGAGTCAAGACCAGCGTTTTGTGTGTGTGTGTGTGTGTGTGTGTGTGTGTGTGTGTTACCAGCTCTTTGGGGATCCAGCATTCATATTAGAGTTTTTGTGCAAATTACTCACATCTGATATGAGACAGTAATATTTTACTGCTTGAGGTGGTTTTGAAATTGATCCTGCTGAATACAGTCCAAGCTGTGAAAGCACACCAGTTGGCTTTATGATTTAGTTTTACGATTCTTTTTATCATTTTCGAACCATCTGTGCTCTGATACACCTTCAGTTGCTAAGATTAGCCAGAGATTCTATCTGAGAAGATCGGCCAAGATCAGCCTTGAAGGGAAAGGGATTAAGAGAAACAGATGATTTTATCTGCTGTCCCTTGACCCATACAAGGCTTCCTTCCATGGGATACTGTTCATATTATACCCCATCAACACTAGGAAACATCTTTTATATGATCATGTATGTGAATAGTGCCTTATTTGAGCAGTGCACAACCTGTACAACTGTATGTGGTAGCCTTTCCAACACTTCAGGATGAGGCCCTTTCTCATCATGGTCTTGTTATTTCCTCAATTATAAGGCCCTCAGACATCTAATTCACAAGTGGCTCCTGAGAACCTGCCTTCCAATAGTCCCTTTGCTAGGACTTAGTGACACAGTCACGAATACAACCTTGTCTCTGATTTCAGAGATTCCCAGTGTGTTGGGAGATGTGGACTTGTAAACAGGACACACAGCCACCTCCCACGCTAGGGGCGGGGTCAGGGCTGACCTGCCCGCCTCCCCTCTCCTCGGTGGGATACTCCCATTAGGTTCTCGGGCCCAGAGACACTGGCTCAGCCCAGCACTGCAGGGACCGGGATTCTCTGTTTAGTCATTTGTTCCTGAACCTTATCGATTTCTTCCCGTGGATCGCCCCACCTCTGGCATTTGATTCAGCTTCCAAAATGCGCGTCCCTCTGGTACACCCTCTGTTCCCTCCGTCCTTACGTGTTGGGGCCTAAAAGAGAAATAAAATGAACGCATTCCCCCCACCCCTAATTTTTCTTTTCGTTTGGGGAGAGAGTGAAAATCCTGATGCCTTAAATTCTCCACACTTTCTTTGGAGTGACGTCCCCTCGTGTAGGTGACCTGAAAACCGCGTGGGAGGGTAACAATTCAGTTCACAGCGAGCTCTGGCCTCTCCTCTCATCACGTCCCATTCTCTAGATTCTAGTGCCTCCTAGACAGCTTTTAAAAACGTTATAAGTGAGAAGAAAAGAATAAAGAAAACTTCAAGCCATGGCTAAGAATGAAAAAGGAAGAGGAGACAGAACAGAGCAAACAAGGAAATAAACCACCACGGGCTTATTAATTTTCGGCCTGGGCTTGCTGGGCGTGTGGTCCCTGTGCGTGCTGAGCTCATTTATCCCCATCAAGAGGCTCGTCCTCTCTGGAGATTCTCTGTCACCAGGAAGGAAGATCACGTGCTTGAACATGTAAGCCGCCCGGGGAGTAAACTGTTCGTTTTACCTTCACAAATCAAATGACTCATTCCCTTGACCTCTTATTAAAAGCTATTCTTCCAGGGGCGCCTGGGTGGCTCAGTCTGCTAGGTGACCAACATGTGGTTTTGGCTCGGGTCATGATTTGCAGCTTCCTGGGTTCGAGCCCCACGTCGGGCTCTGTGCTGACAGGGTGGAGTCTGCTTGGGATTCTCTCTCTCTCTCTCTCTCTCTCTCTCTCTCTCTGCCCCTCCCCTGCTCGCACTCCGTCTGTCCCTCTCTCAAAATAACTAAGTAAACTTAAAACAAAATGCGTTATTCCACTGTTGTTGCCTTATCAGCGTACCCACTCCGTGAAAAAGTTACTCATTTCCTACAACAAGGTGGGGATTTGGGTGTGATGGATTAGGTTTGATGCTCAATTATTTCAGTTTGGAGGATTACAGACTTTTTCTTGACCAGATTAAAAGCAAAGCATCAAGAGGTAGGTGTGCCTCCCTTCCTTCCTCCTCTCCCCCACTTGCCGGACCCGCCGGGATTTGGGGGTCTTTCCATGACAAAGTACAACTAGAGAAAGAGCCTAAGGATCCGAGATCCCTGCTCTCGTCTAGTAACGTTAGAAACCAGTCGCCCCTTTTCACGTCCACCTCGCTGCCTGGATTTAAACAAGTCACGCTTTCCTGGTCGAGTTAGCTCCTCGTTGCCTACAGCCATTATCTGATCTTTATTTTCCGCCTGTCACCTTTCTCCCCCTCTGCTGGAAAATCAGACCTTTCGCTGATTTCTGCCACGATTGCCATCCGCTTGCCCAGAGAACAGGACTCAAGGGCATCGCTGGGTCCTGGAGAAGCTAATGAAACCTCACGCGCAAAAGACTGATCATCACCGGCCTGGAGGCCGCAGGTAAGCGCGAGATGAGCCTCCGCCGTCGAGAACACAGCTGGCGTGTGTCTGTCCTGTCACCCCTCTGGGCCTCGGGACGTCCTCTCGCTGGGGCTGCAGACGTTCGACTGTGGGGCTGGGATCGGCACGCTTCCCGTGGGCATTGAAGGTATTTACAGAAATAGAGTACAGCTCCGCTCACGTTTCCGGTTTGGGGCAGGAGCGGTACGCATTCTGGAAAACTGAACGATGTCGTACCTACTGCAATGACGGGCCTCTGTGCCCCCTGTCGCTACGTGCAGCTTGTAACTTCGGGGCTCTTTCCTGGAGGACGGTATCTGCACTTGGTTTACCCCAGGCTGCGGGTCTGCCCCAGAGTTGCAATTCGGGAATAGTCCTGCTCTGGGAAATCATTTCAGTGAACGTAACTCCAATCTGGAATACGCCTGCCACCACCTGCTTAAATTTCGATTCGCCTTCAGTTACGCACCTGTTCGCAGAAATAAGGGCTCAGTTTCTCGACTCTGGTACGGCCGCTCTCACATGCACCTGCTCAGCAGGACGGGGTCAGCGCTAGCCCCCCCTCCCCAGGCAGCCCAGCAAGAGTGTGTCTGTCAGAGCACGGGGCCCGGGGACACGGCTGGCTCTCCAGGCTTTGCCTGCTCAGCCCTGTCATCTGTGGGTGCTGAGCCAGGTGGATAGGATCGTGTGCCAGGGCCACGGGCCAAGGAGGATGGGGGAGTTAAAAGCGTTCCTGGTAAGTTAGCCACCCGTGCGGATGCTGGCGTGACAAAAAGAGCGGAAGCCTTGGCAGAAGGTGGTGAGAAAAACCACGTGTCCAGCAAGGATACGACGGAGTGACTGTATGATTGTATGTTACAGCAAAAGTAGGTGTTTTTATTTTTTTTTAATTTTTTTTAACGTTTATTTATTTTTGAGACAGAGAGAGACAGAGCATGAACGGGGGAGGGTCAGAGAGAGAGGGAGACACAGAGTCTGAAACAGGCTCCAGGCTCTGAGCGGTCAGCACAGAGCCCGACGCGGGGCTCGAACCCACGGACCACGAGATCATGACCTGAGCCGAAGTCGGACGCTTAACCGACAGAGCCACCCAGGCGCCCCAAAAGTAGGTGTTTTTAAATATCAAACCTTCATGGGGGCGCCTGGGCGGCTCACTCTTTTGATCTTCAGACTCTCGATTTCCGCTCAGGTCTTGGTGTCGCGATTTGCGAGATTGAGCCCTGCTTCAGCTCTGTGCTGACAGCTTGGAGCCTGCTTGGGATTCTCTCCCTCTCCCCCCCCTCTCTCTCTGCCCCTCCCCTGCGCTCTCTCTCTCTCTCTTAAAAATAAATTAATTAATTTAAAAAATCCACAAAAACGAACAAACGAAAAAACTTCGTAATAACCAGGTTTTCACGGGGAGTCCACGGACCTGAAAACATCCTGCGTTCTCGTGATCTTAAAGTAGGCAGAATGGGGGCCACTTTGGGTGCAGAGTGAGAAGCGCCCCCTGTGCATTGGCTCTCGCTGCAACCAGCGTGGGGCCCAGTGACGGTCCCTGGGCCTGTGACGTAAGCCTGTGCGTCCCCTTTTCGGATGGCCCGGAGAACAAGCTTGCTGAAGACTCATCGTTGATTTTTCTGGCGTCCCTGCCACGCGCTGTGTGTGGTCATTCTGTCTTCCGGTTTGTTGCTTGTAAACCACCTGTGCCCAGGAGACCACACGGCCTCCAGACCGTGAGCTCCCGAAGGGACCCCCCTTCCGCATCCTGCCCACCTAGTGCCTCATTAGCACGGGGCCAGGGCACTTTTAATTAATCAGGAAACGTGTTTTGAAGGGATAGTCAAATGTCCTGCGGTTGTGTGTAAAGAAAGAGTACGTCGATCCCACGGATCCAGAGGCATTTCCTTCGTTTGGTGTTCGAGAGTTTAAGGCATATGCTCAGGGGGCTTACACTGAGGCTTTGAAGAAGCTTTAAAAATGATCTCCTCATTTTGGGCTCTTTTCTTGGGAGTATAATACTGTTCACCACAGGCACCATGACCCCCTCTTTCTCCTGGGAAATTACTTTCTCATCTCTGTCACTGCCATTCTGGGTCTTTGGTTCAACAGCCAGGTGATCCCCAGATGCCTCTTACACTTTCCTGTGCTGTTCTGTAGTCAGACAAGGCAGAAACCTGGACGGAAATAGAATCACTGGGGTTTTATGCTTTCTTCTTCTTCTTCTTCTTCTTCTTCTTCTTCTTCTTCTTCTTCTTCTTCTTCTTTAGTTGACAAAACTTTTCATCAGTAGTCATTCCCCTAATTACAGTTTTCAAGTTTCGCTTTGTCTTACTTTGCAACCAATGACGCCAACTCAAATTTCTTCTCTTGCATTCTTACCAGAAACAGCCTGAAAAATTGGAAACTGAGCGAAGGTTTCATTATGCCCTCTTGCAGAATGTCCATTTCCAGCACAAATATTTTCTGCTAAAAACAAGGCCCCGGAGACAAGGGGACGGTTGCAGGCTTGAAAACGAGCATTAAATCCAGCCGGCTGGTGTTCCGTTGACACATTGAGTTGAAAGTCTGAGCTGGAAAAATGGACATCATTTCATTCAACACCTTTAGGTTTTATAATAAAGGATAGAGCTCTGGGAAATTTTCCTTTTTCTCCAGACCTGTTTTTTTAACCGCTAATGGAGATACTTTTCATCAAGTCCTTTTGTGGGGTGTGGGTAAATGGCAAACACCAGAAGGGACTGCTTGCACAGACATTCTTTTTCTTTCTTTCTTTCTTTCTTTTTTTTTTAACATTTATATATTTTGGAGAGACAGAGAGAGACAGAGCACAAGTGAGGGAGGGGCGGAGAGAAAGGGAGACACAGAATCGGAAGCAGGCTCCAGGCTCCCAGCTGTCAGCACAGAGCCCGAGGCGGGGCTCGAAGTCACGAACTCTGAGATCATGACCTGAGCCGAAGGCGGACGCTTGACCGACTGAGCCACCCAGGCGCCCCTGCACGGACACTCTTCAAGAAGGCCACAGACTAAGCCACTCATTACCTGCGTGTTTGATGTTATAAACGCAGAACCACAGTGAAGAAGGGCTAGAGGCTCCTGGCCAATGACAATGTTCAACTGCCTTAAAATCATGAGCCATCATCAAGCTAAAAATGTCTACCAAGTGCTCTGAATTCACATTTTCAGGTGTCATAACTGTCTCGGGCGTAGCATATCTACAAGAGAAGTATCTTACGTGTTAAAGGAACGAATTTCGGAAATGTATGTATTTACAATGGATCAGGGTGTCGTAAACCCTACATTGCCATTTCTTCATTGAAAAATCAAAATATTTTTTATCCATAAATTATTGAAAATATTACCGCATGTATTGGCATGTTCAAAGTGGGATGTCCGGACCTCTCTCGTCCCTGGTGTGGGAGTAAACTGTCGACTGCGATAGAATCTGTGTGTGCAGATGTCAGGATGTCATACAAGGAGAGGGTCCCCATGAGGAGGGGGTGAATGTTGGTGCAGGTGGCAAGGTCAGGCAGGGTTCTATTCCTCACGGTCAGCAGGGAGCTGAGGAGAGCTTGCTCCAAGGGCACCATTAAGGCACGTAGCCCTGTGTTTGTTAGGCTCGGGGCCACCTCCTGGACATCGGTCTTGTTAACAAGAAAACCACAGACTCAGAATGGAATCACTTAGGCCAAGTCCCCAAACCCGGGCTAAGGCGGTTCCAGCCTCCCCAGAAATGTAGTCTCAATCTGTCCTCGGGAATTTTCTGATCAGCACCAATGAGGTCATGTGTCACATGGGCCCTCCCTCCAAAGGAAGATAAGGGAGTCCACCTAATAAACTCCCTGCCCTTCTCCACGTTGGAAGGTTGACCTTGCCTAAAACAATCCTTTCTTTTCTTTTGCTAACGACTGCTTTCCCCCACCCCCTTGCCATCAAAACTTTCCACTTTGTACAACTCCTCCCAGCATCTTGCTAGATACGATGCTGATTCGCGAATCGCTTATTAAATAAAGCCAATTAGATTTTCAGATTTATTCAGTTGACTCGCTTTTTTTTTTAAACTGGGCCGTAGACACAGGCAGCCCTTGCCAGAGGCCACTGGTCCCCATCTGGTCCCCTTACCTTATTTACTCATTGATCTCTGTAATAGTTCTCACTCTGAAATCAATACATGCTGTGAACTCTGTTTTCATTAGAAGGAAACCCATGCATGTGTGTGCCTTGGAAATGTTGACCGTTTCAGATAAAAGTTTATTGACCACAGCAGCTTCTGAGCATCAACCGTTAGCAGGTTGGAAATTGATTGCTAAGCACTGGTAACTCTCTTAGGTTTTTGTTTTGTTTTGTTTTTAAAGAATATTATTCCCAGGGTCTGGAGAACTAATTGGGAGTGTATCCAACTGTCTCTGAATGGGAAAGAACCTTGAGAGTGTGCCCTTGTTGAATTCAGATTAATTGCGCCCTTAAGCCCTTTCCGGTCTGTCTGTGTATTGTTCCCAATTACTGGGTAACAGCGTTTCTGGAGAGAAAACATCCTAGCAGGTCACATCTTACCCTCTAAAGACAGATATTGGTTTTCGTGGTACATTTCTAACAAGGAAGAACTTGTTATGGTCTCTGAGGCTTAAGTAAGTTGTTTCTTTGGAGTTCACAAATCAGAAAAATATTTTTAAAGCTATGGTTCACACGCTAGGAAGGAGGTTAAGGGTTCCAGGTAGGATAACGTATGTGGCCTCTCTCAGCATTGAACACATCACAGTATTGCTACTTACCACGCCTATGCCAGATAAATAAGTTTTCGAGTCTGAAAGGAAGGATAAAGTCAATATACCCCGGTTTATTCCAAAGCCACACCAGAAATTTATGGTGCTGAAATTCCCAGGGCTTTCAATTTACCCGTCGGAACATCTGAAATAAATTTCAGCTTTCACCACACAAGAAGTTATTCTGGTCATATACGACCAGCGATCATAAAACTTCAACTCACACCTTTGTGCTGAAATAGGCAATAGGAATTTTGCTCGCAGGTTTCTGTTATTCTAACACACGTTTTGTTCTGTTTTTTTTTTTTTCTCTAAAAACTGCTCTTATTGCCCCTCGAGTACCTTTAAATAAATTTTTGCTGGCAACATCCTGCCTTTGGAGAGTCCCTGGTATTTTTTTTAAGGAAATGTGCGTGTGCACAAGTGTGGTCAGCAAACTTTGCCATTTTACAGAATCCCATACCTGTCACATCCGAAGAAAACAGGTATTATATTTTTTTAATGTTTATTTATTTCTGAGACAGAGAGAGACAGAGCATGAGCGGGGGAAGGGCAGAGAGAGAGGGAGACACAGAATCCGAAGCGGGCTCCAGGCTCCGAGCTGTCAGCACAGAGCCCGACGCGGGGCTCGAACTCACGGACTGTGCGATCATGACCTGAGCCAAAGTCAGGTGCCCCAAGAAAACAGGTATTATAAATTATGGATTATTTGCAAGAAGCAGCACCAAATTACCTCCCAGGCTTGTTTCTAAAGTTGGAGTGAATTCAGGACAAACTGGCCATTGATGAATGATTTATAAAGTCCTCCTGAATTTGTCAGCACGGCCCGTGAATAAGGATTTGTTAGGTCACATAAATTAAATCGTAGTGAAATAGATTGTTTCTCGAGGAAAAATTAAAACGCATGAGATCTGGTAACTGTAAGTCTAAATTTGAAATCCCTCCTTTGTGGATACTTTATTTCAAATTGTGAATGATGCGTTTAAGCTCTCATGCCAAGAAGTGCCCCAAACCCCAAGTTGACAGGGCTTCTGGAAATGTCTAGCACCAATTTCGGGACCGGGAAGATCTGGAAAGGGGAGAGAGACAAGGCATCTCTATGTGATATTTATATGTATTTATAATAATGTATTTATAATAATATAATATAATACACAATATAATATATATCATATTATAAATCAATATGCATTATATAATATATAATTATATAAAGATGCTCATATCATTAGTCATCAGGGAAATGCAAATCAAAACCACGATGAGATACTACCTTCCACTTCCTACATATATCTACTATTATATCTAATATATATAAAATGTATATATCTAATATATAATCTATATATCGGTATGCATTTTTATAATGTATATAATTATGTAATAATTTACAGAATATATAGTTATATTTACATATATAATAGATATATATTGGAAGTGGTGTCTTCCAATATTTATATATTATATATCATATATCATGTATTGCATATTGAATATTACATATAATTACATATTATTCTACATGTGTTATATTACAGGCCAATATGTAACATGTTACACTGTATATAATAATTCCTAAAGTCGCCATGAATGTTGCTCTCTTACTTTCACATTTGTAATAAAACACCGTAAAGGAACTTCAGGGTTCAGGAAAGCAACGAGGAGGTAAGAACCCCCGCTTTCCAAAGAGACGTGTGAGGCCACCGTGGTGAAAATGGTGTCCACACGTCTCGAGGACACGGACTGAAGGTCCCAGAGGCCACCTGCTAGAGGGGGTTTCTTTGGAGCGTGTCAGAGTGTTGTGACCCTTGCTGTTTCCTTTTCCTTCAGCTGGTTGTCAGGTGGATTTTGTCTTAATTTGCAGTCCTTTAACCCAACCCTGAGACAATGAATGAAATACCAGTAGTTTATGTCGGAAGTGTCCCAGGAAACTGGTGGAGTGGGGCATGGGATAGAAAAGGGAAAGGAGCTGATAATGGATACCCTGATAGGGGTGTCTGGGTGGCTCAGTGGTTAAGCACCTGGCCTTGGCTCAGGTCACTCATGGTTTGCGAGTTCAAGGTCGTCTCAAGGTTTGCGAGTTCGAGGTCGTCTCAAGGTTTGCGAGTTCGAGGTCGTCTCAAGGTTTGCGAGTTCGAGGTCGTCTCAAGGTTTGCGAGTTCGAGCCCCGCGTCAGGCTCTGTGCTGACAGCTCAGAGCCTGGAGCCTGCTTCGGATTCTGTGCCTCCCTCTCTCTGCCTCTCCCCTGCTCCTGCTCTGTCTCTCTCTCAAAAATAAAATAAACGTTAAAAAAAATTTTAGAAAAGGATGCTAGGATAATTTTTTTAAATAAAAATCAAATAAACATATTATGAAATCCACTCTTCTAAAGTGTATAATTCAATGTTTTTAGTATATTCATAAGGCTATGCAACCTTCACGACTGTGTAATTCCAGAACATTCCATCACCCCAAAAAGAGACCTCATCCCCATTGGCAGCCTCTCCCGTCCTCCCTGCCGCTTCTGGAAACCTCTACTTGGCTTTCCGTCCCTATGGATTTGCCTTTTCTGTTCATTTCATCAAAGTGGAGCCGTATCGCATACGGATTTTCGTGACTGGCATCTTTCACTTAACATAATGCTTTCAAGTCTCCTCCGTGTCGTATGAATCCCTAATTCATTTTTATGACCAAACGGAGTCCATTGTTGGGATACAATCTTCTGTTTATTCATCAGCTGATGGCCATCTGGTCATTTCTGCTTACTGGTAATTATGAGTTATGCTGCCATACCCACTTGGTCCATTGTTTCTGTGGACGTATAGTCCTAATGATCTAGGATAAATACCTAGGAGTGAGATCTCTGGACAATATGCTAACTGTACGTTTAAGTGTCGGAGGCACGGCCGATTTCGTTTTCCAAAGTGGCCGCCCCTTTTTAGATTCCCACCGCCAATTATCCCATGTGTTCACTGACATTTCTTATTGCCCGCCTCCTTTATTATCACCGTCCTGATGGGTGGAAGGTGGTATCTCATTGTGGCTTTGATTTACGCTTCCCTGGTGACTAATGAAATTGAGCATCTTTTCATGTACTTATTGGCTGTTTGTAGATGTTCTTGAGAGCCATGCCTATTCAAATCCCACGTGCCTATTCAGAACCCGAATGCGGTTCTCTTAGGATGCGTTTTTAATTTAGCTCTTTCATATTCTAATCAGAAAATATCTGAACCCCTAGAATCTTGGTCTTTGTCCTAGCAAAGCTATTGATTTGAGAATGGATTCCATACAAAGTATTGAAGGTAGGAGTCGAGTACCGGTATTTTGAAATCATCCTCAAAAGAGAGTATCGTTAACTAACCATGTCTCCAATTTGGATTTGTATGGTCAAAAAATATATATGTAAGTACGTATACATATTAATAACACAAACACATAATATAAAATTACATCTGATATAATTATATTAGCAATAGTTGGTTGAGAAAGTATTCCTTTTTACTTTGGGGTCAAGTGTTAGGGGCCAAATGTAAAGTTCGGACCTCTTTTCAGGAAAATGAATGGTGTTCTGGGTATTCACGCTCAGTATTTAATCTAGCCATTTACTTGGCCCTTGTAGCCAGACATGGGCAGGAAAGGTTGGCCGATTTCATCTTTCGAGAGGCCAGCAGAAGCATCTTCTTAAATACAAAGTACCAGGTGACAAAACTCTCAATGTGAATAATCAGATGTTATCATTAATCTCAGCGACATCAATGCCTCATCCATTTCGCACGAGGCCACATTTTAACCTTTGTGAACAGCTGCCCGGATTTTGTTTGGGGCAACACGGGGGATTTTTCTCCCATTAGACATCCGTGTATATACATCTGAGACCAACTGCTTGGGTATCTGCCAATCTGAACCGTTCTGGAAATCTGTCTCTCGCTTCCTTAAAAAGAGAGAAGTAATAACTCAACCAAGAGCCGACATACAGTCTAATTAAGAGCCTAACCTGCCAGGATGATGCAGGGGATGTACCAGTACGACGTGGCAGCCGGTGTTTTTCTCAGCTTCCTGCTTGCAGAAAGGAGCCCATTTTTTTAATTCTCCTCTGTCAGAGTAATGCAGATGAACTCCACTCCAGCTGGATTGGAACCAAATGTGTGGAGATCGAAGTCCATGAACAAGCAAGGGCTTCATGGTGGGGAACCTCGAAGCCATCCCTACGTCCTTGGACAAAAGCAAAACTAAGTAACTTCGGCTCTCTCTGCTTTTATTTTCTCACATCCGGCCCTTGGCCAAATGCTCCCAACACTTAGGTATTAATTCCCTGATCGCAAGAGGGCCTCCATAATTCTGCCTGCCATGCGAGAGGCCTTATGAGGCGGGATGAGAGGAGAGGACGTGTTTTATGGCCAGTAATACTGTTGGAGTCGGAGAGATCTATACGTGCTACTCAGGAATTTAAAGCTTTTTTCAGCGCTGATGGATTATCTCACCACCTCCAGCGTTAAATCCTTTGCCACTTAAAATGAAATACTGGCTCTTGCCGGAAATTTGCTTTTGTTAGCTTTTAAAACTCTTATCTCTCCCTGTCACCACCCTATCGAGAGCCCTGGTTGGAAAATCTGACTTCCAGAGCTAACGCAGTGCCCCTCCCTGATCGCCAGGCTCCGCAGCTTTGTAGACTGGATGATGACTCCAAACTTGTTTGGGTTTCTGGAATCATCAGGCATTCTTTAATGAATGTGCATGCCGGGGCCTCCTCTGTTTTCCTGCTTGACCATCCCTTGGATACTGTCATTATTTAAAGAGTTCAGGGCGATGCATCTCACATTCTAATTTCAGCCTGAGGGGGAGAAGGGTGTGTCTGCTCCTTTTAAAACTCTGACCCAGAAGATGCACTCATTGTTTTCCACAGGAGCCCGAATTTAGTCACAATACCACATAGAGTTGCAAGGGAGGCAGGAAGTGCAGTGTTGACTCTGCACGGGGGGGCCAAAATTGGGGGTTTTTTCATGAGAAAAAGGTTAAGGAGGCACGTATGTTGTGGCAATGAGCAGCCTACACAACTATGTGCCAGGATCCAGAGCGTAGCTGAATGAAATAAACCACGATTCCTATTGTTTTGTTAATGTCATTCTTACCTGATCCTGGAAGGGTATTCTCTGATTTTAAACAGCTAGGAAACCCTCCTCAAATCACCCACCAAGAGCAAAGATCGCTTACATCTGGTATGTATGTACCAAAGTGCATTTCATTGCATAGGAAGTTCCCATATGAAATTCACTTTGGTATATATACACATATACATACCGAGAAAGCTACTAATTTCTAGACTGTTTCTTTCCGACGTGGCCAGGGGGTGGCAGAGATTAAAGAGTTTTCCAGATCATGGTTAATACAAGTCAGGAAGCTTCTACATGAATTAGTAGGATACAAAATTTCAGAACAACCCCTTCCGCTTTACTTTCCTACGCTTTCAACAGCAGCCCTCTGCCATTCAAGAAATGATAGCATCTAGGGAGCCTGCGGAGGACTATCCAACCTCATGATTAGGAACGCTTTATCAAGCCGGGGAATTGCAAGAATGCATAAAACCAAACAGGGCAGATGGTACATAAGAGAAGAAATGCGCCAGATGTGTGCTCCTGGAACTTATATTTAGATATAAGACTCTTGCATCAATTTTCCCATCTTAAAAAGAGACCCCCCCCCCCCCCACACCAAATCCCTCTCTTGTCAATGTTTCTTTGCTCCTATACAATAGTCCTTTTCTCCTCTGAGCATAAATGCAGAATTTAATTTCTGTGCCAAATTCAAATTTATTTCTATTATTTAGTAATATCCACGGGATGAAAAAAAAAAAGATATTTTTAAAGACTATTTAACATCCTGTAAGTGTGGAAATAAATGACTACATGGGAATTACTTCTTGGACAAATACAGGGAACCGCATTTAAAATTTCTAAAAAGTAACTTCTTTGCTTAATCTTGTTGTAGTTTATCAGATTAATCATTTCGATAGGCTGCTGGTTTCTTAAAAGGAGACAATCAAATAATTTTCGGCTTAGGGTTGGATCCACAGTTCAGCTTTGCAATTAGTTATCCAGGAGCAGGACTTTCAAACATGAACAAGAATGTAGTTGCACTGAGAATGTTACTGTTAGGGTTATCAACGGGTGTAGAAGTATGTCCTTCACTGACTTTTCAAAATATGCGTATTTGGGAATATCAGCCATAATATATGTGCAATGGGCTGTGTCAATGCCATCATGGTCTGCAGAACAGGAGAAAATTCAGTGTGAATGCCCTTGCTGGTCGGTCCCGTGACCACAAGAGGGTGACTCACTTAAGCCGCATCGTGGCTTGGGGGTGTTTGGATCAGGGGGCAAAGGCAGGGGAGTCTTGCTGGCCCCGGAGGATCTGGGGGAGGCAGGTTCCTGCGGGGGTTCTAGAAGCCGCGAGGGCTCAGCCAGGCCACTGCGGGGATCTGCTGAGACAGGGGTGCGGATGGGGGTGGCTGTGCGCAGGGTCGTGGGGTGTTGGCTCATACACCCACCCGGAAAATTTCAGCTGCTCAAACATGTCCTACCTTATGGGGATGGGGAGATGCTCATTCCTGCTGTGTACAGCTGTGTAGACAGAGCCAGTGCGTGGTGTTCAGGTTTTTAAAAAAATTTTATAATGTTTATTTATTTTTGAGAGATAGAGAGAGACAGAGGTGAGCAGGGCGGAGGTGGGGGTGCAGAGAGAGAGGGAGACACAGAATCTGAAACAGGCTCCAGGCTCTGAGCTGTCAGCACAGAGCCCGACGTGGGGCTCGAAACCACGAACCGTGAGATCATGACCCGAGCTGAAGTCGGACGCTCAACCAACTGAGCCACCCAGGCACCGCCCCCCCCCCCTTTTTTTTAAATTTTGAAATGATTTCTGCAAACACCAGCTCAGGTCCCTCCATATCTCTGCAAGAGGAGGAGTTACCGGATGGTGGGACACCTCCTCTCCTTTCGTAATCACCCTGCGTTTTCCGCTCACCCAAGTTCCCGTGAACTCGCTCCATTAGCTGCTGTCTGCCTCATCCCGCGCCACTTAGAAACTTAGAAATTTCATGTCCATTTTTCAAGAAGAATTCTGATGATGATGATAGCTCAGGGCCCGGCAGGAGAAAATTGCACAATCCCGCAATGTGAAATCATAATCCGTCCTTGCTCATAATTTTCCCCAAGTGATCTATTTAGATATACATTTTTCCCCCTTAGGGAAAAAAAAAAAAAAAGGAATGCATTCGTTATTTTGCTTATTGGTTTTCTGGTGGGTCGTGCTTACGTTCCTGACTAAAACTTTCTCTGATGAAGACAACGAAGGAGACGGAGGCAGGAAAGCGAGTGGCATAAATGTTGGTGCATCACCGTTCTGTGGAAAAGCTGCCAGAAAGGAAGAAGAGTGACGACATCAGGTCAAGCTCAGCTGGTGGACATTGCAGCCACCTGCCTACCCGTCTGTAGAGGAAGTGATTTGGTGAAACCGTTTCTTTGAAAAAAAAAAAAAAAAAAAAAAACCCAATGTGGAAACTACGGCTGTTTGAGCTTTATAACCAATGTCCCTTACTCCCTTACCTCCAAACTGGGCCAGCCAGGGTCACTGTGTCAGGGCGAGTGGTCGGCTGGAAGTAGTCACTTTTCAGGGTCCAAAGGTGTCCCACTGAGTCCATCGGAAACAGCAACGCTTGCCCAGATGTGGACGACCCACTGTGCTAATGGATTATTGATTTCCATCCGGGGGACTTATTTATAAGGTGCCGCCTTGGCCTGTGACTAATGACAGCACGTCTTGTAAAGCGGAAGCTGGGCGGGGCAGACCCACAGGAATCCAATGGTTGAAAACGGCCTTGGGGGGCGGGAGGGGGGGCGAGAGTCAGCTTACGGGTGACAGGGGTCGTGGCCAGCCCAGAGTCGGTCTGCGGAATTCGCAGTTGTCACATCATCGGTGGGGAAACAGAGAAACCACCTCTGATTTTTTCTGTATTGGTGATATCATTCCCAAAAATGTCGGTTTCAAACGCCCTGAGTTTAGTAACTGAGGGCACCCGTTGGGAAAATTCACTGACATATAAATATCTTTTCCCCTGGCTGGTAGGACTTTATTGATTTTCCTTTTCTTTTCTAATTTGTACTTTCTAGGCGGGTTTTTTTTTTTCCTAAATCAATGCATATTGTTGTATTAAATATTTTGTTTGCTTTCGTTTTTTGTTCGTTCATTCATTTTGAGGGAGAGACAGAGGGAGAGAGAGGACCCCAGGCAGGCTCCATGCTGTCAGTGCAGAGCCGGATGTGTGGTTCCAACTCACGAACCCTGAGATCAAGATCTGAGCCAAAATCAAGAGTCGGTCGCTTAATGGACTGAGACACCCAAGTGCCCTGATATGTTAAATATATGTAAAATAAAACAAGCAAACGTGGTTTTCAAAGGAAGGACGGGGGGGTCCCCAATTTGCAAGGGGGTAACCAGCCTGTCTCTACGCACTGATGTGTTCAGACGTCTAACTTCTTGCTTATTGGATGGGAGGCTGGTGGAAGGAGCAGCGGTGTCCCTGACTGTGGCTTCTTCTCGTCAACGTCTACGCCCCTCACACCAGCTCGTGCCTCCCCTGACCTCACATGTTCTTTTGTTCCCTGAACAGTCTCAGACTCATGGAGCATTGCTGACTGATCACAACTGAGGCAGAAACATCTGAATGAGTGCCCTATAATTTCCTGCGGTCTCTCTCAGAGATTCAGCTATAACCATGACCGAAATAAGTTCACGTGGGTGAGTCCCACACCGCGTCTGAGACCTCTGTGAGAAACAGCTAACATTTTTGCAGAGTGAGTGCCACCATGCTGTATGGATTTTTCACATTATGCTAAGGGTATATTTGGCTGAATTGTCAAATTTATAATTGTGGTCATCTTTGCAACTCACAACAAACCACCCCAAATCGCTTTCAATGACCGTCCGTGGGGAGATGGTTTGTCAGGGACTGATCAGATTTAACCTGGAAAACTCAACAGAAGTGATAACGAGGTTATAAATCATGTCTGTTGGGTTGTTTATGTGTCTTGAAAGGAAACGTCCTCTTTCTGCCTAAAACTGACTCGGACATTTTTTATTTGCTCAGGGAATCTTGAAATCGTTCTGTCTACAATTCAAAACCAAAGTTCATTTGAAAAAGCCTTGGGATCCACGGGTGGCTCAGTCGGTTAAATGTCCACCTTTGGCTCAGGTCATGATCTCACTGTTTGTGGGTTCAAGCCTCGCGTGGGGCTCTGTGCTGACAGCTCAGAGCCCGGAGCCTGCTTTGGATTCTGTGTTTCTCTCTCTCTCCACCCGTCCCCTGCTTCCCCCAACTCTCAAAAATAAATGAACATTAAAAAGGTTTTTTTAAAGTCTTATCATTCCACTCTCCCAAATCTCTCTTTGGATGCTATCGACCAAAGGCTTGTGCCCCACAAATTCATATGTTGAAGCCCTATTTCCCAAGGGGATGGTCTGAGGAGGTGGGGTCGTTGAGGAGGGTGGAGACTCAGGAAGGGGATTAATGCCCTTGTAAAGGAGACCCCAGGGAGCTCCCTCACCCCCTCTGCCTCGTGAGGACACAGGGAGAGGAGAGCACATGTGAACCAGGAAGTGGTCTAGACAGACACCGAATTTGTGGGCACCTGACCTTGGGCTTTCAGCCTCCAGAACCGTGAGAACTAAGTCTGTGTTGTTTGTAAGCCCCTTGATCTGTGCCGTTCTGTCAGAACAATCCAGACAAGCTAAGACAGGTGCTAATGAATGGATGTGGCGGTAAGGTTGATCACATTTAATGTGGACAAAAAGCTCAAGTTTTTTGGGGTGAGATGTGCCCAGAAAGGGAGCTCCTATGAAATGCAGGCTTAGATTAAGAAAGCAGCTAATTTCCACCTGCACTGTTTATCTCTGAGGGCAAAGAGTGACTTCGGGTAATTTTTTTTTTTACCTTAATTAGTGCTCATTAATAAGCCCTTTTGATAGTTAGCTCTCCCACACAACCCTTCTTCCTCTCTCCACACCCTGTCGGGAACTTACCCGTGTTTAAAATTACCCAAAACTATTATCTCCTGTGGCCAACACCCAGCAGGCATTCTGGTCTTCTCCCACTTGACCAAACCTGACGATGTTAGGCTAACCACGTTCCCAACCCAGGGGATCAGTCATGACTAGTCTAATACAGTTACTATAATCCTGTTGCCCTCCCAGAGATTGGCCTTGGGTCGCATGGGACTCGTTTCTGGACAATGGCACATACGAAGTCAGAACTGGTGAGCTCTGGGGAAGAATGCTCTTCCTGATTAAAAAAAAAAAAAAAAAGAGGGGCACCTGGGTGGCGCAGTCGATTAAGCGTCCGACTTCAGCCAGGTCACAATCTCGCGGTCTGTGGGTTCGAGCCCCGCGTCAGGCTCTGGGCTGATGGCTCGGAGCCTGGAGCCTGTTTCCGATTCTGTGTCTCCCTCTCTCTCTGCCCCTCCCCCGTTCATGCTCTGTCTCTCTCTGTCCCAAAAATAAATAAAAAAACGTTGAAAAAAAAAAAAAAGATATACAAGGAAATCTTTTTCATCCATCTGATATTCTGTACTGCTTGGTGTGAGGTCTGTGAGAATGTGACGGCTGGCTCTCAGGCAACCCTTTTGGGACGGTGAGGTATCATGCATGAGGGGGAAGACAGAAAGTTGACTATATTAGAAAGAAAGAACGGGAGAAGCCTATGTTCCTGATAATACCTTATAGCCACCACGAACCCTGTGATAGCCACTGCTGGACATTTCATTACATCATGACATCGGTGATGAATGCCTTTGTATTGTGAGCCACTCTAATTAGATTTCTGTCCTTTACAGCCAGACTTTTATTTTCCAGTCTATTAATAAATTGATTGCATTGACTAACCTTCAAAAGTTAAGACAACTTTGCATTCCTGAAATAAACATCAGTTGATGATGATGAATTATCATGTATGCATATTGTTGGATTAGATTTGCTAAATTGGGTTAGAGCTTTTCATCTCTTTTCATGAAAACTCTTAGTTTATAGCTCTTGTTTTTATGCTGTGCGTGGCAGGTTTTGGTATCAGGATACCGCCTCCCTTGTACCATGAGTTGCAAAGGAAATCTTCTCTTCGATCTTCTAGAAGAGGTCAAATAGAATGGCTATCATTTCTTTTTTTTTTTTAATATTTGATAGAATTCGCCGGAATTCTGAGCCTGGACTTGACTTGTGGGAAGGTCTCCAGTATGTATCCAGTTTCTTCATTAAACAAAGGGAGAGTTAGTGGCTCTGATTGTTTCTGACGGTGCTTTGGTAGTTGGTGTTTCAAGGAACTTATTTCAACTAAGTTGTTGAACATACAGGCTTGTGGGTCTCTGTCACACTTCCTTCTTATCCCCTTGCTTTGTGGAACCTGCTGTGAACTCAGCGCTCTTCTCGCTCACACAGGAAACATGTGTCTTCCCTCGTTTTCTTCCACATCCGACTAAGGACTTTCCATTTTCTTTATCTTCCCAAAGAGCCAGCTTTTGTTTCATTGATTTCTTCCTCTGTTTGCTTTTCCTTCACGAGTCTACGGCTTCCTATTCTGATCTTTGTTATTTATTCTCTTCTGCTTGCTTTGGGTTCCATTTTATCCCGCCTCCTCTTTTTTTTTCTGTGTGTTTTTTAAGGCGAAAGCTGAGCTCGTTAATTTACGAACTTTCTTCTTGTCTTTTTTTTTTTAAATTTTTTAACGTTTTTTACTTTATTTTTGAAGGAGAGAGAGAGACACAGCATGAGCGGGGGAGGGGCACAGAGAGAGGGAGTCACAGAATCTGAAACAGGCTCCAGGCTCTGAGCTGTCAGCACAGAGCCCGACGCGGGGCTCGAACCCACGAACCGTGAGATCATGACCCGAGCTGAAGTCGGACGCTCGCCACCCAGGCACCCCGACTTTCCTCTTTTCTAATACAGGCAGCATCACAACAGACGTTTCCCGAATTTACGATCTTCACAATATCAAACGGGTTTCAACATCTCACTTTTCATTTCTATTCAGCTGAAAATTCTTTCTACTTTCGGTTTGAGCTATTATTTAGAATCGTGGCATGCAATTTCCAAGTATCGGGGAATTTTTCATAGACCTTTCTAGATCTCGTTGATTTCTAATTCAGTGCCATTTTGCTCAGAGAATATAATTCGTATAATTTCAATCCTTTTAAATTACTTGAAATTTTCCCTACGACCCTGAGGATGGTCTATATTGGTAAATGTTCAGTGAGTCCGTGAAAAGAGCATGTTTTTGGGACACCTGGGTGGCTCAGTCGGTTAAGCATCCAACTTCAGCTCAGTTCATGATCTCATGGTTTGTGAGTTCAAGCCCCGCATTGGGCTCTGTGCTGATAGCTCAGAGCCTGGAGTCTGCTTTGGATTCTGTGTCTCCCTCTCTCTGCCCCTCTCCTGCTTATGCTTTCTCTCTCTTTCTTTCTCTCTCTCTCTCAAAAATAAACATTAACAAAATTTAAAAAAGAAAAGAAAAGGCAAGAATCTGTTTACTACTTGTGTCTGTCATCAGAAGAGAGTTACCGAAGCTTCTCTGTGTCTCTTTCTCTCTCTCTTTTCCTCTTCTCTGACTCCATTTCACAGATAGCTCTAGACAAACACCAAAAAGACCAGAGTTCTGTACTACGGTTTTGCAGCAGGAGCAAACCCACAATGATCTCTTGCAGTAAAAGTGCAGACTCCTTAGCCCCCCACGTCCCCAGACTCACTGCTGTTCCATAAACCCTTCCGGATGTTCCAAGGTGCCTCCTTTATCCTAATTTTCTTTCTAATTTACCATAATGTAGAGTCAAAATAAAGACTCCATTATTTATCATTACATTCCTGAGCACTTTTGTTTCTTGTTCTTAATTATGAAAACTAATGAGTAGGACATTTTATAGTCCCCTAAGCATATACAATTATTTAATTTGATTTTTACTTATGAGGTCTAGAATTATTCTCTTCATGGTTAATTGTCCACAGTACCAAAAAAAAAAAAAAAAAAGTTTCCCACATCATTACTAAGTTACAAAAATCTCATTTATTAGTAATCATTTATATTAATGATAATTACCAAAGTGAATATGCCAGCTCTAACCAGTTTTATGTCAGGCTTTAGTAAGTCCCCTGCTTCCCAGAACCAGGGACACGGTAGAGATACATCGAGTGAACTAAATCTTATCTACTCTCCCTCACTGACGTTGGTTCTTAGGAACCTTCTTTTAGGCTCTGCACACTGAGATTTGTAAATATTATATGGTTGTAAGGAGAGGGCTGTCAACGAATGGTGTGACCTTGCACCAGCTCGTGCCCTCCCTCCGAAACGTCTCACCCCTTGTGCTGTGCCCAGTGGAAACTACCACTTTGGGAATCCTGTATCACATACACCGATATTTAGAGTGGGTACACCTTCCTGTTCAAAGGACCCGGATCTGTGGTTTTCCCAACTTCCTGTGACCACTTCTATCCTTGACGAAAGAACGTAACGTCAAAGTCAAGGGTGTCCCTGTCCCACAATTCTGGTGGAGTCGGGACTTGATGGAGAGCAGAGTCGTGCCCAAAGCACCAGTGTCTTCTCTGCACGGTCAGAGCGCTGGCCTTCCCAACAGTGTTACAAGGAGCGTGGTGAGTCATTCCTTTGTTTCTGTCTGTTCTTTCTCCAAGAATATTCGCATTCAACCCTCAGATTGGGAAAAAAAAAAAAAAAAAAAAAAAAAAAAAAAGCCTTTCTAAGAACCAGACATCAGCAGGGGCGCCTGGATGGCTCAGTCGGTTAAGTGTCTGACTTCGGTTCACGTCATGATCTCACGTTTTGTGAGTTCGAGCCCCGCGTCGGGCTCTGTGCTGACAGCTCGGAGCCTGGAGCCTGCTTCGGATTCTGTGTCTCTCCCTCTCTCTCTGCCCCTCCTCTGGTCGTGTTCTGTCTCTCTCTGTCTCAAAAACCAACCAAATATTTAAAAAATTAAAAAAAAAAAAAAAAAGAGTCAGCAGAATTCCTAAATACATAAAGACAAAAAAGATGAACACTTTCCACAAAAGTTCTGGCTCTCCCAAATTCAAATGGCCCCTGGTATGGGGTGGGCAGTCCGCATGATGGCAGGTGCAGGCTGGATTAATACTGACTTTTCCATGTACTCCCCCTCCTTACAGGTTCCCCCTCTACTGAGCCAGGCCCTGTATCTCCTGTTGTCAGGTTTGATCTCCAGTGAGATCCCAGGTACCCCTGAGACGGGGAGGAGGTGGTCGGGGGCCTGGGTTTCCTCTCTGATTCTCTCTCTGTGGCCGCAGTGACCTGACCGTGATGTAGAAGAGAGCTGCCTGGCCCGCCGGACTTACAGGAGAGCTAAAACCTCACTGTTTGGGGCCACGAAGACTCCAGAATTTACCACTTGCAGCAAGTCACATTAATTACTCCAGTAAAGAGGGCCTCCTCCCCACGACTTTTCACAAGCCCGTTGTCTTAGGCCGTCTGGGCTATCATCACAAAGTGCCATAAAGCAGGCAGCTAATAAACAAGAGAAATTTATTGCCTGTGTTTCTGGAGGTCGGAAAGTCCAAGAGCAAGGTGCCGGCAGTCTGGTGGGGGCCCCTTCCTCATTGATGGTTGTTTTCTTGCTGTCTCCTCACGAGGCAAGGGGGCTTTCTCGGGACCTCCACCTGCCCCCCGCATGATCTAATTGCTCCCCAAAGGCTCCATCTCCCAAGGTCACTTGAAGGGCTAGGATGTCCACATGAATTTTGGAGGGAGACAGATGCATCCAGGCTAGAGCGCTCCTGGTAGCCAGTGTAGATGTGATAACCTCCAGTGGGGGCTGGGATAGGAGTTCCCATCCAGCAGCCAGCCGTGTCCAGGAGAGAGGAGGAAAGCCCCCAGTCCCTGGAGTAGCAGCCATTGTCAGAACAGCGGATCTCCCAGCTCCGAGGGCCCAGCACTCCTGGGGAAGGGATGGGGAATCACGTCGGCCCAGGAGAGGCAGATTTAATCAATCATTACTCATAAGTACGATAAAATAGCAGAGACTTCAGAACGGCTGTCTTCTGATTCTCTCATTTCAGACATATATCCAGTGGCTTGCAAACTGACAGGGACTGTCCCAATCGCGGAATGGTCAGTGTTAATGAGACAAAAGTCCTGTTCCCTGAGGGCCTTGTAGCGCGAGGGGCTGAGCAACGGTGACTACCCGAGAAGTGCTAGGAGGGGACCACGCGGGCGGAGGGGGGCTGCCTAGGTGCCGGGGACACGGCGTAGAAACAGCCAGCACAGCAGAGGGGCACAGATCAGCTTCCAGGAGATCACCACACCGGTATGTCTGACCAGAGGGCAATTTGAGGTTAAAGGAAGCAGATGTAACACTGATAATCCACAAAAGCACAGCATATAGACGAATTTTAATAGAATTCAACAAAACCACCCTCTTCCCCACCCCAGCCACTTTCTGCCCTACAGATCAACACCTAGGAATGTCTCTTAAATCCTGTGCTTCCTGGCAGTTGGTGCCAATGCCCACGTTTCTGTCCCTTTTAAACAACACGGACTCTCCTGGGAAAGACTCTCGGGACAAGCTACTGGCATAGCAATCCCAGAAAGAGACAGGCAGCATCTGGAATCCCCGTACCCCCCAGCGTGATGATTCCAGCAGCCGTGAACATTTGTGGAACGCACAGATACGAACTGTAGCCACCGTGGCCTAGAAAACCCAGCCAGGGTTTTCAGAGCACTTTTCATAGGAAACGAGACGAGAGAAAGAAACACTCCAGGGCCACCTCTTTGTCTTAATGGAAGGGTAATTTCATGATACTGTCTTCAGCGGTGGTATTAACATTTCACGAAAAGACGGTGTGGATCGCGCTGACTCTTTAATACCAAATACAGGTAACCAGAGGCAAAACGGGCACATACGATTATTTCTTAGAGGAGCCTCCCTCTTTTTCTCTCTGTCTTCCATTTAACAGTCACGACCATGTTAAGGAACACAAGGCTCTTGTGGAGAGAAAAAGAAATCTGCCTGTTTTCTTGGTCATAGGACATTTAGCGAGTTGGGTGTGATCAGAAGGTCTAGGGTTAAGAGAAAAAAATGAAAACCAAATAATTTCTTAAAAGTTTATTGTTTATTTTGAGAGAGACAGAGAGCGAGTATGAGTCAGGGAGAGACAGAGAGAGACGGAGGGAGAGAGAATTCTAAGCAGGCTCTGAGCTGTCAGCGCAAGCCCGACCCAGGGCTCGATCCCAGGAACCATGAGATCATAACCTGAGCCAAAACCAAGAGTTGGACGTTCAACTGATGAGGCATCCAGGTGCCCCCCAAATCCAGTAAGTTTTGAAAATAAGGAAAAAAAGTGTTTAGTGATTAAAGTACAGGCGTTTTCCTGGTCTGTGCAAAGAGGAGAGTCTACACCTGTTACCTGCCCAGAACTCTAGCCTGTGACTAGAGCGGGGCCACTAGCCAGAAATTCCATTCTCGGTGTTCACGCCAAGCCTGGCCACCCACGGTTGGTTTTGCAAACATAGACTCAATGCACCTACAGATTTGGCCTCTGCCCCAGAAAACACACACACACACACACACACACACACACAATGTTTTTCTCTTTTTATATTTTATTTGCTCTTATATTCTTTGTTTTAAAACAGTAGAGCTTTTTTTTTTTTTTACATTTTTTTCAGTTTATTTATTTTGAGCGAGACAGAGAGAGTGTGAGCGGGGGAGAGGCAGAGAGAGAGGGAGAACGTCAAGCAGGCTCTCCACTGTCAGTGCAGAGCCTGATGCCGGGCTTGAACTCACGCAACTGTGAGATCAGGACCTGAACCGAAACCAAGAGTCAGACAACCAACTGAGCCACCCCGGCGCCCTTTTTTGCTCCCTTATACCAATCTTTGGGTTCAGAAAAGGGAAGCTGGTTTTAATCACCTCTGTTCATAAATGACTAAGATCTTACTATTACAATTTAGACGAGAAAAAAGCATTTTTAAAATGAATAATAAATTTACTTATAATGGGGGAAACATTGTGTTTTTCCCCTATCACTGTATTGCCTTTTTAAAAATCGTAAATAGGGATTCAATTTTAATTAGAGAAGAGAAGGAAGAAAATGTGTAGACCAGCAGCAAATGGCTCCTTTCTGCCGTGGGTCTCTGGAGGAACACACAGCAACTAATTCACTATTCCAGGCAGCAGACCTTTCTGCTGACTTACAGAAGCAGAAACGTGATTTGTCTGCACTGGAGCTGCTGGTGATGCTACTTCTTGCTTAGCTGCAAATAAGCTGGTGAAGGTTTTGTGCCTCACCTGGCATTTGAGAATAATTGCAGTCCTTGAAATCTAGCTTTTATTTTAGCTCTCTCCAGAGACTGTAGGGTCTTGGGTACGCAGCAGGTGTATCTGGAGGGTCAGGGGAAGGGGGTTGGGTGGGCGATGGGGAGCTGTTCTTGGTCCTGAATGCTGCTTTCTCTGTGGGTTCCACCATGAGCCCCAGTCATAGTTGGAAACGTTTTTCCTAGACTCAGATGATATTGGGATCCACTGGTAATTCCATTTTATTTCTGTTGATTGATTGGTTGATTGATTGATCATTTAGTTGGGAGCCATATGGAAGCTTTTCTTGGGGGTGATGTGAGGAATGGATCTAAGTATAGCTCTTCCTTCAAGTAACTATTCACTTACCACAACACCATTTATTATAAAGACACATTTTGCCCCCGTGTTTTGACATATGATGTGAACCGTGTACCAGGTAACGATACACATTAAGTGTGTTCTGGGCTTCTGATTCCATTCATTGATCTCACTGTTCATACACCAGCTCTCATGGCTCCCTTTTTTTTTTAATGTTTATTTATTTTAGAGACAGAGAGACAGAGCACAAGCAGGGGAAGGGCAGAGAGAGCAAGAGACAGAATCTGAAGCAGGCTCCAGGCTCTGAGCTGTCAGCACAGAGCCCCACGTGGGGCTCGAGCTCACGAACCGTGAGATCATGACCTGAGCTGAAGTCCAACACTTAACTGACTGAGCCACCCAGAAGCCCCATGATGGCTCCTTTTAAAACAAACAAACAAACAAACAAACAAACAGAAAAAACCACCACAAGAAAACCACCTGATATGTCTAATCCCCTCTTCAGTCTTATAGTATTTCCCTGACTATTCTTGTGTGTTGATTTTCTACATAAAATTCAGGGTCAGTTTGTCACTGCAAGAAAAATTCATAAATATTGTTACTGGGATCACATTAGACTAGAGAATTAAAATACTGCGGATGTCATGGCATCTTATCCAGAACAAGAGAGAACATATCTGTTCAAGTGGCTTTGCCTTTAGGGGTGTTTTATAGTTTTCTGTATTTTGACTTTGAACATTTCTGCTTGTGTTTATCCTTAAATATGTCTCTACCTTGTTACTATTATAATCGAGATTCATGGATTCATCTATCTCCTACCTAGTTATTATATGTTTATATAAGTGTTATTGATTTTTGCATGAATTTCATGTTGCTCTCTTGCTGGGTCCTTCTAGAATTTGAGTTAATTCATCATTGTCTCACTCGGTATATGATTAGGTCCTCTGCAAAAGGAGATATTTGTAATATTTTCTTCCCTATATTTATGCCCTTGACCATTTCCATTAGTCTCACTGCCTTGACTAGTGTCTCAGGAACATTGTTAAATACAAGGGAAATGGTGGACATTCTTGTCTTGTTCCTGATCTCAGTGGAAAACCTTCTTGGATTCCCTCATTCTGCGAATTATTGGCTTTCATGCTGAGGTATAGATTTTTGTGTGCCCCACATTTTATTTTCTTTTAATTTTTAAAAACTTTTACTTATTTATTTTGAGGCAGAGAGAGAGAGAGAGAGAGAGAGAGAGCGTGCAAATGGGGGAGGGGCAGAGAGAGAGGGAGAGAGAACCCCAAGCAGGCTCTGCATGACCTGCACAGAACCCGATGCAGAGCTCGAACCCATGAACTGTGAGATCATGACCTAAGCCGAAGTTGGGCGCCCAACTAACTAAGCCACTCAGGCACCCCTTTCCCACGTTTTATATTAGGGTTGTATGTTGACTTGTGTCAATGTCTTGTTGAGCCTCTGTGGAGATCAGCACTCTTCTGTTTGCCTCCCCACACACCACCCAGAAGAAGAGAGCAAGGCAGTCCCCTGGAGAAGAAGCTTATGGGTCAGGTGAGGTGGGAGTCTCCAGATCAGAGAGCTCCGAAGGGCAGAAGTGGCCTCCGGACCGTCTCATGCTGAGGAACTTCCTGTCAAAGTGTCATCCAAATAAAACTCGTCTGTGCCTGTGCCGTCTTGGGACCATGTTTCCTTGCTCAGCCCAGAAATCCTTCAACCCCTGCCCCCCACTCCCCATCTCTTCCCTTCTGCCTCTTTTATGCTCTTGAAATGGTTGAGAGGCTTTAAGAATTATTGAACAAGTCTCCAGATATTTCTTTGCGAATTTGCACTTTGGTCCGTTGCCTTATTTTAGAAATCGTGACTTTCGGTCAACACTTCCTGCTTCACACACGTTGGGCATCTTCTACGAAGAATGATACGTCTACGAAGCAAGGGTACTTACTTGCTGAGATTAATACCTAATCCACGGATGAGGTCTTACCCTGTGATCTCACTTAATCCTCCCCAAAGGAAATCTATTAACACGTGCTCAGGTGATAGAGGCTGAGTATGAAACAGAAAGGGGTAAACCTTGAGGCAGGCTGGAATCCTGGGGGGCACTCTACCATGTCTCGTTGACAACTAAGGATTTGACATTTATCTTTAAAAAAGGAGTGGTTTGGATGCTCTGATATCTGCTCATAGTCTTTTGTTTTATTTCTTTCTTTGTTGTGTCTTGGGGACTTTCGTCCTCTGTGGGCAATAATTATGATGGAGAACACTTATATATATAACAAAAACCGTGAACTGCGTACTTTAGAGGCATTTCAAGGGATTTTCAAGAGCCTTTTTCTCCAGGGGTTTTCCACTTGCGTTCTGAACTTAGAAATCTGCACCTGTTCAAGCTATGACCTGTCACTGTGCAAGTGTAAGAAATGCAGTGGAGGAAAAGAAATAGGTAAAATGTGTCTGTGCCTGAAAGGACTTTTGCGCTAACAGGGAGCCAGGTGTTCATCTTAGAGGCTTTTATTCTGGTCACTTGTCTAAAGTGGCTCGATGATGCCTGTGGAGGAGTCAGTGTGGCTGGGGGCAGCAGGGAGGCAGTGAAGACGAGGATGATGGGAGGGGGGACAAGAGTGGGGCCACACCAGGAGGCCTGGTCGATTGCGTAGAGGTGTTTGAATGTTAGCGTAGCAGAAGGCAGGGAATCTGCAGAGGACTTGATGCAGGGAGGGATACTACCTGGATGTTTTAAGTAGATCGCTGGGCTGCTCTGTAGAGGGCAGGTGGTAAGCTAGATCTCGGGGAGCAGGTGGGTGTATCGATAGCCTTGGAAGACAGGTACAAGGTACAGGTACAGGTACAAGGAAGACTTGGAGATATGGCCTAAATTCGAGTCAAGTCGCGTGCTGGTTTTTAATCTCTGCCTCCCACACCCCTTCGTTGGCTGCTGACAGTGGGAAACAGCTGTGAGGGATGTGAATTTTAATCGCTCAAGTCCCAATAAGACAGACTAATCGGCGCTGTAGGAGGGAAGATTGGGTCCCCAGGTAGAAGGGACAGCAGGATTCATGTCGGTCTCGAAGCCTGGGACATGACTGCCAGGCAAATCAGTCTCTGAGATATGAAAGAGATACCTGGAAGCTAATCTCTGGAGCTGTGAATCTGTGCTCGGTTACTAGGCTCACGACAAGACCTCAGGAGAAAAGACAGATTCATGTAGCTCAGGGAAAACGCCTGGTTCCTAGCTGCCTTTCCGCTGCCGAAATAAGGGGCGGTCTCCAAAAAGGACATTCAAAGGACCTAAAGTAAGCCCTGGTTCCACACCCCCTGCATCTTCCGTCACACACAAGTGTACGAGGAGTTCTGGAAATGGGATCGGCCACGGTCGGTGGCGTTAAACCTCAGCGACACACTCTAATGCCCAGAGATATCTCGGCACAGAAGAAAGGCTCAAGAGAGAAAGCCGTGTAAACTACTTGTGCAAATGAGCCCCGAAGATCCACACGCCTTGCCAAAAGTCTGCAACTTACAACAGTGCTCAGTCACTTAGGACTACCTGGCCCCAGCCCGCAATCTGGGTCGATTTTCTAGTGTCAGAAGGAGAGGATTGTTTCCCTTTGAACGTGAGCCGCTTGGACAGTGGCTTTCAGCGAGTAAAGTCTACACATGACAGTCAAGCTAGGCTATTGACATGTGGCTGGCATTGCACATTTCCGTCTTCTCTCCACGTTCTCTGCAAACATTCCTCTATACGTGGCAGGCCCTGGCTTTAGAGTTTTGCAAGCTGTTAGCAGAAGAACATTGAATTCTAACAGGCGCACAGATGGTCATCTTGGGACTGAAGGTATTAGAGTAATTGGGTCTTGCATTGTTCATGGGGGACATGGGCATTTACTCATGCAGGGTACGTCTGTGGGTTGTTGGCAAATTTGCATCTGGAAATGGAGAGTTAGAACAAAGCATGGGTGGGCAATGCTTTGTTGGGATGGGAAATCTCCTTCATCCCTCCTGGGGAATCATCCACGGGGGCCATTCAGATGTCTGACGTGAGAACACACTGAGATCTCGTTGCATGGAGGTCTTGAATCGGGTGAGAGCTCCGAGAAGATCCTGAAGGAGAAGCGAGTGCTCCCACTTGGTGCTAAGCCAAGGGGTCTCCCCCTGAGCAAAAACCAAGTGAGTGGGGACCTGGAGATATATCTGAAAATAAAGTGAGAGTTTGGAATCTGATTCAGAAAAAACAGCCCGTTTAGACAAATTAACAGGTTTTAGTTGTATCTGCCGAGTGTTGTGACCCTATGAATAGGTAAGATTTTCCCTGTTTACACTGGGATCACTTAGTAATAAAGCAGTAGCTGATGCTGCACAATTTAGACTGTTTCCTTTTTTTAATTTTCTTTTGTTTCAGAGAGGGAGAGGGCACAAGCAGGGGAGGGTGCAGAGGTAGAAAGCGAGAGACAGAGACAGAGACAGAGAATCTTAAGCAAGTTCCATGCTCAGCATGGAGCCCGACACGGGGCTCGATCCCACGACCCTGGGATCATGACCTGAGCCGAAATCAAGAGTCGGACACTCAACTGACCGAGCCACCCAGGCACCCTGGTGCAGACTATTTTCATACAACATTCTCTCCTTTTCTGCTCCAACTTAGCCGATCTTCAATTTCTTCAAAGACCTGAAATGCCATGATCTCCCAAATTAGGAGAAGACTTTCCCCTTTTTAAATTCCTGTTTCATTGTGTTCAGTAGAGCCTTCAAAAGTGAAATGCTTTTTTCTGACTCACCCCCAACCACCTCCTGCCGCCCGACACCTTCCCCACCACCTTCTTCCTCCTGGAAGCCCCGAACGGGGAACAAGTGTTCTCGTGTCACCCAATCCCTTCTGCTACCGAGCACCATCATTTCAGAACCACACGGCTTACACCCCATTGCTCTCATTTGGGTCTTAGAATAACCCAGTAATCGTTGCTGATATTGTTTCTATTTCACCGATGTGCGACCCGAGGCCGAGAGAAGTCAGGACCATGCTCGCGCTCGTTCTTACGGGTTGTAAAGATCCATCGAAGTCCTAACCCTTAGTACCTGTGAATGTCACCTTCTTTGGAAAAGGTCCTTGTAGGTGTAATTGGGTTCAGATGAGGTAATGAAGGTAGGACTTAATCTAATATGACTAGTGTCCTTATAAGAAGAGGGAATTTGGGGGCACCTGGGTGGCTCAGTCGGTTAAGCGTCCAACTCTTGCTTTTGGCTCAGGTCATGATCTCACAGTTTGGGAGTTCGAGCACCACGTTGGGCTCTGTGCTGAGAGCATGGATCCTGCTTGGGATTCTCTGTCTCCCTCCCTCTCTCTCCGTTCCTCCTCTGCTCTCTCTCTCTCTCTCAAAATAAATAAATAAACTTAAAAAAAAGAAGAGGGAATTTGGACACGGGTCAGAGACGCACAGATAGAAGACAATGTGGAGACCCACTGAGGGAAGATGGCCCCATGATGACAAAGGCAGAGACAGTAGTAATGCGGTCACAAGCCAAGGAATTCCCAGGGCCCCCCGAAACCAAAGAGGCAGGGCAGGACCTTCCCCCGGAGCCTTCGGAAGGAACATAGATCTGCTGGCAGACTTCCAGCCTCTCGATCTGTGAGAGAATACATTTTTGCTGTCTGAAGTCCTCTGGCATTTGGGGGACACCTCGGTGGTTCATTCAGTTGAGCGTCTAAATCTTGATATCAGCCCAGGTCATGATCTCACGGTCCATGAGTCTGAACCCCTGCATCAGGCTCTGCGCTGACAGCATGGAGCCTTCTTGGGATTCTCTCTTTTCCTCTCTCTCTGCCCCTCCCTTGCTCTCTCTCTGAGAATAAATAAACATTAAAAAAAAAAATAAAGTCCCCTGGTGTTTGAAACTTCGGTACAGCAGCTTAGGGAATTAATCTAGTCATAAAACTAGTAAGTGATGGGGCAGTAAATGACACACAGATCTCCCTGACCCCGCAGCCTCTGCGTCATTCCCTGAGCCTTCCTGTTGAGGACCCTCCCATCAAGACTGTCCACACGCCTTCACTTTGACAGCTGGGTGTGGGGCTCTCAAGACAAGTAACTTGTCTGACAGACTGGTTGAGAAAAGAGTAACAGATCCAGAAAACACTGATTGAACAACACATCCGTTCTGTCAATACCTACATAGAATTTTTGCAAGTAAATCAAAGTAACTTTGCAATTTTCAGCGACCGGCGATCTTTTGGCCTATGCCAAGAGAAATCAGTCTAAATAAAGCGTTTCCTTAAACCACGAACTGTTCCAAAAGCCCTTGGTAAGGCCTTCGTTACACACTAATTCACGCCCCTTCGAGGATTCGGAAGTCACTGCGTATGGAGTTGGCTGTGGTGCGTGGCCATCGTAAATGGGTGCTTGTTGTGACTCAGTGTGTGTTCCTTGACTGCTTACGTTGGTCTTTCCAGTAAAACAAGCAGCTGTGAAGAACATGAATCGTATCTTATTTTATATTCTAGCATGCAGCTTGTATGCAACCCTCTCGGAAGCTATTTTTTTTCCCAGCAGCTGTACCGTGGTGTTCCCAAGATCCGAGTTACGTGCCCAGGGACTAATCAGTGCTTAATAAGGATTTGTTGTGTGAATTACCGTCAGTTCTTCTTTTTAAGTGATCTACACAATAAAGCAAGACTGAAACACATCCCAGTTGTAATCCTTATGCTGAGTTCTATTTCTTGATTAAATTCCATTGTTTCCTTCCAGTATCAGATTCTCTTCTGTGATATGGATTTCCTCTGTCATCTTTTGCAATGAAGTCTACTAATGAATCCCTCCAAGCTTTTGTCCATCTGCGAATGTCCTCATTTCCCCTTCAGTTAAAAAAAAAAAACACATTTCGGGATATAAAATTGTAACTTGACAAAGGGGACCCCACTCACTGCCTTCTCTTGTGCAGCGTACACTTGACGGATTTTGCACTGCTTCGTGTATTTGTTTGATCATTTTAATTACTTTTTCATGCAAACCACTCTCTATTACTTCCTCCAGAGGAAGCTCCCACCTGCATTTGATTTGTAAAAAATAAAAGGAAGTAACAACTCGCTGTAGAACACACGCACACACGCACACGCACACACGCACACACTTCTTTCTCTGTGTTTCCTAGCTGACGTCTCCTTCCTCCCGGCAGGTGCATACAGCTTACTGTTTTCAGGATGTTCGTCGATCGTGCTTAGCATGATACGTGGCATCAGGGTGCACAGATGAAACTTGCATTTTCTTTGAAAAGTCTTTAACATTCCTTCTGTATGTTTAACACCGGGGGTTAAAAGGACTAGCCAGGCAAAATAAGCAGGATGAGTAAAATACGTAAATGCATTTTTAACACATCGCATGAAACTGTTGGTTCTAGCAGCAAGGGACCTGGGTTTCCAAGTGGGAGTGCCCTCTTGTAAGGAAGGCACCTGGCTTACCTTCCGGCGTGGGCTTAGAGGACCTCTGCTTCCTCCGCACGGCGCTCGTAACAGCTGTAATGATCACACCGTCTCTTGTTTTCCTTCACTGCTAAGTTTCCTAAGGGCAAGAATTGGGTTTCTCTAATTTATCTCTGTAACCTTATTGGCCAGGTCAGTGTGGAGACCATAAAAAAGCCTCGACCTTATTTACTGAATGGATAATAAGTGAATAAATTCATGTGCACTCCAGTCAGACAAGTAGTTTCCTACATGACCTCCTTATTGATTTATAAAAAAAAACAAAGCAGAATCCTGGGACACCTGGATGCTCAGTCAGTTAAGCATCCAACTTCGGCTCAGGTGACGATCTCACAGTTCATGAGTTCGAGTCCCGCATCGGGCTCTGTGCTGATGGCTCAGAGCGTGGAGCCTGCTTCGGATTCTGTGTCTCCCTCTCTCTCTGCCCCTCCCCCACTTGTGCTCTGTCTCTCTCAAAAATAAACATTTAAAAAATTTAAAAAAACCCAGAATCCTAAAAAAAAAAAAACCAATTAGTCCTAAATAAATCTTTGTATGCCCCCAAAAAGAATAAAAATGAGTTCTAGTACAGCTTGTTAATAAAGACAAAAAAGTGCCAAATTGGGGAAAATTACAAAGGGCAGCTGTGATTGTAGGAAGAAATTCACAGGTAACAGGGTTAGATGTTCAGAATTAGACAAGACAGAACGCCTGGAACAGCATTTTTGGAATTTAGCTACAAGGAAAACTGCATCCACTTCGCCTAGAGGTGAATAATTGTTTCTTGTAAGATCTGTGTCTATAACTCATCTTTAAAGCAATCGATTGACCTGGATGGTTTCTATTTTAAACAAGACTTCTTCCTCTCCCTTTAAAACAAAAGGAAACTCAGAAGTCTGTTCTCATCTCACGGAAATGCACTTGGTAGCTTGGCAAGGGTGTAAATATCGTAACAGTAAGTGTGACCTTAGACTCATGTACCCCCCGCCTCTGAGCTACAAGGGGTGGCCCATTTGGGAAGTGAATGTTATAGAGAGAGACGGGGTTTTGTACATTTTCCCAGCACTTCCCTGAGTGAATTTAATTTGTGTTCAGTCTCCCTGCTAAGCTAGAAAAGCGATTTCTTGAAATGAGCTTATGTTATTTAAATTGCAATTCCTATTCCCTAATAAAACCTGTGTATTCTCTTGCGTTCCTACTTCTTTTGTCATTTATTTGTAACCATGGTTAAGATGACAGTACAGAGAATGAGTCAGAACTCCATAGTCTAGGGGCGCCTGGATGGCTCAGTTGGATAAGCCTCCGACTCTTGATGCTGGCTCGCGTCATGATCTCATGGTTCATGAGTTGGAGCCCTGCATCGGGCTCTGTGCTGAGTGTGGAACCTGCTTAAGAATCTCCCTCTCCCTCTCTCCCTGCTCCTGTCTCACTTGCACACACATGCTCTCTCTCTCTCTCTCTCTCTCTCGCAAAATAAATAAACTTAAAAAAAAGAATTCCATAGTCTATAAGATTATGTCACCCCTTTGCTCAAAAGCAACCAGATGGCCTCCCCCTCCCCTTAGAATAAAACCCTGCTCTTCATCATGGCCTTGGGGAGCCTGCATCACTTGGTCCCACAGCCTCTTAAATCCATCATGCACCCTTCTCTCCTTTTCCACTATGTTCTAGCCTCACTGCCTTCCTTTCTGAACCTCAGACGGGCTGGGTTTGCTCCCAGCTCAGGGCCTCTGGGCTCATCATTCTCTTTTTATGGAAGGATCTGGCACTCTACCTTATTTAGCTGGTCGCCTGGTCTCCATTTGGAACTCAACTCAGACACCCCCTCTTTGGAGGTATGCACGGCGACCTCTCATCATACGTCCTACCCAGCACATCCCATTCCTTCCCCTCACCTGCCTTATTTTCCACGGAGGACCTATCTTTCCCCAAAGTTATTACTCATTTATGCCTGTCTCCTCTAAACAACGTGAGCTTCCTCTGCCCAGGTCAGCGTACCATTCTTAGAATCTAGGAAGCTGTCTGGCCGCAGCAGATTCTAAGGTAGCATTTGTGCGAATGATATGGAGAACAGTAAAATGATCACTGGGGACAGAACGGATAACCAAGTTGGGGTATAACCATACTCAGGGACACTCCGCAGCAACCAGAATCAATCAGCTGCAGCGACATGTGCCACGATGTTTTGCAAAAGAAGCCAGGTACACACACACAAACCAAACAACTGGACGGTGGGTTAATTGGTTTGACCTCAATTCAGTATTGTGCTTGCTGCTTACATTTCGCTTTTGTTTGTTTGCTCGTTTGCTTCTTGCCTTCTTGGTGTATCTGTGGAGTGCACATTTTGCGTGCACACATGATCAGGCTGGCTTGGGGCAGACTGGGGAGCTTTCTCCCTGCCAACAATGTCCTACTCGATGCATGTCCTGGAGGTTCCCCACCCGCCAGCAGGAGCCCCGGTCTGCAAACGAGACAACTTGGGAGCCCATCCTGGGAGAGAGAGAATCCCTCTGCATGGAGACATTAGCTTGACCTAGTTTGCAACAAGCCTGCGTTTTCCAGGTGTTGCTAATCTACAAACCAAGGGGACGATTCCAGGAGGACAAGTCCTCCCAGGGGAAAATGAGTGGATGTGGAGAAATGCCCTGAACGGTACGTTTGGAAGGCAAATGTGTGCAAAACCCAGTCATTCCACTTCCGGAAAGTATCCTAGGGTGTAACGTTCAAAGATATTGTGAATGATGGAATCATCAAAGAAACATACATAATACTGAAGGCAGGAAGTACTCTAAAGTTTCAATATTAGGGGACTAAGCCCAAAAAATAGAATCCATGTGGGGCACCTACGTGGCTCAGTCGGTTAGGCGTCCAACTTTGACAAACGTCATGATCTCACCATTCGTGGGTTCGAGCCCCGCATCGGGCTCTGTGCCAACAGCTCAGAGCCTGGAGCCTGCTTCGGATTCTGTGTCCCCCTCTCTCTCTGCCCCTCCCATGCTCACTCTCTGTTTCTGTCTCTCAAAAATAAATAAATGTTAAAAAAGTTTAAAAAATAGAATCCATCTATGATAGAATTCGATGAAGGCAATAAAACAGACACTTGTAGAGAAGTACTTAATACATTGAACGTATTCATGATTTCTTGTTAAGTGGAAAGAACAGGCTATAGTTTTACACATACAACGTGATAAAGAAATGTACACATTTATAAAAATAAAATTTACACATTTATAAAGAGGTAAGAACATACAATAAAACAGTTATTCTTGGCGGGTATCTGGTTGTTTTGATTGCAAGTTATTTTTTTCCTAAATTTTCCACAATGAATGTATCTTTGTTTTGTATTCATTCAAAAAGAATTTGAAGGCTCTTATTTGTATAAGAAAGTAAGAAAATTTGTAAGAAAGCATTTGAGAATCATTGATCTGAGGCCACAACAATCTGTATAAAGGTAGTCACTTTAAAAAAAATAAAACAAAAGAAAATTTTTAGCTTGAAATGTCTTTTTTTTTCTTTTCTGCAAATGTCCTTCCCTATATGGTCTATTTAGAAGAAATAATATTGATTTCACACCATATTACTTATATGCCAGTTTATTGTGGCTGTGGATGAATAATTTGACACAATTTAATTAAGTGGTTATATTGATCTACCATGGTTGAAATACGTCATTTAAGAAATAAGATAAGGAGCGCCTGGGTGGCTCAGTCGGTTTAGTGTCCGACTTCGGCTCAGGTCATGATCTCGCGGTCCGTGAGTTCGAGTCCCGCGTCGGGCTCTGTGCTGACAGCTCAGAGCCTGGAGCCTGTTTCGGATTCTGTGTCTCCCTCTCTCTGACCCTCCCCCGTCCATGCTCTGTCTCAGTCTGTCTCAAAAATAAGTAAACATTTAAAAAATTTTTTTAAAATTAGATAAATGATTATTTTCTGGTTTCTGGAGCAAATAATTAACTGCTAGAGTATTGTGTAAGAGCCTCTGAAAGAATTCATGCAGATGTATTCCAAAACTCAGAAAACCCACCTGGACCCATTGCCTGGTCTAGATACCAATTTGGTCCCAATGAGTCCTAGAGAAGGAGTCTTAATTCTGGTTCCACAACCAAATGCCAGCATTGCAATTTATTTCATCCGTGAACCAGGGATGTAAATTATACTTTCATTATATTGCGTTCTTCCTATTGGAAGTTATTTGAAACCGAAGTACATTTTTTTCATTACTAGAATGAGGTTAATTAATACCGTGGCTGGATTTATCAATATCACTTTCCAAGCATCCTGGGAAATTTATTATAGCTGGTTATAGCTTTTATAAAATCCCAGCTCATGCTGTTAAACTGAGTCCCATTGTGTGGCCAGTGGAAAATCAAGGGTCATCTGTGGCTTTGGGCTTTTCTTTGTGATCCTTGAGGTCACTCTTTTTTTTGTTTTTTTTTTTCCTGAAAACTGGGACCCTGATGCAAGGTGTCTGAATGGAATTCTTTTAGGCTGGAGGCTTGTCGGTCAGCAGCATTGATAGAAAGGACAGGGCAAAACGGATCGACACGTCACAGCCCCCAATTCTTGCCTTCTGCCATCAGACGGCAAATGAAGGAGTTTGAGCACAATAACTGTGTTTTTCTGCCCAGAGCTTCAAAATCGCTTTTCCTATTGCAGAATGTTGGTAGAAATGGACATGCTACTTTGAGATTTTTATACAAAAGTTCACCTGTCTGCAGCAAAGTGAACCGGGAGGGAGGGGGAACTAATCACCTTCCGGCCCACAACCTCCGTGTGTGAGGCAAACTGGCCCACTGCACACTCTTGAAATTCAAGGCACAGAGACATGTGGGACTTCTGAACTTCTTTACCTAGTTTCCCGACCTATTTTTAAACCCGGGTAAGGGGAAATGGTCATTTATTCTTGTTAAATGTGGAATCTGCCCCCTGGACACGGTGTCCGCAAAGGGCCACTGTCTCCTCCACCAGGGATGCTCATTTGTGGACTCAGGAAAGCATCTTTGGGGGCAGTGATGGATGCAGTTCTCTAGACATCCCCAGACTTGGAGTTCAGGTGGCTTTTCCGAGGAAAAACAGATTCAATCTGCACATAGGTCAGGTGTCATAAAAAGGCGACACTGTCTTCCTCTCGGCTCCTGATCCCGAGAGAAAAGATTTCTCAGGCACGCTGCTTTCTAGGAATCAGCAGCTAATTATTGGAGAAGCTCCCACCTCGACGAGGAAGCACACAAGGAAGTCTGACACACAAGCGACGCCTGGATGGACTCACGCTCTCTGTCCTTGTTTCCATCTGTCCATCCGTCACTGCTGAATGACGGCATCCCCCAACCCGGCCCGGGGAGGGTCCGGCGGGGAGGAGGAAGGTAAAGTGCAAACAAGGGCCAGGTTCAGAGGCACAAGAAGGCAACGCCAGCGTGATCTACACACACTGTCACGCCCTCCCCACCATCCCGACCAAATGCAGCCCCGGCTGACTGTGGTGGATGAGAAAGATGCACATTTATTTGAAAAGATGGCCACCCTCACGTGGCAACTTTAAACTTCACTGGTGTCATCGTCTCTTTCACGGAAGACGATCTGAAGGGAATCGGGGTCGCATTTGGGTCTGGGGACTCTCGCCCCTCCTGTGTGGGACAAAGCAGCCAGGAGACTCCTGCGGACTTAGACTGGGAGGTTCATCTGGGTCAGGAGAGGCTGTGCAACCAGTCTGCTAAACTCCCTCCTGGAGAAAGTCTATAAAGGAGCTACTGGGTTGTCCAGCACCCGGCTTGGGGGCCCAGCAGGGTCATTTCTTGTAGGGACCGAGCCTTCGTGGAAGGAACAAAGTCACTTACCCTGCTTTTGAGAATTTGGAAAGTTTTGGTAACAGGCCCAATGAACAAGGAAAGTAATAGGGACCGTTACAACACAAGTGGTCAATTTCATCGAGTATTGGCAAGGACAAAACTTCACGCGTCCCTTCTCCGTCCTGCAACTGTCCCTGTGACTTGGCCCCACCCACATTTCATGCCGGAAGCCTTCATTCCGAGCTTGAGATTCCGTGAGGATAGAACCTGATGGGTCTTCCATGGGTCGAATGTCTGCACTTTTGGCTCAGAGAGCCTGGACAGCACACGGGGGGGCGGCGGGGGAGGGGGGAGGGTACAGAGGTGGCCTCCAGGGAGATATTTGTGGGTCAAGTAATCCCTCTGACGTGAACCTGCTCCACTCTTAACTGAGTCTAGAAAAACCTGAAAACCTGGAAACTCCCTTCGGACTTTTCTGAGAATTTCACAAAAATAAATTACAAAGTGACTTTGACTTCATACAGACAGGGGCGGGCAGCAGCATCGACATTTTCCTGCGTCAAAATAGAAAATTCTCTCATGAAGTTCATTTTAAAGGTTGCAATTCTACTTTCCAGTTTCTTTTGCTCAAAGTCATGCAGCACCAACCCCATTCCGAGTTCAGGAGCAGGGAAGCGGAGGGAAACTAATGTGGGAGAGCCCTTCATGGGCGCTTCAGAGCTTATGACATAATCGTTTTAGACCTTGTCATTAAACACTACGCTGGAGTAAGACACAGACTCTTCACTCCCATGCTTGGTTTACTCGTGATAGAATGGGGTGCACGAGGCCAGTGGGAGTAGGTAGCCTCAAGTTTACCGAGGTATCTGAAAGGCAAAGTGTCCTGGGGCACCAGACTGTTCTCCCAGGAACAGGATAGGATAGGCTTTTTTGGACCTTTGCTTACGTTCTGAGCTCAGCCACACATCCCTCGTCCCTGTCCGCCCTCATCTGCCTGTAGAATTCCTGCTCGTTTTCCAAATGACACTTCCAGATCCATTCCAGCAATGAATCTTCTGGCCCTTCAAGATTGGTTTACTCTTTGGCCTTCTGCCGGCGCCCCTGTTAAAAGTTATTCTTTGTCTTCCTGTTTTTATATCCCCCACCTCCTGATTTGGCAGCGAGATGGCAAAGAGTGTCTACTCTCCCGCGAATGTCCACCGTCTGGCACGTGTCTGCGTCCTGACACGTAACAGGTGCTCAGGAAGCACAGGCTGGCACAACAGGAGACCCTTCCAGGAGGCATGAAAATATGTGCACAGGTTCGTGGCTCTATCCCGAATGACCTCTCAGCGGGATGCCTCCTGAGTAGGTCCTGGCACTTAAGTCGTAATCTTTCTAACTTTGGTTGAATCTGTCTCCCTGAATTGATGGCCGTTTTACAAAAAGAAACAGTGGTTTATTTTAGCATGCTTAACACAAGGATTATTTCCCATGAAACAGTAGTTTATTTTAGCGTGCTTAGCACAAGGATTATTTCCCATGAATCCTGAGAATGAAAGGCAGCCGGGTGAGCATGGGGTCAGGCTGGACCACTGCCAGGGGATGTACTCCTGCACTTGGGCTCCCCAGCAGCCGGCACCAAGATCTGCCTCAGCAAAATCCCCAAATACGCCCTGTCACGGTTCTGGGGGATGACTCAAGAACAGTCCATACTGCAAATAAGTACGTTACATCTGGGAGCAGAGGGCCTGCCACCCGGCCTGATTCTAGCTCACATGACCATGAATTCATGAATCCATGGGAAAGTTCTTAGAAACGTGTGGATTGCGGGGCGCCTGGGTGGCTCAGTTGGTGAAGTGTCTGACTTCGGCTCAGGTCATGATCTCACAGTTCGTGGGTTCGAGCCCCACGTCGGGCTCTGTGCTGACAGCTCGGAGCCTGGATCCTGTTTCGGATTCCGTGTCTCATCCTCTCTCTGCCCCTCCCCCGCTCATACTCTGTCTCTCAATAATAAACAAATGTTAAAAAAAAAAAGAAACGTGCGGATTGCTGGTTAGTCTTGACAATTGCATTGTACTCGACAAAAGTAAGCTTCCTACGTGTTTCTGGTGAATCGACTTCTAATATTCAGATGCGTCACGGAGAGTTGACTTTTCTCTTTCATTTATTTTAACAGGTTTACTGAGGTATAATTGATATATCAACATTCTACATGCTTAAAAATGCATAAAGTCTTCCCTCTGGACAGCCAGAGGCAATTTGAAAAGTCCCCCGGGTGGTAGGGAAGGGGATGGCCCCTGTAGTTCCCAAGAAATAGCAGGTTGCACCCGGGGCAAGGGCGGCAAATAGAAATGCATGTCAGAACCTGTCCACCTGGGCTCTGCATTCTTGAAATAGTCTCTGTTTTGTCCATTTCAGCCTAAATAGCTGTCAGCACGGAGCCCGACGTGGGGCTCGAACCCATGAACCGTGAGATCATGACCTGAGCCGAAGTCGGGCGCTTCACCGACTGACCCACCCAGGCACCCCAAGAAAGTCAATATTTAAAGTAGTGACTGAATCATATGTACCTCTTTTAAATTAGCAATTTGGGGGTATTGCCCTCTCCACTCCCATCTTTCCCGGAGCGCTCTATTTAAATTCACCATCCATATACTTGGCATCACGGTCCATCTGTCCAGAGCAGTGGTCTAAGGTGGTTTTCCGGATCACCATGGTTTTCACATTTTGCTAGACTGTTCAAGACATTTCACATCGGTGCGTGAGTTGCTCCTGGACGAGTGGTCCATGCAGCGCACTCCTACTCGTATGACACGAGCACGCATGTTTTATTGCCTGGGGGGCATCAATGACAGTATTTCTGCCTCTCAATGATCTTTTTTTAAAGGCTGTTGAAAAAAATAAGGGAAGAAAAATAAAAGAAAAAAGGAAAGGCTGCTGATAACAATCAACGATCACATGCAGGAATGGCTACGAAATCTGTAGAATCTCAGTTCCTCTGTCTGTCCCTCCCTCCACCGTCTTTATTCCCCTGCCTTCACTTCCTCCTTCCCTTCTGTCTCCCTTTCCTCCACCCTCTTCTCCCCCCTACCACTCATCTTCCTCTCCCTGCTCAGCCTCAAGCTCCAGGATCTATAAGCATCCAAACCTGGCATTAATTCAAGCCATCTCAGGTTGAACGTATTTTCTCCAAACATTATTTTTTGCTGTTGTCCTTCAAAATCAAATGTCTGAGAAGTCAGCGATACTAGAGACTGGGGAGCTCTGATATAAGATGCCTCCTCTTTCCTGGGGGAAATATGACTTTAGGGGAGAAAGAATCCCTCAGTGTGTGTATTTTGGCCGGTATCAGAGTGACCAAATGCCACCAAATCAAGGGATAAAGGCAGCTGGAGAGCTGGGGCGGCGGGAGAGGGGGGGCATCTGGTGGCTTTCAAACTTGGATGATGTCAGCTCCTTGCAGATTTACATGGACCCAAGCAGACCCCCCCCCCCCCCCAGAAACCGATTTTCAGGAAATGCTCCAAGATGATGTCGATGCTTAGCCAGAGTTAGGGACACTGTTCTGTGCAATAAAGGACTGCATTTTCCCAGCAGAGGGGACCACTTCCCTGATTGACGCACTTGCTTATTTCCGACCTTGCAGCTTTGCAAAAGGGTCTCCTGCCAGAGTTCACAGTGGCTCTCTGCTTTGGATAAATTATACTTTACTGGAAATAGATCCTAGAACAATTACTTCGAGTAGCTTTGTCGCCACATGAAAAATGATGGGGTTCCAAAGCAGGAATGAACCAAAGAAGGCAAGGTGTTTATGTCAACGACAGCCCGTCATGGCACCAGGTCGTTCTGGAACTAGGATCCAGTGAAGCTTGAGAACATTGAAGATGCCTGGAAAAAACACACTTTCTTCCAGTCCTTCTACCCCAAGTGATTTCTGGGTCTATTTGCTGGGATTCCCAGGAGCGCTTCAGGTATGCAAATGTGTTCTGTTACCTAAAAGACAAGGAGGCACTTCATTCTGTTGGCTTTCGCCAATGCTGCTGCAGAAAATCAGCAAAAATATTTTGAGTGGTGTAACGTGAACTTGAGAGATGAATCCGAGGGTTTTTTTAAACGCCATGCTTGAAAAGATTTAATTATATTGTTATGACTGACTCTGGAATGCAGGGCTGCAAATATAGCACTTATTGTTTTCAGCATAGTTTTTTTTTTTTTAATTAATAGACTATTTTTAGAGCAGTTTTAGGTTTATGGAAAAACTGGGCAGGAAGTAGAGAGTTTCCATACACAGTCCCCCCCCCTCCCCCGACCGCACAGCCTCCCCGTCGCTAGCATCTGACATGGGTGTGGCGGGTCTGTGACAACTGGTGAGCAAAGGACTGATACAGAGATGTCCACTAAAGTCCACGGAGTACATCAGAGTTGTCTCCCCGCGTTGCCCACTGCGTGGGTTTTGACAAGTGCGTAAGGACACGTGTCCTCCATAGGGTCGTACAGAATAGCGTCGCTGCAGTAAAAATGCTCTGTCATTCATCCGTTTATCCCCTCCTTCACCCCCGGCCCCCGGACACCACTGACCCTTTTACTGTCTTCCTAGCAGTGCCTTTTCCAGAACGTCCTGTCTCGGGAAGCATACGGTGTGTAGCCCCTTCAGACTGGCTTTTTTCACTCAGTAATACGCACTTTAGGTTCCTCTGCGTCTCTTCGTGGCTTGATAGCTCGTTTCTTTTTCCTGAACCATATCTCACTGTATGGATTGTTTGTCCATACACCCACGGAAGACGTGGCAGAGGGTTTTGAACAAGGTATGGGACAGTAAGAACGATGTGGCTGAGATTTCTCTCCCAAAAGAGAATGAAAAATACTCCTTACTGTCACTTAACACTGGCCTCTTTGTCAGCGATCAGCGTCCTGGCCTAAGCACAGATGAGTTTAAATTAATTTTCGCTAAGTGTGTTTGTTGTTTGTAGCTCAAACATTGAATACAAAGAAGACGAGGGAGAGGAAAGGAGATGCTTTCAAAGAAGTTGATTTTTATTTGTGGAGATTTTTTTTTAAATTTTTTTTAATGTTTATTTATTTTTGAGACAGAGAGAGACAGAGCATGAACGGGGGAGGGTCAGAGAGAGAGGGAGACACAGAATCGGAAGCAGGCTCCAGGCTCTGAGCCGTCAGCACAGAGCCCGACGCGGGGCTCGAACTCACGGACCGCGAGATCATGACCTGAGCCGAAGTCGGACGCTTAACCGACTGAGCCACCCAGGCGCCCCAGTGAAGATTTTTAAAAGTGCCAATTCTAGGGGCGCCTGGGAGGCTCAGTCGGTTGAGCGTCCGACTTCGGCTCAAGTCATGATCTCGCGGTCCGTGAGTTCGAGCCCCGCGTCGGGCTCTGTGCTGACGGCTCGGAGCCCGGAGCCTGCTTCGGGTTCTGTGTCTCCCTCTTGCTCTGCCCCTCCCTTGCTCATGCTCCCCAGGGTGTGGAGCCTGCCTAAAAAAAAAAAAAAAAAAAAAAGAAACAAAAATAGAGTTCTGTGGTTGGTGTTTTTATACCAGTTGAGCTCTCTGACTCATCTCTGCATCTCAAAATGCCGTCCAAGGTAGAGGTACAGAACCTCAGATTCTAGCGAGATTCCCGGGACTTAGTTCTGGCTCTGCTCACTTGTCGTGTGCCTTCTCTGTCTTTCTTCATCTTAAAGGTGAGGCTAAAAGTAGCTATTTACCATGTAGTGTGGTCGTGGAGTTAAGAGAGTCCGTACATGTTAAGTGCTTATAACAGACACAGCATAGAGCAAATGCTTAACAATCATTAGTTATTACTACATGTGTGTTCTCCAAGCATCTTATGCTATTTTTTAAAAATTTGTTATTTAGGGGTGCCTGGGTGGCTCAGTGGGTTGGGCATCTGGCTTCAGCCCAGGTCATGATCTCACGGTTTGTGGTTTCGAGCCCCGCGTCAGGCTCTGTGCTGACGGCTCGGACCTTGGAGCCTGCTTCGGATTCTGAGTCTCCCTCTCTCTCTGCCCCTCCCCTGCTCATGCTTTCTCTCTCTCTCTCTCTCTCTCTCATCAAGAATAAATAGACATTAAAAAAATTTAAAATGTGTTATTTAAAAAAATGGAGATGTAATTGATGTATAACATTGTATCCATTTTAGGGGGACTTCGTAATGATTCCTTCTAAGAATAGTGGCAAAATGATCACAGGGTTTAGTTACCATCCATCACCTCACATAGATACACATTGATTTCTTGTGGTGAGAGTGTTTAAGATCCACTCTCTTAGCAAGTTTCAAATATGCAATATGTCCAGTGTTGTTAACTACACTCACCATGCTGTGCATTACACCCTGGGACTTACTCCCTCGTAGCGAGAAATCTGTACCTTTTGACCACCTTCACCCGTTACTATTAATATCACTATCTACCTTTATTCTGGGCATAAAGGAGATGTCAAAAATACCGTTGCTTCATCATGCCTGACATCCACTCACTGACTGACGTCTGGACTCCTAAACCAGCCAATATCTGTTCTTTCTTCTGTTAACAGGGACCGGGTTTTCTCTTGGAGATGAAACTCTTCCCATGTCGGATGTGATCTTGGTTGGAAAGGCCAAGGGAGAGAGGCATCCGTCCCTGGGATGTCTTCCCCTGGAACCCAAAGACTTGAACGAGGTCAGGCAAGAATTGAAACACCTGTGATCAGACTCGAACCTGCAGCCCGTTGAGTGTGGTCTCCCGTCGCGGCCGACCTTTCAGGTACGTGAACACCCTCACGGCTAGTCCGTAAACCCCTGCCTTGCTAATGTTATCGAGAGACTCTCTGTCATACTGAAAAGAAAAAGGAAACCTTCACAGAGGACTTTCTGATGGCCCTGGGTTGAGGATGGGAGTTCACAAGCTTTCCCGGAAACCGAAAGCAGAGTTAAACCTTGAATGACCACACCGAGCACTGCTCTGTAGACATGACTATGTTAAGATTGCACGATTGGTCATTTTCTTTCCCTGGTTGTGGGGATGCTCACTGCTTGTCCAACTTCGTCTTCGGCGCCCCTGGTGGACACCGTTGCAAAGTGACTGGCTGCAGGGAGGGGACACTCTATTTCTCTTTATTTCTCATAAGCTGAGGATCAGGAACCCAGAACCAGGTCTGAGGGGAGCTTCTAAAGACTCAGAGAGCTAAGGTGCTGGGGCAAAGTCTATGATCAATGTCTTTCCAAGGCGATTCTTTTTTTTTTAATTTTTTTTTAGTGTTTATTTATTTTTGAGAGAGACAGAGCAAGAGCAGGGAAGGGAAAGAGACAGAGGGAGACACAGAATTCAAAGCAGGTTCCAGGGTCCGAGCTATCAGCACAGAGCCCGATGCAGAGCTCAAACCATGGACTGCGAGATCATGACCTGAGACAAAGTTGGGTGTCCAACCACCTGAGCCACCCAGGCGCCCCTCCAAGGTGATTCTTTATTACCTATATTTTGGTAACTTTGCTCTATACTATTAACTAAAAGCACAGGGAAATAGCAAATTTAGGACAGATTTTACCTCTGGAGGGGGAAGGAACAGACGGAAATTTGGAAAAAGTATACAGTGGGCTTTACCTCTATTTATACTTTTATTTTCTGGGGGCTAAATATTGTGATACACCTGTGTCTTTTATTCTTCACGGGTTTTTGTGTGCTGGACATTTTTCACAGTAATTGCTTTAAAAGGAAGGGGAAAACAAACCAAAAAAAGAGAAACGTTTATTGGTTACGTAGTAAATAAAACAACATTTCCCAGGTGGACGTTCCTCTTGTTCATTTCCATCAGGAGGGTAAGGTGTTTCTGATGAACAACATTTCACGGGAAGAAAATTCTTGAGGCTCCCCACACACGTCCCTGTGCACGATTCCCCCGTATATTCAGCAACGCTGTGTAAGGTTGGGACTTATTAGGCGCTTCTGTTTTCCTGTGTTTTCACTTGGTCTGAAGCACAGAGCCGTCGCAGAAAATGTGTTTCCTGTACGTCTCTTGTAACCGTGAACAGGCAGGAAGTCAGTGAGGTCGATACATGTGATTGCTCCTCTCTGCCCACCATGAAAGAGCCACGGACAGATACCCCCGCCCGTAAAAACTGGATTCTAAGCGCTGTTGAGGCCGAAAGATAATTTTCAAGAGCCGGTACATCCCTCCTTTTATGGCTGAATGGCCTGCTGAGGATTTGTAATTGCATATGCCAGTTTTCAGAGACAGGGCATAATTCTGAGCGGGGATACGGGGTTCATATTCTCCTGAGTTTTCAACGGCATTCATAGTAACCTCAATTTTTATTTAAAAAATACTTTCTCAGAGATACGTCTCCTTGGACTGAGTGCAAACACATGGAGGGGAAAGCTTGCAGTTAGCGTGTGGAAAAACATACGCTTGTTATCGGGGGGCAAATGCGCAGCCCACGTGGGCGTCTGGGTTGGCCCCCAAAGCCCTCCACCCGCAACACTCTGGTTGGAGAGTGGCCGCTACGTGAGTAGTGAGTTGGTGACAGAATAAGACGTGAATTATTTATAATAATAGACTGGCTTTGGGATACAACGGTCACCAGCAGCAGTCCAGGAGGTGGGACATCCGTGAGTGGCAGGGTCAGATCGATCAAAGTTCAGCACATCCCTTTCGTGACCCATTGAGACGCCGGCTCCACGCTGGGCACCTGAGATGTTGCAAAAGTCTCCTAGTTGCCGCTTGGACAGCTTGCAGTTTGGTTGGCAAGACAAGACACAAGCATACAGAGAGTGTAGACAGGTCTCAAGGGGCATGACTGCAGTGTAGACCGTCTGCGCCATTGCAGTTTGAAGCCATAAGAGTCGGTGGACATGACGTCATCCGTGGTGTCCGTGAAGAATGGACTGTGCCTGGATCCCCAGAGGGAACGTTTCAGGTGGGAGGGGTGGCAGGAGGGAGGGAACGGAGGGGTGTATGTGGTGCAGGGGGCTGAGGGAGGGGGCAGCTCCCCTCGTGGGTAGTCTGTGGAGGCGCAGGGGGACCGGGTGGCCCAGCTGGGGTTGGGCATACAGGGCTGCTGAGCGGGGCGTGACTCGGATGGTTAGCCCATAGTGTCCGGGGCACGACAGCTCGTAAGCCTACTTCTTATCTCGATGACATTCACCATGAAATGGTCTCATCCCACTCTAAGTAAGAGCAAATTGAGGTTCAGAGGCAAGACGGGGCTCTTCCAGGGCACCCGGCTGTGGGACAGAACAGCAGGACCCTGAGTGGGAGCAGCGGACAGTTTGGGCTCGGGGTCAGACTGCCCGGGTCTGAATCCCAGCCCTCCTGCTGCCCACCCGTGAACTCTGGCAGGGTCTCAGCATCCCTGCACCTCAGTTTTCTTGTCTGTCAAATGGGAATGATCATCGTTCCTGGAGCAGCACCTGACACTCAAAGCCAGTGGGATAAAATGCCTAAATTTGTGCCCTAAAAAAACCTGAAAGTTTCTGAATGGAGTGTGTTTAAGCTGTACATAGGTGCTCGCGGGCTGTTTTTCCCGCAGAGATGAGATGTAATGATTCCTTTAGGGGATCCCTAAAAATTCTCTCATCCTTTTCTCCCACCTCCTCAAAGACCCCGCCCCCCACACTCACACACATCCACATGCACATGCACACACACGTGTACACACACACCCACCCACACCACACATGCCCCTCCTCTGTCTCTGGCTGTGACAGCTCATGCTCAGCGTGTCCCTGGGGAGGACCTTGCACTGACTTGTGGTGCATCACTCTTGAGGCGGGGCTCTGTCTTCTGGTTGTGCTGCAGACCGTCCAGCTCCTTCGAGACCCACCCTGAGGCCGCCAGCCTGCCCCAGTGTCCACAGCAGAGACCAGGCTGCAAGAAAGAAGCGACAGGAAATGCCAGGAGGCTGTAAGTCTTGGGGCACAGACACTGGGCTCACAGGCTCTGTTTGACAGAAGCCCTCTGCTCCCGACGTGGGCCCGGAGCCCCTGCTCTTCATGGGATGCAGTAGGGACCGGGGCCGGGCCGTGGGACACAGCAGGGACTGGGGCTCAGCCAGCCCACCTGGTGCCTCAGTCGCCTACAGGTGTGCTCACGTCTGAGCTGGCCGGGGACCTGGCCAGAACAGGGGGCCACTGCCCACATCCTGGCCTTCACAGTGAGTCCAGGCCCAGGCAGCCGGAGGCTTCCAGGCTCAGAACGTCCTGTGCAGGTTAATCTCATGTGAAAGCCTCCTGTTCTTACCTTTGTTACAGTGGCTGGAAGCTTCACGTTCACTCTTATGACACTAAAACCTCATGTTACTTCCTTCAGCCAATACTTTGGTTTTCTGTAAGGCTGGTGGCCGAACTCAGCTTTTGGACAAAACCAAGATTTGCTTTGTCTAGGCAGCTATTGAGTTTAGCTCCCCCCGGAAGGTGGGCTCTGTCTGTCAGAATAAGGGCCTTGGGCAGTTTGGAGAAAAATCATCTAATTATAAGATTTGTTGAGTTCAATGGAAACAGGTTGGATATAAAAGCCTGATGTGTTAATTTAAGGGGAGAAAGCACAGTACTCGCTTATCCCAAATTAAATTTTTGCAGAGTTTTGAATGTTTACCAGAAACTTGGTGATAGCAAGCAATGCTAAATTTTAAGGTGTCCTCAATCGATATTTAAAAGTCCTTAAAAGAATACAGTAAAACCGCGGATTGCAAGTGACTTGTCCTGTGCGTGTTCTGCAAGATGGGCAAACATTCCCAATAACTCTTAACTCGATAAACGAGCGATGTCTTGCAATACGAGTCGTACGTGACACCGAGTGTCACAGGATCACAAATGAGCCCCTGGTTGTTTCCTGTCTCCCTCTCTCTCCCTCTCTCTCTCTCTCTGCGGGATTGTGGGTGATCATCTCCCGTGCTCAGATGCTCAGTCTCAGGCCACAGTGTCTGGCAGAAATCAGTGATTTTTCAGAACTTTGGAAGGTGCCTGAAACTGGCACTGGTGTATTTTCTGTCACTTCAAAGCACCTGTGGACAGTCCTTTGCTTTTCCATCTAAGAGTGAGCTTAGAAATGCTTTGCTTCTTTCCAGGTCAGGCTGCCTGCGGATATAGACCCATTCCTCTGCCACCTCATTGCCAGTTACATTAAATACAGAATATGACAAGAGTTTATTAATAAAGTCAACATCCGTGTGAGCATATTCAATGGCCCCATGCAGAAAAAGGTTCCATGGAGCCAGTAGATAGCAGTGGTTCCGTTAGTGATTGTGAAAGTCGTCCTACAAAATAACCCTCCACTCTCGTCTCCCTCACACCAGCCACGAAGGTTTTCAAAAGTAAGTTCAGGTTAATTTGTTTATTTTTCTCTATGCTTTGTATTTTCTTTATTATTTTGTGTTATATTACAGTACTGTAATCATTTTTATATGAATATTTTTGGGTTGTGAAACGAATCATCTGAGTTTCCATTATTTCTCATGGGGAAATTCACTTTGACATACAAATGCTTTGGATTACAAACGTGTTTCCAGAATGAATTATGCTTGCAAACCAAGGTTTTACTGTACTTTTTTATCGAGGTATAATTGACATACCACATTATACTATCTTCCCAGGTACAACCTAAGGATTCAACATCTGTGGATGTTGGGAAACCATCACCACATAAGTATACTGAACATCCATCACCTCACATAGTCACAATTACTTTTTTTCTTGTGATGAGAACTTTTTATATCCTCCCTCTTAGCAAATTTCAAATATGCAACACAGTATTTATTATTAACCATAGTGAGCATGCTGTACAAAAGGATACTATTGAGTGTCCTTAACAGGAACCTGTGCCATATGCTTACGATATACCGAACGCTGTCCCAAGGATTTGCAAAGCTTGTAAAGCTCACAGCTGCAGGTTATTGGCCAGACTGCACTTTCTCTGGGAAGGCTTATGCTGACCAGACAGGTATAGTGAGTGTAATGCAGTGTGCTTGTCTGCCTACCACACAGGTAGACCAAAACATTAAGAGTTTTCTCTCTACTTAGAGCTTCACATCCCCACAAATTGGTTCATCCGTAGAGCCACGAGCCACAACTCTGTCTCATAAATACACAGTGCCTCAATGTTTATAGCAGGTTCTAACTTCCATGCGAAACAGAAGCTTCCAAATGGGTCTGGCCGTGGTGAGAGCCCCTTACTGAAAAGTCCACTGAATAGAGTAATTGCACGGACATAATGAGGGCGCCCGGTGCCATGTGAAAATTGTAAATAGCAGGGACAGTGTGATTTGCACTCCGTTATGATACAGTAGCTCATTATGGCTCTGTTTCTAGTCTCTTCATTAACAAGCGCCTCCGTTTCTCTCATAGAAGCCCCTTTTGTGTTAGAGGCAGTGTCTCGCTCAGACTGATGCCCGGGAGTGCGGGCTGATGGGAGGCAGGCATTCGCGGTGCTGAGGCCAGGGCTTGAGCCTAAGGGGCCCCCAGAGTGTGCCTACACCCCAGCCACTCAGAAGCAGAGGGGGACATCGCGCACACGTTCTGTTTGATTCGTGTGTGCTCCGCTCTCTTTGATTGCAAGGAACTCTTATAATAAATAAATGACTGAAATGCCCCCCCCCCAATCTGTGTCCTCTTGCAGATACAAAAGGGGGACATGGCCGCTGTCCCGGGTTCCCCACCAGTGGGCAGACAGGCAGGGCGTAGCAGTGGAGGCCATGACCGGGAACAGAAGCCCTGGAGGAGGGAGGGGGATAGGCTGGGTGTCTGCAATCCTGTGGCCGGCAGAATCCCAGCCACGCTACTGTCTCCCACACCTCATTCCCACAAACCTGAAATCCACGAGGTGGTTAGGACCCGCTAGGGTGCTCGTGGGATGGAAAATGGGCACAGGGTTCTGGACATGTGGCCCACTGGGCGGGTCCCCAGCTCAGTGCCCCTGCCCCCTGAGCCACATTGCGGCCACGTTTCCTCCTGGTGCCAAGCACATTCACAGGAGTGGGTGTTGGGGGATCCGGGACGATGTATTTTCAGACAGAGTAGAGTTAAGATTCCCTCTGCATGTTAGTTCTAACCGTGCCCCGCAGCTCAGAGGATGAATAGCAGTTCTGAGAGGTGGGCAGAGCCCCACAGAAACAGACACATCCAGGCGTCCCCACTGTCCTCTGCAGCAAACCCAAAGGCCCACAGACTGCAACCAAGCAAGATCTGATTCAGGCACTGGCTAATAATGTAAAATAAAGGCAACTGAGTCAGCTAAGTCTGTTCCCCATTTTAGTGACACACAGTCTCCCCCGTTTGCAGGTGAGGAACCCACCCTTTCTCAGTCACTGAGGGTTTGCCAGACCCAATTTGCTCACCGGTGGGAGTATTTTGGTTGAGCCTGGAGATTTAGGATTCACCAAGACCTGCTCATTTTCTCAGATTTCCCCAGCCAGTGTCCCCCTCGGAGCTTTCGGGGAAGGTCTCTAGAGAAAGAGACTGTCCCCGACCAGCAAGATGTCACCAGGTTTTCTAACCAAGGCACCATTTCACTGTTACTCAGAAGGGTCCACAAATGGATTTTGGTAAGATCAGCGATCGTATTATCTGCCTCCCTAGCCCTTTCCCACCTTTTGCTTATAAACCAGAGAATGGTGCTTATAAACCAGAGAATGGACGGGCGGGGTGCTGGGGACTGAGCGAGAGCCAGTGGGGTTTCCTCAACTGCTCTGTTCAATCCAATGACTGCACCACACCAGACAACATGCAAATGCATGGTTAGGTGAGGGTGTGTGTGTGTGTGTGTGTGTGAGAGAGACAGAGAGAGAGATGGGGTAGGGGTAGGTAGACTGAGGCAAAGAGACAGACACAGAGAGGTCATGGGGATATGGATTTCCCAAAATCTCTGATACCATTTTCAATAGAGAGACACGCAATTTAAGGTAACTCAGCGACATATTTGCATCATTAAGGTGACTCCTCCCCCGGCATCCACGTATCCTTGGAGATAGAGCATAACCACCAACAAGTCTGTTGTTTTTCCTCTCGGAGAACCTGATGTCCTCGTCTCAGCTTTCACTGCTCCAGACCTCAGATTTTCATTCTGTGAAGAATGATTCCCTGGGCGCCTGGGTGGCTCAGTCAGATGAGCGTCCAACTTCGGCTCAGGTCATGATCTCACGGTTCGTGGGTTTGAGCCCCGCGTCGGGCTCTGTGCTGATGGTTCAGAGCCTGGAGCCTGCTTGGGATTCTGTGTCCGCCTCTCTCTCTGCCCCTCCCCTGCTCACACTCTGTCTCTCTCGCCTTCAAAAATAACTAAACCTTAAAAAAAAAGTTAAAGAAAAAAGAATGACTCCCACACTATTTTGTGGACAAGATTTGGGCCCAGGGTCACGGATGCTACTGCCTGTACGTTGCACACCAGCCCACTATCCTTGCAAAGTAGTGCAGGGTCCATATCTCAGCACAGATGACATGATCGTGCTTGGAAGGGACACCGAGCAGGGAAAGGTGGAGATGACAGGAGGCTGGAGGGGTGGCTGCTTGCTACTTGGGGTGGTCGGGGAAGTCCTTTCCGTGGAAGCAACATTTCAGTAGAGACTTGAATGAAAACAAGCAGTGAGAGAAGAAAGTTCTCTGGGCAGAGGGAAGGCCAGCCACAAATGTGTCTACTGTCCTCGGCATGACCCTGCGTGACCGGGGCTGGTGGTCACCTGCTCCTCGCTCGAACTGTTAATCCGGGTCTAGAAGGCCGCCGGAGTGCCGGCCGTGGCTTCCTTGGGGGAAGAAGTTTTCTTCACTGTGCGTGCAATCACTCTTTGAGGCTTTCCCAACAATCACATCATATTGTATCCTAAAAACTTTAAATTCCTTAACTTACTTGTGCATCTCATACCCTCTATCTCAGACTTCACACGATGAGTCTTAAGACTGGCTGAACAGATGTTTACCGGATTGGTTTCCCTGGGACCAACAAGCAAAGTCTCTGGAAGTTTCCTTTTAAAGGAAAGGAAGCTATTGGTTTTGTTTTGTTTTTTTTTTTTTTGCAAGCTCAAACACTTGTGCTCCCACATTTCAGCGATGTGGGTAAATTCATCACAAAGAGATGTACCCTGAACCCCTTGCCCCCCACCCCGATTTCCTGATGCAGTTGCCATGGAAACACACGTACACACATTCAGTGGAGGTGCAGAAGTTCCGAGATGCGAGAAGGAAGGCAGGTAGTGAGTGGGGGCAGGCACAGGGGACACTTGCAGCCCGGGTCCTCAGGTGTGTTTCATCCATCACTTTGGAGCAGCTGCCACGGGAAACCTCACTTGAGCATCAGAAATCCTGAGTTATCAGCTGCAGAGTGGAGGCTGATAATCCATCCAGGGGGAGAACCCATATTTTCTCCTTTGCTGTCAAGTTCAGAAAGGACACAGCGAATGATAGAGCTACCTCCAGAGTCGACACCGGACGACTGCAGTCTTCATGAGCAGGGACAGTGCAAGGCACAGATGGCTCTGGATGGGGGCACTGTGTGTGGGGGGGAAAGTGCTGGAGAGCTGGGCATTCCGATAACAAGCATTTTGAATCACATGTTATTTTGGTAAATTTGTCATCCTGTGTTGATTTTTCTGTCCAACTTCTGGTTTCATCTATTTATTTAAAAAAAATTTTTTTAGAGACAACTTTTGGTTTTTTTTTAATGTTTATGTATTTTTGAGAGAGACAGAGCATGAGTGGGGGAAGGGCAGAGAGAGAGGGAGACACAGAATCTGAAGCAGGCTCCAGGCTCCGAGCTGTCTCCACCGCGTGAACTGTGAGATCATGACCTGAGCCAAAGTTAGACGCTCAACCGACTGAGCCCCCCCAGGCGTCCCTCACCTCCTATTTAAACCTATCATTGCTTTAATAAGGTGTTTTTGAAAATTGATCTTGATCTTTCCACCAGTGAAATGGAGAAGGATGGTCTTTTCTGGGATAGTTAACGAGGCTTCAAAATGCTAGAATGGACAGATGGAACCATTGTCTCTCTGACTAGGCAGGACACAAGTGTCACATCTCCAGAAAAGAGGAGCTAAGACACAGGTATGATTTTAGTGATGACTGCAACAAGGACCGAATGGAGCTCTGCAAAAGACATTACAAGAGCACACGAATGCATCTAGGACCATAGTTTGTAAACAGTGTCTCTGGATGGGAAACATAGTCGATCCCTCTATTGGACATTATTGGCACATTCTCTGGGCTCTGGCTTTGGAAGAATACACCGAGCATGATGGGAAAACAGCACGCCGATCTCCTTTTACAAAGTGAAGTCATGGTCACACGCACTCAAAGACAGAGATTGTTCAGTGCCATGTGACTAATAAGATACACAATCTTGTAAATTGGGGTTTTTTTTCTTCCTGCACCATTTTATCCGAAATAAGCCTTCGAAAACTAACATGGCATTTCCCCAGGTTCCAGAAATGCTGTCGGTTGAGAAAAACAGCCTGATAATGTCAATCACTGTTAGCAGTTTCCTTTCCCACTGTCCTTTGTGCCCAGGCTTGGGTGCCACTTTGATTCCACTGAGATCTTTCCTGCGACTATGAATGAGAATCCTCCCTTTAGAGATGTAAAAGCTATTTGATGGGTTTTACTCCCTTAAAATCAAATGGAAAATTAGCTCCATGTAGACTCGCTGAAGGGAGCCCAATGAAGCATAAAGCTCCAAGCGCGCTGACAGAAGTCGGCTAAAAATGGGGAAAGAATCTGTTTCCTTGTCAGGTGTGCGTCTGGTACAGATTGTGAGGCTTCTTCTCAGGATTACTTTCTGGGAGGCTTGACGACTCAACCGTTGGTCTAGCTCAACTGGAAAAATGTGGCGGGGTGGGGGGAGGGAGGAGATAAAAATAAGTCAGTGGACTAGAGATTGAACGAGACAGAATGTCTGGGAGAGAACATTTATTTCACCGAGGGGTGGACAAGGTAGCAGGTAACTACACCCACCACTGAACCCAGCTAGGAAAGCGGGATTGAAAAAAGTCTGTTGGAAGGTGTCAGAAAGCTACCAAGACAGTCAAGAGTCAATCGAGGTCTCGTAGAGAAAGAAAACCCACTGATGGAATTTCAATCTTCTAGGCCACTTTTCTCTTTGAGGTATGTTTGCCCCCTGAAACTGATGGGACAGTACCCTGAGGAGCCAAGCAGAAAACGGACCCCAAAGTGGCAGCCAAGTAGAGCTTCTGGACATCTTACGAGCTTGGGAGACAAAAATTAGAGGTCAGAGTTATCAAGGCAGCCAAAATTTCAGGCTCATAAAGAAGGAAAGACAGGATGTGAGCCAGAGCTGAGCCACTGTTTGCTCGGGTGATGTGCTAAGAAGATAAGCAGAAAGCTGTCTCTTAGGGACTGAGAAGCTGAGCTCTGATTGGCCAAAAATGGCCAAAAGGCAGTGTCACAACCTACCAAGAAGTTGGGCTTTAATGCAAAACACAGGTTTTCCACTGGAAGCACTACATGGCTATGACTTAGGGTTAAGAGTGAACCAGAAACAAAGCCTTTGAAAGACCAAAATGCAACCTCAGATCTACTCAATTGATGGTTGGATAAAGGTTGACGACTTCCGATCTGACTGCCGTCCACAGCTAAAATAAAACCAAACCGCTAAAAAGAGGTTAGAGTGGGAGAGAGCCAAAGCATAAGAGACTCTTAAAAACTGAGAACAAACTGAGGGTTGATGGGGGGTGGGATGGAGGGAAGGGTAGGTGATGGGCATTGAAGAGGGCATCTTTTGGGATGTGCACTGGGTGTTGTATGGAAACCAATTTGACAATAAATTTCATATATTAAATAACTAAATAAATAATAAAATAAAATAAAATAAAATAAAATAAAATAAAACCGCTGTGGAAGAATACGACATTGCCCAGAGTTCTAACTTGTTTTATGTAAATGGTCAGCATTTAATAAAGTAAATAAATTTTAAAAAGCAATATTTTAGTGTTTACATATGGATTTAAGAATCATGATTAATATATTTGACAAATGGGTCTAGAATAGCTCTATAGACATGGAATCTCAGAGAAAAACATAATGGAAATTGTAGACCTGAGGGCATAACCACTGAAAAAAAGTACTCCATAATTTTTAAAGTTTATTTATCATCTTGGTTTAGAGTGCTTGCAAAGGATTCACGTAAGGTGAGACTGATAAACCGGATTATTCAACCCCAGGATCTTTGACACTCTTCAGCTTTGGGGTCTCTGAGACACATTTTAGTCTGTGCCGTCTGCTCTCTGGAAATAATTTCTCTTCCATTTGGATCCTGGCCTCCGGTTATGGGCTGATTAGTTAACTCACGTAAGTGTCAATAAATCAGTCATACTTTAAATGGAATCAATGAAGTTAATGAGATCTCTGAACATGCTGTAACTTGGTAAATGCTGCTCAGCACTGTCCAAATTGGGGGGAAGGGGTTGGCATCGGGGGAGGGGGACTTGAGAAGTGCAGCGTGTTTGCACAGCAACCCGGGATTGCACGCTGTGAGGGGAACATTAGCATATCAAGAGCAGTTGATGGTGAAAATGTTTCCAGTACAGATGGTCCTGACTCACCATGGTGCAACTTGTATTTTTTTTTTTTTTTTTACTTTATGACAATGCAAAAGCAATACACATTCAGTAGAAACACCATACTTGCAATTTTGAATCTGGATCCCGTCCCGGGCCAGCGATCTGAGGCCCCATCCTCTCCCGCCATACCGGGCAGCGACCCCAGCTTCCAATCAGAAACGCGGTCCCGAAGATCTACAGGTGGTACATGGACAGCCCCCTGCACCCACACGGTGTCCCGTTTGTCGCTCTCAGTACGGGATTCGGTCAATTACACGCGATCGTCAACACCTCCTAATAAAATACGCTTTGTGGTGGATGACTGTGCCCAACCAGAGGCTCCTGTCCATGTTCGGAGGGCCGGGCCAGGCTGCGGTGTTCCCTAGGGCAGGGTCAAATGCGTTGTTGACTTCGATATTTTGGAACGTAACTCCATTTTAAGCATAGGAAGATCCGTATATGCAGATTCAGGGGAAAATCCTCCCAGATCTCCTCTCTCCCTTCAATTTTCGAGTGTGAGAACACGTGCCCAAATCAGAGCACAAGCAAAAAAAAAAAAACAAAAACAAAACTCAGTGCAGTGAAAACGGCCGCTCACGCCTGTGAAGTTCATTTGTATACCGATGGATGCTAAAGAGCCTCAAAGGAATGACTTTGCATTTAATACCTTGAGGCTCATTATTTGGTGCCTAAACCCACACAGATAAGAAACAGCAAATTAGGAAATAGAATTAAACCACAGACAGGTGCTGAGATAGCTAATAGAGACAATAAAATAAAACAAGACGAACATTCACACGCACGCACATTCACACAGAGAAGAAACAAGAACTCAAGACAGCATCAGTTTTGGCCTCTTGTTATTGGAACAGATATCTACTGACCTCAATAAAGCCCACGTCTGCCTCCGTGTTTTTTCACAGCCTCAAAAGGAAGGTCTATAATCGTTATACTGAGTCATGATTAGAAGGCTAAGTAATAATCCGTAGGGTATGTGATTAGAGTTGGGGAAAAAGCAATATTATAAAAATAATCCCACCCTGTCTGAAGTAAAAACACCTCTATGGGACTTTTGCCATAACTGCTGTGTGTCGAAAGCCTGCTAATTCTCAAACCAACTGTATGTACCGCACCCATTATACGGATGGATCAAATCAGCTCAAGGGGGATTAGGTAGCTTTGTCAAAGCCCCATCGAATAAGCGACGGGATCTGGATTTGGACCCAGCTGGTCTGGCTGTGGCCCCTGTTCTTGTTGCCTACAACGTGCCCAACCCCATCCTCCCCGTGGCCTCAGGTAGCAGAGGTTTTTACTGGATCAGAAAAGTGGCTCCACTCCTGTGAAGAGTAAGACCACGGAAGTCAGAGCTACCTTTCGACACACACGTTGAGCAAACACAGCTGGTGAGGTTAACGTCAGCGCTGCCTTCATTTAACACCAGCGTCTGCGAGCTGGATTAAGTGCTTTCCGTGGGCAGATGGGCCAAACGCTAATTAGAAAAGAAATTCCGCGGATGGGTTAAGATGATGGAAACAGCGGTCGGAAAATAATACCGTGCCGATGTGACGAAATACTCGAAGACGTTCTCCCGGCTGCCCGTATATCTGTACGCTTCGTGACTGATGGATTTTCACAAGTGGCAGATAGGTTTGGGAGGGAACATGAATTGGCAGAAGGGTGGCATGAAATAAACCATGGGCTGCAGGTTACAGGTGTGTGGGAGCGGAGGTGAAGAGGGGCTTGAATTACTCCCGGTGCGACCATCCATCAGTTCCTCTTTGTCGGGCAGATGAACGTCTTGTAGTCTGGGCCCTTCATCTTCCAGCTGGGAGACTGAGTGGTGCAGAGGGCAGAAAAACAACCAGGAGAGATACTCGCGCCCCGTGAAATGTGCTGTGTTCCACAGCGAAGGGGGTTGCGCAGATGCAGCAAAGTTGATGGTTCTTGAGATGGGGAGGCTATCTTGGATTATCTGGGTGTGAGGGATATAATCAATGAGCCCTTCCAAGCGGGGATCCTCCTCCGGGGGGAGGCCTTGGGCTAGACGCAGAGCAGGAAGGCAGAGAGGCGAGATGCCACAGAGTGGGGAGTAGAGAGATGGCAAGTGTGAGCAGGTCTGGAGCTGCCCTAGAGATGACGGAAGGCCGTGCCATGAACCCCGTAAAGGGGCACGAAGTATGCCACCCCCAGATATGCCAGCGTTGGTGTATTGATTACCTTCAACTAAAGTTACTTAAGAAACAGGACGCTCTGACTGTGCTCTGTCTTCCTGAGAGCAGGAAATAAATCTCCCGGCCCTCGCCCTGTACCAGCAGGGTAGATGCCATGCTTTTTTTTTTTCAAGTTTATTTATTTATTTTTAATTTTTTTAAATGTTTTTAATTTATTTTTGAGACACAGAGAGACAGAGCATGAGCAGGGGTAGGGGCAGAGAAAGAGGGAGACACAGAATCCGAAGCGGGATCCAGGCTCCGAGCTGTCAGCACAGAGCCCGACGCGGGGCTCGAACTCACAGACTGTGAGATCATGACCTGAGTTGAAGTCGGACGCTTAACCGACTGAGCCCCCAGGCGCCCCGGTTTATTTACTTATTTTGAGTGAGACAGAGACGGCATGAAGTGGGGAGAAGAGGAGAGAGGGAGAGAGAGAATCCCAAGCAGGCTCCACTCCACGCTACCAGCACAAGGCCCGATGTGGGGCTCGAACCCATGAAGCCACGAGATCATGACCTGAGCTGAAACCAAGAGTCAGGCGCTTAACCAACCAAGCCACCCAGGCGCCCTGATAAGAAAGCATTCTTATCACCAGAAATAGGGAAATTACGACGCAGAAAGTGGAATAAACTAACTTCGTGACTTCACTGATTTACTACCCCAAGCTCAAATTTCTCTGTCTCATTAATTCTTCACAGATTACTGTTTCTGGGGCACCTGGGTGACTCATTCGGTTCAGCATCTAAGTCTTGATCTCAGCTCAGGTCATGATCCCAGGGTCAGGGAATGGAGCCCTGCATTGGTCTCTTTGCTGAGTGTGGAGTCTGCTTGGGATTCTCTTCCCCTCTCTCTCTGCCCCTCCTCTGCTCACACATGCTTTCTCTCTGTCTCTGTTTCTCTCTATCTCTTTCCCTCAAAATAAATACATAATCATGAAAAAACCAGTCCGAGAACCCAGGCGGGAGAAGGGAAAGCTTCCCCTCCTCCTCACTACCACCCGGCCCCAGAAATGTGGGCAGATCTAGAAGTTCAGGAACACCCCCAAAGACAGCTGTCAAGGAAATGGGACCTCACAGCCTCGAGGAGCTCGATTCCACCAACACCCCCTCAATGAGCTTCAAAGCGGGTTCATCCCCAGAGTTTCAAGGAACCCAGCCCTGCCAAAACCTTGGTTACACCCAGGTGACATCTGTGTACAAAACTGTGAGATAAGAAATTTGTGTCGTCTTACGCGTCTTGTTGGTGGTGATTTGTTTCAGTGGCAATAGGAAACGAAAACAAGGGCCACCCACCTTGTGGATTGTTGTAAGAATTAAAGAAAAGACTCATGCGTATTTCATAGGGCCGTGCTTGGCACAAAGCACATCCTCTCTCAGCGTTGGCTGCAGTAACTTTCTGTTGAGAAATGTGCAATATCCTGAGACACCCGCCTAGCCCTTGGAAGATGCCCGATTCGTGTAGTTATGCTTATAAAAAAAAAGTATTTACCCATGGACTTGAAGAGAGCCTATAACTTTATGAAGCTACATGTTAGACCCTCAGTTCTTGCTTCTTTCTTTTCATAGAGAATATCTACTGAGGAGTGTACGTTGGCTGAAAAACAACTACGAGCTTAAGGAAGGCAATAAAATTAAAGTAGTTTTGCTCGGACTTCCATGATTAGATGTGCTCAAAATGGAATTAATTTCTCCTAAAGGGTCAGGCATCTTTAGAACTTCTCTGACCTTGAGCTACCTCTCTAAAATTTTCAATGCTTATTTATTTTTGAGAGAGAGAAAGAGAGAGAGAGAGAGGGCAGGGGCAGAGAGAGAGGGAGACACAGAATCCAAAGCAGGCTCCAGGCTCAAAGCTGTCAGCACAGATCCCAACGTGGGGCTCGAACCCATGAACTGTGAGATCATGACTTCCTGAAACATTTAAATGGGTCCCTTTTATATCTGTAGCAGGTGCACTGCTAGAGATGCTCAGGGAAGGCAGGGGGCAGCTTGAATGACACCAGTCCTGGCCTCTTCCGCTGAGTGTCATTCTGTAAAAATACAGCACAGATCGCAGAACATTTGCCTTACAACAGCTAGATAATTAAATACTGTCATGGCTCAGCACCCTGCTTAGAGTTAAAATATCAGGATTACATCACTCTTAGCCACCAACACATTTTTCAACAGCTTTAAAACCCTCACAATAACTAGAATGTCCTGACCAGCCCTTGTGCACATGATTTTTGAAGCATATCAGCTCACAGAAACAAATGTATTAAGCCAGAATAATGTGTACATCACCAGGCAAAGATGAATCATTATTTAATGGAGCTTGAAATTACTTCAGTCTGTAAAGCATGGCGGGAAGATATGTTTCACCTGCCCGCCCTGTCCGTCGTTTATGCCTCCAACCTGCCTCGAAAGGATGAGCGGGGGTAGACGCTGAGACACCAGAAAAGATCCATCTGTTATATAACACGCTGATCGAAAGCCCCGGTTCCCCCACCCCCACCCCGCTGTGTATGCTACCATTTTCACAACAGAAAAATTATTTGTGGAATCTTCTAGGGGTTACAATCAGCGAACAGGTGACTTATAAATATCACTTGAAGGGGTGACGTGTGCCCATTTCAAAGACGGATAGAAGCTCCAGAAAGAACAAGTTCTCCTCCCAGGGCATCAGCACCATAATTCACATGGAGGGTCTAACAAGCAAATATCCATCTTAAATCGTAGTTGATAATTTCCTAGAGCGGAAGCATACTTTAAGGTATGAAATATTCATGGTGCACCATACCTGCACCCATTAGACCGCGCGAGAAGCCCTGCCATTTGCTACCGATTTAACTACCTGAGAAGCAACACTATGTATAAAATTGTGCATACCGTGTCCTCAGACACATTAAAAGACGTATCTCTTAGTTTCAGTCGCTCACACATTTAAATCGTGCATCGGTAATTCATTATATCACAGCTCAGTAAACAGTGGTACAAAGTCATGCCTATAGAGTTACTACCTGGGAGAGAGGAAGCAGATGATGATAATACCAGGTAAAGGAGTCGCCGTGAAGAAGTCTCTGCAAACTTATCCCATAGCACAGAGGATGGAAAGACTCCATGTCAAGCTGGAATCTTCAATGAGCGTGCCATAAAGTAGGGGGGCGGGGGGGAAGTGCACAGTGCTCTCAAAATTAAAGATAGGGAAGGGTGTCCTGGGAGGAAACAGCATGTGCAGGGGTACAGGTGTGTGGAGGGCACTGAGTGTCCCAGCCGCCGTGAAAAAATCATCTTTTTGAAAATGTCTCTCATCCAGTAATTATCAAGCCACAATAAATTCACATAGCATAATTATCTTTATTAAATATACTCAGCAAGACCCAACAATTGGGTCTCTTTAGAAACTGAATTATCCTGGGGCTCCTGGGTGGCTCAGTCGGTCGAGCGTCCGACTTCAGCTCAGGTCACGGTCTCGCAGTTCGTGAGTTCGAGCCCCGCGTCGGGCTCTGTGCTGACAAACAGCTCAGAGCCTGGAGCCTGCTTCAGATTCTGTGTCTCTCTCTGTCTCTCCCCCTCCCCTGCTCATGCTCTGCCTCTCTCTGTCTCTCAAGAATAAATAAATGTTAAAAAACAAAAAAGAAAGAAACTGAATTATCCTCACACTTCCAGTATATCCAGTGTAGGTCAGAATCTCTGTAACAAAATATACTTGTGATGTTTGGACGCCCCTGCAAGATCTTGTTTCTGGAAGGAAAGCAAAAACAGAGTGAATAACAACAACAAAAAATCCGAGAGTCAGGTACAGAAACTTGTTCAAAGCTCCTCTTATTACGGGATCCGAGTCTAGACTCATCAGTGCTGAAGTGTCTGAACATCTTTATCGGGCATGTTATTTCATGACATAAAGGGAAGGAGGAAAGGCAGAGAAGGTAGCTTTCCTAAGAAAACAAACTTTCTGATGACGCTTTGAAGAATATTTGACATGAGAATAGAACAGCATTCTATCCCTGTGTTTGATCTGTGGATTTTAATTACCTCCCTAAGTCAGCGCCCCACCACGTTGACGAATATCAGCTCTGTCCCAGACGAGCTTATGCACCGTGGAAATAGCAGCGGCAGGACCCGGGAGCGAAGGGTCTAGGACAGAGAACTGACTGATCCTATCGTCTTCACGTAGTTTCTAAAATGAGCTTGGATGTGTATTTCACAACCATCACCTGCCGTCATGGCCAAAATAAAGCGTTTGTATCTGCACTGCCTCGGCCGTAAGGACAGAGGTCGTTAGAAATACATGTGGACCGATATTAATGTCCACTTGGTACCGTGTTCAAAGATATACTTATCAGAAAGCACATAAAACGGCTACTAAGCATACGGATAATTGTTCACTTTATAAGAAATGCTAGATATAAGACCAACGTGTGCTCTGTGCTTGCAGTTCTGCGGAAGAGGGTGGGGCCTCTTCTCTGGAAGGCAGTGCTGGGAAGCATGGCTTGTTTCCAGCCCTGCAAGACGGGAGGGTGTCAAGGATTAGAATTCAGAGAGCCACTTGCCGGGAGTGCTGGACGCACACCCCGTGCTTCACCTGGGGACCCTGGAGACCACATCCTTGGATCAGGGGTGAGGCAGAGGTAGATGCCGTTGTACTGTCCCGGCCATCTGCCCCCCGTCCTCTGTACGCTGAGACAGGGGCTGCTCCGGCTTGTGACTTTCCCCATGAGAACATCAGCAGCAGTGTTTATTATCCTGTTTAGTTTCGTTAACCGCTAGTCATTGTTTTGAGTGCTTTTCCAAAGTCATTAACGGACTTCCTCCAGCTCACTCAGCAATACTTTCAATTAATCCACCAACAGAGTTCTTTGTATCACAGCTAGAATGAGCTTGTTAATGGGTGACGAGTGCAGAGCGCCCGGTTTTCTCTTCTCCAGACCCAACGCCCAAGCAGGGACGGGGATAATTTACGCACAACCCGAGTGGCTTGTGTGAACTGCTTTTCAAAGTCGTGGGAAAAATAAAAGATTCAACAGCTCTTTTTACATTTGAGCCTTCCTGTGGTTTAGGGAGAAAGAAGTTGATATCAATACAGTACATTATTCATCTTTAAAGGTCTCGGCAGTCTCCCCGCACGAAAGTTGGGGAGGAACATACGAAAATACTGAGTGGAAAAGCAGAAAGAGCCCCTGCTTACCACCTTGGGATTTTCTTGCATAAATGTGAGAATCATCTTCTTTTGGATTCTGCATCCACCATCGATCAATTCCCCACTCTGCTCGGCTCTCCGAGTTTATGGTAGTGGAGATTGTAACTGCTGGGTTTCATGGGGAGGCCACATGTTGAGCAAGACGGTCTCAGGTGGACGAGGGAGGGGCAGCCCTGACCATGTGTCTGTCATCTGGGGACACTTGCTTGGGAGCACACCGGTGGGTGGCTACATGGAGGGCGACCTGCCCAGATAGGTCAGGGAGCATCCAGGTTCTGGAAGGAAGACTCAGAATCTCAGCTGAACTCCTACTTCCCACACTTATGGGGAAGTTGTTAACCTCTCCATGTCTCAGTTTCTTCCTTCCTTCCTTCTTCCTTCCTTCCTTCTTCCCCCTTCCTTCTTTCTTTCTTTCTTTCTTTCTTTCTTTCTTTCTTTCTTTCTCTTGTTCTTCTTTCCTTCCTTCCCTCCCTCCCTCCTTCTCTTTCTTTCTTTCTTCCTTTCTTTCCTTCTTTCTATCTTTCTGTCTTTCTTCCTTCCTTCCCCCTTTCTCTTTCTTTCTTTCTTTCTTTCTTTCTTTCTTTCTCTCTTTCTTCTTTCCTTCCTTTCCTCCCTCCCTCCCTCCTTTTCCTTCTTCCTTCCTTCCTTCCCCTCTTTCATTCTTTCTTTCTTCCTTCCTTCCCCCTTTCTCTTTCTTTCTTTCTTTCTTTCTTTCTTTCTTTCTTTCTTTCTCTCTTCCCCCTGCCTTTCTTTCTTCCTTCCTTCCTTTCTTCTTTAGAATTTTAGGTTTATAGCAGAATTGAAGGGAAAGTAAAGAGATTTCTCATTATATTCTGCCTCCACACGTGCACAGCCTCCCCCATCATCATCATCCCCCACCAGGTGATACATTCATTATAACTGATAAACCTACATGAACATGACATCATCCCCCCAAATCCTTGGTTTGTTTTAGGGGGTTCACTCCTGGTTTGCACATTCTGAGTCTGGACAATGTGTAATGACATGTATCCATCATTACGGATGGGTATTTCCAGGCCCTAAAAATTCTCTGTGTTCTGCCCATTCATCCTTCCCTCCCTCCATCCCTGGAAACCTTTTTACTGTCTGCATAGTTTTACCTTTTCCCGGCTGCCGTGTGGTTCGACTGGCACCTATGCAGTCTTTCCCAATTGGCTTCTTTCCCTTAGGAATATGCATTTCCGTTTTCTGTCTTTTCATGGCTTGATAGCTCATTTCTTTTTCATGGTGAATAATATTCCATTGTTTGGATGGACCACAGTTTATTTACATTGCTTCTGGGCCTGGAGCTTTCTGTTTTGGGAGGTTATAAATTTTGATTCAATTTCTTTTTTTAGTTTATTTATTTATTTATTTATCTATATATCTATTTATTTTTGAGAGAGAGACAGAGAGAGAGAAAGCAGGGGAGGGGCACAGAGAGAGGGAGAGAGAATCCCAAGCAGGCTCCACACTGTCAGCACAGAGCCCGATATGTGGCTTGAACTCGTGAACCACGAGATCATGACCTGAGCCAAAATCCAGAGTTGGACGCTTACCCAACTGAGTCACCTAGGCACCCCTGATTCAATTTCCTTAACAGATATAAGCCTATTAATGATCTATTTCATCTTATGTGAATTTGGGCAAATTGTGTTTTACTGGGAATTGGTCCATTTCATCCAGGTTACCCAACTGGCTAGCTATTGTTCACAGCATTCCTTTACAATCCTTTTAATTGCCATGTGGTCTGTAGTGATGTTCTTTCATTCTCTGGTATCAGTGATTTGTGTCTTTTCCCTTAGCCTGGCTAGAGGCTGGTTGATTTTATTGATCTTTTCAGAGAACCAATTTTTGGTTTCAATGATTTTCTCTAGTGGTTTCCTAGTTTTTATTTCACCGATTTCTGTTCTTTTTTTAAAAAATTTATTTATTTATTTTGAAAGAGACAGAGACAGCACAAGAGGGGGAGGGGCAGAGAGAGAGAGAGGGAGGGAGAATCCCAAGCAGGCTCTGCATGTGAGTGCAGAGCCCGATGTGGGGCTCGAACCCATGAACTGTGAGGCCATGACCTGAGCCGAAACCAACAGTCAGACGCTCAACCAACTAAGCCACCCAGGCGCCACTCATTGGTTTCTTTTCTAATTCACATTACTTCTTTTTCTTCTGCTTACTTTGGGTTTAACTTGCTCTTCTCTTTCTAGCTTCCTAAGGTGGAAAACATAGATCGCTGTTCTTCGATCTTCCTTTCTTTCCTAACATAAGCATTCAATGCTATCCGGTCCCCTCTATCTCTGCTTTTGATCAATCCTGCACATGCTGATGGTTTTATTTTCATTAAGCTCAAAATAGTTTTTAATTTCTCCTGAGATGTCTTCTTCGACCCAGGTATTATTTGGAAGCGCGTTGTTTAATCTCTCTAATTTGGGGATTTGCCAACTACCTTTTGTCATTGATTTCTGTGTAGTTACATTGTGGCTTCCGAGCAGACATTGTACGATTGCCATTCTTTAGAATTGGTGCCTCTGTGTTTCATGGCCCGGAATGCGGTTGATCTGGTGCATGTTCCAGGAGTGCATGAGAAGAATGTGTATTCCTGCCTCGATTGTTTCATCCATAAAATGGGGATGAAAGTAATGCCTGTCTCATCGAATTGCTGGATCAGGGAGAGTCCATGCTTGCCACACTCTGTGGAGGCCTGTCTGATCTGTGAACGTCCCTCGTTAGAACCTCATGGCCCTCACACTCGCTGTTCCGTCTGCTTAGAGCTACTCTTCCGGACCTTCCCATGGCTGGCTCAGTCTCACGCTGCAGGTTTCCTTCCTTGAGACCCTTTTATAACCTGCGACTACTGTCCCAGATCTGTGTTTGTAATAACATTTTGTCAGAGTCTGAAATGCTTTCATTAGTCGCTTTTTGCAGTCTCCAAACCACTAGACCGAACGTTCCTGAGGATGGACAGTGTCTCTGTCGTCTTCGTCTCAACAAACCCAGTATCTAAAACGGTGCTGGCACAAAGAGATTCTCAAGATAAAAATGCATGCGTGAATGAGTGAATAAATTATTCCATTTGTGCTATTATGAGACCAATCAGTAGGACACAGGGCAAGGTGGTTATTATCAGATACAAAAAGGAGAAAATTATACCAAAGGAGGCTACCTAGGGAGCCTCTCTTTTCCTTTTCTCTGCTTTAATTCCTGGGAAACTTTAAAAAAAATTTTTTATCTTTATTTTTGAGAGAGACAGAGACCGAGTAGGAGCAGGGAGGGGCAGAGAGAGAGGGAGACACAGAATCCGAAGCAGGCTCCAGGCTCCGAGCTGTCAGCACAGAGCCCGACGTGGGGCTCAAACTCACAAACCTTGAGATCATGACCTGAGCCGAAGTTGGCCGCTTCACCGACTGAGCCACCCAGACACCACTTCCTTGTTCTTTCTTAAAGCCACTGCGGACAAAGAGTGTCTTTTTGCTTCCCAAGAGAAGGCAGACACCCAGAATGTGCTATGGCATCCCCACCCCACTCCCATGTTTCAAATACTGACAATTAAGTGAACATTTTTTTTTAACATCGAGCAGACTCAGCCCTGCAAGAAACAAAGGGATTGAGGAACATATTCGGGGGCCAAATATAGCCTGTCGCTGCCAATGTAAATCTCTAGATTTGGGGTTTGGTTTAGGAACTGATCTGTACTGAACTGTTCTGGGTGAACTGTCTCTTTCCTTTGTGCACAGAGGTAAGCAAGGGCTTTGCTTCCGAGTATGGTCAGAAACCCACCTAACCCAAGGCCACAGACCTGTTCCTGATGTTTGCAAAGTGGACTTCATGTCTAAACCTGCCTGCGCGGGCGAGCCAGCTGACATGACCACCCGTGAGGCGCAGTGCTCTCTGCATCCAGAAACGGTAATGACGCTGTCCATCCAGGACCATGCATGTCTTTCCAATGTCCACTGATGCCTCAGCTCCAGGAGGAATTTAAGACTGATGCTAGTGTGGGGCGCCGTGGTGCCTCAGTCAGTTGAGCGTCTGACTTCAGCTCCGGTCATGACCTTGCAGTTCGTGGGTTCGAGCCTCGCGTCAGGCTCTGTGCCGACAGCTCGCAGCCTGGAGCCTGCTTGGGATTCTGTGTCTCCCGCTCTCTCTCTGCTCCTGTCCCGCTCATGCTCTGTCTCCCTGTGTCTCTCTCTCTCAAAAATAAATAAACATTAAAAAAAAAAAAAGACTGATGCTACCATGACCCTTCCTCCCACCTGGTCCCCTAACCAGAGGCAGGCTCCCTCGCTGTGGTGCAGGGAAGAAGCACGCATGAGAACCACGTCGATGGCTGGGCTCCTGGCTGGGCGCTCACAGCCTGGCCACATTTTAATATTGCACACGCCATCCCATAACACTAAACGGACTCTCAGAAATGCGTTTTGCAGTATAACAGGACGAAAATCACGTGTGACCTCAAGATAAATCGATTTTTCCATAAGCAGGAAGGAGGCAATTTAGTGTTTCTTTTAACTCAGCGCTGCTTTCCTCGGCCACTTTGATGACGTGACGAACATACTCAGAAGACAGAACTGATGCTGTTTCGTGTCGGAGCGAGCGCGTCCAACTGAGGCCCAGGATCTTGTCAGTGAATGAGGAGGAGGGATCGATCCAGGCGAGAACTCTTCTCAGCAATCGATGGATTTCTGCTGAGTTCGGATAGAACGGCATTCTCTTGGTCCGCCTTGGAAGGAGGCTCAGTTGGTACTGTTGCTTTTTAGATCGCCGATAAAGTTTTAAATTCCACGATATCTGCTATCATGGCTACTCTCTAAACTAACAGGTGCTCGTGACTGGAGCACTTAGCTTGTGCTTCATTGCATGCTGCACGTGGTTAGTATTCTGGGTCCCAAGGCTCAGAATTCCTGGCGTCTTGGTGTTTTCGAAGATAGGAAACACAGTGGAAAGATCATAAGCGTGGAGACTGATGCCGTGTGTTCCCAGGTTCCATAAATCTAGGATAAATTGCTTGCCCTACTCGATAAATGAAACTGCAACACCTCTTTGGTGTTCCTCCCCCACCGTGGGGTCATGTGCCTCTGGTGGAATGTGGCCGGGGAGGGGGTGTGCTTCTAGGCGGCCCCCACTCCAACATTAAACTTCATTAAACCACATGGTGAGAAATGATTTCCCAACTGCAGCTTCCTTTTGGTCTCTCTGGACACACGAGGCAGGTGGTTTATTGGGTGACGGTACATCGTCATACTTTCTAAACTCCCCATTTAAGAAAGGGAATGGGTCTCTCGGGAATGACTACCGAGCTGGAATTTTCTATAGCAGCCACTCGTTTCTACTGTATCGATTTGGTATTTACCAGACCTAGCGGCATTCCCATTTACATTTCAAAGAGGATGCACGCGTAAAATCTAGCAACCTCCTTTCTGTCCTCACCCCAGCCTCCCTCCCCTCTCCTGCACTGTCTTCAGCTCCCGCACAACTGTGTTCTCCAGCTTGGCTAAAAATTAGAGCTGGAGGCAGAGGCTGGAAGGATTCGTTGGCCATTTAATGAGGAGCCGTAGACGGCCAGATGCCCTTTCGCTTATGGTGAACACCATGTTGTAACGGGAGGCTGTGTCTGCCATCAGTCTGTGACCATTCACATGCAGCCCTGACTTTATTCTGTAACGTCAACACCGTATCCAAGACCTGGGTCCCAGGGCGCCCCAGTCTGTGTCTTGACTTTCTCCCAGCGGGCCCGAGTGTGATTTCCTAGGGACGCGGACTGACACGTATCTAAAACACAACACAAACGTGCGTTTTTCCCCATCACTCGCTTTGCCTCTCCTGCAGCTCTGAAGGTGTCCCTCCAATGTTCTTTAATTTTCACGCAGAGCTGACCCGTTCAACAGTGCAACCATCCGTCGGTAGCCGTGCTTTTCCTCCTTCTGGGAATGGCGTGCGGTGGGCTGGGGTCTCCACTGAAGAGAGCTGCCAGCAACATTCACTCCCAACATAATAGCAGGCTTTCCGGCGTGGGGAAAGCAAGGGTAACCTGTCTCCTTGACTCTTATTAATACGCATAGCGATAGGAAAGGCTGTACCGTCACAAAAACATGCAGAGTAAGAGGGCTGCAGGGCACAGGTCCTTCTTATTTATCGGAGCGCTTTTACAGATTTGCCCGCGTGTGCTCTCGTGAAGCTTGTAAAGAGGTCACGCTCGGTTCCTGCAGAGACAGTGGGAGGCACGGGTCAGACCTCACAGGTCTGCGTAGAACGCGCACCCAAGGTTTCAGGCCATAAATTCAAAAGGCACCAAAAGGATGTTCCGTAAATGAACCCAATTTCTGTGTTAAGCCTCCTTGCTGTACATCTCAGACTCTTGGGGGTTCCTTCGCTTCTCTAAATTCTGGGGCAGGGGCCAGTTCATCCCTGGGTACTGGGGGCACGGCCTTGAAGAGACGTCCGCATGGCCGTCTGGGCTGGTAGCTGGCATGCTGTGGCGGCCCGTGCAGGGCCACCGCGGAGCCCCCGCCTGGTCCCAGACGTCACGGCCAGCCTCTCTCCGGGGCAGCAGACGGGGCTCCACACTGCTCCCCCACGCCTGGCTCCCGGGAAGATCATAAGTTATATTCTAAGCTGGGGTTGTGCTATTTCCTTGGGCTCAAACAGGAAAAGCAGGCCCTTTTTGTTAATTACAGGGACGGGAGACTCCAGGTCATGGATTTCCTGGAAATGGTTTCATTCCGAGAAGTGGAAGAGACAGGCCAGATGACGTCTCTTCCTATCGTCTGCTTTAAAATGTGCTGAGTGTTTGTGATGTTGCCGGTGTCTCCTGTTGAGCAGTCAGCAGGACAGTACAAAGGGTCTCGATTTTCAGGGCCCTACACCCGTAGTGTATGACGTGTTCCCTGTCCCACCTAACCTATTAGAGGGGGTTTAATCGTTGAGGAGGATCGTGAGTGTGTGTGTGTGTGTGTGTGTGTGTGTGTGTGCCTGTGTGTGTGTGTGTGTGCACTGTCAATTTATGAAGTCGCCTAAGCATTCTGTAGTCACCCATGAGCACGTTCTGGTCCCCATGAGGGCCATGAATTGCAAAACTCGAAACTCAGAAAAGCGCTCCTTGTCTCTCTCTTTCTGCTGTGTTTTCCTTCACTTCAAGTGAAGGCACGGAATGTTTCGTGTGGACACAGCAAACAAGGGCGTCCAGAGTACATGGCTGCTTGTGTGAGTCCAACGGCACCTGCGAATCTCCAGGCCAAGCAGCTTGACGTCACATTGAGGCCTTCCACTCTTGCTAATTCTTTCTACAAGTAAGAAGATGCCTTAAGGATACTTTCTATATTGCTGAAGGCACCTTCTAGCCTCCGAGGGTGCACTGGACAACCTTCTCTGTGACCTTCTGGAAACTCGGCAGCCGTGTTTGCCAATAGGGCTTATCTGGAAAAACATTTTCCCCTGGCCCGTCTCTTCTGCTTCTTGGAATGAAACCATTTCCAGGAAATCCACCCTGGCCTGTCTCCTGTCCCCGTTATGAACCAAAAGGGCTCTGAGTAGTTTGGTTTGCCAGGTGGGACTTGATATTCAAAATTTTTATTTCCCCTGGCTCCCCCTTCGATCGATAGATCCGTCATTGTTCTTTCCTCTTCTTTTGTCTGCGTTTCGCCAGCACTGATGTGGCTGGCATTGCTTCCCTTACGTGACATGAACATTCTAACAGTTTCATAGAAAAGAGAAAATTGCACTTTGGTTAGTTGTTCTCTTTGTTGCCTTTGAATGATTTCATGGAAGAGAAGGTTCAGTGTTAATTTTTACCATGTTATTTACAGACTGTGTCCCATCTTTCTAAGACTGATCTGTGGACACTGGAAAACCCGGAAGCCTGTACCTACAGACTCACGGCTCTGCTCCCCCAGCCAGCTGCCCCCGCCTGGCTGTGATGCCATGTGGATCAGGAAAAGGGGCACAGTGAGGTGCGGATGGGGGGGCCGAGAACCCAGGGTGGCAGACGGGCCCCGCTCTGAGTCAGGGCCCCGGAGACGTAGGGTCCACGGCAACCGGGACCGAGGTCCCATCAGGATGACCCTTGGTGATGCTGTATGGAGAGATCTCTTGGGGACTTAATACCTTCAGGCCTCTCAGAAGCAGCCTTTTAGAGCAAATATTAACCAGATGCACAACATTTCTGTATATTTTCTGCAGCAGCTTTGAAGGACCTCTCTCAAGGATTATTTATTGTTCCTCTTTGCTTTTAAAACAATTGAAATGCAAAATCAGCAATTAATATGTTTCCTCTTACTCATAGCCAAATGGCTTCCCTCACACGGACACTGAGCTTCCTGCAATCAAGTCGTCAGAAGGGTTATCTTTACTCTGTCCTCCCCGCGCTTGTGAACACAGTCTTGGGGGCCGATATCTGGGGACCGTGAAAAGCAGAGCAGAGAGGAGGCCCGGAGCCCTCGCAATGCTAAGTGCGCGTCGCACAGGGAACTTCCTTCTTTAGAAGCTTGGCCCCTACTCCCGGGGCGGGGGGGGCGCCCGCCCTGGTTTGCCCTAAACGGGAACTGATTTCATTTACTGTGAAACACAAATCAAACATCCTGAGCTCTGCACCCTGGTGCCTCTCTGTCCGCTCTGTTTCACTTATTTATAGGACTCACCGTGGGCACCATGAAAGCACGTTTAAAATAAGGCAACAGGGACAATCAATCACAGAGAAGCAAGGCTGCTGCTTCTCCTTCTTCTTCTGCATTTATTTTGAGAGAGAGCACACAAGCAGGCAGAGAGACGGGGAGACACAGAATCTGAAGCAGGTTCCAGGGTCTGAGCTGTCAGCCCAGAGCCCGACGTGGGGCTCGATCTCACAAACCCCGAGATCATAACCTGAGCTGGAGTCGGATGCTTAACTGAGCCCCCAGGCGCCCCAAGAAGCAAGTCTTCTTAAACAACCTGGTTAGTGACTTCCTAGATACTCACCAGCCTGTCTCCCCAACAACACCGGGAGTTTGGAAGAGATTCGTGGGTCACTGTGGGCTGGGTCCCACCCGTGTCGCTCTCTGCACTGAATGGCAATGATAACAGGGGTCAGGCGGAGGCTCCTGGCGCCTCCCCAGGTTTGGGGGGACTGGACAGAAGCAGAGGTGGTGCCCTGGGTGCCCATGGGACGTGGCTTTTGGTAACACAGCTTCCGACTTTTACAGCTTTGCCTTAAAACCCAGTCCCACCCCCCGGTGATTCAGGTCAACGAGTCAAGACGGCAGATGCGTTTTCAAAGTCAGTTGGTTTAGAAGTGCTTTCGGGGTGTGCCCCTTCCCTAAATCTCTAACTCCCGAGCTGTTTTCTGGGGCTCTGAACAAAGACAACCTCTGCCCTCATTTGTTATCTGGAACCCAAGCGAGTCTTTTATTTTATTTTTTTTCCTTCAGCCCAATTAATTGAGCCCGGAGCATTTATCTTTTAATTGAAATGGTAGTTTTCATAAATATTCATCAATCCCAAGTAAGTTTCCAGGGTCAGCAGGCCATGTGCCAGGAAGGAAGAACACGGCTGTTTTCCCTTCCCTGGGGTGAGCTCACCCTCGTGAATCCCTAAGCAGCTTTTCTTACTTATGAAAATTCAATTCGAATTTATGGTTGGCCCATCAGGGTGAGGTGTGCGCATGGGACCTGTGGGGACAGGGTGTCTGATCCGTGCACCTTTTCATCTCTCTGCCCATCCACCTGTGGCCCCCGCACGGCGACATTCTACCCACACCCAGTATCACAGGTTTACGTTTAAGGAACGATAGATACATAATCATAGAAATGTGGAGTTACCAATGTCATGTCAGAGGGAAGACATTCAGAGGACAGGGCGATCAGGAGCTTTAGACGTATATACAAGGTAATAAAACACGATGTAAACTGCGCTCTCTCCTGGGGGTCGCTATCATGTTACGTCAGTGAGGATTATCAGAGTATCTATGCCCGCTGTAGTCAAATGCTTAATTCCTACACATTCTGGATATTCATTGGGAATGGGCTGTGGCTTTTCTCCACTCCTTGCTGGGGACCCGGCTGGTGAAGCATCGCCTCCCAGGACCATTGCTGGTCGTCGTGCCAATGGAAAAAGAGAACATGGCAAAGAGCATGCTGACTCTTACAGCTTCGTGGTGCAAGTGACGACTGTCATTTGTGGTTCGCGTTACATCGGTCAAAACAAGTCACAAGTGAGTTCAGGAGTACAAGGATTTGTGACCTTCCCACACCCATTTGTGACCTTCCTCCCACCGAAGGATATAGAATCATTAAATGTGAATTGTCTCCTTTTTCTTGAAAGAAACACGGATGTTTTGGGGCACCACGAGAAAATCCAATGAAAGCTGACATCAGAAATAGAGCACACTGGAAGCTTCGTAGATCCTTGAGAGCAGGAACCACACCAGATTCACCCCCGATTCCAGCGTCCCACAGAAGGCATGGAGTGTTCAGAGAGAAATAAGGGTCTGTTGAAGGAAAAAAAGAAAATAGACGTTGATGAAGATGTTAATGACAGACTCAGATTTATCCTCTTGAAAGGAATTCTGTGCACCTAATTTGAAACGAAGGGCTCTTTTATTCTGGGATGAATAATCTAGAATCCAAGTCATTTTCTTCCAGAGTCGTCCTAGGAGAAGGGAGGTTATTATCACTTCTCCTGGACTCTCCTGGAGAATCGGCAGCCAGTCTGTCTGCCCCTGGGATGTGTGCGAATAATCGAAGAGGAGAGAAATCAAAATAGAGCCAAATGGTTTCTGTGGTCTCCCCTTCCAGTCCCTCAGCGAGGAGCCGTGGTGAGCATGCAGGTCACAATCCTGTCCCATCTCTGGCTTTTCTAAGGGGACCACAGTGAAGTCATCTCCAGCCTCCTTCTTCACCAGAGAAGGTATTTCAGAATCACACAGGTGAGAAAACCAGACAGGACCAACTTGCAACGTGTGATCGATCCCAAGGGTCCGTGTGTTTGGGGTGGGTTGGCGAGCCCATCGCTTACAGTCAAGGGAAGCGGAGTTTCTCCGAAAGGAGAAAAATAAGATCCAAACAGCAGTTCAGGCAGGAAGTTCAATTTAATTGATGTTACCAGTTTGAAAGGTGCAGTGGAGTGGAATCAGGAGAGGGGTTTTCGCGCTGTCTGGATTCAGATCGTCCCCGCAAGGATGCAAGTGTGGAGTCAGCATTTTCACTAAGGAAGTCTAACGGCTGCATCTGTCCCAGCGGGTGATAAGTGTCTCTGCTCCGAGCTGCTACCTGAGTAACCGAAAAAGAAAAATGGATGGGGCTCCTGGGTGGTTAAGCGTCCGACTTCAACTCAGGTCATGATCCCGCGGTCCGTGAGTTCGAGCCCCGCGTCGGGCTCTGTGCTGACAGCTCAGAGCCTGGCGCCTACATGGGATTCTGTCTCCTTCTCTCTCTGCCCCCCTCACGTGTGCTCTGTTTCTCTGTCTCCCAAAAATAAATAAATGTAAAAAAAAAAAAAAAGAAAAAGAAAACAAAACAAAACAAAAAAGAACAGTGGAGACATTTGAAGGTTAGAGGGGTTCAAAGGTGAGGCGTTTCCTTTAAGCCAATGGAGCGAAGAAAGTCTGGAATATTGAACACATGTAGAGAAAAAAAGTTTAGGAAGTTTGGACATCCACAGCGTTCTGCTAATGAAGGATGCCTATGTACACTCGGTTTTAACTAACAGGTCAGGGTCTTTGGAACTAAGATACACTTTTGTGAGACACTCCATGTCTGTCCAATGTACTCCCTGCCTTGTCTTCAAGTGGGTGAAGGTTGACCTTTGCTAAACGGATACAGGAGACTCTTATGTGGTGAACAACTGAAATCAGAACGAATCACATTGTAGACTATTTTTAAGTCTCTAATACATCGTTAGTCATTCTGGTGTTTAAACCAGTTGTCAACTATGAAACCCCCAACCACTTTTTCCCTATTGGCTAAAGGATAAATGGGAATCTATTTACTAGGGACCGAAGGGCCAGGGAGAGGGCCGTGAGGGATGGTGCAGATAGCAGAAAGGTAGTCAAAAGCTGTGTATTGCATAATGAACTCACTCTCCAAACCTAAAAATACGCCCACATAATCATGCCGTGTTTTGTATCTGTTAGCTGTTGCCATGGCAATGCTGTGTAATAAGTAACCCCCACATTCAACAACCACAAACAATGAACACTTACTGTTATTCAGAGGACAATGCATACACCAGGCAGTTGTGCTGACCTTGACGGGTTTAAGCTTAGTGAGTTTTTGTGGGTTTGGGGTTTCTCTTCCTCCAGTTGGCTGTAGGGAAATTTCAGACGAATTCAGCTGGGAAGACTGGCCGAGCCCCGTCATGGTCTCTCGTCCTGAGCAGGCTGGCCCGGGCTCACTCTCACACTGGAGGCAAAGTTCAAGAAGGAAAACAGAAGCAGGCGAACCCTGGTAAGCTGGGCTCGGAAATGGCACGTTGCCACACGGTCACATAGACCGCAGCAGTCGTGGAGCCACACAAGATTCAGGGCTGAAGGGGTTAGGGGCAGCTGCGTGGCTCACTAGGTTGAGCATCCGACTTCCGCTCAGGTCATGATCTCACTGCTTGTGGGTTCGATCCCTGTGTCGGGCTCTGTGCTGGCAGCTCGGAGCCTGGAGCCTGCTTCGGATTCTGTGTCTCCCTCTCTCTGTCCCTTCCCTGGTCCCACTCTGCCTCCCTCTGTCAAATATAGATAAACATTACATTTTTTTTTAAGCAGAGGGGTTGTTAAATACTGATTGACGGATGGTTTCTTGGAGGGGGGGCATTACTCCCTCCGCCCTCAGGTCTCCTTTAGCAGCTGGACAGGAGGGGAGGTACAGACATGCACACAGGGCTGGGCGGTGCGTGCATGGGAGGCGTGTGGACTGGCATTTAGGGCAGCACCTGCTGCTCCCCCTGCCTGAAGACTTCCCTTGACTTCCCTTGACTTCGTTTGCTGGACCCACTTCAATCAGTTTATTCCTCAGCGTGGACCTAAACTTCTGAGGAAGCCTTTCCTAAGCCCTCACATCTGACCCGTGCCCCTGCTATACTGTCCTGGGACACCCTGTGCCTCCCACCACAATGTTCATGACCTTGCTTGCTATTCAGCAGTCTGTTCATTGACTGTATTCCTCACCCGGATGTTAAGTTGATGGGAGGCTGGGCTTTGTTCAGGTTGTTCGCCACTGAGTCTGGAACCTAATACATGTTCAATACATCGCTGGTGTATTCTAAACAGCTTTAAACCATGACTTTAAACACAGTTTAAGCCCGATTTTGTGATTCTCCTGAGTTAGATTTCCTACTGGATCCTGAACTAATAGCTCCCGTTTTCTCAGAGCGACATGGCAGGTGACCCATCTGACCTCCAGAAAGAGCCAGGTGCAAACATCACCCTTCCAGACGTTCAAAGGGAAACTGGAGAGCAGCCGAGAAAAGGAAGCCGTAGTAAGAGAGAGCTTTTCAGCTGAATAATTGGATTCCCAAACACATGCATATTTTATGCCTCTTCGTATTAAATCATTCATGGAGGAAGTGTTGTTGATAAATAAAATAGTATATGACAACAATCAGCAGACACATAATGATTTTCTCTTTCACACTTGGTTAGGTAAAAAGTTTGCCATAATACACTGTCAGACCTAAGTGATTACTGTTATTAGGGGCAAAAATGTGTGAGCGTTCAGAGCACACGGTGGCTTTGGAATCGTCGTGATACGGAATGCGGGCTTGGAGTAAACCGTGCAGAGCCGACTCGGATCTGGAACCCAAACCGGCTGATCACCCTCGCCATTAGTGACTGCCCCACCTTCCACCGAGGGATTCTGGAAGCTCGGGAGGGGCACGTTTCTCTGCCACAGCGTGCTTTCTGGATTTGCCTTCCAAGACCGCCATACACAACCCTCCCTTGCCCCAAAGTCTTCCGCAAGGGGCAAACTCAAGCATGTTGCCGGCCAGGCAGGTAGCCTCAAAGCTTTGAGTCATAGAGGAAAGGGCCCCATGGGGGCAGAGGGACAGGTGTACGGGATCGTGCTTTTCCCGCCAAAGCTGCCTCTGCTCACCTGTGCCACCAACACAGCCTTTCTCCGTTTTCACTCCTGCCTTTCTCATGAGCAGAAGTTGGGGGTGGGGGAGGGGTGCGGGGCTCAGGGAACACTCTGCAGGTGCATGCAACTTCTCCTTAAGTCCAGGACGGCTGGAGGTTCCATAACCTCACGCTGCCCACTCCCAGCCGTTAGCAGCTTCTTGAAATGTGCCCTACCCAGTTCTGGGCGGTCATCCCTTCCCTGGTGCTCTGCACATCTGGAACAGTCCGTGCCGTCCAAGGCTCCCTGGCCCTCGATGGGCTTCAGGGTGCAAAACAGCCCAGCAAGCTCAGCTCGGTGGTAGGTTAGACGTAAGCTGTGGTTTTTAGTTCGTCTGCCTTTGGTTTTGAGAGCAGTGCTTTTTCCAACATTCCGTATTATGGGCAAAGCAAAATCTGTTTAGTTCCCTCAAAGGAATTAAAAACGTGAGGGAGGTCTGAGCCCCAGCAAGGGTGAATATAAATTGTTGGGAGCTAATTGTAGCCATGAAAACCATCATTTTCAATCTGAATGGAACGCGACAGAGAGGAAGACTCCCGAGTGAGTATCTCATTGCTCCCTGACAAACCTACACTTCCTCCATGCAAATTTGCGTCTCTCTCTCCTTTAGAAAACATATTGTTGAATATTTTTAAAATTAAAAAAAGCATTTAAAAATTTTTTTTCAACATTTATTTATTTTTGAGACAGAGACAGACAGAACATGAATGGGGGAGGGTCAGAGAGAGAGGGAGATACAGAATCCGAAACAGGCTCCAGGCTCCGAGCTGTCAGCACAGAGCCCAACACGGGGCTCGAACTCATGGATCGCGAGATCGTGACCTGAGCTGAAGTCTGCTGCTCAACCGACTGAGCCACCCAGGCGCCCCCAAAAAAGCATTTTAAATTTTTTTTCAACGTTTTTTATTTATTTTGGGGACAGAGAGAGACAGAGCATGAACGGGGGAGGGGCAGAGAGAGGGAGACACAGAATCGGAAACAGGCTCCAGGCTCTGAGCCATCAGCCCAGAGCCTGACTCGGGGCTCGAACTCACGGACCGCGAGATCGTGACCTGGCTGAAGTCGGACGCTTAACCGACTGCGCCATCCAGGCGCCCCCAAAAAAGCATTTTAATACATAACAAGTTTTAGGAAAACATAGACAGTGAAGATTAGAAAAAAATTGTTTTTATTATTAAAATCTTACTTTCCCAGGGGCACCTGGTGGGCTCAGTCAGTGGAGCATGTGACTTTTGATTTCAGGGTTGTGGGTTCGAGCCCCACATTGGGTGTAGAGATTACTTTAAAATCTTAGAAAAAAATAATACTACCTCTCCAAAGGAAAAAAAAAATCTATGAATAATTGGAGAATCTTCCCATGTAGCAATACATCTAAAAGTCAGTGGTCATCGGGGCACCTGGGTGGCTCAGTCTGTTAAGCATCCAGCTTTGGCTCAGGTCATGATCTCACGGTTGATGGGTTCAAGCCCCACATGGGGCTCTGTGCTGACAGCCCAGAGCTTGGAGCCTGCTTCGGATTCTGTGTCTCCCTTTCTCTCTCTGCCCCCCCACCCCACTCTCAGCCTGTCTGTCTGTCTGTCTCTCAAAAATAAATAAACATTAAAAAAATTACAAGTAAATGGCCATCTATGGTCTTTAGAACACTTACGTAGTCCTCGATTTCTAAATCGTTTGGTTCCAAATAGCATTTCCAAAATAACATCGCTTTTACAAAAAAGGTACAAACTCAGAAAAGTGTAATGTAGGGACGTAAGAAATCAGCTGACGTTTCTGACTTCCTATGGATGAGTTCTAGGCCTGAATTTGGAGGGTAGATATACATTTACAGCATGACCGGCACATGGCTTGCTATATGCCCTACTTACCGGAGCAAAACCGTGCCCAGATCTCAACCCTGTAACTCGGGTGGCTCTGTCTCTCCAAGCCATCCTATTTCCACAAACCAGTCCAACACCTTTGGCATATGCCTCCCTGTTTAAAAACCAGTCATCGATTACCCAATGGGTTCTCCAGATCCTCTACATCTGGGGAATGTGTTGTCATTTGCAGTGGTCTGGTGCTCGTGTGCCGATCAGATGGTCACACGGGCTGAGCAGCAGAGTTTGGGTTTTAATAAACTGGGCAACAGACACCGATAAGCAGGGGGCTGCAATTTATACCCATTAAACCATGATCGCCTTTCTGTCATTTGTACGTTATCTTCCCCAATGATGATTCTCTAACAAAGCCGCTGATGGATAAGCTCTTAGAAGGTTTGATTTTTCCATGTCCGTCATCTTTTTTGTACTATTTGGGAAAGTTCTAATAAGAAATATAAGCACTATGGGGGGCCTGGGTGGCTCAGCCGGTTGAGCGTCCGACTTCGGCTCAGGTCATGATCTCACGGCTTGTGAGTTCGAGCCCTGCATCGGGCTCTGTGCTGATGCCTCGGAGCCTGGAGCCTGCTTCCGATTCTGGGTCTCCCTCTCTCTCTGCCCCTCTCCCGCTCATGCTCTCTCTCTCTCTCTCTCTCTCTCTCTCTCTCTCAAAAATAAATATTCAAAAAAATTTTAAAAAAGAAATATAAGCACTATCGACTTGAACTAAGAGCATGCCTTTTATTTTTATTTTTAACAACAACAGCAACAATAAAAGAGGAGAGCACCTATGGAGATTTTGAGAAAGGAAATTATGATTCTACACAATTCTTGTAAAATTTTTGTCTATCAGATCCAGAGACATCATTAGAGTTACTGTTCTTTTTTATTAACGATTTTTTTAGTGAAGGTTATTGTTATTTTTCAATTTTATTTATTTTGAGAGAGGAGAGTGCAACTGGAGTAGAGGAGAGAAAGAGGAGGAGAGAGAGAATCACAAGCAGGCTCTGCACTGTCAGCGCAGAGCCCAATGCGTGGCTCAAACTTACGAACCGCGAGATCATGACCTGAGCCAAAGTCAAGAGTCGGATGCTTCACTGGCTGAGCCACCCAGGTGTCCCTAAAGTTACTGTTCTTGAAAAAGAAGAGGAAATTTAGAAACTCTCAAGAGCACAGAAGGGTTGTAGGCAGTAGTTAACCCAAGAAGTTAATGCAAAATCAGAGGAGTTGATCACACAGGATAATTAATGATGAGAAGTGTTTTCGTTTAGTAACTAGCTTTCCATTATTTCCTTTTATTCTGTTTTTCCTGCTGTGGTTTTATAGTCCTGCCGAAGTGCCCTTGGCAACAGGTTGGTTTGTAGACGTTGTTAGGACCGCGGAAGGTGGTTTCCCCCTTTTGCAGGCATCAGGGGTCACGTCTCCCTCTCACCTGTGTAACACCCCGATTTGCACCTGGAAGTTCTGCACAGATTTCACTGCCCAGCAGGTTCCCCATCATCATCACCGCCATCAACACTATGAACTTTCTTTTCCTCGGCTTTTCTCCCAGGGTCCTGGCTCAACCTTCATAAACCACCGGACAAACTAAAGTCACACGAGTTCATCACCAATACACTAATAATACACAACGGCTGAAAGCATTTTAACAGCTGTGAGTACATGCGCTCAAATATATGTGCACACAGGACCTGTATGTGTACAATTAAGCACACGCCTGTCTGTATACATGATATTCATGCGTGAGTATCTAACACATATGTTCCAAATACACACACTCAATCACGTAAATACAAAGCAGGGTATTTTTTGTACTGCCTTTGAAGGCTCTAAGACCAGCGTTGATCCACTCATTCATCAAATACTTCTGGGGCTGTCTGTATGCCAGCCGTATTGTCACATTGTGTGATGCATTATAAAAAGAGGCAAAAGCCCATTCTTTATGTCAATTAGAGTCAGTAATGATTTAGTGTGGTTGGATTTGGGGGTGGGGGCATGAAGGAAGCAGAAAGCAGATGATGAAGGGTGTTCAGATGGCGAGAAGGATTAGGATTCCTAATGATAGTGATAAATAATCGTGACAGGAAGTGATGGTGGCCGTGATAATGATGATGATGCCATTCCTATGGAAGGTTGTTTGCACATAGTCCTCGTCCCCAAGTCACAAGGGACAAGTCTGCTCACCATGGACTTACTTTGGCCACTAGGAGCTGGACCGGAATGCAGGGAGCCAGTTGGAAGGTATGTCGAGTTTCTGTCAGCCTCCTGTGCTCCGGTGCCCGCCGCAAACCTGGGACAAGGTGCTTCTGGGACACTACGTCTGGAGGTTTCTTACCCCATCCACAGGGGCATCTTTCATGTTCTTGAAGTGAGGAGAACATCCCACATTTCTTGAGGACCCATCTACTCACAACCGCCCTTCTCCATCCATGTGGAGGTTGGAGGAAAGGATCCAAAGAAAATCATCTTCTGTATCCATCCTTACAGGTCAGCAGGATCCCTTATGAAGTGGCATTTGCTTACATCCTTGTAGGATGCCTCGTTTTTCCCAGGTTCTTAACTATCAGTGCGTATTAATCTACTGCAAATATTTATTCTGGACTTTTTCCGTGTTACGCACAGAGGACATACTATTAGCTAAACGTGTGTTCTTTCTCTATGATGCTTTCATTGTACAGGAGAGTATTTCGACACACAAGTGCCCGCCTGTGGACGTTCTGAATTAGTGAGTATGAAGCGGGTCCTGGGCTTTAAAACAATGCCTGTGACAACAGAGTTTTTCATCACACTGATGGTGCAGAAAATGGCCGTCCTGAAAGACGCTATTGACATATCTTAACTGTCAGTGATGAACAGGAAAGACCCCCAATTGTGTCTACCTAAACAAAAGTTTGCATCTGATGAAAATTATTGTTCCACATACTGATTCCACATTTCCAAAACGAGGCCATCTCCTGGAATTGAAAGTTGCAGGATTCAATACAAAGTGGTGGGTGACAGAACTCGTGTGTAAGCGGGTAATCTAACAGAATTTCCCCCTCTTTGAGTGTTTCCCCGTGCAGTCTGACGCCCCTTCCCTGGTGTCCACTGTCCTGTCTGGCACAGAGAATGTAATTAATAAATGTTCTTTGAATACACGTGTCAAGTTCAAAGACACCACTCGATATGTGTTCGGTTTGTTCATCTGGCAGGTGTTTGTTGAGTGCTGAGGCAGAACTAGATGAACGGGACACTCTTCCGATACCCATCTCCCCTCCCCCTCGGACAACAGAGCGGGGTCATTCGGACAGACTCCCTTGTGGTTAGGTGAGGCCGTGTGAGTTGTTTGAGCGGATAAAAACATGAATGTGGAAGCTTTTATTTGCTTGGTCTTGACTCTGGAGCTCTCTCCTCTGCCTCCATGATTATAAAGTCTTGTCTTTAGATCGAGATTCATTCTCCTGAGTCCCTGAGTGAGCACAGTGACAGAGTCCCTTACCCCACTGATCCATGTGAGTCATTCAACATGCCAGGAAAACACTCTCATTGCCACTGAGAGTTTGGGTTTGTTTTTGGTTTTTTTGTTTGTTTTGTTTTTAGCACAACCTGGTTCACCCCAATTAGCCCACCCTACGCTCGACTGAACACTGTATTACATGCAGAAAAAAAACAAGAAGCAAGACAGTCTCCACCCTAAGTGTGCTGAAAACCTAATTCAAATGCCTAGTAGGAACTAAGCGAGAGAGGTGGTCCAAGCAGCAGACTGATGTAGTCGAAGGCTGCCATCACAGGGCGCTACAGAAACCCCGTGCACTCATGTTTCCACCCATCATATTGTTTCTTTTCTCCTCCACAGCATCGTTCTTCTTGAACGCCCCCATTCCTTGACATAATGGGACCTCTCCTTCGTCTCCACATTTATCATGTGTGCTTCCGCCACGGTCCAGTAGAGGTACCAGTGTAAGAAACGCTGGTCCTTGGGGCGCCTGGGTGGCTCAGTCGGTTAAGCGGCCGACTTCGGCTCAGGTCGTGATCTCGCGGTCCGTGAGTTCGAGCCCTGTGTCGGGCTCTGTGCTGAGAGCTCAGAGCCTGGAGCCTGTTTCAGATTCTGTGTCTCCCTCTCTCTCTGACCCTCCCCCATTCATGCTCTGTCTCTCCCTGTCTCAAAAATAAATAAACGTATAAAAAAATTAAAAAAAAAAAAAAAAGAAACGCTGGTCCATCAACCGATGAATGGATAAGGAAATTGTGGTTTATGTACACAATGGAATACTACGTGGCAATGAGAAAGAATGAAATATGGCCCTTTGTAGCAATGTGAACGGAACTGGAGAGTGTGATGCTAAGTGAAATAAGTCAGCCAGAAAAAGACAGATACCATATGTTTGCACCCTTATGTGGATCTTGTGAAACTTAACAGAAGACCATGGGGGAGGGGAAAAAAAAAAGAGGTTAGAGAAGGAGAGAGCCAGAACATAAGAGACTCTTAAAACTGAGGACAAACTGAGGGTTGAAGGTGGGAGGGTGGGTGATGGGCATTGAGGAGGTCACCTGTTGGGATGAGCACTGGGTGTTGTATGGAAACCAGTCTGACAATAAATTTCATATTAAAAAAAAAAAGAAACACTGGGATTCCATCCATCAAGTAACTCAATGGCTCGTATTTACACAGCAAATATTTTCCACGGCTGAGGTCCCCCGTACATGCACACAAATCAACTTGGTACCAGGCAAAGCCAGAACCAGCAACAATGCTGATCAGTAGAGCCATAAGCCAGTAATCTTCTAAAAAGCATTATTGAATTGAAACTGTGGGCTTTCTTGTATTTCATTGGATTATTTTATTAGCATTTGGAATTCAAAAGACATTGAGAACTTACCACCGAAACTTTACATGAAGTAAAGTTGAGGGGTCTAAATTGCACAAATAGATTCTTTATTTAAATGTGTGTGTGTGTGTGTGTGTGTGTGTGTGTGTGTGTGACTAACAGAAAGTATATCAAAACAGCAAGAGTGGTTTTTATCTGGGTGTTGTGATTAAATAGGATTGTTATTCTCTTTGTATTGTCAATGTATTTCCCGGATTATCTTTAATAGGCATGTATTGCTTTTATGTTCAAAAGGAAGTTGTGTCAAATGCATTAACATTGTATTTATTAATATGTCTTCTACTTATCTGTGAGGTATCATTTCTTTCCTGCTGGAAAGCACGAGGGCAGAGCGCCGTTCGCCCGCTGCTCTCTAGAGCTGGCTTGACAAACAGGGCTGTTCTCAGGAAAATATCCAGTGCATCCCCAGCACGACCAGCCATAAAGAGAAACAAGGAATTCAGAAAACAGGTGCAGGTCTGAAAGGGACCCGAGGTCTACGTCTGATAGAGACACAGGAGGAGCAAACCCTGATGTGACTCGCATGACATTTTATCCCTCCGTCCACAACATCGTGGAAACACAACTAGTCATTAGGCATTAGTTGTCCATGTAGACAAATAAGTGTGAAACATTTAAAAAAGAAATCTACTCTTTTGTTAATTTTTAATATAGTTTATCGTCAAGTTGGCTAACATACAGCGTAGACAGTGTGCTCTTGGTTTTGGGGGTAGAGTCCCGTGGTTCATCGCTTACAGACAACACCCAGTGCTCATCCCCACAAGTGCCCTCCTCAATGCCCATCCCCCATTTTCCCCCTCTAACCCACCCCCCCAACCACCTGCAGTTTGTTCTCTGTATTGAAGAGTCTCTTATGGTTTGCCTCCCTCTCGCTCTGTTTGTAACTATTTTTCCCCCTTCCCTCCCCCATCGTCTTCTGCTAAGTGTCTCAAGATCCACATATGAGTGAAAACATGGTATCTGTCTTTCTCTGATTGACTTATTTCACTTAGCATAATACCCTCCCAGTTCCATCCACGTTGTTGCAAATGGCAGGTTTTCATTCTTTCTCATTGCCAAGTAGTATTCCATTATTTTAATAACAAACACAGGTCTGGTAGTTGGATTGTCCTTTGACCACTGCCTTGCGTCCCTCCGGGTTAAAGTGTGGTTCTTATACAGCAGATACCCCCAGATGCTAGAGTTGAAATGTTTAGGGTATGCATTTTTAAAAAGTGAATGATACATTTCTTTTTATGTGAATAATGCCGATGGATAATTCCGAAGGTTGTTTTATAAATTTAAACTACCGCTTATTCATGTGTGCAAATTGTGCCTGGGTCACACATTGGGATATGAAACTGGCTAACGTGGCCCAGATCTACAGATTATACAGACATTTCTCACTTTATGTTTCCTTTAGGCAACAAGTAGCCTAAAAGAATTACTTACCTGACACCTACTGTGTGAATTCGGTTAATTAAACGTATTGTTTTTGCCCTTACTTTTAAAGTCACAGGTGGTTGACAGATGGGCAATTCAATTTCCTAGCTACAGCTGCCTTCATAAATCGCATTCCCGACCCCACTGCAAAGAGGCTATGTCATCTTTAAAATTGTTTCTGAATACCAATCACACTGTCCTCAAATAAGATAAATAACTATTTAAAACTTGGAAAGCAAATGAGATTATTCATTAATAATCCAAAATTTTGAAAGAGCTATGCAATATATGGAAGCGTGAAACTATTTGTAGAACAGTTTTATTTATTTATTTATTTATTTATTTATTATGAAAAACTTTTAATGTTTATTTATTTTTGAGAGAGAGAGAGAGAGCATGAGCATGAGCAGGGGAGAGAGAGAGGGAGACACAGATTCCAAAGCAGGCTCCAGGCTCTGAGCTGTCAGCACAGAGCCCCACGTGGGGCTTGAACTCACGAACCGCACGATCATGACCTGAGCCGAAGTCGGATGCTTAACCGGCTAAGCCACCTAGGCGCCCCACACAGATTTTATTTATAATACGGTTTTTTGGCAGGGAGTGCTTTTAAAGTAGGCACAGCGACATGAGATCATGGCTTCTAAGAATGAGTTCACAGAGCACATTGCCTCCTCCTTCTGTCTGTGCGGTTTAATGTGTAAATTCCATATGCATTTCCAATTATGGGGTTGGGAAGGACTCAGCCGATTCTCTAGGTTTCACAATTTTTAAAATGATGGAATAAGGCACAGTGTTACTCAGGTTGTCATCTAGTAATAGGTGGTGAGAAATAATTTCTGAATAATGACTATGTGTTAAGTTACTTATAAATGTCCTGAGTTCTTCTGAGCCATAATTTGGAAGAATGGATCTTAGCTCTACCATTCTCCTAGCGGCTCTTGAGGGGGGTGCTCAGAAAACATGGCACCACCATTTGAGACCATAGATCTTCCCCATTCTTAGGAAATAGATCCTTTATACACTGTGACTAAGCTCCGATCGCCCCACAGTGCCGACTGGCTCAACAACACATCCTTTATAACCTTCTTCCATTCCCGTTCTCCGTCTCCACTCCCCTACAGCATTTTGTGCCAACACCTCCCAAAGAAACTATTTTCACTTGAACCTTCATTTCAGAGTGCGTCTAGAAGATGGAAACCTAAGACAAATCATACCCGTCGCTTGGCTAGTTATGAGAACGGAGCATCCCTTACTAACCCAAGTTAGGGGGACATAGAAATTGAAAATACACACATAACCATCTAAGAAGTTATCTCCCTGATTCCGGAACAATCGAGCTCTTACCTCTTCAAACTTCTATACACTCGTGGTTTGTATTAACAATCTTTACAAGTGATCGTCTACCACCTTCCTGGGGAAAATGGGGGTCCTTAGTACCCATTGTCTGGTTAAGCCAAAAAGAGTACCTTATATAATCCTGCTGGATGAGTAAGAATATGGTGGAAACACTCGGGCTCCCCAAATTGGCCCCTCTCGTGCATGTGCTCATTTGCACTCTCTCCCTCTCTCTCTCTCTCTCTCTCGAGAGAGAGAGAGAGACATTAGGTTTCTATGTTATTCTTATTCTTCTACAAGAGTAGAGAGAGAGAGAGGGAGGGAGATGGAGAAGTATCAATATATAGAGACATAAAGTAGAGTTGAAATCTATTGATCTCTTTTCCCCAAAGGCGACCTTTCGCTGTGAGACAATCACTACCCAGAACTTGATATATCCCTCGTTCTCAGAAGCTTTTTTAGTGAGCAGTTCGGCTGCACATAAAGACTTGAAACACCATCAACAACGTGAATTCACAGCGTCCACAAAGGGGAGATTCCAAATACAGAGTTGTAATAACCAGATTGAATGGATATTAATGTTTCATAAGGAGGCGTAATCTATTTCATTACATTTTATATTAGTTGTTCCAATAAATCCTTTCTCACCAGCGGTCCTGACAAATTTCATAGACTTTAATAAATAGTCGGTCCATATCAAATGTGTCATAAATTCATTGCAACTTTGGAAAGAGTCCCAGTAGTTACTTTTGGGCTGTCTTCTTGAAAACAACCCATGATTCACAATTAACCTTGATTAAAAATGTGACAGGCAGGTGATTCCGTCAAATGACATGTTTTGCTTGGATGCAAAAGACAAGTTCCCTGTAATTATAGGTTTTGAGGATGCTAATTTCAGTATATGCTAGCCCCGGGCCAGGATATTGCTAAGAATATTTTTCATGAAAAATACTCTATGGAGAGGGAAAAAAGCAAGTTTAGAGGAACAACTGAAATGTCAATCAGAGTCACAGAAAGCTGAGGCTCTGTCATTTATTTTACTCGCTTTTTTTTCACACTCGAAATTAGGTCACATCAAGGGTGCTAAGTGTTAATAACCTTTCACCTGTTGGGTGCACCTGTTCAGCAAATGCAATACACTGACTTATCCTTAAGACACATCAGTGTCCTTCCTCTCGTCAAACTTGAAAAACACTACCAATTAAGTTTTAGCTTTTAATAAGCATGTAACATCGATGTTAAAAAAGGCTCAGTTCCTTCTTTGAACTCTGAGGCGTTGATCACAAAATCTAACTGACATCATATTATTATTCTAGTGAGTAAGACAACAAATTAACACTTAGGAAGCCAAGGGAGGGTCGTACAGCTGACCCTTGAACAACACGAGTTTGAACTGCATGGATTCACTTACGTGCAGATTTTTTCCCGATACGTACAGGACAGGACTGTAAATGTATGTTCTCTTTCTTGAGATTTTTAAAGATAACATTTTCTATATTTCTAGCTTACATTATCATAGGAGTACAGTATGTGATACATAGAACACAAAATACGTGTTCATCAACTCTATATTATCAGTAAGGCTTCAACAGGAGGCTTTAAGTAGTTACGTTCCGGGGGGAATCAAAAGTTATCCATGGATTTTCGACTGTGCGGGGAGTGGTACCCCAACCCCCAAACGGTTCGAGAATCAACTGCATTTTGTCAGACTTTTATTTCTAATTTAAAGACCAAGCTAGGTTTCTTTTTTGTTTGTTTGTCTTGAGCAGGTTTTTTTTTTTTTATTATTTTTTAAAAAGATTTTATTTATTTTTGAGAGAGAGAGAAAACACGTGAGCATGAGCGGGGGAGGGGCAGAGAGAGAGGGAGACACAGAATCTGAAGCAGGCTCTGGGCTCCGTGCGGTCTCAGAGGCTGACTTGGGGCTCAAACCCACCAACCACAAGATCATGACCTGAGCTGAAATCAAGAGCCGGACGCTTAACCGACTGAGCCACCCAGGTGCCCCTTGATTTAAGCAGATTTTTCCCTTTCATGACACAGAGAACTTTCTCGTAAGTCAGTTTTAACGCTTTCCAGCATTTTTAGGCAGATATGACAGCTTTAGGTTGAGACAGCAAGTTTCCAATATCCATTTTTGGAGTGTACATATTCACCTTTAATATACAAAACTACTGTGTGAAGACTATTCTGATATTTTAGAATAAGATACAGAATTGCAAAATCCTAACTTTGGGGGGGAGTTTTACACATAAAATTTTTTGGGAAAAGAATGAAAACATCACTTCCAAGCAAGACCACAGCGTACTTCTGGTTGTGTTTCCTCACAGGCTCTAGGAAAACTTGGTGTTCTCGAGGTAACGTTTTATTGAATAAAAACAAGGCTGTAAAGTTGTAGCCAGTGGGAGCTGAGGTGATGTCGTCAAAGCCCAGCGGAAGCATCGAAAATAGACAGGGGCGCCTGGGTGGCGCAGTCGGTTAAGCGTCCGACTTCAGCCAGGTCACGATCTCGCGGTCCGTGAGTTCGAGCCCCGCGTCGGGCTCTGGGCTGACGGCTCGGAGCCTGGAGCCTGCTTCCGATTCTGTGTCTCCCTCTCTCTCTGCCCCTCCCCCGTTCATGCTCTGTCTCTCTCTGTCCCCAAAATAAATAAAAAACGTTGAAAAAAATTAAAAAAAAAGAAAATAGACAGTTAAGTTCTGAAAACGTGCATAATTTTTCTGCACGTTGTCTGCTCTCGAACACCTTAGGATACACCCCCTGAATCATCCCAGGTGATGTCGCCACACAGCTTGGAGCCTCTAGAAAACTTGCGTCTTATCGTAAATTTTTTCTGATCTCAGTCTCCCTACTGTGGTTTCCTGAGACCCTCAAGGGTTTCCACAGTCCCGTTTGGAGAAGCGCTGTTTCAAAATGCACAGCTGAGGGGTAGTGAGTAAGTGAAAATGCAGCCTTCCGTTTAGAGTCGACCTTGGCCTCTGTGAGGCACAGGAGTTGGGCCCCAACCCCCCTCCCCTGCACAGTCGAAAGTCCACGTGTAACTTTTGACTTCAGCAAAACTTAGCTGTGAACAGCCTACTGACAGGAAGCCTTGCTGATAACCTACACTGTCAATTAGCACAGATTTTGTGTGTTGGATGTATTCTCTGCCCCGTTCTTACAATGACGTAAGCCAGAGAAAAGAAAATGTTACGAAGAAAATCATAAGAAAGAGGCAATACATGTGCCGTACTGTATTTAACAGCCACCAAGTCTTCGCATCAGTGGATCCACACAGTTCAAATCCGTGTTGTTTTAGGGTCGGGTGCATGTGCTGTCCGTACACGTTTTGCCGTATCCAATAATTCGATGCCTACGATATTCCCGTAGTCCTGTGAATATGCAAGGAGGAGATCATAAACCACTTCCTTGGTGTGAAAAGTGAGGTCCTGTAGGTAGCTTACCTAACGTGTCTATACCAAGGCAAACCCCCCGATTTTCAGAGTCCAAACCTCTTTCTCTTCCCAACATTTATCTCATCCAGGACGGATGCTAAATATGTGGACGTAATGTCAGATCTCAAAATCAGAGCAGAACTATAACAGAAAGAGCCAATTAAAGAGACACTGATGCGCACGTAAAAATGCAAGCAGCGAATTTAGACGTGCGTTCTCTTTTCACCTGACTTGAATAGACCCGTCATTCCTTTCCCTAACCTCTCTCGGAGCTAATTGATAGTCTCCCGAGTTGTAAAATATTTCCTCCTCCTGTAGCCCTCCCCGTCGCCCACCACCCGTGACACACATGCCTCCTCCTGACACTTTTTCTAGCAAATACGTTTTCGGGTCCTGCATAATTATTCTCATCTTAGTTTACGCCTTCCTCGGGTCTTAGGGATGCCAGCCAACAGAGAATGAGATGCCCAGGAAAGATATTTTAAGTAACCTCCTTCCATATCTGACCTCTGTCACCTTTATTCTCGAAGAATTTAAAAAACCAAAGCAAGCAGAAAGCAAACATGTAATTCATAACCCAATGCAAATCCATTTCCTTTAACAAGAAATGGTTTAGAAAACCAAAATTTAGGAGGGGATAATATTTAAAAATGATAACCCTTGGGTTTCCCGTTTTTTGAAGTGAATTTCTCAGAGGGTAAGACAAACAGTGGTGTATTTTGAGGAACTACATTAGGCATTTCCGTTGCTAGTAAAGCTCATTGTCAAATAAAATATGGTGAGATGCTTAGTGTAGATTTGAAAAGAGACAAATAGCTACACAGGCATGGGATTTGCAATCTTTACAATCTTTTAGGAGATTTCTGAAACTGAAAAAAATTGCATTGAACAAAACAAATCATTAGATTTGGACTGAACAAAAACCCTTGAAACATAAGCTTCCTTTTAATAATGGGAATTTTCATCACGGCACATCACTGCATCCCGGGTGTAAATTCTCCTTGAGGACAGAGTTACATGAAAGAAAGGGTCTCCAATAAAACGAGAAGGGTTGGTCAAACCACCTGTCAACTGTCCCCCCACAATGTGAGTTTCTCATGCTTCCTGTAGAAGAAACCATGCACAGGGGAGCCGGGGAGGGGGGAGCAGTGGAAATGCCAGACCTTGGATTACCTTGTAGAAAAATCTGCAGGCAGTAAGGAACATCTGGGCCTGTAAATAACCAGGACAAAATAAGTGGCTTTGTTGATGTGGAGAGATTTAAACGGGCATAAAGAGCTGCAAATAAGACAGGAAGGCACTCAAAGAATTTAAAGAAGGGCAAGGTAGTTAAAGTCAAGTGGAGAGGAAAAATATACCGAAGGCAGTGAGTGGTCATATTTCCCGAAGACTCTCTCCCCAATCTGGCTACACAGCAAAATTCAAGTGAAATCCCTCAACAGGAATCTCTCAAAGGCAAACAAAGAAAAACGTTCCTAGAACCACATAGATGGAGAAGAGGAAGGAGAACTGAGAATTCTCCAGAAGAAGTGAATGTGAGCGAGGGTGTCTGGGTAAAAAAAAAAAATAGCAATCATAGTAGAAATTGGGAGGAGAAAAAACATGCCCCAACAGAATGAAGAGCTTTTTTTAGATAAAAAAAAAATGTTTATTTATTTATTTTGAGAGAGAAAGAGAGAAAGAGTGAGCCAGGGAGGGACAGAGAGAGAGGGAGAGTGAGTCCTAAGCAGGCTCCACGCTGTCAGCACAGAGCCTGAGGCAGGGCTTGATCCCACAAACCATGAGATCACGACCTGAGCCGAAACCAAGAGTCAGGCACTTAATCGACTGAGCCACCCAGGCGCCCCTATAGAGCCTTTTAAAAAAGCCTCTTAGGAGCCAACATCGACCCACCAGGTTTGTGTTTAAGCTCATGAACTGTAAGCAAAATAAAGCCATTTGGATTCTCAGGCCCATTTATTCTTACTTTACACAAAATTGCAGTGGAATTGGTTACTTGCACAGGGAATGTTAATGGGCCCTCAGCACAGCCCAGCTACCTGCCAGGTGCCAGACAAACGAGGGAAAAGAGGTCCTTCCCCCATGGAACTCAGAGGAAATAAACGTTCCGGGGCAAACGTGTCATTTGCAAGAAGCAAATTTGCACATAAGGAACTTTGTTTCAAGGAAACACCTTGAGAGCAATGGAAAGTGACAGCACCTGGGAAGTGAGATTAGGAGGTACAACTTCATCAAAACCGAAGGGAACGATCCAAAAAGCGTGCTTGTCCAAGGTCATGTAATAAAGGAACCAGCAGATTGGAGCGTTTGCTCCCGAGACATCAAGGCATCCAACACGTGTACCCAACCAGACAGCCAGTGTTTATAGGGATGGTCCTCAGTGACACACGCATACACACAAACACACTCACGCACAGTCCCCCACCTGCTTGCACACACACATCGTATACATCATATTCTCCTGAAAGAACACAAAAGCGGGGCACAGTTTGGGAGGACCTCCACAAAAATGGTTGGAATAACGTCTGGCTCCTTAAAGAGTATATAAAGAGTTGGAGTAGGAGTTTTTAACAACAATGGGTGCAAGGGTTTTCGTGGATTTAGTCGGTTTTGCTGCTACAGTAGTCGACATAAAGGGCGCTGTATTTCAACAGGGACGCCCACCTTCCCCCCCGGGGACTCGGCCAGTGGGTCAAGTGTATAAAGACACTAAGCAGGACATACGCATTCAGTGCAGGTTGCTCAGCAAGTGGAAGCAAGATCCAGAAGGGGTGGGCAATTGACCCATGGACTCAACTTCATTTTGACTTGGGGACACAAAACCACAGTCTCTTGGCCAGGACACCAAGCCAGGCGTCGGGTCTCAACTCCGCCACCCAGTGAGTGCCTGGATGTTCCCCCAGCTCCGCTGACACCAGAGCAAGTACAATTGGAAGGACGGCATGAAGGGGCTCATGTCTTCACGGAACACAGTTTCAGATGAAAAAGAATTCCGGTAGCTGAAGGACTCATTTACAGAGATGGACTTTCAGCGGGGAGTGCGTTGGAAATTACGCTAAGAGTCTGAGCCAGAGGCGCGCCTGGGTGGTCCAGTCAGTTGAGGGTCCGACTCTTGATTTCGGTTCAGGTCATGATCTGAGGGTTGGGGGATCGAGCCCTGCGTTGGGCTCTGCGCTGAGCACAGAGCTTGTTTAAGATTCTGTCTCTCCCCCTGTCCCCTGCCCGCTCGCCCTCTCTCCCTCCCTCTCTCTCAAAAACAAACCAACAAAAAAAACCCACAAAAAACAAAAAAAGCCTGAGCCAGAGAGATGCCACTTGGAATCTGAAGTTACTAGAAAGGGCTCCTCTCCCCCCACCACTGCAAATTACAAAATACTAATCTTTTGCACCATTTCTCGCTGTCCCTAAAATCCGAAAGAGTGAACAGAGCTGACAACTGCCTTCGTGAGACCCTCGTGAACTCACAGGGGCAGCACATCTGCCCGTCCCTGTGCGTGAGGACGTGTACACGGGCCAGGTGTTGACAGCCCAGACGCTGCTTTGCTGTGGCTTCTGCATCCTGACCCTGGCGTTTCTGTCCCAGCACCTTGGTGGAGGTGAGCCTCGTTTCCTGTGCTTGGGGTTTCTCTAGCTTCTCCTAACTCCTCTTTCATTAGGGGGGGTATAT